>NC_140937.1:111545552-112145552 GCF_014529385.1 Adiantum capillus-veneris
GTTCTTGGGAGATCAAAAGTGAAATCCATTGCAATACTTTCTCAGGGGTGGGTGGGTATGGGTAAAGGGTGTAACAATCCCTGTGCTTTATGCCTGTCAAACTTGACCTTCTGGCATACTGCGCATAACGTTTCCACGTCCTTTTTGAGTCACGGCCAAAAGAAGCGTCTCTCTACCGCTTTCATGGTGGTAGCAATGCGGCGGTGACCTGTAAAAGGTGGACAGTGGCATTGAGTCATAACCTTTTCCCTCAACGGTTGTGTAACGCACAACATAGTCTTTTTCATCAAGTAGCCTTCCCGAAGGGATTATCCAGCTACTGTCTCCCCATCCCGTATCCGTGTGAAAATATCTGCAAAATCTGTATCTCTGGCATACTGATCGACCATATCCTCGAAGCTCCTATGATGTATCGCAGAAATCGCCTGAACCAACGGTTTCCGAGACAAAGCATTTGCCACCACATTCTTCTGTCCCTGCACATGGACAATCTGGAAGTGGAACTGTGACAAGATGTTCGCCCACCGCATCTGCTTTTCCGAAAGCTGCTTCTGTGACAAGAAGTAGCGCAAACTTTGATGGTCTGTAAAGACAGTAAAATCCGCTCTGAGTAGGTAATGCCGCCACTGAGTAAGAGCATGGATAACCGCCAAAAGCTCTTTCTCATAGATCTGTGCTGTCATCTCCGGCCTAGAGAACAAACGGCTCTCGTAAGCTATGACATGGCCTTCTTGCATCAAGACCGTACCCAGACTACGACCACAAGCATCACAATATACTTCAAATGACTTCTGGAAGTCCGGCAAAGTCAAAATAGGTCTCGTAGTCAATTTCTCTTTCAATGTCCGAAAGGTAGTCACCTCTGTGGGTCCCCACGAAAAAGGTACTCCTTTCTGTGTCAAGGTATGCAAAGAGGAAGCAACCTCTGCAAACTTTCGTATGAACTGCCTGTAGTACGAACACAGTCTCAAGAAGCTTCTAACTTCATGGAAATTCCTCAAATCGGGCTAATCACGGATAGTCTCTATCTTGGCCGGGTCCATTTGCACTCTTGCTGCCGACACAATGTGTCCCAAAGAGTGTATCTCTGGTAGGAAAAATTCACTTTTCTTTGCATTAATCACTAATGTGTGATCTCGTAATGCCTGAAAGACATAAAGCAGATGATCTCTGTGTTCTGCCTCATTCTTGGAGAAAACAATGATGTCGTCAAAGAAAGTGCCAACAGATAGCCTGTATTCTCGAAAAATCCTGTCCATCATCCGGTTAAATGTCGCAAGAGCATTGGTTAAGCCAAAAGGCATCACCAAAAACTCAAATAACCCAAAAGTCGTCTGAAAAGCTGTCTTGTAGACATCTCCTGGCGCTATCCTGATCTGATGATATCCACTCTTCAAGTCAATCCTGCTAAAGCACGAGGATCCCTGTAACTTGTCGAGTATATCATCGATCCTAGGAATCGGAAATCTTAGGACTCGGAAATCTGTTCTTGATGGTGATTTCGTTGAGAGTGCTATAATCGATGCACATTCTCCAAGATCCGTCTTTCTTTAAAACCAACAGCACTGGAGAGTAATACGGTGAAGTACTAGGCTGGACAAGACCCTTTTCCAAGAGGTCTTTCACTGGGTTCATTATCTTTTCATTCTGTACTCGGCTCACACGGTAAGGTGGCCGATTCGGTGGCGTGCTTCCAGGTATCAGATCAATGGTTTGATCTTCAGGTCCTCTGAAAAGCAATCGGCATGAGTGTGGAGAAAAATCTTGGCGTTCTTTTGATTAGGTCAAAACATACTCAACCTTTATCCAGCGTTCAGTTCTCTCCCAAAAGAATGAGTAAGAAACTGAAGTTCATCAAGTACAATCTCTAAGGCCTTCATTTATCAAAGTCGCTTTCTCGGCCTGGTAGTCAACCACGACGTAGTTCTTGTGGTACCAAGGGATGCTGAGTAGAAGGTCACTCGCGTGCCCTGAACACCCCTGTCATTGCAAACGAAGTTTGCCAATGCTCGGTGTAATGGCAACATCCCATCCGGGTGCAAGTTGAACTACCTCCGCCTGTGGCGTCAGTCTGGCGGGCGTAATTCCAAATCGAGCCGCCAATTCCAAGAGAAAAGAAGTTGGCCTTGGCTCCTTCAAAAGAGGTTTCTAATCCTTCACTTTGCCCCAAAAGCGGCAAAGTTTGTACTTTCATTCATTAGATTCGGTGCACGTCCCACGCCATGTGGTACCAGTTCTGCTTTTCTATCTACCTTTTCTGCCACATTCCTCAGCTGCTCTCGAACTCTCAGGCCTGTCGTCGTCTTTATCATTTTGTTCTTTTTGTGCCTTTCTAGGGCACTTCGGGGAGATATGTCCATGTTCCCCGCATCCAAAGCACTTCCCCTCTCTGATGAAGAGAGCTCTCTCCTCAGGAGTAAGCTTGGGTCGTGCATCCTTTTTCTCTAGGTTGCTCTTTTTCTTTCTACTTTCATTCCCAGAAGTCTGTTTGGCTCGTTGTGTCATGGCCTCATCTGTGGGGTAGGTCAGACTGCCAGAGTGAATGGCAAAGCCCCGCTTCGCATGACTCATCAACTCCTGAATAGAAGCTGACTTCTGTTCCAAGCAGTGATCTCGGATCTTTGTAGGTAGACCGCTCAATCTGTTCTCTGAACGAGATCTTCTTGAATGAAGAGGCGGGTAGAAAAGAGCTCCAGAATCTTTCACATTATTTACTGTATCGCTCTTGGTCATCCGGAGATGGTTCCAAGCAGCTCGTATATCTTGCTCAAACTCTTGAGTCAACCAAGAAGAAATAAAAAGGCTCTTAAATTTCAGCCATGTAACTGACACAGTCTTGTTTAAAAGAAGCGTGGACCACCAAGTACGAGCATTCCTCTTAAAGTAAGAGGCAACTCTCCAAATCTTGGAGTGCTCTGAATAGCGTCCTCCGGCGAAAGCGATGTCAAACTGTTGTATAAAAGACAAAGCCTTCGAAGCATCTGAGTATCGTGAAAAAGTATCAAAACTTGATCGAGTGGCCACCTTCCTTAAACTCTCGGACTTTCTTGCTTTTATCTTCGAGAAAGTCATACTGGTTGGCTTTGTAAAAAAAAACCTTCTTGTTCGCATAAAAGTTTCCGTTGTCAGAGTCTGAACTGTCCGTAGAGTCCTCTGTAGAAGTGTCACTCACTGGGCGAGACTTAGACTTCCTTGCCTTTTTCTTGCCCTTTCCGAAGCGTTGTTTCTTGCTTCGCTTTTTGCTTTTCCTGTCTTCTTCGCTCGAGTATGAAGAGCTAGAAGAACTGTCAGAAGAAGAAGAAGAAGAAGAAGAACTGGGTAGGTCTTCAAACTTGACGCGCTTCTTCAATGTCTTTGCCTTGTCAAATGTCGACCGACGACCCAATTATCCCGGGAAGTCAGTGCCTTTCTTCTGCTTTTTGCCGTGCTTTTTGCCTTCCTTTTGCACGTCGAAAAGCTGAGCAATTCGTGCATCAATCACGTTCTCCAGTTCCTTCTCTGTATATTTCATGGAGGCAGAAGGTTTCTTGAGAGCGGGTTTCGGGAGTGGTGTTGTGGTTCTTTGCCACTCCATCTGTATCTCTTCCAAAGAGGTCTGGTTCATATATTTTTCCATCTTCGGGTCCTTGGCAAAACTGAGCATCATCTTCATTGCATCGCCAATCAATTGACGATGCTCCATCTCTCTTTGCTCCGCCTGAGTAGGCCGAGACGGGCCATACTCTCTGTCTGAATCTTCGTTGTGATCCTAGCCCGCATCTCCAGATGCAGAGGGAGTCGATTGATCATTGCCTGAAGCCATAGGTGCCGCGGAAAAAAAAATTCGGGGATCGGATTTCCCGTAGAAGAGAAATTGGCTGTGCTCTGATACCACTGTAACAGACTTGGACACTCCAAGTCAAGAATCAACCGCGACAGCACCAAGTAACCACTTCAAAACAAGTCACAGATCACAATAGATGTACACTGGCCCGGTGGAGTTCCGTGCCTAGAGATATTGGCCCAAAGACTGGCGTCCCTTTCGGTATTTCTTTTTGTAATAATCAATCATCAAAGTACAAGAGAGCGGTTAGGGTTTCACTCTCAGACTGTGCGTCCAGATGCTCTGAGAAGTGAAGCCCTCACCACTTATTTAAAGATACAAGGGATGCCCAAAAGCAGAGCCCCAAAAGCTTTTAAAATAAAAAGCATCAGTTCTGTCTCTCTCTCTCTTAGAGAGTCTTCAAAATTCGCGTCGCTTATCATTTTCAAATTTTTTTTTTCAACCTCCGGGATTTTGCAGAAATTAGGGTTTTTGGCAAAAATTAGGGTTTGTAGGAATTTTAGGGTTTTTGGCAGAAATTAGGGTTTTTGCTGTTCGCCACGTCATCACTTTGTGACATGGGCCGTTTTGTTGCCGTTGATCCCTCCGCCACCGCGACACCGTGAGAGCAAAGGGAAGCCAACCTTGACGACATCTCTCGAAGCTTCAAGAGCCATGCACGTACACCATCCTCTTCCGTTCCGCATCGCCAAAGCACTCTCAACGAAAATTGGAATCCTAAATTGAAGGAAGAGGTGGATAGGTCGGTTGCCCGATTCTTCTTCCACGACCGCATTGCCTTCCATGCTTCGCGGTGAGTTTCCCTTGGCATATGCACATTGCAATCTTCCATTTTGTATTCATAATGGGTTATAACTTCTCGACTCTCGACTCTCCATACTAACATAACATGCTCTATTTTGTGTGGATAGGTCTCCATACTTTCGAACCATGGTTACGAAAATAAGGGAATATGGCTCCTCTTATGTGCCACCTTCATCGGAGAGGCTTCGCTCCACCCTCCTTGACAAAGAGAAGCTTGCCGCGTGGAGCAAGCGGCCCAAGCAACAAAGGATTTGTGGGAGACCAATGGCGTCTCTCTCCTTGTAGATGGATGGAGCGACACCTGCAAGCGGTCCATCCACGGGGTGGTGGCCTACTCTCGGGGGGAGATGTACTTTGTGGAGTCACATGATGCGTCCGATAGTGGCAAGGCCACCGAGATGCTTGCCTCATGCAAGAAGAAGTGGCGCTGAATTTATAGCTGGGAGGCTCATTGTGCAAGTTCCTGTCACAAGTTAAGAGCTATGGAGTGCTTCCTTTCCCTCCTATGTACAGTGCGGTGCCAGGAGTGATGCCCTGCACGCTACGCACTGCTCTCTCTCTCTCCCCTATGGCAGTATGTTATGCGCCGGCAAAGTCCTTCAATGCGTGGGAATACTGACTGTGAAGGGTTCTAGTACAGTTATGTTGCCGAAATCGGGCCGGAATACTTGAAATTCAGCCAAGTTTTTGCAGGGCAGCTTGTAGGGAACCACAGCGTTTATTCCCTCTTTTAAACAATAAAGAAATACCGAAAGGGGCGCCTAAGTTAGGGGCCAATCTGGTGTCGGTCTTCTCATACAGGTGCAATCTAGCAGCCTGTATCCCTGTCCCCTTTGTTGTGTCTTGAAAGTACAGGTAAAGTGGGCGACAAATTAAATGGGTGAAAGCAAATAAGGTTTAAGTTTAAAGTCTACTGCCCTTTTTGAAAGTACAGGCCGGTTTCATGGTTCCATCCCCGGGATTAAATCACTTTTTCCCATAGAAGTGAGCCTTGGTCAGTTTGGGCTTGAAGACACAGGGGATCATAGACTAGACACAGGGAATTGCAATTATGGCTGACAGACCAAATGATGTGACTGAAGAGGTTTCCTCTTCACAGGGTCAACAGACACATGAAGTGGGTGAGTCTTCAAGACCACCACAGACGGATGATGATATATTCAGGACCCAGTTGGCTATTGTTGTGACTATGTTCACACAAGTAATGCAGAACCCGAGGTTTTTAGCCTTTCTGCAACCTTCTCTTCCGTCTCAGCAAGTTGGGTCACTGGATCATATTCAAAACCCTGTTAAGGCTCGAGCACAGGTGATTCATACTGCATAGTCAATGGAAACACCTCTACACTTGACGGAGAACATGCAGTCTCCACAACATGTGCCTAAGGTGCAAGAACAGGTGGCGGAGATGCCAGTCTTTCAAGCTGTACCAGTTCAGCCAGCCACTTTTCAGCAGCCTATAGTTGGTTCTAATGGGCAGGGAAGCAACCTACAGGCTATGCAACAGGTCTTCCCACCACCTTCAGTACACCCTGGCTATTTTTGAGGTGGATCGGTATTCTAGAGCATGGTTGGTCATGCACCTGGAAATCAGTTTTACACGCCAGGAACAGTGTTCGGGGGTGCTCAAACAATGATGCCTAACCCCATGTATGGTGTCACGGGCATGCTACTAGGGTTTCTGAGTACTCAGGGCCAATTTGGGATGCCACAGGCAAATTTTGGTATGGCTAGAATTACAAATCAGCAGCCAAATATGGCATTTCCAGGTCAACTTAATTGCGGTCAGGGAACACAAATGAACCCTAACAGTGTTCCCATGTTTCAATCACTTCCATATGACAATTTAACGCCGCCGGAGAGGCCAACTCCGTACAAAGAAGGTGGCAAAGGTGTGACTTTCACGACCTTTACAGGGTTTGATGACAGGAAGAAGGCTCTCTCATTCTTCTAGCAGTTTGACAAGGCCTATGCAGGGGGAAACTTTACAAAGGCTTCAAAGGTCCGCAAGGCAGCCACTTTCTTGACAGGGAATGCGGGACAATGGTGGACAACTCTATTGCTTCAAGGGCAAGCTCCGTCCACATGGATTTACTTCAAGTAGATTTTTGCAGCAGCATGGTTATCTGATGACTTTGAAGCAGATGTCATGACAGAATGGCACCAGCTTAATGCTGCTACTTGCAAGAATCTGGATGATTACAATCGGAAGTTTTGGAAAGCTCTACTTCCAGTAACTTCCTATAGGTTTGTGCCATTGACAGAACAGATTGAAAAATACTGCTGTGGCCTACCCAAAGGATTGAGAAAGTACTGCACGAAGACCAAAGTCACTACTTTGACGGAGCTCATCGAGGTAGCAAACACTGGCAATGGTTTGCTCAAGGGAGAAGATTGTGAATTCAATACTGGCGTCAAGGAAGGATCAGCCAAGAAAAATTCAGCAAAGAAGCATGTTCCCAATGAGGTTCCTAAAGGGACTCAGGAGCCGGCCAATGCAGGGAAAGGCAAAGCTACGGCTGATTCAGAAAAGGGACCAGCAAAGAAATGGAAAAGACGTTTTCCTCTCAAGTCGGAAGAGCAAAAGAAGGTCCTGAGGTTAGAGAACAAATGCTTCATCTGTGAGCAGCCTTGCCACGTTGCTTACAATTGTCCTATAAAGAAAAGGCCAGCTGATTCTGAAGACAAGGAGGACAGGAAAGGAAAGAAGCCCATGGTTGGTTTAGTGCCAGATATGGTGGGCGATAAGCCAAATTCAGATGCAAGTAAGCTTTGCAGAGCATGGGGAAAGGTCAGGGATCCAACAGTGCTTATCTTCTTTGATCCAGGTGCTAAAGACAACTTCATTTCCCCAGAATTGGCTTCAAAGTTGGGAATCAGACCTGAAGAGATGGGGTATACAGTAGAGGCAGGTTTGGCATGTCCTGGCCATACAGAGGCTGTGACACCCATCATCGGAAAGTTGCGCCTACATATCCAGTCCTATGTAGATACTGAAGAATTTTACATCATGCCACTGGACGGATGTGATGTGTTGTTAGGTATTCCTTGGTTATTTCGTGTACAGGGAATCATGGATGCCTACAACAAAAAGATCACTGTACAGAGCAGGGGAAAGACTCACATTCTGGATGTAAAGCTTAAAGGGGAGTCTATTCCCACTGTATCAGCTTCTGCTATTACTTTTGTAATGAAAAAGCATCTTTCTGCGTACTTGGTTTTTGCACGTGAAGTGTCAGATTGTGATGAATCAAATTCATCTGTGCTAGATAAAGAAAGGTCAATGTTTTTACAACAGTATAGTGACTGTTTTTCCGATTCATTACCGTCTCAATTACCGCCAGAGAGACCCGAGGACCATGCGATAGATTTGGTGCCAGGCAGTAGCCCACCAAATAAGCCTCCGTACAGGGTTAGTGCAGCTCAGCAGAAAGAGATAATGGGCCAAGTACAGGAGCTGTTATAAAAGGGGCTGATTCAACCCAGTTCATCTCCATTCTTTTCTCCAGTGTTGTTGGTGCAAAAAAAGGATGGCTCATGGCGTATGTGCATTGACTACCGTGCACTGAACAAGAATACCATCAAGAATAGGTTCCCTATACCTAGAATTGATGATATTCTGGACAAATTAGAAGCAGCAGCTATGTTTAGCAGGATAGATCTAAAGAGTGGCTACCATTAGATCCGCATTAGATCAGAGGATGTGCACAAGACTGCTTTTAGAACAACGTTTGGCCTTTACGAATTTTTAGTGATGCCCTTTGGTCTCACAAATGCTCCTGCTACGTTCAATAGGATGATGGACATAATTTTCCGTCCACACCAACAGTTTGTTGGTACATTCTTTGATGACATGATAGTCTACTCAAAGAATGAAGAGGAGCATAGGCATCACTTGGCCATTGTGCTCGAAGAGCTACGCAGTCATAGGTTGCTCATCAATGTAAAGGAAAGTGAATTTTTTCTGGAAGAGATCCACTTTCTGGGACACGTTGTCTCAAAGGATGGTGTCAGAATGGATCCTGCAAAAGTTGAAGCGATCAAGTCATGGCTAGATTTGAAGACGGTGCATGATGTCCGAAGCTTCTTGGGACTATGCTCCTATTATAGAAGGTTTATCCGAAATTTCGCTGAGATTGCTTCACCTTTACATGCTCTTCAAAAGAAGGCAGTCACCTTTAGATGGACACAGAAAGAGATTTCAGCTTTTAATCTCTTAAAGGAAAAGATGACTTCAGATCCAGTCATTGTGTTTGCCAGATCTTAGGAAGTCATTTGTGGTCCAGTGTGACGCCTGCGGTAGTAGCATTGGTGCAGTGCTAATGCAAGATGGCAGGGTAGTAGCCTATGAGAGTAGAATCTTGCAAGGGCCAGAAAAGGCTATGCAAGTCTATGAAAAAGAATTGCAGGCCGTGATTGATGTGCTCTTAAGTTGGAAACACTACCTGCTAGGTACAGACTTGTTGTCCAAACGGACCATCAGACCTTGCGATACTTCTTGACACAGGCAAAGTTATTTGAGAAGCATATGCGATGGGCAAATATCTTGTCCATGTTCCACTTTCAGATTCTGCATGTGGAAGGCAAGAAGAATGTTGTGGCTGATGCCTTGTCAAGGAAGCCACAAATTTCAGCTGTGTCAATTCCTTATCATCATGAACTTGATGATATGAGGGAACAGTATGCAAATGATGAAGATTTTGCAAGGGTCTTCGAGCAGCTAATGGATGGACAATGTCATGAACACTATCTTCTCAAAGATGGGTTCACGATGATGCATGGCAGATTGTGGGTCACAAAGCCATTGCGACGTAAAGTTATGGAAGAGAGTCATGTCCCACCGTATGCAGGGCATCGTGGTATCGATGCTACAGTTAAAGCGGTTGAGACATTCTTCTACTGGCCTACATTGAGAAGAGATGTGGATGCCTTTGTGCGAGAATGCCTAATTTGCCAGAAGGTCAAGTTTGACAGGCAAAAGGCACGAGGGTTATTGCAACCACTACCTATTCGAGATAAACCATGGGAAAGTATTGCTATGGATTTTATCTTTGATCTTCCGAGAACGCAGACAGGAAACGATGGTATTTGGACCATCATTTGCAGATTCAGCAAGCAGGCTCATTTTATTCCTGTCAGGAAGAAGATAAAGCCAGATTAGATTGCACGCTTGTTTATGAGCAATATTTTCAAGTATCATGGCATGCCACAGTCGATTGTTAGCGACCGTGATCCACGCATGACAAGTTTGTTCTGGAGAGGCTTGTTTGAGAATATGGGCACCACACTCAAATTCTCTTCGTCATTTCATCCTCAAATAGATGGGCAGTCAGAAGAGGCAAATTCTACTGTCCTAGATCTGCTAAAGTGCTACGTGTCAGAGCATAAAGGAAAGTGGGAGGAGTATTTGCCATTGGTAGAGTATGCATACAATAATATAGTGCATTCATCAACTGGCAAGGCACCTTTTGAGATAGTTGAAGGTGGCAAGAAAGTTCCTCCCATACTGCATACAAAGGACAAGATATTTGAAGCAGATAAGTATGTTCAGGACATGGATGAAATGTACAAGAAGGTCAAAGTGGCCTTAGAAAAGACTCAGGCAAAGCAAAAGAAAGCAGCTGATCGTCACCGTCGTGAAGTGGTATTTTCACTTGGTGATTGGGTGCTTCTACGCTTTGAAAAGGCAAGGTTAAATAAGATGAAGGGCAAGGAAAGACTGTTTCCAAAGCTCAACATGCGTTACTATGGGCCTTTTCAAGTGTGCGACATAATTAGTGATGTTGCATATAGGCTGAAATTGCCTCACAGTTGGAAGATTCACAATGCGTTTCATGTGAGTCTTCTCAGACCCTATGTGGGTGATGTGCCAGAAGATATGCCAGCTAAAGATCAGCCGGAAGTCGAGGAACTTGACGAGATCTTGGTCCCGGAATAGATTTTGGCACATAATGAAAGAAAAGTGAAAGGCAAGGTTGCTAGGCGTTACTTGGTAAAGTTTAGAAACTATCCACCAATGGATGCTAAGTGGATGGAAGAAGGTGAACTTGCAGAGTCACCAACTGTGTTATCACTTTACCTTGAAGCCTTCGATTTGCAACCTACCTTGACCCCTTGAGTTTCAAAGCTACATGGATTGTCAGTGTGACAATGGCTTTTGAAACAAATGATGTACATGGTATTTAAAGTGAGCTCAAATGAAGTACATGTTACATGAATGTTAGAGCTCTACAGATTGTCAGTTTGGCAATTGCTCTTATGGAATGTCCAAAAGTTTGGTTAGTGCTATAGAAGTGAGTATTTCTTGTCAGTTTGTCAAGGATACAGTAATTGCTTCTATTAAAGGGTACATGTGTAACTGCATTCTTAAACTGTCGGTTTGGGTATGCTCGAAAGTGTTACTGGGCCCAATGTGTACTATGAGACAGTGGCAAAATTTGTGGCTATCATTTTGTCATTGGAAAGTTAGTGACTCAAAACAATGGCAGAGTGCGAAGCTACCACTATGTCATTGGGACAGGGTTCACATGCAGGCAATACATGTGTTGACGAGTTGTTGAATACACCAGGGTTGACAATGAGCATGTATGTGTCGTACACGTGTCGACAGCTGTTGAATACATCAGTGTTGACTGTGAGCATGTACGACATAGATGCAAACGAGGACGTTTGAGATTTCAAGAGGGGGGTATGTCACCAGCGTGTGACTACTATCTATCCTTTTTGTTGATTTCTTTCTTATTATTTATTTACTTTCACTTTTCGGAAACACCCCTCGGGAAATCTAAGTGCCCCGCATTGCAAAGCTAGTGTGGAACTGTCCAGAGGGAGTCCAAGCCTGAGGGCAAGAGAGCACTAAGGTTGGACAAAGACTATGGTTAGCCAAAGTGGGGTCATTGACTAGCCAAAGTGGAATCCTTTGCTACAGAGGCTACATTTCACTTTTGGGTGTGGTTGCAGTGTACAATGGGGGTCAAATGACCTAGAAAGATACGATGGAAGCATCTCCTAAAATTTAGGGAACTGCTATTTTGGGACCTGAAAATGTGTTTGCGTCATTACCTCCGGAATGACAAGGGGAACATTTTCTTACTCTGCTGTGAAGTCAACTGGGCAACCGGTTGGGAGATTTTTAGGGGCAACCCCGAAACGGGAAATAAGCTAAAAATGTGCCAAGTGGCACATTTCTGTGCACTTTCCTCATGCAAGAAGAAGTGGCGTTGAATTTATAGCTGGGAGGCTCATTGTGCAAGTTCCTGTCACAGGTTAAGAGCTATGGAGTGCTTCCTTTCCCTCCTATGTACAGTGCGGTGCCAGGAGTGATGCCCTGCACGCTACGCACTGCTCTCTCTCTCCCCTATGGCAGTATGTTATGCCCCACTAGTGGGCTTTTCAATTGACCAATGTACAGTTGTGTGGGTTCATGCGCGATTGCCGAGGCAAGAGCCTCTTGCACAGGTACTGGATTAGCTAGCGGCTAATCCGCCGCAGGTACAGGTGAATTCGGAGAGGTTTCACGCCAGAAATCTCGTCCGATTCAAAGGGCAAGTAGTCCTACAGGTGCGGGAGCTCGAGGACTTGCTACGGATGCGACCGGCACGCGAAACGGAGCCCGAAACAGTAAATTACAGCCTGCTGTGTATTTTTGCAGGTTTAGGGTTTTGGCCCTAAACGGTCCCTAATACCCCCAGGAGGTTCGGGGACGCGAGGGGACCGCTGTACAGGTGATCTGGCGCATTTTCGGGGCTGAAAACAGAGAATTCAGCGTGCTGCAGATTCTCGCCAGGTTTTGCAAAGTGCCCGTATGCGTCGGCAAAGTCATTCAATGTGTGGGAATACTGACTGTGAAGGGTTCTAGTACAGTTATGTTGCCGAAATCGGGCCGGAATACTTGAAATTCAGCCAAGTTTGTGCAGGGCAGCTTGTAGGGAACCACAACGTTTATTCCCTCTTTTAAACAATAAAGAAATACCGAAAGGGGCGCCTAAGTTAGGGGCCAATCTGGTGTCGGTCTTCTCATACAGGTGCAATCTAGCAGCCTGTATCCGTCTCCCCTTTGTTGTGTCTTGAAAGTACAGGTAAAGTGGGCGACAAATTAAATGGGTGAAAGCAAATAAGGTTTAAGTTTAAAGTCTACCGTCCTTTTGGAAAGTATCATACGTTATTGACGACCTCGACTACGACGACGATATGGAGATTCAGCAGTCGAGCACTTCTTGAGTTTGATGATCATTGATCACTCGACTCTCGAGTCTAGACTTTGAGTCTACGACTCTACCTACTACATAGCCCTTTGTACTTTTTGTTATCCTTGAGGCCTCAGGCTTGTCCTAAGTCCTTTAGGCTTTTTGACTCTTGAGCCCTTGTGGCATGCACTTCTCATTTTGTATCCATCGATCATCAATGTTTTATTAGCACATTTCAGCCTATATGACTCGTGTTCTTTGGTCTATTTAGTGTAAATTTATGGTCAAAGTGATGCTCTATGTGTGTGGCATGTGTGTAGGTCAAAAAATGCCAAAAAACTCTCTTTTTTTTGCCATTCCGACCCCGTCCCCGTTTCCTTACTTGTGCCGTCCCGTCCCCATTCCCGACCCCGACTTGTCGTCCCATGTAACTATGTATTAAACGTCTTCAAAAGGCCAAAATAACCTATGAGACCAAACTGATACAATCTTGGTGGATCTAATACAATATCTGGGTACAAAAATAAAGTGAAGTAAAGTGAAAAACTAAAATCTTAACTACTAGATGTGAACCATGCAACTAGCTTGAACTTTGTAGGATATGATTAGGGGAGTGAAAGTAGTGACTGGGGGCTAATGCAACACAATGTGGGTGTGCATTTCTGGCTAGTTGTGGGATAAAACACCAATGTACATTGCCATATACATCTGAACCAATTGGTGTTGCTTAAAGGAAAGTTGCTTACGAGAATTACACAATGTATGGTCAAAAGTGAAGCTTTTCTACATTTGTTTTTCTTTAAAGATATCATGTGTGCTACTTATGTACTTAACAAGTGTCCTACAGAAGCTTTGCATTCTATGACTCCAGATCCATCATCGGCCATTGGCGGATCTCATCAAGCTCCTCCATGGTCAGTAGAATGACCGAGCGTCGTGCATGTAGGGCCAAAGTGATCGGAATCTTCTGATGCAGCATCCGTCAATGCTATGTAGTCCTCTGTAGCCGTGGGCGTCTGGATGTCCCTAGCTCGGTCGCTCGATCGATCAACGTGCCTTTGGTGTGAGAAGAGTGTGAGCTTTGTTGTGGTAGCTGGCAGCTGCTCCTCTGGCTGCCCAATGTCCGCTCTAAAGAAGTTTGTTATCCGTCTGTGAGAGTGGCTAGCCTCTTCTCTCATCAGGCTTTCTCTGTGTCTGTGCAGGCAAAAAACAGACCTAGACATCTCTGGTCCTCATACCCCATGACTCTAGAGAGTGGTCCAAAGCCCTCTCTGAACAGGCAATGAAAGCGGCCTTGTATCTCATAGTGATTGGGCAGTGGCACGTGTAGTGCAACTCTGTCTCAAGCTCCATGTGACATAGAGGACATGTCTTGGCCTCTGCTGGTACTCCGCTGTATCTACCAGTCTTGATCCGAAGTTGGTGTGAAGATGTGCGTATCTGGCCAATAGCACATCATATCCCATGAGATAAGTGGGTGTCCATGTATCTGGGCCTCGTCATAAAACCATCCTCAGTAAGCTGGAGAAGATGCTCTCTATAGAAAGCCATCTTCGTACCCAACTCCTGTGCCGCTTGTATCCAAGTTCTCCTAGTATCTAGCTGAGTCACAGAGAGAGAGAGAGAGAGAGAGAGAGAGAGAGAGAGAGAGAGAGAGAGAGAGAGAGAGAGAGAGAGAGAGAGAGAGAGAGAGAGAGAGAGAGAGAGAGAGAGAGAGAGAGAGAGAGAGAGAGAGAGAGAGAGAGAGAGAGAGAGAGAGAGAGAGAGAGAGAGAGAGAGAGAGAGAGAGAGAGAGAGAGAGAGAGAGAGAGAGAGAGAGAGAGAGAGAGAGAGAGAGAGAGAGAGAGAGAGAGAGAGAGAGAGAGAGAGAGAGAGAGAGAGAGAGAGAGAGAGAGAGAGAGAGAGAGAGAGAGAGAGAGAGAGAGAGAGAGAGAGAGAGAGAGAGAGAGAGAGAGAGAGAGAGAGAGAGAGAGAGAGAGAGAGAGAGAGAGAGAGAGAGAGAGGGAGGTATGGTGGACTGTGGGATCTGCTGCTCCTCCAAGCTTAACGAGTCACATAAATGATCCAAGTGTTGAGATCCACACTACATCACTGCTTCAATCATGAAAAGCTTTGGTGTGCGTTAGCCAAGGTAAGCCAATGAACAAAGAAAGGCACTTTCCACTTGAGGCAGATGTACCACCACAAGATCAAAATGAAAACTGGGGTGTTGCTCAACAATGCCCATGCTGTACACTGTCCTCTGGTCTGCTAGTGCAATTGTGAAGGGTGCTTACTTGGTAGGCTACAAACCAAGAGCCACCACAGTGAATTCACATGTGAGATTAACCCTTACCTTCCATCGACAATAATTCATGTAAGCTACTTGCAAATAACAGAGATTGTGGTGCATGGCGGGATATTGGAGAGGATTTTTTATCCAAAGGATCGCCAACAAGAGGCAAACGTAGGGATAAAGTAGAGAATCTAGGAATAAAAGCTCCCTTTGAAGTATATGCTTTTCAAAAGCAATATTTGGTTGACTATGACACCCTCCCGCTTCGGGTCATAAAGATGATAGCCTTTGGAAAGAGTTTTATAGCCGACAAAGGTCTTAAGAGTCATGGACATAGGCATCACTCCCAAGTTTATGAAGTGTCCGACTTTCTACCAAAAGAAGCCTCAAGTGGAGGTTATCAAAGCAAGTGGAGCTCTTGGAGACTGGTTGAATATGTCAACAGCTGTAGCTACTGACCAAGGTAGCTTACGACGCTCAATAATAGTTTGGGCATCACAACAATTTAATAGTTTGATTCAAGGTGGTACCAAACGTACTGTACGTGGCGTATATGTACGTACTGTACGTTGTTCCGTACAGGAAAATTTTTTATGTACGTAAAAATACGTACTCTTGTAAAAAAACCGCAAAGTACTAAATTTTCTAGGACATTTCCAATAAAAAACAAGAGAGAAGCCAACAACTTATAGAGACATTCAAAGACACGTTTTACAAGACAACCATAATTTTAAATCAGCATTGTACGAGCTTCCCACACCCCCCACTCCCCCCTCCCCCCCAAAAAAAAAAAAAAAAAAAAAAAACCGGCGTACGGATTGTTCCGTACAGTACTGATCCGTACATAACGCCCGTACGGTACGGAACGGATCAGTACGTACGTTTTGATCCAACATTGGTCCTATTCTTTTGTTCCACAACTCCATTCTCAAAAGGAGAGGACATGCGTGATACAAAAAGTTCACGCTTGTTCGCACAAGAGACTATAAAGGGTTTGGGACGAACTTACGTCCTTGAGGCTTGTCTGCATGTATGGTCTTTAATTGATCTCTTGTTTCCTCCTCCACCAGTGTATGCCAATTCTTGAAGATCCCAAATGCTTTATTGTTGTGAAGAAAAAACTAAAAATAACAAAAGTTATCCCATAGCATCATGAAATGCAAAACTTCGCAAATGGATGAAGTTTGCACAGGTCCACATACATAAGTGTGAACCAACTTTAAATCATCAAAGCTTGTCCCTTTGGAATAGCATCTCTATGGTGCTTCCCTTGAATACAAGAAGCGCATTGTCATTGTTTACGACCAACCTCAGTTAACGATGAATCATTTGCTTTCAAAAGGCATGCTGAAGAGCATTCTTGTGCCATGGTGAGCATGGGTTGACTAGCTGAACTGTCTCATGCTTCCGGACCCACCATGCCTATGGGCTGCACCATCCCCTCAGATGTAAGAGAACTCCACCTGTTTGAAGACACGTGACACATTCGAAACACCCTTGAGCCATACTAGAACATATATTTTTGGTGTGTCGTTATAGAGAAATCATTAGAGCAATGCAAAGTAGTAGGGTACCGTACGTTAGGTATGGATGTGATACACGTATTGTTTTTCACCCCCTGGCATAAGGTACGTAAGGTACGCAATGCATTGAAACAAATGCACAAAAGTTATTTTATTCTAGATTCTCTATAAAAAATAAAGTGTAGCTCAATCACATATATAGAACAAATGTCTCAAGTGAGGCTACAATGATGCTATCAAACTATAAGAAAGAACGTGAAGTATAAAAAATGGCTCTATCGCCACACCTCTTCTTATTTTGAAAAACGTAATGTGTGAGATGTATTGATCGATAGAATACGCAAGGTGCGTATGGTATGGGAACAAGGGGTTAGGTATGCCAGTGGATGCAACCATAGAACAGTGTTTTAGGGAATAATTGCTAGGTTACTTGGGATGGGTACTTCTGATGCATCACACATCCGTCATCCGGGCATCCTGAACGATCATTTTTCAAGAGTCATGGGATGGATGACTTAAGAGTGTAAGGAAATGGTTTTGTAGGATTGGGCAGAAACCTTTAGCATTAGTAGTCCTGGTGGATGCACCTCACGATTGTACTTCCCTGAGCATATACAGGTGCACCCATACCCCCTAGAGGTAGAGCCCCCCCCTCCCCAACAAACACACACACACACACACACACACACACACCATGTATCTTGTATCCTTGTCTCCTATGGATCACACCCTCTCCCCCCATACCACAGGACTGCATTTTGTTACTTTGTTTTTTTGTTCTTTCTTGATATATGGAGGACACGTTGACTTTGTCTCTGTAGAAGGCAAGGATAGTCCCAGCAGGCGGGAACTGCCCCTTAGAAGGCCGACTAGCGTAGGCAGTCACACTGACAGTAATTACCGCAAGCAGTTACTGCAGTAACTCCTGAGAGTTATAACTAGGATTGTAATCAGGCTTCTTAGCTTCTTGTCTTTTGGCTTTGGCTTTCTAAGCACTTTCGGGTTTACGAGCTCTTCGCCTTAAGTTTCACCCTGTAATCATTGCTTCTGTAATCCCGAGCTTAAACCCATTATACACTGTACTGGTTGTCCTTGAGCTATTAATCTGAATTTGCAAATACTTTTTCCAGTCTTTCAGTTATGTCTCTCGTTCAGTATAACATTCCAATTCAGTTATCTATTTCAGCCCAGTCAATACTCTGTTCCAGTCTCACTAATTGAACTGACGACATAACCAGTAGCTTTAAATTCTAACACTGGAATCAGCTGTCTAAAGAGACCAGCTCCAATTCCATTTTGGCAATCACCGTGGTTAGAGCTGTTCGCTCTTCAACAGAAAACTCTTATCTCTCAGTTAGAATTTTCAGCGATACACATGGCGCCCAAAGTCAATCGTTGTCGCAAACCGTCAACCCGGCTAGCCACTGATTCCAACCGCGTCGACCTTATTCCTGAGGTATCAGAAAGAGAGTCTGATCCTAAGAAGGACCCGAAGAGTGAGACTGAGGCTCAGGAGGAGCACAGTCATGCTGAAGAGGCCAAGGACTCTCAACACTCCAGTCATTCCAGGAGGAGAAGGGCTGAGCGGGAAGAACGCAAAACCAGGAGTTCTCGGTCCACACACAAGGCAGATGGGGCCAAGGGCAGTCGTCACAGTTCCAACAGAAAGTCCAAAGAAGAGATAGAGTCTGAGACTGAAGAAGAAGTTGATTGGGATGCTGAGACAGATTACTACAGAAAGTCTTCTCGACGAAGCAGGCTCCCAAGGGCAGAAGAAGCAGAGACAATGCCGATCGGCATGATTATACTTCTTCATTGAAAATCTCTTTCCCAGTGTTCAAAGGAGGAAAGAAAGATGATCCAGATGTTCATATTCAAGCTTTTGAACAATATGTTGAGTTGAAGAATATTGAGGAAGATGACTTGGGAGAATATTTTCCTCAGACACTGAAAGATGCAGCAAGGAAATGGTATTACCATTACCCAACTTGCCAACTCAGATCATACAACAAATTGCTTAAGGCTTCCAGATTGGAGTATTTACTTTTCAGACAACAGGGGTGATGAGGACATCTTTGTGAGCTAGATAAGATTAGACAAGGGATGTTGTCAGTACGAAGTTATGTAGAGAAGATCAAGGAGTTAACTAAGCAGTTGCAGGAGCCACCATCAGAAAGAGGCTATTGCGCATGGTTTCTAATTGGGTTCTGCAGTAAGAAGCTCAGAGAACAAGAGGTACCTGCACCAACAAAGAAATTTGATTTGGTGCAGAGAGCTTTGAAGCTTGAACAACAAACTAAGAAGGAGAGAAGCTATAAGAAGAGGAGGTCTAGCAGTAGTAGTTGTTTTACTGAGAATTCCGATTCTAGTGACACCTCCAGCAGCTCTGATAGCAGCTCAGATGAAAAAAGCAAGGATAAGGCTAAGAAGGGGTCTTTGTCCAGGAAGATTGATGAAATGGCCCAGCAGATTGCTGAAATCAACCAGACCAGACAACCAATTAAGAGAATGGAAACTTGGTGCTCAAGGTGCAAATCTAATGGTCATGTTTCCAATAATGTCCACAATGTACCTATTGCAAAGCGTATGGTCATTTATGAAACAATTGTGGCATTCGCATTCGTCACTTCAAGAAGAGAAAGGATTTGTCTGTGGTAGCATTTACCAATGCTGAACCAGCTAGAGTAGAGACAACCAGTGTACCCCAAGAAGAGAAAACAGGTACCAATGGCACTGGTACTGGGCGTGGCAGATACCAAGGAGGTACTGGCCGAGGCCGGGGTCGTTGTAATTTTCAAAATAGAAGCCTTAATTGTTATACTTGTGGCAAGTATGGGCACTTTTCGGTTCAATGTCCAAAGGTGCCCAATAGTGCGGCTACGAGTTCCAGTACGAGCAGTTACACGCAGTTACATGCAGTAAAGGGGTAGTCATTGAGGAAATCCCAGATGAGCCGGTAAAACCAGTCAGTGCTGAAACTAGCAAATGGACTTAGCAAAGAGAGGTATGGAAGGCAAAGGGTAAAGAGAAGGTAGTCGATGAATGGCAGGAACAGAGATGGCAGGAACAGAGAGATCTGGCGGCTAAGATCACAGAAGATCTAGTCAAAAAGCTACCAGAGCACCAGAAAGTTCTGAGGCTCGAGTCATTCAGAAGATACCAGCCCAGTCTTCTGAGAAAACACAGTCAGATCATGACTGATCTCATGATCTGGACTTCCTGAGACAATGCTTGTTGCAGTCCAAGGACTGGTGGAAGATCTAGGAAATTCAAGTCAGATCTAACTGGAGTGGGAAACAATGAAGGGGACAAAGCAGCCACGAGAACATAGGATTGGCACTGTGAAGATGGTCCCGATTCCTCAAGTTTTGATAACAACTTTGATAAAGAGAGAGAAGAAATTCATGTAAAAATTTGTATGAGAATTCAGAAATTGACAATTGAATTAGAAGACATCAGAAAAACTTTGCGTGAAGCAGCAAAATTCATCAAACAACGAAGAAAGGCTGAAGCCGATGCTAGAGTAGTTGACCTTGCAGCTGTCAGAGATGATGAAGTGCTGATAATCCAAGTAGACTACAAAGTCACGAAACAATGGGAACCTCTATCCGGTGTCATACTGGATGGAATCATGGAGGGGCAGGTGTAAACATCCTGGGGACACACCTTCAACAAAGAATGGGTATCACAAACTTGAAATCAGCACCATTTAAAGTTCGAATGGCCAATCAGAGAGTTGTGCAGGCAATCGGGATGATCGAAAATATGCAGAGAAGGG
Source organism: Adiantum capillus-veneris (assembly GCF_014529385.1). Taxonomy (NCBI): domain Eukaryota; kingdom Viridiplantae; phylum Streptophyta; class Polypodiopsida; order Polypodiales; family Pteridaceae; genus Adiantum; species Adiantum capillus-veneris. The sequence continues at coordinate 111,565,939 of NC_140937.1, forward strand.
TGGGAAAAGAAAAGTTCAAGACCAGCTTCTTAGTACTGGATGTGCAAGGCGCATATGGGATGCTACTGGGACGCCCCATGGCTGCGAACGGCACAGGCTGTTCACGATTATGCCAATGAGACTCTGACAATACAGGGCTCCAGTGGAAGAATTTAGATCCAGACAAACAACACTAGAAGTTGGAGGAAGGCACTGCGACCAGAAGAGCTTTGCCAGAAGTATGGGGTAAAGAAGATTGAGAGGATGCCGGCAGCAATTAATATTTTTCCATTGGCCGAGATAGATCTAAATGCAGTATTATTTGACAAGGACCAGACTGAAAAGCAAAGGAAGCAATTAGTTCACTGAACTGAATCCTGGAGAACGACGAGTTGAGCTAACTGGATGGCGAGAGAAACCAGTTGATCCCAAAGAAGAATTCTCAAATTCCAGTACACGAGCGGCCACTAGAGAAGTGCATTCTGAAGAAGTTACTGAAGCTCAGAATGACAGTTCAGAACTACAAGGTTCGTCTTGGGATTATGCTGAGGAGTCAACTAAACGGAAGGGAGGTGGGCCTATTTGGTTGCTTACAAATGATCAGGAAATCGAAGAATGGAATTTGGGTTCTGAGGAAAGTCCTCGATTGATCAAGGTAAACAAGCATTTGAACCCAGAAATGAAAGAAAAAGCCCGACACATGTTCCAGAAGTACAAAGCCGTATTCGCATGGGAACATACCGATCCAGAAGGTGTAGATCCAGAGGTCTATCAACATAGAATACCTCTGAAGCCAGATGTCAGACCACTGCGTCTGCAACGGTACAGAATGAATCCAAATTACGCTAAGAAGGTTAAAGAAGAAATCAACAACCTTCTGAAAGATGGATTCATCACAGAGGTAGCCAATAGTGATTAGTTATTTCCTATTGTGGTAGTGCCCAAGAAGAATGGAAAGCTCAGAGTTAGTGTGGATTATCGAAAGTTGAATGCTTAAACCATCAAAGATCCTTTTCCATTACCTTTTACAGACATGCTTCTTGATGAGATTGCAGGCCATGAGATGTATAGCTTTATGGATCAGCTAAAGATTGCTCCTGAAGATCGGAGTAAAGTCACTTTTATTACTGAATGGGGTGCATTCATATATCTAGTCATGCCATTCGATCTTTGCAATGCTCCAACAACGTTCCAGAGATGTATGATGGAGATATTAAGTGAATTCCTGCATCGATTTCTTGCCATATTTATGGATGATTTCACCGTGTTCTTGACAGAGGAGAAGCATTTATTATTTTTGGAAATGGTCTTCCAAAGATGTAAGGAAAAGAGGATCTGTTTGAACTTATTCAAATCTGTTTTTCTGGTTTGGAAGGGACAACTACTGGGACATATAGTGTCAAGGAATGGCATAGAGATGACTAATGATAAGGTCCAGTGTGTCCAGCAGGCCAATGCACCCAGCACAACATCAGAGTTAAGTTCATTCTTGGGATATCTCAATTTTTATAGAAGATTTATTCATATGTTTGTTTCCAAGGCATTACCCTTGTATGAGCTCACAAAGAAAACCAGCAAGTTCAACTGGAATGCTGAATGTGAGGAGAGTTTTCAATGTCTGAAGAATGCCATTATCAGTAGGGCCAGTACTCCGACAATCTGATTGGGAAGTTATCTTCCATGTACATGTTGATGCTTCGGGATTGGCAATGGGAGCAATCCTGGCTCAACCAAAAGGGAGGGCTGATTATCAGTGTATTTTGCCAGTCGGAGATTCAGTCAGGATGAACAAGGATATACTACTACGGAGAGAGAAGCCTTATGAATGGTTTTCAGTGCCACTAAGTTTCGACATTATTTACTGGGTAAGCTTTTTCATTTTTATGTGGGTCATCAGACATAATTATTTTTGATTAACAAAGTTATTATTCAAGGAAGATTGATAAGATGGATGATGTTTCTGATGGAGTTTGAATTTTGCATATTTCACAAGCCCAGTAAATCCCATTGTGGTGCTGATTTCCTGTCGAGAAGTACTGATGGCTACTCGGAAGTATCCTTGAGAGATGAGCCAGTGGATGCAGAATTGTTTCAGGTGACAGCTGAGGAAAACACAGATCCATAATGGTATGATGTATGTGAGTTCCTTTCCAAAGGAGGATTCCCAGAAAACTGGACTCAAAATCAGAAGAAGGCTCTGATTATTAAGAGTCTGAAGTTCACCATCATAGGAGGATTGCTCTATAGACTGGGAGTAGATGGGGTTCTTCGAAGGTGTGTGCCGATGGAAGGAAGAATGCAAGTTATTTCCGAAGCACACGATGGGGATTCTGGAGGACATTTCTCCACTGATATTACTTACAAGAAGATTTTGCAGGCTGGATTGTGGTGGCAAACTTTGATATCCGATGTTAGAAGTTTTTGCAAAACATGTGATATATGTCAGAGGATGGGCAGACCAACAACAGCCGATATGACTCCACTTACTCCAGTTCAACCACTCGGAGAATTTATGAAATGGGGTATGGACTTCATGGGGCCATTCAAGAAATCACTTCAAGAAAGAACCAGTATATATTGATGGCCACTTGTTATGTCACCAAATAGATAGAGGCCAAGGCTCTTCTAGATAACACCCCGAAGTCCACTGCTGTATTTCTATTTGAAAATATTATCTGCCGTTATGGATGCCTGTGGAGATTATGTTTGATCAAGGGACACATTTTATTAATGATACTATGGATATTATGATTGAAATGCTCTCAGTAAAGCACAGGAAGTTAACGCCATATTATCCGAGGTGCAATGGGCAAGCTGAGAGCAGTAACAAAACCATCAAGAACATTCTTATCAAGATTGTACAGAAGGAGCCACACCAGTGGGATCTTAAGCTCCAGACTGCTCTATGGGCCTACAGGACAGCTTATAAAGTCACCATTGAAATGACACCTTTCAGAATGGTGTATGGTACCGAAGTTGTAGTGCCTATGGAATTCGTGATTTCCAATCTCAGGATGGCGGTTGAATATGGATTGGATTTTAATCACAATCTTAAACATAGATTGGAGGAATTCGCACAGTTGATGAGTTAAGGCAACGTGCTATGCTGGAACAGGAGATTGTTCAGCAAAGAAGGAAGCAGTGGCATGATAGAAGAATCAAAGTTAGGGAGTTCCAGAAGGGCGACTTGGTTTTGCTCTATCAATCCAAACTAGCCCCTAAGAAACCAAATTTAAAGATAGCTTGGACTGATCCGTATGAAGTTGATTGGATGTTTTCCAATGGCACAGTAAGGTTGAAGGATTTATTTGGATTATTGCTGCCAGGTGTTTATAATGGGGCTTAGATGAAGCTATATTATTCTAATGAGAAAGCGACTTCCAGAGAAGGCCAGGAAATTTCAGAAACAGCCATTCTAAACCTCTTCCATGTACAACCAGTACCAGAACCAATGACGGTGTCAGTAAAGTTTCAGTGTGATAAAACAATGCCAGTGGCAGAGTTAGTAAAGTGTCAAAGTCAGTACCAGTTTTTATGGGAACAAGGGCTAGTGGGAATGCATGTGATAATCATTAAAGGGAACATGGGAAGTATTGGCCAATGCATGTATGCCACGTCGTCGATGGTGCACAAAACTCTAGGAACGGTAAGTAGTGGAGCTTTTATGGTGCGAACGCTTATAACAATAAGGCGAGTGGGCATCCTTCCTCACAAATCTCCTGCGCGACGCCTCCATGCTGTTACACATCCGCCATCTCCAAGCTCTGAGGATTCTTCACTACAACCACAAACCTCCTCGTCAGAGAATCTGTTGATCACTGTCTATCCCTACCCGACACACTTGGTTGCGGCTTTGAATATCCAAGTAAGTCTTCTTCCTCTACAGACTTACTGTCCTCACTGTATATGGGTAGAAGTAAAATGTTGGAGAAGATGCAGGATACCATAGATGAAACTTCGGCAATCATCAACTCTCTTCAAGCTTCTCTACCACTTACTCCACATAGCAAGATACAAAGGTATGTGTTCCCCGAGCAGGCCGAAGCGCTGCTGCAGCTATGGGATTTGCATGTGGTTGTATAAGCCACAAGGATAGATTTTGACATGGCCATAATCAAGCAGGTTCTTGATTCCTTTAATGCTGAGGATGGCAGTGCTGTTGTCAATGGTGTAAAAGTCACAACAACTGACGACATTGCTTATGCTTTCAAAATGCCCAATGAGCCAAAGTCGACCACAGCGTCTGCAGAACAGATAAGTTCGGCTTTGAAAGAGGATGAAGCAGCCAAGAAGAAATGAAAGGCTAGTGCACAAGGGGTTCCAGTAGCAGGTCTGGACGTCCCCTCAGCATACAGGTTTGTTGCTGAGGCTGTTAGCTTGAAGAATAATCCCACTTATGTGTCAGAAAAGCTGTTTGCTATGCTGCTTGCAAAACGATTAAATTCTACAACTATAATCAACTTTTGTCAGATCTCATCTCACAATGTGCTCCAGCAGACTGCCAAGCTGAAATCTCAGAATGTATTTAAAGCTTGGTATGTCTGGAAATTTCTATATTGGGCAGCTGCTCTAGAAGCTAATGACCAGGTAAGGATGGCTTGGAGTCTGAAGCCCATTCCAGAGATTAACAATGTAGAGCTATCTTCAGACGAAAAGGCTCCAGACAATCAGTTGTTCCTAACTGGACAAAAGAGGAAGGCCACATAGGTGGAAGCCAGTGGTTCGAAGAAACCGAGGATTAAAGCAACTGGAGAGATAGGTCAAGTCTTTGCCTACTAGAAAACCTTCAGCAGGCCAGACTTCAGCCACACTTGAAGAACAGACTCCAGCACAGACCAGTGCTGGGAAGGGCCAGCAAGAAGAGCAGACTCCAGCAGACAGCAGTACTGGAAAGGGCCAGAAAGAAAGGTCAAGTGTTGAACAAGCAGCGGTCAAAGACAAGGGAAAGGGCTCAGTACCTGACAGTCCAGCCAATAGAATTCCTTTCAGTGAATTGGCTTTATCCATAGCCAAGAAAGATAAACTGCAGTAGTTACAACATAACCCTCTCAAAGGCCGACTAATTTTTCAAACATCTGATTTGATACACTTACCATACATGGCTGTCGTTATGGTTTATGAGCTAGTCCAATCTGACTAGGCAACAGTAGCTGATGGCTCCTCAATGCTTAGAGCAACTAGAGAGTCAGGTCAAGTCTTTGCCTACTAGAAAACCTTCAGCAGGCCAGACTTTAGCCACACTTGAAGAACAGACTCCAGCACAGACCAGTGCTGGGAAGGGCCAGCAAGAAGAGCAGACTCCAGCAGACAGCAGTACTAGAAAGGGCCAGAAAGAAACGTCAAGTGTTGAACAAGCAGCGGTCAAAGACAAGGGAAAGGGCTCAATACCTGACAGTCCAGCCAACAGAATTCCTTTCAGTGAATTGGTTTTATCCATAGCCAAGAAGGATAAACTGCAGCAGTTACAACATAACCCTCTCAAAGGTCGACTAATTTTTCAAACATCTGATTTGATACACTTACCATACATGGCTGTCGTTATGGTTTATGAGCCAGTCCAATCTAACTAGGCAACAGTAGCTGATGGCTGCTCAATGCTTATCCAATCATCATGGAATACCATTGTCAACGCCTTAGGACAGATGATGGATGCATCAACTCCCAATGAGCAGATGGTTAAGCTAAAAGAACTGGAAAGCAGCCAACAGCATGTTCAGAAACTTTAGAAGGATGTGGCTGGACAAAGACTCATGCATACTATTGCTGAAAATCAGTCAATAAAGACAATTAACGAGCTGCAAACAAAGTTGTTGAAGATAGAAATCGAAAATCGACAATTAAAGGAAGACAAGGCAGCAGCTTTAAGAGATGCTGATAGATTTCAGACTATGCTACGAATGAAGCGGACACACTTGAAAGAACTGATGACAGCCCATAGTGAGGTAAAGGCTTCTCTTACAGAGAGATATTTCTAAAAATCTTGTTGATATTTTGAGTCCATAAGGTAACGTCACTCTGAATATAGACAATTTGAAGGCACTTATGGAGACCATGCAGAGTGATCTGCAAGACAAGCTCTCTGATACCAACACGGCATTAGCGAATCAAGCCATCATGGATTATATTGAAATGCAAAATAATCCTGATGTGGATTTTGAGAGGGAAGAAGAGAAGGATGAGGAAGGGGAGGACAATCCGGCCGACAAACGTGATGATGATGATGATGACTTTCCTCTTTCTCCACCTTTAGGCTCTGGGGCTGGTGGATCAGCTGCCACAAGGGGCAATCAACCCAATAAAGACCAGCCAGACCAGCACAAGGACCAGCCAAACCAGCAGTCGGGGGACCAGTGGTCTAATGATCAGCAGGAAGGCAGTGGACAGAAGGGCAACACTGGAGATTCTCCAGTACACCAGTTACGGCACAGTCCAGACAGCAAAGGAAAAGACAAAGCTGTGATTGAGTTATTAAAGGGTGATGAGCAACACTCATTACAACTCATCACACTGAACAAGAGATTAAGACATTAACAAGCTCTTATTACTAGGTAGTATTTGGAGGATGATACTCTTATCTCTGATCTGGAACGCTTTCAAAGGCTGTATGTAGGAGCCAGGGAAATGATTCAACACTGGAAATCAACTGCCTTTCATGATCAAGAGCTGTGTCAATTACGTGAGCATCTGAGCAGAATCCAGCTGTGCTGGAAAGGTTACCTGAGTGGACGTTGACTTCTGATGATATGACAGTCAATCCACATTGGCAGTGAAAGTCCACTGCAGACTGACACTCTCTAGCTCTTGAACTAGATCTACTGCTTGGAAACAGGCGTACATACAAGTGTATGAAGGAAGTTAGAACTCAACTGAAAGAAGTTTTACTTAGATGCAAATTGCCAGAGGAGTTTTGGACGAGAGGGTGCAGGCTATCATTGAAGACCAGTCTTCTAGCAGTAAAGGACCTCCGACTCAAATGACAGTAGGAGAACAGGCAACTGCTCTCCGAAGACTCTTCCGAGCTCGTCCCAGTTACAAGGAAGATGATGCAGCAAGAGAATCAAGCTGTTCTCAATTTTCTGGAGTTTGTGCCTGACTCTCTAGTTCTCTTGTATACATTATCTGCTAAAGAAGCTGAACTGCTTAGATTTTTCCCAGCTTTGTATCCTCAGCATCCAGAAGCATTGGATCGGCTCACTTACTTCAACATCACTAATGAACTCCAAGACTGGTATGAGCGAGCCACTGTGGAATAGGAAACCTGGCAATCACTGATCAATGACGCTCTCAAACTGGATAATGTCACGGAACTGCAGGGAGAAATGCAGAGGGTCAAACTCTGTATGAGACAATGGAAGATCCAACTAAGGGGCTTAACGAAGATCACAAATCAGTTGCTTCAATTGACTGTGGAGTCTTCCAAAACCTTGAAAAGGATATCATTGCTAAACCAGGAAGGGACCACAATACAGAGAGATGGTTGAGATTCTCTTTGAAGCTAAAATTAAGACGAATCAACCTCTCCCGCAGGGATGGATCCACACAGCCTCGCATTGTCATAAATTGGCCAGAACCCATTTGACAAAGGGTAAATACAGTTTGTATGATCCTAACACCAAAACATACAATCCTCTCACGACTTAATTTAAGATGTTCACTGAAAGGCGGGATCAGCTTGAGCAGGAGGCCATTTATAGACTTATCCAAAAGGACAATGCTGGCACTGGGACTTCTGAGGCACCAACATAGAAGAAGGGCAAGAGGAAGCGGGTTCAGTGGAAGGATACTGGGTAGTTCCATCTCAGAATCAGACGGTGGATCTTCCCAGTTTGGCACTGGAATCTCCTTGGCTGGGCACCCTTGCAATTACAATTATAGGCGTGTCAAGAATACTATCATGAGGAACATCGGCCACCTCAGCAATACCAAATCAAAATCAGGCGGGGGATTGTTTTTCAAAAATTTTGGAGTTATACCAAAATTCAAGAAAGGAGGGAAGGATGTAGAAGGCAAGGACACTCCCAGCAGGCGGGAACTGCCCCTTAGAAGGCCGACCAGCGAAGGCAGTCACACTGGCAGTAATTACTGTAGGTAGCTACTGTAGTAACTCCTGAGAGCTATAAATAGGACCCACTACATTGTAATCAGGCTTCTTAGCTGCTTGTCTTTTGGCTTTAGCTTTCTAAGCACTTTGGGGTTTACGAGCTCTTCGCCTCTAGTTTCACTTTGTAATCATTGCTCCTGTAATCATCTGAGCTTAAACCCATTATACACTGTACTGGTTGTCCTTGAGCTATTAATCTGAATCTGCAAATACTTTTTCAAGTCTTTCAGTTATGTTTTTCGTTTCAGGTTTAACATTCCAGTTCAATTATCTATTTCAATCCAGTGAGTACTCTCTTCCAGTCTCACTAACTAAACCGACGACATAACCAGTAGCTTTAAGTTCGAACACTAGAATCAGCTGTCTGAAGAGACCAGTTCCAATTTCAGTCTCATAGGTCTACTTCGGCCTCTAATAGACGATCTCTCTCTCTCTCTCTCTCTCTCTCTCTCTCTTCTCTCTCTCTCTCTCTCTCTCTCTCTCTCTCTCTCTCTCTCTCTCTCTCTCTCGTCGGATAGATTTTTAAGGTCTCTTGGGATAGTTTCCTACGATGTTAAGACTCTCTTCTTCTCGTGTGTGTGTGTGCACTAATAAAAAGAGGAAAATCGTATAACCTTTCTATTACCCAAATGTGGTAGATTGGTTATGCCATTTCCCTCTTGAATAACAAGTCTTGAGTTCAACTCTCCTCGTCAGATAGATCTTTAAGGTCTTGGGATAGTTTCCTACGACGTTAAACCTCTCTCTCTCTCTCTCTCTCTCTCTCTCTCTCTCTCTTTCTCTTTCTCTCTCTCTACGAACATTGTCCCCCTTTCTCCTGTTCGCTGTGCCATTTGGACAATATTTTAGGTATTGATATGATAATCAGAGTCCTTTTTTTTATTTCATAGAAAAGATCAGTTTGTAAGGGTTTATTTTCCACAAATAATGAAACATTTACAATATAAAATTCACTAATGCAATGACTCTGCAACTTTGACTTAGGTTGTAGCAGAAACCAAAGAGGCATTCAAGAAGCATGCTGTCAGAGTGGCTAATCAAGCTCACCAGCATGAGACTTTTCTTAACAAGGTATGTTTTAGGCATTTATTAATCTACACTACTGGTACAAGCTATGCATGTATAGGTGGCGCCTCTATATGAAGCAAGATTGCCAATTGTGAACTTGTTTGTAAGTTATTGCTTAGTGTATGAAGTCCTTGTAGATGTGCACATGTAACACTGCCAGGGTTTCAGTACATTCTTGTTTGTGGAAACATACCACTTATGAATGACAAGTTTTTCCTACGTTTTGTTTGATTCTTTTAACCTGATGTAGATCAAGTATTCGCTTGGTGTGCTGAGCTTTGGGACCTTCTGTTTCTTGCTGGGATCAAGTAAGGAGTGTGATAATGAGTTTTTCTTATTTAAAAAAAACGTGTTCCAATTCCAATGGCTATGCTGCAGGACCTCAGGACATACCTTTTCTCTATTGCTTGTTTTTCATAATTGTTGCCCCTATGCGATGGATTTATTATCGCTTCAAAAAGTGGCATTATTATTTACTGGTTAGTACCTTTCCAATCTGAGTTTAACTAGTATATTTATATCAAGCAATCTGAGATGATCAAGGGTTAGTTTTTTAACATGCCAACCAGGAGTAAAATTTACGTGGGATCAACTGAAACAAGCTCAAATTTTATTTTGAAAGAATTCTTTAGCGTGGCTATGATGGTGCAGTTTGTTGACTTGAAAAGCAGCTGAGAATCTTCTTGCGTACCACTGCTTTTCTGTGCATGTGCCATAAGTAGGTTAAGTTTGGGCTGAGCATTTGCAGTGTATCTAAGGCTCCCTGCTTTCTCCTTCATCTTCTCCACCTATATTTCGAACACAATGAAGACCATTGGAAAGAAAAAACGTAAAATCTTAACAAGGTCTAAAGTCTTGAGAGGTCTCTAAGCTTATGGTGAAAGAAAAAAACAATAAAGACGATGGAGCTCTAGTATTACTGACAAGTATTACTCATTGTACTTAGTGCCATGATGTAATGAGTCGAGAACTTGGTATACACCTTAGCAAGTAATTACTCTGACAAGTCACACTAGACCGTCTCATATATCAACTGCTATATACTTGCGTAAAAAGCACTTAAAAAAAGAATAAGCTAAAAGCATCTGCTAAGTTAACTGGCTTGTCAAAAAGTTCCAGCATAAATAATTTTGCCATGTCTGCCGTATAAATGCCGCGTCAACAATTGTCCGTACAGGTCCTCGATTTCTTGCTGCGTTTTGCATGGTGATTTTTGAGCATGGTGTCGGATCCAGTGGCTCTACCTGTTGGCTTTTGATATGGTGGCTCTGCCACGTCAACGAGTTGTGATATACCCCCCTCCCCAAAGAAGTAATTATCCGCGATGGCACCTTTGTTTACTTACATAGAACCAAAGTTTATTACACTGGTAGCAGCTTATGGTCATGTCGAGTGAGATCATGCACACAAATCCTTGCGATTCACAGGTGCAATGAGTGAATAAAATATTTGAAATGTCACAAATGTTTTCTGGAGCGCAATAAGGGACAGGTGTCGAACCGCTCAATGAAAACCGTCATAACGGGTCTAGGGATGATAGCCGACCCTTAAGCCGGGTCTAGAGTAATTGCTTGGGGACTTGGCTCAGCTGTTACACCGAGTTTGGAGTGTGGGTATTGGGACTCTTGTCAAACTGTACAAACACTCATTACAATAGGTATGGGGATTGTCTGTTGGGAGAAAGTGGAAATGGTGCACAATCCTCTCTAAGAAGGTGGGTGTGCTCTGGGTGCAATATGCATTAGAAGTCTTACACTGTCACGAGACTGGGCACCCTCCTGTTGCATGTGGTTAGCTGCAATTGGGATAGGTGGCTTAATGGTTAATTATGTGCTGTCTATTTAAATTTTACTAACAGTGAGTGCATGATGGTTTGTAGATTGGAACTCTGGGAGTTGACGAGGAGGCACCGGCAAATAATAATTCTCTGTCATTCTATCTTAGCACAATATTTTAGAAATAAGCCACTATGGCTCCTTTGTAAATAGGACAGTGAGAACCCACCCTAAGAGTGTCATGCAATAACTAGAGTGTACCACTCATTACTTAAGTGAAACTAAAGTGTAAAAGAGGAGCCTCCAATTTTGGCACCAATAATAAATCAAATATCAAATACCAACTCCACAAGAGAGGTGCCATGGAGTTTGGGGCTATGATATTAGGCCTTTCTTATGTTGATGCTCTCAATTTTCCATATCCCATCTCTTAAGCTATTCTGTGTTCTCTGTGTACTCCTTAATTAAGTCTAAATCCTCTCTTCCATGCTCTTACACCTTCTTACAGCTTGTCTCTGTCAATTCTGTGCTTTTAGCGTGTGTGTGTGTTATGGTCTAGGTGTGTGTGTGCTTGGAAATTGGGGAAAGAAGTTGACAGGTTGATGGTGATGTTTGTGAGCATGTGTTGAGTTGTTTTAAGCAACCGGTCTTTCCCCTTTCTCCCAATAGGAGAAAGAGGTTGATTGGTTGATGGTGTTGTTTGTGAGCATGTGTTGAATTGTTTTAAGCAACCGGTCTTTCCCCTTTCTCCCAACACACACAAGATAGATGAACTCAAAGCACCACCTTAAAATGAACAGTGACGTACACAATGAAATACTAAATAGACCAGAAGTGACGCACCGAGCAACTCAATATAGAGATGAAGCCCTCCAAACTCACAAAGCTACGGCTCATTGGAAAGAGCTCATTGTTTTCAACCAAAGAGGCTTGATGGCGAGAACTCAAGATCGACAACAAAGGAGGCCCGGAGGTTGGAAGAGATAGTTTTGGGTCATGGGGGCTACATTCCATTGCCCATCGAGTGGGCAAAATGGCCATGTCAATCGTGGCGTATTCATACCATTAAGGTCATGACTCAAGCAGTTGCTTTTGGGCTGCAACCCTTGTACTGTTTATTAGGAACCCAAGGCCTCACTTTGCAGGGCATGTGGACGCAGAGTTTGAGAGCAGAGGACCCTTGAGAGTTGTACCGTTGCGACTCGTAATAATAAAGAAATATTGAAAGGGGCGCCAGTCTTTGGGGCTAGTGCATCGGGGCGCGGAACTCCGCCGTGCTGTGTCGACTCTCTCTTGTAAAGTTCAGTGATTTTGCAATTTCTACTTGTGTGTTGCTATTGATTTCTCGCTTGGAGTGTCCAAGCGTGTAACACAAAGCCTATTAAAGCAACCCTAGCACCCTCTCTCCTCACCGACTTTTTTGCGCTACCGCAAAGAAATTTTACCGCTTTCGAGTCACAAGTGATCGCAAGAAGACGAAGTACGGTTTGAAGTGTTTAAGTTTTTCAGTTCTGTTGGTGTCTGCTGTGGATTTATCGCCTTGTCAGTGCCAAGCCGGTTACAATGGTATTAGAGCTTCAATCGCTTCTTCTTCTATGGAGGATCTGGTCTTACTTTTTGTAGCACACCACATGGATTCTTATTGAGAATCTGATCAAGAATGTGAACGCATTCCAAAAGGGTTGAAGAATTCGATGGCAACATGGATTTTGACGACGACAAATCGGCCAAGGATGAGTTAGAGGATCGACTTGAAGAATCACTGATAGAGGATCCAAAACTTGCAGATCTTTGACATAAATTGCAAATTAGTACGTGTGCTAAGCAAACCGATGACAAAAACAAATGGAGAGAGATTGTTGCGGTCTACCCAAGAAAATACAACATTGGTGTTTGAAGTTGAAAGTGGCTAGCATTCAACAGCTTATGGGTCAGGTGTGGACAATTACTCCATGTTTTCTCGTTCCTTGACTTATGTTACGGACGAGCCAATGTCCAATTCTTTTGATAATGACTTCCAAGGGCAAGAACATGGGATAAAAGCTTGTTTAAGAAAAGAAATTCACAAGCCCTTTGTTTTCTGCTGAGCAACATGCATAATACTACAAGGAGGGAAAATGCTATGGGTGTATTCAAGAGGGACACGTTCTTGCAAAGTGTTCAAAGAAAGAGGAGAAACCCGAGGACAAGCCAAAAACTTCAAGATGGTAAGAGGAAAGAGGAAAGAAGGGGAAAACAAAGGCCCGCGGACTTGTGCTAGATTTCATGGGGACACTTGTAGACCACGAGGATGAGAGAGAAGCAAGGGACAGTATGAGATTAGGAAGCCCAATCTTCTTTGATAGCGGAGCCAAGGCCAACTTTATTTCACTGGAGATGGCAAGTGTTTGGGAGTAAAGCTTGAGGAGATGGATCTTAGATGGATGCAGTGGCTAGGGCATAAAGTCGCCATAACTCCTATCATTGGCAAACTTCGGCTGCATTGCTAGGGCTATTTAGGGCACATCATGCATTTTGAAGCGTATGACATTGTAATGTCAGGTGCAACGGAAGTGTTTAAGGATTTAACTTGGATCTAGTACTCTGCACAGACACAAGGGACACTTTACTTCACTTGAAAGAATTGAACTGAACTGAATGAAAGAGAGAGACACAAGAGAGAGAGAGAAAAGAGACGACACCGAATGTTGGGTCACGAACCCTCAAGGGCCCCCTTGCTCTGTAGCCAGAGCAAGTACTTTCTTTATTCTTGCACAATGCTGATACAATGACTAAATGTTGAGATGCTGATGCTAATGGGTACTGATGCTACTGATGCTGGGTAATACTGAGATGTTGAAGGGTACTGCAGGTACTGAGATACTGATGGGTTCTATGTCGACGACGAGGTACTGATGGTAGACTACGTCGAGGAGGAGGACGACGACGCAATGTATTGATGGGGTCTATGTCGACGTCGACGACGACGAGGTATTGATGGGGTCTAACTCGATGACAATGATGTCGACGATGAGGTATTGCTGAGTTCTATGTCAACGACGATGAGGTATTGATGGGTCTATGTTGACGACGGGGTACTGATTCTATGTCGACGACGAGGTACGGATGAGGTCTATGTCGACGACGAGGTTCTGATGGGTTCTATGGATCCTTATGCCGAGCCAAGGCACAAGGGGTGCTAGGTACTGGGGTACTGCGTCGGCAACGACGATGACAACGACAACGACGATGACGACGACGAAGATGCTACGGCTAAATGCCGGAATCTATTAGCGACGTCGATGGCTAAGGATCTGCAACCACGACGAGGCTGGGGCTGAAATCTGCTAGCGCTTCAAAGCTGAAAACGCTGGCTGTCTTGGCTGAAAATGCTGATCATGATGGGCTGAAAACGCTGGTGAGAAGGGTCTGAAGACGCTAGGTGTTGGCCTGCGATTCCAAGTCTGTAGGTTCTTCCGTTGCTCTCGTCTCCCAACGCTAGGGTTTCTTTTATAAGAATTATAGGCTGGGTCAGGCAAGCTTTCTAACAAACTCACAATTTTTAAAAAGAATTCCAAAAATCAATTATAAATAAATGACCTATAAGAGGTGATTCAGGCGGTAAAATGCCTGTATGCTGAAATGATTGTACTGTGCAAGAGAGGGTATGCAACTATAACCAGCTTGGACATGCACGTCCTGCTCGAGGCTCACAAAGTGCCAGGTTGCGCTGTTCATTGAGTCTTGTAACATGCATATGTCAGCATTTGTGTTGTATTGTCATGTGCCAATCACTGAATATTCCTTATTGGATGAGATTTTTCTGGGAAGCCAAAGACTCAGGATATCAAGAACTCCAATATGAAATGAGACTCCTTATTGGATGAGATTTTTCTAGGAAGCCAATGACCCAAGATATCAAGAGCTCCAATCTGGAATGAGAAAAGTGATTGTCTCTCAAATTTTATTGAGCTAACTTAAGTTGTTTTGCACATATGTTGTAATCGCGGATGATTAGTTTCTTTCAAGAAGGGGGGATGTCACAAATTGCTGACGTGTGAAGCCACTAAAGAACTAAGCCAACCTGTAGATCCCGGCCGAGGGGCCTAAACCCTAAGAAGAAGCTGCAGAAGTAACAAAAGATGTTTTACCAACTTATAAAGTCTTAGTGAGTGGCCTATTTTTCACAAGAGGAGTTTCCACCAAGTTCCGACCAATGAAATAGATCTCGGCCGAGGGGCCTAAAACCCAGAAGAAGAAGAAGAAACAGAAGGAATCCTCGACCAACTCATAGATCAGCGGCCGAGGGGCCTAAAAACCCTAAAAGTCAAAGAAAACTTGTTTAAAGCGCCCGAAAGCGGCCGAAACGAAGTCAGACAAGTTTATAACCTCAAGATATGATGACGTGGCATGGACATCTCGGAATTTGCGGCGAAGTTTTTAGAGAAATCCTGACATTTTAGGAAATTGTTTTTTTTGGGGTCAGCTTTTCACACTTGAATGCTTCTTTGGGCCTTTAAATATGAGCCTTGGGGGCCCTCTCTAGCACTCTTCAGCGCACAGATTGCAGAGGACGTGCTCCTCGATTGTTGTACTTTGCGAATCAACAATATAAAGAAATACCGAAAGGGGCGCCAACATTTGGGGCTAGCGCTCTCTTGGGGTGGATGTCACAAGACGGGCACCACGTGCCAATAGAAAAGAACAGACTGAATAGACTTTTAACACTTCAATAATAAGTGAACTGAAAGAGAGACGACACGCGACATGGAGTGGCGGAATTCCACCCCAGAGAGTATTGGCCCCAAACCTTGGCGCCCCTTTCGGTATTTCTTTTATATTGCACCAACACAGTACAAGCCGGCCACGTCATCAGCCAGTGCAAAACGCGGAAACCCGTACAGCCTGCCACATCATCATGTCAGTGTAATTTTTGGAAATCTGCCACGTCATCAATTTTGGCGTGTGTCCGGATCCTGCTTTATTTTAATCCTTTATGTCACTTGGGGCCCCATCGAACGGGGTCTCCATAAGTTAATAGGACTTCTTCTTCTTCTGCTACTTGTTCTTCTTTGGGTTTAGGCCCCTCGGCCGGCATATGTAAGTTGGTTCCATTCTTTAGGGTTTTGCCACGTCAGCAGTTTGTTACATCTCCCCTTCTTGAAAGAGAATAATCGTCCACGATTACAGCATATCTGCAAAACAACTCAAGTTAGCTTTAAAAAAAATCTCCGAGGGTCATTCCAAGGGACAATCAGTTTGCTCTTTTTATTAAGGAGTTAGCTTCTCCTTTTTGCTCTTTTGATCAAGGAGTTAGCTTCTCCTCTCGGCTGTTTTGACCAAGGAGTTAGCTTCTCCTTTCTGCTCTTTTGATCAAGGAGTTAGCTTCTCCTTTCGTCAAGATCGGAACTCTTGATATTCCAGCATAGTAAAATTAGCCATCACACCCAGACCGTACTGATCTTCCACGGGTGTCTTGATGCGCTAAAAAATTACATACCCAGGCAATCTCATCCAATTAGGAATATTCAGTAATTGGCACATCACAATGCAACACAAATGCTCACATATGCATATTACAAGACATAGAAACATAAAGCCGCCGATGAACACTCCCCCCGCAAATAACCATCCAGGTCTGGGCCATGAGCTGTTCAACGACTCCCTCATCACTCCTCCCGCAAATAACCTAAAAAGGTCCGGGCCATGAGATATAGAGGCCTTTTACAACCAAACACCCCCCAGAATGCAGCTTGTGTCGTTTGGAGGTGCTGAGAGTAACCACTGCTCAGACTTCTTAATACTCCCCCCGTAAATAACTATGCAGGTCCGGGCCATGAGTAACAACAACAATACTCCCCCCGTAAATAACCACAAGGGTCCGGGCCATGAGTAAAAACAACACTTTTCAATCATCCAATACTCCCCCCGCAAATAACCACAAGGGTCCGGGCCATGAGTATGAACAAGCATTCTCAAACATCTTTTCTCACTACTCCACCCGGGAGTAAAATTGAAAGCAGTACTAAAACTAGAGTCAAACAATTCAAATCGGCACCAAGACAGGTTCAAAACATATACCATCCATTTCAAACAAAGCTTCAAACAATACTTTCTCAAACAAATTTCAAAAGTATCTAACTATAGAACAACTAGAGAGTTCATTCAGGTTTTTGTTCGGACAACCGAACTTTGAGGATGACTGGCTTGCCCTTCTGCATCACGGTGATGGTTCGGTCCCGAACTTGGAGAGTCGCATCGTTCTTGTCATGCCAAGGCATGCCTAATAGAACGTCACAATTGCCCAATTTCATAATGTGGAAATCGGCTTTTCCATGATAATCTTGGATAGTCACTGGAAGAGCACCAATGACTGGTACCACTTTCTGAGTTTGCCCTATGGCTAGCTCAGCTTCAATTTCTCCACCCTCTGCATCTTAATCAAAGTCCATCTGCTTCAAGAATTGTGGATGGATGAAGTTCTCTGTAGCTCTTGAAAATTAGGGCTTTCAAACCGTTGACTTTGCCATATGCTCGACACAATTCATTTGTACTTTCAAGGCGTATGCCATAGATGTCAGGTACTAATCCAATGGCCGGTTTAGCTCTTTTGGCTGGAGATGGTCCTAGGTTTCTGTGCAGCGTCGACGCGGGAGTCGTCTCCGCAAGTCTGTCAGTGCGTTGGGGACAACCAAAATAGTTATGTTCTGTTTGAAAGCATTCAAAACATCGGCCTTCTTGTAGTAAGGTGTCTCGTTGTTGAGGTGTCAAACGAGGCTTTTGTGGTTGACTTTCACGAGACTCTCGAGAATTTGTTCGTTGTTGCCAAGAGTTGTGGTTAGTGGCCAAAGATTCTTCTGTGGTAAACTCTAGCTTTCCCTTCATCAGTTTGTAGCCGACCGCAACATGGTCCATAAGTTCTTGCATGGTAGAGACTTGCTTGGACAAACAATATTCCTGTAATAGTGATGGTAGTCCAATGGTGTATCGCTCGCACTGGGCCTCCAAGGGAACAGATCTAAAGAAGGACACTGGAAGGTACATGTCGAGAAACCTTTGGTTATATTCGTCCATGGTTTCGATGGCAAGCATTTTAAAGTTGCCCCACTCTGCCAAAATCCGGACTTCAAACATCGAAGTCATCTAACTACGTGCAAAAACTGTCTTGAAAGCTTGCCAGGTCCTTGGAGCATGTTGTTGTGTCGCAATTGAACTCCACCATTGCATAGCATTATCTTTAAGAAATCCCGTTGCTCGAGAAATCTTGGATTCTTCTGTATAGTTCCCCAAAGCATAGATGTCGTTGAATTGCTGTAGGAACTGCAATGCTTTCTTGCGATCTTTCACCCCGGAAAAAGTGAAAAATTTGACTGTCGTGCCACCATCTTTGAAATCTTTGGGTTGGTGAGGCGCATATCCCGGGTATGGATAATAAGGGTATCCATATGGGCTCCAACAATTGTACCCTGGTGGCGGTGGCGGTGGCGGTGGAGGTGGAGGCAATGGCGGTTGCACTTGATCAGGGTCAGATAGCTGACCATATTCCTGAAGACACTCTCGATTGGAACAGACAGCTGAGAAGGTTGCCGGTTGGAAGCTCTCGTACTTTCTGGTGCCGGAGGAGGAGGTACCACCTGGGGCATCAGAGGGGGTAACATGTAGTTCAAAAATTGTTGAAAACTTTGCAGCATCGGAAGATTTTTCCGAGGATGCCGCGAAAGAATGTCGTGGAGTTCGTTGAGCAGGAACTGCAAATATTCTGCTAAATCCATGAATTCCAAGTATTGGGTTCTTAATTGGCTTATGCCCTGTAAGACACTACAGTGAAGACGAGAGCGCGCCCGATGTGTGATGAAGCAAGGGTGGGAGTGGCTAATAAGTCCAGGTTGGAGGGCGAAGATACGTCAATTAAAATTCCAAAAGCTTTGTCTGCTCTTGTGTAGGACCGGTATGCTTTCACAAAAGCACACGCCTGATGCTTTGATACCACTGTCACAAGATGGGCACCATGTGCCAATAGAAAAGAACAGACTAAAAAGACTTTTAACACTTCAATAACAACTGAACTAAAAGAGAGACGACACGCGACACGGAGTGGCGGAATTCCACCCCAGAGAGTATTGGCCCCAAACCTTGGCGCCCCTTTTGGTATTTCTTTATATTGCATCAACACAGTACAAGCCAGTACTCCAGACTCTACACCTTCTCCAGGAAGCATGCCAGAGAATGAGCCCTAACCTCATATTTAAAGGCCCTTGGCTTGAAAAGCAGTTACAGTGAAAAGCCTTCAAAACTCAAAAGCTTTTGGTCCAAAAAGCAATGCCAAAAGCTGCCAGCGCAATTTACGGAAATCCGTACAGCCTGCCACGTCATCAGCCAACGCAAAACGCGGAAATCCGTACAGCCTGCCACGTCATGATGTCAGCGCAATTTTTGGAAATCTGTACCGTCATCAGTTTTGGCATGTGTCCGGATCCTGCTTTATTTTAATCCTTTATGTCACTTGGGGCCCCATAACTTAATAGGACTTCTTCTTCTTCTGCTACTTGTTCTTCTTAGGGTTTAGGCCCCTCGGCCAGCATATGTAAGTTGGCTCCATTCTTTAGGGTTTTGCCACGTTAGCAGTTTGTTACAGTGGAACTCGGCCACTCCCGGTCTCGTGTCGTGCATCTCTTTCTGTTTAGTTTTTATTTGAAGCATAGTTACCTGAAACGGGAAATTTGAACGAGGGACGCGGAACAGGAGCATGCATGAAATGCCATTCTCTGTTTCAAATACTCACGTCTGAAACAAGGAACGGGGATCCGAAACGGGAAATTGGGATGGGAACGGGGAATGGAGACTTAAAAATGGCCATTCCTTGTAACTATGATTTGAAGTGCTGAAAGTTGTTCAGTTTGTTCTTTTCAGTTGGCACATGGTGCCCGTCCCGTTACAAATCATCAAAGTTCACAATGCTTCTTATCCCATAACAAGCTTTAGGAGAAGCACATGAGATGGGCGAATATATTGTCGCAATTTCATTGTCAGATTGTATATTTGAAGGGAAAGAAAATGAAGTGCAGATGCGGTGTCTCACAAGCCAGCAATATCCTCTAGAAACATGTGTTTCATATTGTGTTTCGTCTTTGCATTTTCAAAACAAAATGACACGAAACGACGAAATGTTTCTTGCTACACTAGTGTTGACATGCAGCTTTTGGAGGGTCACCTGTTTTTTGCAGGACTTGCTTTTGGGGATGCCTAGTTTTTGTAACTGTTAGCTTTTGCAAATAGTGTCTATAAATTAATGCCTAGGGGGCCTACTTTAGCAAATCAATGCATGGTTGCATGGTTGCATAGTTGCAGAGTAGACTCCTCGGCAATTGTTCTTTGTGATTACTAATACAAAAGGAAGTGCCGAGAGAGGCACGAAACTCTGAGGCTAGAGCGTCTCGAAGTGGAATACTACCACTTCGTCAGTTGTCTGCATTCTTTGAATTTCCCGTAGTAGTTTTGAGATTCTGGCATGTGGTATGTGGCCGGAGGTGCAGATTTCTAACTCTTTTCTTGAGGGTGGAGTATTTGCGAATTGGGAAATGATCCAGATACTCGCAGTTTATGCCTTTGCCCTTAGTTTTGATGCTATCTCTTGGAGCGGTCAGCAACAATACCTTCTACAGAGCCAGGTTTTGCTAGATTTTTGTTACCTCAAACGGACAACATTTTACATCCTAGACCAGAGTTACCTGGAACGCGGAACGGGAATGGCGACGAGCCTCCCTATAGAATGGCAGCGGAACGGGGGGAATGGCCTGCTGGAACCGGCCAGAACGGGCGGCAGTTTCAAAATTCAGTAGAGGCTAGGACATTTCCCCCATGTCATATAGAGGCTGAGATAGAGTTGCACTATGTATGCCATTGCCTAGTTTACTATGAGATACGAGGTCGCTTCCATTGCTTGTTTAAAGAGGGTTTTGGACTGCTTTCTAGTGGATCATGGGGTATGAGGACCAGAGATGTCTGGGATTGTTCTTGTTGGAGCTACGAAGACACAGAGAGAGCTTGTTGAGAGGAGAGGCTAGCCAGTCTCAGAGACGGATCACAGACTTCTAATGTAGAGTGGATATTGTGCATCCGGAGGTGCAATGACCATAGCAGAGCTCATACTCTCCTCACACTAGAGGCACGCTGATCGACCGAGCGATTGAGCTCGAGAGATCTCGGTGCCCACTGCTAAGGACTACACAACATCGACGGAGACTACATTAGCGGATTCGGGTCACCCTGGACCGATATGCGCGATGCCCGGTCAGACTATTGACCATGGACCCCTCCCCACCATAAGAGTATCTTTAACTTGGGAGAAGTCTTTATACAAGCACATGAATTCAAGGTATTACCATGTTCGTTCTAGATCAGACTCGATGGTACTCAAAAGCCTTGGCTTCCCAATCTCAGGGCAAGGCCCTAGCCCTAGAAACCTTTGTTTCTTACTAGGAATCTTCGAGAACCAAGTTTCTCACCTTTGGAACTCGCCTTCCAGACTCAGGGCATGGTATTCCTGTAACTCTTTTCTGACTCTATTCCCAGAGTCCTCGTCGGCAGAGATCTTAGCATCAACTTTGCTATCTTGGACACGAAGTCCCTTCTCGGGAATCTCTACTCCGTGATCTCAACTCGAGAGTCTACCCTTGATCTCGCTCTGTTTCCACAAAGCGCTTTTCTCCTGCGGAGGCTCATGTCTTCCTTTGCTTCTACTTCCTCGTGAAGAGGAAGCGCACCTGCAAACAAACACTCATAGATCAAAACATGAAAAGCATTACCTGTGAAGTCTCAAAACCCGGAACGCAACTCGGTTCTCAAAAAGCAACTCCCCGGAAGAGATCTCTATGCAGAGAACCCTCTTTTCCAATCCTTTATACAGAAGAGGTGTGCTGTTGGGTTCCTTCTCGTAAATCAGCCCGTCTACGACGTTTGTGGGCTGAAAACAGAGAAAAACAGCAGCTTGTCGCTATGTGAACAATCTATGAAGACACTTCTTTGCGATGGAACTCGTCTACTTGGTCTTGACAACGTTTGGAGTTGTCGGCGGCAGCATCATCTTGGCCGCTGAAATCTGCAGCAGCATGTGGGAAACATTGATGCCTTGCTTTCTTACTCGTGTGACATCATCGTCTTGGCTGAAATTCATGGGCTGAACTTTGGTGCTGGCTTTTCTTTTGCAACAAATGCCCAGAACTGGGGGCACTGGGTTGCGTTTATAGATACTTATAACCGGCAGGAATTGAGAGAGAGGATCTTTCAGGAATAGAGGGAGGGAGGGTGCCTAGAGAGAGAGATGCTCACTTATCTTGCGGTCCAAGCAAAAGAAAGAGGGGAGGGGTCGCCTATTGCCAGAAATAGCTAGGAAGAGGGGGCGCCCAGCTTTTGGTCTTGTTTCTAGC
This sequence comes from Adiantum capillus-veneris, assembly GCF_014529385.1. NCBI lineage: Eukaryota > Viridiplantae > Streptophyta > Polypodiopsida > Polypodiales > Pteridaceae > Adiantum > Adiantum capillus-veneris. The sequence continues at coordinate 111,588,267 of NC_140937.1, forward strand.
AGTTGGCTACCCACTTATTAAATGGGCGGTCAGACAGTTTTAAAACTAATATGAACCTGTTAAAACTAAGTAAAATCTTTTAAGGTGAAAACCATGCTTACACAATCACAACCCAAGCGTCCTTGGATGCTGTATCATGCACAGATGCAACTCTAACATAGACTACTCTATGGGAAAGCATCTGCTTTACTGAAAAGCAACTTGCATTTTTAGAAAGCAACTGCATTTCCTCAAAGCTTACTCTGAACCCATCTTCATTCAAGTGCTTGCCTCATCTCTTGTGCATAACTCTTAACTCAGTTCGAAATTTCCTCCTCACTATGAAATATTCCCTATCCCGTCACCCACCCTGTGACACATGAGGAATACCTATTACCCATCACTTAGTCCTTTTTCACTAAACTTACGAACAACTCCTCTATGTCAACCATCTCATGATGCATCAAAGATGTCCGCATCAGAGATGTCTGTTGAGGATGGTTGAAATACTCCTCCTCGATGCTCTTTGTCACCCATCCCAAGTGACGCATCACACGTATCCATTCTTGGTGGCTTGTAGATATTCCCATTCACAGTGCTCCCGTCATTCCTCTGAATGACACACTAGAATATCTGTACTCGGATGTCTCTAGTGAGAAAACACTCTCACGTATAAATCCAATACTTATTATGTTTCTTTCAGCTAAAGGTAATTTAGCAAACTCTCCTCTGGAGCTTGGTGCAGAGTCTTTTTGCAATGGTGATGTTCCTTTTGATGGGATGTGCCATTATCTATGGCCTTGGAGGCTCAAAGTTGGATATTAGAGATTCTTTAAAGTTTCGGTGGCTTGTTTCTACTTCATCTCTTTACGAATTCTTCCGTTACTCCCCTGCTCCCAGCTTTTGAGTAGTATCCGGCCATCTTTTCTAACTCTGTATCAATGGTAGTTTTCCCCCTTGGTTTGTGGCTGTTGAATAGATTAGGTTTTTTTTTACTATCAGATCTGTTACATTCTGTGTGCCTGCGGGTTGATGTAATTTTAGCCTTCGGGCTTGTAATTCGATTACATAATATAAACGGGTAGAAGCCTCCTTGTTTTGCGCGCATGCGCGTGCACGCCCACACACACACACACACACACAAAGAGAGAGAGAGAGAGAGAGAGAGAGAGAGAGAGAGAGAGAGAGAGAGAGAGAGAGGAGAGAGAGAGAGAGAGAGAGAGAGAGAGAGAGAGAGAGAGAGAGAGAGAGAGAGAGAGAGAGAGAGAGAGAGAGAGAGGAGAGAGAGAGAGAGAGAGAGAGAGAGAGAGAGAGAGAGAGAGAGAGAGAGAGAGAGAGAGAGAGAGAGAGAGAGAGAGAGAGAGAGAGAGAGAGAGAGAGAGAGAGAGAGAGAGAGAGAGAGAGAGAGAGAGAGAGAGAGAGAGAGAGAGAGAGAGAGAGAGGAGAGAGAGAGAGAGAGAGAGAGAGAGAGAGAGAGAGAGAGAGAGAGAGAGAGAGAGAGAGAGAGAGAGAGAGAGAGAGAGAGAGAGAGAGAGAGAGAGAGAGAGAGAGAGAGAGAGAGAGAGAGAGAGAGAGAGAGAGGAGAGAGAGAGAGAGAGAGAGAGAGAGAGAGAGAGAGAGAGAGAGAGAGAGAGAGAGAGAGAGAAGAGAGAGAGAGAGAGAGAGAGAGAGAGAGAGAGAGAGAGAGAGAGAGAGAGAGAGAGAGAGAGAGAGAGAGAGAGAGAGAGAGAGAGAGAGAGAGAGAGAGAGAGAGAGAGAGAGAGAGAGAGAGAGAGAGGAGAGAGAGAGAGAGAGAGAGAGAGAGAGAGAGAGAGAGAGAGAGAGAGAGAGAGAGAGAGAGAGAGAGAGAGAGAGAGAGAGAGAGAGAGAGATGAAATGAAATGTTATATTAACGTCTTCAAAAGGCCAAAGTGACCTATGAGACCAGAAAGTTACAATGCGGTGTAAGTCAGATTAAGAAAATAAATTAAACTATGATAACAAAATATAAATATTGCGGAGTCCTAAGCTAAGCTGATAGGTGTGAAAAGTGAAAGGCGTGAAATGTGTGAACTAAGCAGTACAATGGGTAGACAATATGGGAGGGAAGTAGAGATCCATCTTCATCTGCACTCTGGACGACGAAAAAGTATGGCCCGAATCCTTTGTTGTAGCCTGCTTCGAAACTGTATAGCTCCTCTTCTCCATCGGGGTCGTCTAGATCTCCCTAGCTCCAATGCTCGATCTATGAGAATGCCAGTAGTGCGGGGAAACCTCTCCACTGTTGGCTGCTCCTCTGTCTGTTCTTCTGGGTGTTGTTGCTAATTGGACTATTTTCTTATTTTTAATGATTAGTTTCTTTTTTAGGATATTTTATTATGTGCACTAAGAACTGCTAAAAGATTGTAGCTACAAGAACTGCCATCAAGAACGGACAAACTCTGATGTGTCATTAGATGGGTGACGGTAAACATCGCGAAGGAGTTTCCGTACGTTCGGTGGAAAGGGCCGGGTTACGACTGTCCTTGATGCGTCACATGATGGGTGACGGGTGTATCAGTAAGGGGGCATCCCGTAGGCTAAGGAGAAAATCTGAACTGAGTAAGAAAATACGCGTAAGAATGCAAGCACAAGAATAAAGATGGGTTCAATGAAGCTTTTTACGAAAAGCAGGAACAATTGCAGGAAGGCAGACGCTTTCCCACGAGGAATCTATGTTTGCATTGCATTCGTGCATGTGGTTGCATCCAGGGACGCCTGGGAAGTGCTGTGAAAGCATTGTTTTTAACTTATAAGGTTTTATTGAGTTTTTGGGCAGGTTCAGACTATTTTTTAAAATATGCCGGCCGCCCACTTAATAAGTGGGCAGCCACTTAGTAGATAAAGCAACAAAACTAGCCAGCGAATTCTCTCTCCCTATTTCGAGTAGAACAACGCAAAAGAAAAAAAAAACGGCCGCGATCTCTGCGCGAGCAGATATTCGTGCCGTGGCCAGGGAGCTATAAAGCACCACATGCCCTCACTCAAAGCGCGTACCAACGTCAGCAAGAGAAGACTCTGCCGCAAGAGATCGCGAGACTACGAAGCACGGAAGTCACTTTTTCCTGCGCAAGAGCGACATGTATCTATTGTGGATTCGCCATACGAGTTGTTGTCGCGTGTTTGTGTGGTTTGTTTTGTAGGAATCTCCCGCCTTACGGGAAGGCCCTTCACGGGAAGTACGGCTTCACGCCTAAGTCACTTACGGGAAAGTACGGCTTCGCGCCTAAGTCCCTTACGGGAAGGAACGGCCTTGTGCCCAAGCCCTTTACGGGAAAACACGACCTTCGGGTCTAAGATTATAGAACGGAGGGGTTTCCTCGGGTTCTCGTGCTTGTATACGAATTCTCCCTGAATAAAAGAATACTCTTAACGCGGGGGGGGGGGGGGGGGGGGGGGGACCAGCCCATCTTTTGGTCCCCAATACTGTGTCGATCTTCTCCATTCTCTCACATTTGCAAAGTATTTTAATTTTCAGATTTTCAAGTGCTCGTGTACGCTCCCGTTTTGTGACAGTGGTATCAGAGCTCAGACTCCTGTCTTTCTCTGCAAAGAAGGACGATTCCGGGAAGAACGGGAAGAACCATGTCGAGCCAAGGGAGAAGCGTTGAAGAGGAGCTTCAACTAGTGCAAGCTCAGCTTGCGGAGTTGCAACAAATTTTACTGTTGCCAGACGTCCAAAAGCTTTTGGGCGGAATGAAGAAAACGAATGGAACTGATGCAGTCAAGCATCCAGACAACACTGTTGGCTTGAGACCACAGGAGGCAAGAGAAGAAGAACGTGCCGAGGTGCACAAAGGATCTTCGGATCGTAACGAACAGCCTACTCCAAGGAAAGGCCAGGAAAAAGCGCTCTCTTTGCTAGACGAGAGCAAGGACATCTCTATCTCATCTCCATCTTACTCTCCTGATTATACTTCTACTTCTCGATCATCTCGTCAGAAGGAAGAAGCCGTTACTACTACTACTCTTCATCAACCTAAAGATAAGCCTCTATTCAAGAAGCATGGTCGCAAGTCTCAACATCGCATGAGAGTCTTCAAATCGGGCGACGAGGACATCAAGTTTGAAACCTACAATGGACGGAGAGACATCTCCAAAGCACTGTCCTTCATCAGACAGTTTGAAGTCGCCTTTACCAATGGGCACTTCACAGAAAGATCCAAATTACGCCATGTGGGGATGCACCTCAAGGAGACGGCAAGTAATTGGTGGCTAGCCAAGATTCTGGAAGGTTCTCAGGCCAGAACGTGGGAGAGCTTTAAATCTGAATTTTATGAACAATTTCTTCCACCTGACTTCGAAAAGGACATACGGAAGGAATGGGACTGGCTTGTCCAGAAGGAACATGAAATAGTAATGACTTATGTGGACAAGTATTGGTCGGTTCTTCTGAAGGTCACTCCCTTCATGAAGATTGCCGAAGAGGAAAAGAAAAGAAAGTTTGAAGCGGGTCTCCAACCGCAGCTTCGAAAGAGTATGAAAGTGTATCCGCATGATACTCTTCAGAGGATGATGGAGTCAGCAATCATTGTTGAGGATTTGCACTCAACTGGAACGCCCAGAAGGATGGAGCATAGCACTTACCGCGCAAGACAAAAGAGGGGTCTACGATGACCATGGGAGCCAAGGAAGAAAACGTCCTCCATCTAGAGACGATGATCATTCTTAGAAGCCAGAGGGCACTGGCAAGCGAACTAAGTATCTTTCTCCTAGTCAACTTCAACCTTTAAGAGAAGAAGGAAGATGCTCCTACTGTGGCGAGAAAGGACATATGAAACCGGACTGCCCTCTAAAGCAACAACGGTAAGAACCAGCTTCTGCGAGGCAAGAAAAAGCAAGGAAGGAACCCGCACCGCCAAGCTCGAACTCAATTCCAGATGTTCAAGGAAACACAGAAATGGAGAAAAGGAAGCGTCTTCGATTTATTGAAAAGTACAAAGATTGTTTCACGGAAACACTTCCTGATGAACTCCCTCCGGTACGCCCGGAAGATCACTGCATAGATCTCTCATACCGGGTAGCTCGCCTCCCAATCAACGCCCTTATCGGGTAAGTCTTGCTCAGCAAGAGGAAATTTTGAAGCAAGTCAACGAGCTTCTAGAGAAAGGGTTAGTACGGCCAAGTGCTTCACCCTATTGCTCTCGAGTTCTACTGGTGCAGAAGAAAGATGGCACGTTTCGAATGTCCATAGACTATAGGTCTTTAAACAAGATCAGAATCAAGAATCGCTTTCCGATCCCTCGGATTGATGATACACTTGATAAGTTGTAGGGTGCAAGTGTCTCTAGTCGCATAGACTTAAAGAGTGGGTATCATCAGATACGGATCGCCCCTGAGGATGTCCATAAGACTGCTTTCCGCACAACCTTTGGACTATATGAATTTTTGGTAATGCCTTTCGGCTTGACCAATGCTCCTGCGACCTTCAATCGCATGATGGACCGCATTTTCAGCCCTTATCGAGCTTTTACGGGAGTATTCTTTGACGACATACTCATCTTCTCTAAGTCAGAAGAGGAACATCGGAAGCACTTGGACTTAGTGTTTCAAGAATTGCGAAAGCATGAGTTGCATGTGAATGCAAAGAATAACGAGTTCTTTCTCTCAGAGATACACTATCTCGGCCATATAGTCTCTCACAATCAAGTGAGTATGGATCCTCCCAAGATTTGAGTGGTAGAAGATTGGCCTATTCCCACTACGGTACATGATGTACGTAGTTTCCTGGGATTATGTTCATATTATCGAAGGTTTGTCCGAGGATTTGCTCATGTAGCAGGACCACTTCATGACTTGACAAAGAAGAAGATTCCTTTCAGATGGGGATCGAGACAACAAGGAGCTTTTGATCGGGTCAAGTACTTGCTAAGCCATGGGCCTATTTTGATAGTGCCTGACTTAAGAAAACCATTTGAGGTTCACTGCGATGCTTCAGGCGATTGCATCGGAGCAGTGTTAAACCAAGAAGGCCATGCAGTGGCCTACGAAAGCAGACGGCTTAAGGATGCAGAGTTGCATGCATCAATCTACGAAAAGGAACTCACGGCTGTGATTCACGCCTTATCCAACTCGAAGCACTATCTTCTAGGAGCGGATTTTGTGATCAAGACTGATCACCAGAGTTTGTGGTATTTTCTTACGCAAAGGAAACTATCTGAGAAGCAGATAAGATGGGCAAACTTTTTGTCTATGTTTCACTTCCAGATCCTTCACACGGCTGGGAGCAAGAATGTGGTCGCAGACGCATTGTCTAGGCGGCCAAGGGTGAATGCTATCACTTCGGTGTATCACCAAGAATTAGAAGCACTACCGGATTTGTATCCGAATGATCCAGACTTCTCCACCATTTGGGAAAAGCTACATCGTGGAGAGAATGAGTTTCCCTATTCCATTCGGGACGGTTATCTCTACCACCATCAGGCCATATGTGTGGCGGAACCATTAAGAAAGAAGATCATGGATGAAGCACACGCTTTGCCTTATGCGGGTCATCGGGGTATTCTCCCTACGACCTTAGCAATGGAAAGATATTTCTTTTGGCCTAGCCTTAAAGCAGACATTGATAAGTATGTCAGGGAATGTTTGGTTTGCCAAAAAGTGAAGTATGATCGGCATAAGACGCCTGGGTTGCTACAACCTTTGCCTGTGCCTAATGAACCTTGGGAAAGTATTGCCATGGACTTCATCATGGACCTCCCTAGAACTCAGACTGGAAATGACGCGATCTGGACCATTGTGGACAGGTTTAGCAAGCAAGCACACTTTATACCGGTCAAGAAAACGATCAAAGCACATCATATGGCTAGGGTCTTTCTAGCACAAATCTTTAAGCATCATGGAATGCCTAAGTTTATTGTGAGTGATCGAGTTCCTCGCATGACAGGAAATTTTTGGCGTGCCTTGATGGATAATCTTGGTACGAAGCTGAATTTTTCATCTGCCTACCATCTTCAAATGGACGGGCAAAGTGAGATAGCCAATTCCACAGTATTGGATATGTTAAAAGCTTATGTGTCAGACCGGCAATCTGATTGGAGAAATATTTCCCTCTTGTCGAGTATGCGTACAACAATACCATACACTCATCGACGGGGAAAGCACCTTTTGAGATTCTCTATGGTAATCCTTTGCTTCCATCCATCCTTTTAACTAAGGATAAGATCTTTGCAACATATGAATTTGTCCGGGATTTGGACACCGCCTACGGGCAAGTTAGGAGAGCTATTCTACGCTCTCAGGAAAAGCATAAGAAAGCTGCAGACAAGCACAGAAGGAATCTAGACTTAACAGTCGGACAGTTAGTCTTACTCAAGTTTGAGAAGGCAAGACTTAAGAAACAAGTGTCTCATAAGGGGAAGGTGGTAAAACTTTCTACCCGTTATTATGGGCCGTTTAAGATCACTGAGCGAGTGAATGATGTCACTTTCCGATTAGAGCTACCGCCTAATTGGAAGATCCATAATGCTTTCCATGTCAGTTTACTCCGGCCGTATGTGGGACCGCCTCCAAGCCAGCCTAGTGCTGAGGAACTTCCTGAGGTTGAGGAAATAGAAGAAATACTCCAACCGGAGCAGATAGTAAGTCATCAGGAGCGGTCTCTCAAATCCAGAAAGATAACACGAAAGTATTTGGTTAAGTTTAAGAACTATTCGAATCTAGATGCTCAGTGGATGACGCAGGAGGAATTAGCAGCTTATCCCGAGATACTGGAGATATATGTCCAAGCACTACAGTTGAGGTCAACTGTTTAGAAGCCAGAGGGATGTTGCTAATTGGACTATTTTCTTATTTTTAATGATTAATTTCTTTTTTAGGTTATTTTATTATGTGCACTAAGAACTGTTAAAAGATTGTAGCTATAGAAACTGCCATCAGGAACGGACAAACTCTGATGTGTCATTAGGTGGGTGACGGTAAACATCGTGAAGGAGTTTCCGTACGTTCGGTGGAAAGTGCCGGGTTACGAGTGCCCCTGATGCGTCACATGATGGGTGACGGGTGCATCAGTAAGGGGGCATCCCGTAGGCTAAGGAGGAAATCCGAACTGAGTAAGAAAATACGCGTAAGAACGCAAGCACAAGAATAAAGATGGGTTCAATGAAGCTTTTTACGAAAAGCAGGAACAATCGCGGGAAGGCAGACGCTTTCCCGCGAGGAATCTATGTTTGCATTGCATTCGTGCATGTGGTTGCATCCAAGGATGCCTGGGAAGTGCTGTGAAAGCATTGTTTTTAACTTATAAGGTTTTATTGAGTTTTTGGGCAGGTTCAGACTATTTTTTAAAATATGCCGGCCGCCCACTTAATAAGTGGGCAGCCACTTAGTAGATAAAGCAACAAAACTAGCCAGCGAATTCTCTCTCCCTATTTCGGGTAGAACAACGCAAAAGAAAAAAAAAACGGCCGCGATCTCTGCGCGAGCAGATATTCGTGCCGTGGCCAGGGAGCTATAAAGCACCACATGCCCTCACTCAAAGGGCGTACCAACGTCAGCAAGAGAAGACTCTGCCGCAAGAGATCGCGAGACTACGAAGCACGGAAGTCACTTTTTCCTGCGCAAGAGCGACATGTATCTATTGTGGATTCGCCATACGAGTTGTTGTCGCGTGTTTGTGTGGTTTGTTTTGCAGGAATCTCCCGTCTTACGGGAAGGCCCTTCACGGGAAGTACGGCTTCACGCCTAAGTCACTTACGGGAAAGTACGGCTTCGTGCCTAAGTCCCTTACGGGAAGGAACGGCCTTGTGCCCAAGCCCTTTACGGGAAAACACGACCTTCGGGTCTAAGATTACAGAACAGAGGGGTTTCCTCGGGTTCTCGTGCTTGTATACGAATTCTCCCTGAATAAAAGAACAACGCAAAAGAAAAAAATAAAATAAAAAAATCCCGGCCATGATCTCTAAGCGAGCAGCTATTCGTGCCGTGGCCAGGGAGCTGTAAAAGCACCACATGCCCTCACTCAAAGGGGGTACCAACGTCAGCAAGAGAAGACTCTGCCGCAAGAGATCGCGAGACTACGAAGCACAGAAGTCGCTTTCCCCGCGCAAGAGCGACAGGTATTTATTGTGGATTCGCCATACGAATTGTTGTCGCGTGTTTGTGTGGTTTGTTTTGCAGGAATCTCCCGTCTTACGGGAAGGCCCTTCACGGGAAGTATGGCTTCATGCCTAAGTCACTTACGGGAAAGTACGGCTTCGCGCCTAAGTCCCTTACGGGAAGGAACGGCCTTGTGCCCAAGCCCTTTACGGGAAAACACGACCTTCGGGTCTAAGATTACAGAACGGAGGGGTTTCCTCGAGTTCTCGTGCTTGTATACGAATTCTCCCTGAATAAAAGAATACTCTAACGGGGGGGGGGACCAGCCCATCTTCTGGTCCCCAATACTGTGTCGATCTTCTCCCTTCTCTCACATTTGCAAAGTATTTTAATTTTCAGATTTTCAAGTGCTCGTGTACGCTCCCGTTTTGTGACAGGTGTACATTATCTAGTGTAAAGAAATCTGTGATCTGTCTCTGGGGTTGTCTCTCTTCAGCTCTCCTCAGTAAAGTTTCTCTATGCCTGTGGAACTCAAGTATATATAGCCCAAGACATCTTTGATCCTCATAACTCATGACCCTAGATAGAGGCCCAAAACCTTCTCTGAATAGACAATGAAAACGGCCTCGTATCTCATAGTACACTGTGCAATGACATATGTAATGTACCTCTGTCTCTGGCTCTAGATGGCACAAGTGGCATATCCTGCTATCTGCTGGTGTCCCTCTGAATCTGCGAGTCTCAATCTCAAGCTGATGTGAGGACGTGCGTATCTGGCCAATGGCACAACGCAAGCCATGAGAAAGATGCGTGTCCATATAGCTAGGTCGAATCACAAACCCATCCCCTGTGAGGTGGAGAAGATGCTCTCTATAGAAAGCCATCTTTGTGCCCAACTCCTGTATCGGCTCTATCCATGTCCTCCTGGTGTCCAGCTGGATCAAATCCTGACGAATGAGTCTATTAATCTCTACCCGCGTCAGAGACCTGATGGGTGCCTGAAGAGAGTATTGAAAAGGAGGCAACCTGTCCATGGTGAAACCATGTGTCTGAAACCATATGCCATCTGTGCATACCATCATGATGTATCCCCATTAAGAGCTACTTGTCTTGAGGACTCTAGAGCTACCTTCGCATATCTGTCTCTGGTAGTATCCCACAGACTGTGTACAAAGGAGACTGATCTGGTAAGCGCCTCAATCTCCATAGGGGGGGTATCTAATTCCGCTCGAATGATATTGTGCGGTATGGAAGCCTTGGCTCTAATCAGCCGAGAGATCATAGATACCAGGGGCTTCTCCATACGCCTCCAACGATCCTGGCCTACAGAAGGTCCCCAAACCTGCACCCCATATAACATAGTAGAAGCAACCAAAGTATCAAAGAGCCATAACTTTGTCCTAGGTTCCTGGAACTGAACCTGCGAACACATCCTCTCCATTCCTCCCAGAGCCGCACCAGCTCTAGTTAGTCTAGTCTCTGCTGCTCCAGGTAATCCCTCACACATGGCACGATTGAACAACACTGCGAGAACCTCCATCAGCATATCCCTGGCATGTATAAAGTGCTCCGCTACTAGACCGTCATGATCAATATGCATTCCCGTTCCTCATCCTGTCGATGGCCCTTTGTATCATCTCAGGTGTAAAGAAAGTGCTCGTAGCTGGGCAAGGCTTGGTAAGAACCGTATATAATGATGTCGCATATTGGCCCCACACATCAGGTGAAGTAATCATTGGGGGAGGGGAGTGCTGATAGAAGAGTCGCCATGCCTCTCCTGAGTCTACTCAAGAACATCTGATATAAGTCTCGCTCCATCTGAGCTTGGTAAGCTCGCTTCTTCTGTCGCACAAGGCGTCGGAAAGCAATCCGAGACTGTTTGTAAGTGATGACTCCTAAGAGAAGATCCCTCTGAAGCTGGGCTCTCATCTCTGCACTCCTCATCATACCAACTATTCTGGGGCATGCTCCCAGAATGTCGTGTCTTGTCCGGCTGAGTGTGTGGGTATGCCACCGATGCAGCCCCATGCAGTGTCTCAGTCAGTAGAGTGGTGCACTCCTCCACTAAGAGGCCTGTACCATTTGTGCGAGCTGTGCCTTCCAATAGACGATCCTAAATCTCCTCTGTATAAATGAAATCAGTCTCTGGTGTAAATGTATAGCGGGTGTGTGACCTGCCTCCTGATGTCTCGGTTGTACTATACTGAAATTTAACGGATAGTGTCAAGAGAGCATGATCTACTGCTATGCCCACTGGCCTGGCTCCCACTGTGAAATCCTGAATGCAGGGGACAAAGCTCGGTTGTGTCATAACATAATCCACTGTACTGGCCCCATGTCTGTGCGGAAAGCATGTGAAACCGGCTGCTCCAAGAAATCGTTGCAAGCCATTAAGTATGGCTAATCCATGTGTAGTCGTCATTTCCTGAGGTATCTCCCATACTCTGTTTGCTCTCTGTCATCTGAGCATCTGTCAAGTCCCAACTCACCCACATCCAGCTCTCTAAGCATCTTATCTGAAGTGTTGTAGAAGACTGTTTGCAAGTTGCCCATTCGAGCATTCAAGTCCCCTAGGAGAATGATATCACCATCCCTAGAAAACTCCCAAATGTCATCATCTAGAACAGAGAAAGGCGACTGCCCTCTGGATGCAGCATACACTGATGTACTGGGAGGAAAGTAACATATGGCAATATATAGGAATCGACTTGTGTCAGCTCTCAATCTCACCCACATATACCTAGCATGATCATCTCTTCGTACAATATGCAGTAATGGTTTTAGTTCCTCTCTGAATAGCACTGCTACTCCTCCTGAACCTCTACTTCCATGCTCCGATCTCGCATTTGTCCTGTGAGCTGTCTCCCATCTATATCCCACCACATGTGGCATCACCTATCCAGGGGCCTGATGAGTCTCTGAGAAGAATACAATATCCTTGTCTTTGAAACTGTCCTCAAATGCACCCACGTCTAACCTCATAGACCCGTTACAATTTCAGGTAGCCATCTTAAACGTGGTGCCATAGGTCTCGCACCGTCATGCATTGCGCCGCTCTAAAATCACCACCCGTCCATCTCTGTAGAAGGCTATCTTTCCCTTCTCCCTTGCCGCTGTAATCTCTGGCATTACCTCTCTCATATGTGCGAGTTGTGAGAGAGTTAGGTCATCACCGAGGAAGATACCTGTCTTTTTGAGAGTAGGCCTCTTCCTCAAGAATTCTTTCTTCTCTTCCAACGAGGAGAAGCGTAGTATGAGAGCTCTCCCCTTTGAAGACTCTCCCGTACCATCACTTTTCTTACCTACCCTCCATGCTTTTGTGTGCAAAGGCTTCTCCATCCCCATCATGGATGTAAGGCTTGTGACCTCTTTCTCCACATTGTTTATGTCCTTGAGACCTGTCACTCTCACATGCAGTGCTCGCATCCGCCTTCTTTGTTTCTCTTCGAGGGTCATGTTGATAAGCGTCGGTGTACAAGGAGTTTCTTGACCTTTCCCTTTCTTGGCGACCTCAATCCATTTGTCGGCCTCGTCCGCCTTTTTCTGTGTCCTTGTTATCATCTCTGCCCATGAAGATGTCTTTGCCACACTCAGTTTCTCTTCCTCTGTGATCATCCTTACGTGTTTCTTGATTTCCTTGATTTCATCTATTACCGAGGGCTGAAATTTGCCTTCCTCTAGTCCACTGCTTACTCTATCAGCAAGCTCCTGTTTAAGGGTTGAGACTTCATTTTTGAGTGTCCGTATCTCGGCGTTTTGGTTCTCCTGTTTGAGGGCTGAGACTTTTTTTTTTCCGAGAAAAAGATACTTCTATTAGTTAATGAAAACTGCCCATAGGGCTACAACCACCTCTGCAAGAGAGGGCTACAACAAACATGATGGGGAGACTCTCCCAATGAAAAAACAGCATATATACAATGAGGCTAAATCAAGAGATGGGAGGAGGGAAGAGCCACACAGGTGGATGGTAGTGCCATCTGAGCACACCCTGGACTATGGTGTAGAAAGGCCCAGGGCGCCAGAGTCGACGGAAAGCCTCACGGCGCTCCCGCATGCGTTCGGAGCTTCCCTGTAGTCCCTCAAGCTGTCCTCTGAGAGTATGGATCAGCTCTAGCCAAAAGTCACGAACAGTCTCTGTTGGTGGCACAGGGCGAGCCTCAAAGATGCGGAAACAGCGGGCCCGCCAGATGAACCGAAGTGTCAGGCCACTGATGAGCTCCCAACACTCCTCTCTCTGACTGCACCACTCCTGTGGAGTAAGCTTTGTAGCAGGCTGGAGTGTAGGTCGCCCTCCCTGCATCACTATCATCCTGTTGGTGGAAGATAGCTCAAACTAAAGTGTCGGGCCCGTGAGGGTGGACCAAGCCGCTGCCCCCCAAGTGTACTGTCGAGCCGTGGAGAGAGCAGGCATCAGCCGAAGAACTCGTAGCCACACTTGTTGGGCCGAGGGACAGTCCGAAAGACAATGACGCTGACTCTCCACCAAATGGTCACAAGCTGCACGTGTGGCCGAGAGACCACTATGCACTAGCCAGCTCCCTATTGCTGTAGCTCTATGTGTGACCAGCCACTGAAACAAGGTGACTCGCCTCGGCTGTCTGGAGTCCCACAACCTCTTCCAAAAGTCTGCCAGGAACTCGACTGTGAGACCCTCCTCCTGCCAATGACGTGCTGCAGCGGGGTTGGCCTCTCTGTGTGCTGCTAGTATATGACGTCCTGGGTGGTCTGCAGAAGAGAAGGGGTCCCTCCATAGCCACTCACCAGGATCCCACTGTACTCGTGCCAGCAGAAAACACTCCCAAGCCCATAGCCTCCAGTGTCGAGTCTCAAGAACTGCTAGGTCAGGGTCTATGACACAGGTCCTCCCACAGATGCCCACTACTCGGATCCTCTGAAAACAACACTCTGCTACCTGCGGGGCCTCTATTGCAACTCCCTGTAGTCGTCCCCCACCTTGAAGCTCGAAGAACAGGGCTGAGACAGTCTCTGAGCAGGCCCTGACTGAAATGAGAACCTCCAGTCGTGTGAAGGCTCCAATCCACCGGGGTGCTACTGGCTCGAGAGGCGTGAGCCACTCAGCTGGAACTGACTCTGAGATGTCTTGACACATGCTCTGCACCCCTCTCATGCCCTGTAGCTGGAAACCCCGTACCTCCTCTGACAAACCTGTGAACTCTAGCCAGTCACCTAGAGAGCGCGCTAGACCTGTTGCCATGGGACCCCAAGAAACATGAGGCTGACTACCAACCAAGTGGCCTCTCTGAGTGCTAACCATGGGGTTCCAGACGAGGGGCTGCCGTAGGCGCTCCTCCGTGCACGTCGGCTGTCTCTGCTCCAGGCCACGCCGTAAGAGCTCCCAAGATCGAAGCAAACTCACAGCGAAGCGGTTCTCCAGTCTCCTGCTCAAACCAACTCGGCGCAACTCTGTAAAGATCCATCTGGTCGAAGGTTGCAAGGGCCTCCTTACTGAGGCACCCTGGCACGAAGCCTCTGCAGCAAGAACTTCTTCCAAGGCTCCTCTCCTGGAAGAAGTCCTCTGACTACGAACTTCCCAAGAAGGGCTCTGCTCTGTTGTGCTGGATCAATGATCCCAAGCCCTCCCTGAGAACAAGGAAGTGTGATGACCGACCAAGCCACCTTGGCTCGGGCAATCTGAGTGTCACGACCTGACCAAAGGAAGTTCCTGATCAGCCTCTCTACCTAGCTGATACAAGAACTCGAGAAGATCCAGCAAGAAGTGATGTACCACATAGTCGCCAACAACACCTGGTTGGCAACTACTACTCTACCAGTCAGCGAAAGTCGTGCTGAGCTCCAATGTAACATCTTTCTCCCGATGGACAGGAGAAGAGGAGCAATCTGCTGCTCGGGGGACAAGTCCAAACCAACCTGACCACCCAAGTACCGAATTGCAGTCCCTGGGGGAATCCACCTGAAACCCTCTCCTGGCATCCAATTTGGCATAGGAGCACTGCCAATCGAGAAAGCCACTATCTTTCTCCAGTTGATCAGTGCGCCCGATGCACAACAGAAGGTCTCCAAAGCCTGCTCACATCTGTGCAGATTGGCCTCTTGGCCCTCTTAAGTACAAGGCTGAGTCATCGGCAAACTCAACGTCCAGTAGCTCATCTCCCCGAATAGGGAGTGCTAAGCCCCGTAGACCAACCTGCTCTGACACCAAAAATCTGCTCATCGCATCCGCATAGAACAAAAAGAGAAAGGGGGCAAGAGGACAACCCTGTCTGACCGAGCGTGTGAGCATGAAGCGCTCACCTCTACCTCCTGCCAAAAGCACCTGACTGTGAGCCTGTCTGTACAAAGCTGACACCCCTCTGATCCAAGCATCTGAGAAGCCCATCCTGCGTAGAGTGCCCTCTAGAAAGTCCAGTCAACTCTGTAGTATGCCCTCTCAAAATCGAGAAGAAGAATCACAAGGTCCTCCCCACGGAGCCGTGCCAGGGCAGAAGCCTCCCTGAAAGTGAAGATGTTGTCAAGGATACTGCGTTCCTTGACAAAACCTGTCCGAGTCCCATGTATAAGGCTCTCCAAAGGTGGCTGAATCCTCAAACTCAGAGCCTTGGCAAGAATTTTGTAGGCTGAGTTGAGGATGGTGATGGGGCGCCACTGTCGAATCTCATTCACGGAGCCACCCTCCTTTGGAACGAGGTAGATCAGGTTCTCACTCATGCTATCAGGCATCACTCATGTGTGCAAAATGTACTGAAAGGCACTACAAAGATCTGGGCCAAGTAGGTCCCAGTACTCCAAGAAAAAGCTGGGAGTCAACCCATCCTCACTTGGACAGCTACCACGAGGGAGGGCCCTAAGAGCCGTGTGCAGCTCCTCAAGCTGAAGTGGCATCTCTAGCCTCTAGCGCATCTCCTCTGTCACAAGACAAGGCATCTGTGCCCAAGCCTGTTCCCTGCATGCATCTTGCCGCTCTGACTGGGGCTCAGCCGACAGTAACTCACGGTAAAAGTCAGTAGCAACTGCACGCATATCCTCGGGCTCACAAGCAATTGATCCATCGGGTCTCCTCAACTGATTGACCTTGGCATGCGAGTGCCGAGGTCCCACTGTCTCAAAAAAAGCACTAGTCACTCTGTCACCCACCTGAGTCCACTGAGATGCCTGTCCGTGGAAGGCAAACTCATGACGCCTCTCCTCTGTGCTAGCAAGCTCTTGTCGAGCCTGCTGTAACTGCTCCTCCAACCATGGACTGTCTGGATGCTGCTCCTGCATCCTCTGTAGTGAAGCAATGCCTCGTCTGAGATGCTGCTCCTCCTCTCGCTGCAGCCCGGCGAGCCAGAGACTCCTGAAGAAAAAAGTGGCCAAGCTGAGCTAGGCGTAAGGCCACTCTGTCTGCAGGTGGAACCTGGCTGTCCATGCCCTCTGTCCAGAGAGCCTCTACCCTCTCTCTGAGTGCCGAGTCCAACAAGACCAGCTCTGGGATGCGAAGCAT
This sequence comes from Adiantum capillus-veneris, assembly GCF_014529385.1. Taxonomy (NCBI): domain Eukaryota; kingdom Viridiplantae; phylum Streptophyta; class Polypodiopsida; order Polypodiales; family Pteridaceae; genus Adiantum; species Adiantum capillus-veneris. The sequence continues at coordinate 111,604,762 of NC_140937.1, forward strand.
CGTGCTCCCACTCCTCTGCCTGTCTGCCACTATGAGGATCACTGGTGCATGGTCCGAGAAGTATGTCCCTGCCAGGATGCCCACTGATCCCCCCAAGTCACTAAAGCGGTCACTAGTGTAGAAGCGATCTATCCGCGATAGATTCACTCCTCCCACTCTGCAGTCCGATCTAGAGAAGGCAAGACTGGCTGGAGGCCTCACAAAGCCAGAGTGCTGCCATGTATCCGAGACCCTCAATGTCAAACACAACCTCTCCCAAGCTGCTAACTCAACTCCATGCACAGTAGCATGGCTGCCTCCAATCTTGTCAGAAGGGTCCTCCAACATGTTGAAGTCCCCTCCTATACACCAATGGTCGGCCTGCGGCAAAGACTCAACAATTTGTGACCAAAACTCTGCACGAGCACTCGCCACATTGGGTGCATATGTTACAAAGTGATGACGTGGCGGAGAGCAGAAACCCTAATTTCTGCCAAAAACCCCGAAATTCCTGCAAACCCTAATTTCCGGAAATCGCGGAGACTGGATTTTTTTTTTTTCTTTAAAATGATGAGCGACGCGAATTTTACTTTTTTTTATAAAAAAAGAGAAAAGACTCTCTAAGAGAGAGAGAGAAATGATGCTTTTTATTTTAAAAGCTTTTGGGGCTCTGCTGTTGGGCATCCCTTGTATCTTTAAATAAGTGGTGAGGGCTTCACTTCTCAGAGCATCTGGATGCAGAGTCTGAGAAACCCTAGCCACTCTCTTGTACTTTGATCTGATTAATATAAAAAGAAATACCGAAAGGGGCGCCAGTCTTTGGGGCCAATATCTCTACGCACGGAACTCCGCTGGGCGAGTGCAAATCTATTGTGATCTGTGAATTGTTTGAAGTGGTTATTTGGTGCTGTCGTAATTGATTCTTGACTTGGAGTGTCCAAGTTTGTTACAGTGGTATCAGAGCACGGCCGATTTCTATTCTACGGGAAATCCCATCCCCGAATTTTTTTTTTCCGCGGCACCTATGGCTTCAGGCAATGATCAGTCGACTCCCTCTGCATCTGGAGATGTGGGCCGGGATCACAATGAAGATTCAGACAGAGAGTGTGGCCCGCCTCGGCCTACTCAGGCGGAGCAAAGAGAGATGGAGCATCGTCAATTGATTGGCGATGCAACAAAGATGATGCTCAATTTTGCTAAGGACTCGAAGATGGAAAAATATATGAACCAGACCTCTTTAGGAGAGGTACAGATGGAGTGGCAGAGAACCACAACACCACTCCTGAAACCCGCTTTCAAGAAACCTTTTGCCTCCAAGAAATACACGGAGAAGGAACTAGAGAACGTGGTTGATGCACGGATTGCTCAGCCTTTCGACGTGCAAAAGAAAGGCAAAAAAGCACGGCAAAAAGCAGAAGAAAGGCACTGACTTCCCGGGATATTTGGGTCGTCGGTTGACATTTGACAAGGCAAAGAAACAGAAGAAGTGTGTTCGATTTAAAGGAGTACCCAGTTCTTCTTCTTCTTCTTCTTCTGACAGTTCTTCTAGCTCTTCAGATTCGAGCGAAGAAGACAGAAAAGGTAAAAAGCGAAGCAAGAAACAAAGCTTCGGAAAGGGCAAGAAGAAGGCTACATCTCACCCAGAGACTGACAGTTCTACTGAGGACTTGTCTACAGACAGCTCAGATTCTGATCATGGAAACTTTTATGCGAACAAGAAGAATTTTTACCAAGCCAACCAGTATGACTTTCTCGAAGATGAAAGCAAGAAAGTCCGAGAGTTTAAGGAAGGTGGCCACTCGATCAAGTTTGATACTTTTTCAGGATACTCAGATGCTTCGAAGGCTTTGTCTTTTATACAGCAGTTTGACATCGCTTTCGCGGGAGGACGCTATTCAGAGCACTCCAAGATTCGGAGAGTTGCCTCTTACTTTAAGAGGAATGCTCGTACTTGAGGTCCACGCTTCTTCTAAACAAGACTGCGCCAGTTAAATGGCTGAAATTAAAAAAAATCTTTTTATTTCTTCTTGGTTGACGCAAGAATATGAACGAGATATACGAGCTCCTTGGAATCATCTTCGGATGACCAAGAAAGATACAATTAATGCTTATTGTGAAAGATTCTGGAGCTCTTTTCTACCCGCCTCTTCATTCAAGAAGATCTCGTTCAGAGAACAGATTAAGCGGTTTACCTTGGGTCTACCTACAGAGATCCGAGATCACTGCTTGGAACAGAAGTCGGCTTCTATTCAGGAGTTGATGAGTCATGCGAAGAGGGGCTTTGCCATTCACTCTGGCAGTGTGACCTACCCCACAGATGAGGCCATGACACAACGAGCCGAACAGACTTCTGGGAATGAAAGTAGAAAGAAAAAGAGCAACCTAGAGAAAAAGGATGCACGACCCAAGCTTACTCCTCAAGAGAGAGCTCTCTTCATCAGAGAGGGGAAGTGCTTTGGATGCGGGGAACATGGACATATCTCCCCGAAGTGCCCTAGAAAGTCACAAAAAGAACAAAATGATAAAGACGACGGCAGGCCTGAGAGTTCGAGCCTTTACCCATACCCACCCGCCCCTGGAAAAGTATTGAAATGGATTTCATTTTTGATCTCCCTAGAACACAGAATGATCACGATGATTTTCCGATTACATGGCACGTCTGAGACGATTGTCTCCGACAGACTCCAGATTTATGAGTTTGTTTTGGAAGGCAATTTGGGAGAACATTGGCACGCAGTTGCAGTTCTCGTCATCGTTCCACTTGCAGACTGACGGGCAATTTGAGATTGCTAATTCAGTGATTTTAGATTTATTGAAGTCTCGTATCTCGGATCAGAACACTCAACGGGAAAAGAACTTACCTTTGGTGAAATTTGCCTACAATAACACGATACACTCTTCGACGGGGAAGACGCCATGTGAGATTGTTGAAAGTGCTGCGAAGGTTCAATCCTTCCTGAGCACGAAAGATTAGATATTTGAAGCGGATAAATATTTGCGAGATTTGGATACGGCTTTTGCCAAGGTTCGCGAGACTTTGCAGGAGTCTCAAAACGACAGAAAAAGGCAGCAGATCGCCATCGTCACGATTTGAAATTGAAGGAGGATGATTGGGTGCTCTTACGTTTTGTTGAGAAGGCACGCCTACGAAAGAAAAAAGGGAAAGGAGAGGCTTTTTCCAAAGCTTAGTATGCGATAGTACGGACCTTTCGAGATTACTGAAAAGATAAATGATGTCTCCTTCCGATTGAAACTGCCAGATAGTTGGAGGATTCACAATGCATTGCATGTGAGTCTCTTGAAACCTGTTAAGGGTGATGTGCCTGATGATGGGGAGCCTGATGAGGAACACGAAGTGGAAGAAAACGAGGAGATTCTTGTTCATGAACAGATTTTGGCACATAACGATACGAAGAAAGGTAAAGTCCGAAGCCAAAAACCCTAATTTCCGAAAATCGCGGAGGTGAGCGATACGAATTTTTTTTTTAATTAAAAAAAGAGAAAAGACTCTCTAAGAGAGAGAGAGAATTGATGCTTTTTATTTTAAAAGCTTTTGGGGCGCTGCTTTTGGGGATCCCTTGTATCTTTAAATAAGTGGTGAGGGTTTCACTTCTCAGAGCATCTGGACGCAGAGTCTGAGAGTGAAACCCTAGCCACTCTCTTGTACTTTGATGTGATTAATATTGTCACAAAATGGGAGCGTACACGAGCACTTAGAAATCTGAAAAATAAAATACTTTGCAAAAGGAAAAAAAGGGAGAAGATCGACACAGTATTGGGGACCAGAAGATGTGCTGGTCCCCCCCCCCCCCGTTAAGAGTATTCTTTATTCAGGGAGAATTCTTATACAAGCACGAGAACCCGAGGAAACCCCTCCGTTCTGTAATCTTAGACCCGAAGGTCGTGCTTTCCCGTAAAGGGCTTGGGCGCAAGGCCGTTCCTTCTCGTAAGGGACTTAGGCGCGAAGCCGTACTTTCCCGTAAGGGACTTGGGCGTAAAGCCGTACTTCCCGTGAAGGGCTTTCTCTTAAGACGGGAGGTTCATGCAAAACAAACCACACAAAGCAATAATTCTCAATGCGTATCAACACCTTATACCTGTCGCTCCTTGCTCGGAAAAGCGACCTCCGTACTCAGTCGTCACACGAACACTTGCCGTTTCCGTCGCCAACCTCTGCTTCAGAATCCTAACGCTAGCACTCTCTGCTACTCCCGGCCTCCCGTCACACGAACACTTGCCGTTTCCGTCGCCAACCTCTGCTCCAGAATCCCAGCGCTAGCACTTTCTGCTGCTCCCGGCCTCCCCCAAAAACTGAACGCTTGCTGCCCTTTTATAGGCCCTAGCATCCGGCGGGAATAGCAGCCGAAAAAGCAGAGCCCTGGCGCCCTAGAGAGAGGAGAGAGAAGAATCGCTGATTCTGGCGCTTTCTAGAGAGAGGAGAGAGAGAGAGATCGCAGATTTCACCCCTTGCGTAGCTTTTAGCGCTGGCTTTTTCTTTAATAAGAGCCTTGCTTTATTTTATTAATAAAAGGGTTGGTCATCGGCCACTTTATAAAATAAAGTGTGAACCTGTTCAAACTTTAAAAACTCACTCAGATAGTGAAAACAATGCTACACGAACACATTCCAGGCGTCCCCGGGTGCAGGACACGACACAGATGCAATGCAGACACAGACTCCTCGCGGGAAAACATCTGCCCTCCCACGACTGTTCCTGCTTTTCGTAAAAAGCTTCATTGAACCCATCTTTATTCTTGTGCTTGCGTTCTTACGCGTATTTTCTTACTCAGTTCGGATTTCCTCCTTAGCCTACGGGATGCCCCCTTACTGATGCACCCGTCACCCATCATGTGACGCATCAGGGGCACTCGTAACCCGGCCCTTTCCACCGAACTTACGGAAACTCCTTCGCGATGTTTACTATCACCCATCAAATGACACATCAGAGTTGTCCGTTCTTGATGGCAGTTTTTGTAGCTACAATCTTTTAACAGTTCTTAGTGCACACAATAAAATATCCTAAAAAGAGATTAATCATTAAAAATAAGAAAATAGTCCAATTAGCAACATCTCTCTGGCTTCTAAACACTTGACCTCAATTGTAGTGCTTGGACATATACCTCCAGTATCTCGGGATAAGCTGCTAATTCCTCCTGCGTCATCCACTGAGCATCTAGATTCGAATAGTTCTTAAACTTAACCAAACACTTCCGTGTTATCTTTTCGGATTTGAGAGGCCGCTCCTGATGACTTGCTGTGTGCTCCGGTTGGAGTATTTCTTCCGTTTCCTCAACCTCAGGAGGTTCCTCAGCACTAGGCTGGCTTGGAGGCAGTCCCACATACGGCCGGAGTAAACTGACATGGAAAGCATTATGGATCCTCCAATTAGGCGGTAGCTCTAATCGAAAGGTGACATCATTCACTCGCTCAGTGATCTTAAACGGCCCATAATAACGGGTAGAAAGTTTTACCACCTTCCCCTTATGAGACACTTGTTTCTTAAGTCTTGCCTTCTCAAACTTGAGTAAGACTAATTGTCCGACTGTCAAGTCGAGATTCCTCGTGTGCTTGTCTGCAACTTTCTTATGCTTTTTGTGAGAGCGTAGAATAGCTCTCCTAACTTGCCCATAGGCTGTGTCCAAATCCCGGACAAATTCATCTGCTGCAAAGATCTTGTCCTTAGTTAAAAGGATGGGTGGAAGCAAAGGCTACCATAGAGAATCTCAAAAGGTGCTTTTCCTGTTGATGAGTGTATGGTATTATTATACGCATACTCGACAGGAGGCAAATATTTCTCCGAGTCAGATTGCCGGTTTGACACGTAAGCTTTTAACATATCCAATACTGTGGAATTGGCTATCTCACTTTGCCCGTCCGTTTGAGGATGGTAGGCAGATGAAAAATTCAGCTTCGTACCAAGATTATCCATCAACGCACGCCTAAAATTTCCTGTCATGCGAGGATCTCGATCACTCACAATAGACTTAGGCATTCCATGATGCTTAAAGATCTGTGCCAGGAAGACCCTAGCCATATGATCTGCTTTGATCGTTTTCTTGACTGGTATAAAGTGTGCTTGCTTGCTAAACCTGTCCACAATGGTCCAGATCGCGTCATTTCGAGTCTGAGTTCTAGGGAGGTCCATGATGAAGTCCATGGCAATACTTTCCCAAGGTTTATTAGGCACAGGCAAAGATTGTAGCAATTCAGGCGTCTTATGCCTATCATACTTCACTTTTTGGCAAACCAAGCATTCCCTGACATACTTATCAATGTCTGCTTTAAGGCTAGGCCAAAAGAAATATCTTTCCATTGCTAAGGTCGTAGGGAGAATACCCCGATGACCCGCATAAGGCGAAGCGTGTTCTTCATCCATGATCTTCTTTCTTAATGGTTCCGCCACACATATGGCCTGATGGTGGTAGAGATAACTGTCCCGAATGGAATAGGGAAACTCATTCTCTCCACGATGTAGCTTTTCCCAAATGGTGGAGAAGTCTGGGTCATTCGGATACAAATCCGGTAGTGCTTCTAATTCTTGGTGATACACCGAAGTGATAGCGTTCACCCTTGGCCGTCTAGACAATGCGTCTGCGACCATATTCTTACTCCCATCCGTGTGAAGGATCTGAAAGTGAAACATAGACAAAAAGTTGGCCCATCTCATCTGCTTCTCAGATAGTTTCCTTTGCGTAAGAAAATACCGCAAACTCTGGTGATCAGTCTTGATCACAAAATCCGCTCCTAGAAGATAGTGCTTCGAGTTGGATAAGGCGTGAATCACAGCCGTGAGTTCCTTTTCGTAGATTGATGCATGCAACTCTGCATCCTTAAGCCATCTGCTTTCGTAGGCCATTGCATGGCCTTCTTGGTTTAACACTGCTCCGATGCAATCGCCTGAAGCATCGCAGTGAACCTCAAATGGTTTCCTTAAGTCAGGCACTATCAAAATAGGTCCATGGATTAGCAAGTACTTGAGCCGATCAAAAGCTCCTTGTTGTCTCGATCCCCATCTGAAAGGAATCTTCTTCTTTGTCAAATCATGAAGTGGTCCTGTACATGAGCAAATCCTCGGACAAACCTTCGATAATACGAACATAATTACAGGAAGCTACGCACATCGTGTACCGTAGTGGGAATAGGCCAATCTTCTACCACTCGGATCTTGGCAGGATCCATACTCACTTGATTGTGAGAGACTATATGGCCGAGATAGTGTATCTCTGAGAGAAAGAACTCGCTCTTCTTTGCATTCACATGCAACTCATGCTTTCGTAATTCTTGAAACACTAGGTCCAAGTGCTTCCGATGTTCCTTTTCTGACTTAGAGAAGATGAGTATGTCGTCAAAGAATACTCCCGTAAAAGTTCGATACGGGCTGAAAATGCGGTCCATCATGCGATTGAACGTTGCAAGAGCATTGGTTAAGCCGAAAGGCATTACCAAAAATTCATTTAGTCCAAAGGTTGTGCGGAAAGCAGTCTTATGGACATCCTCAGGGGCGATTCGTATCTGATGATACCCACTCTTTAAGTCTATGCGACTAAAGACACTTGGACCCTGTAACTTATCAAGTATATCATCAATCCGAGGGATCGGAAAGCGATTCTTGATTCTGATCTTGTTTAAAGACCTATAGTCTATGCACATTCGAAACGTGCCATCTTTCTTCTGCACCAGTAGAACTGGAGAGCAGTAGGGTGGAGCACTTGGCCGTACTAACCCTTTCTCTAGAAGCTCGTTGACTTGCTTCAAAATTTCCTCTTGCTGAGCAAGACTTACCCGATAAGGGGGTTGATTGGGAGGCGAGCTACCCGGTATGAGATCTATGCGGTGATCTTCCGGGCGTACCGGAGGGAGTTCATCAGGAAGTGTTTCCGTGGAACAATCTTTGTACTTTTCAATAAATTGAAGACGCTTAATTTCCAGACTGGAGAGAGAGTCCCTACTAGTTTTATCCTTCTCACGTGCAGAAATCAAGTAAGCAGAAACACACTTCTTCATTTCTTTCTTAATGGAGATATGGCTTACAATTGGGAACTGCCAATCTCCTGCATCAGCATGAATCTTTATTTTCTTACCCCCATGGTCAAAAGTGAGGGTCTTTTCCACATAATCGGGAATAGGTGTCGTGTGGAAGTGCCATGGCATACCCAAGATGATATCACATCCCTCGATGGGTGCCATCAAAAATGATTCACGGTCCTATACTCGCCAATCCGAAGATTGAGCTGTCCTTGCACGGGAGTTGCATTGGTTGTCAACCCCTCGAATGCCGATCCGGATGTAATTGGTGTGCCAAGCTGAGCCGGTGTGAGGCACAAACGTTCCGCAGTATCCAGGGAGATGAAGTTATCCGTGGATCCTGGATCATAAAGAATCAGTACTCGCTGGTTGTTCAAAGACCCCCAACCCTTCAGAAGTTGACGCTTCCCTTTCTCCGTTTCTGTGTTTCCTTGAACATCTGGAATTGAGTTCGAGCTTGGCGGTGCGGGTTCCTTCCTTGCTTTCTCTTGCCTTGTAGAGGCTTGTTCTTGCCGTTGCTGCTTTAGCGGGCAATCTGGTTTGATATGTCCTTTCTCGCCACAGTAGAAGCATCTTTCTTCCTCTCTGAAAGTTTGAAGTTGAGTAGGAGAAAGATACTTAGTTCGCTTGCCAGTGCCCTCTGGCTTCTTAGAATGATCATCGTCCCTAGATGGAGGACGTCTTCTTCCTTGGCCCCCATGATCATCGTAGACCCCTCTTTGTCTTGCACGGTAAGTGCTATGCTCCATTTTTCTGGGGTCCCAGTTGAGTGGAAATCCTCAACAATGATTGCTGACTCCATCATCCTCTGAAGAGTATCATGCGGATACACTTTCATACTCTTTCGAAGCTGCGGTTGGAGACCCGCTTCGAACTTTCGTTTCTTTTCCTCATCAGAAATCTTCATGAAGGGAGTGACCTTCAGAAGAACCGACCAATACTTGTCCACATAAGTCGTTACTGTTTCATGTTCCTTCTAGGCAAGCCAGTCCCATTTCTTCCGTATGTCCTGCTCGAAGTCAGGTGGAAGAAATTGTTCATAAAATTCAGATTTGAAGCTCTCCCAAGTTCTGGCCTGAGAACCTTCTAGAATCTTGGCTAACCACCAATTACTTGCCGTTTCCTTGAGGTGCATCCCCACATGGCGTAATTTGGATCTTTCTGTGAAGTGCCCATTGGTAAAGGCGACTTCAAACTGCCTGATGAAGGACAGTGCTTTGGAGATGTCTCTCCGTCCGTTGTAGGTTTCGAACTTGATGTCCTTGTCGCCCGATTTGAAGACTCTCATGCGATGTTGAGACTTGCGACCATGCTTCTTGAATCGAGGCTTATCTTTAGGTTGATGTAGGGTAGTAGTAGTAGCGGCTTCCTTCTTCTGTCGAGATGATCGAGAAGTAGAAGTATAATCAGGAGAGTAGGATGGAGATGAGATAGAGATGTCCTTGCTCTCGTCTAGCAAAGAGAGCGCTTTTTCCTGGCCTTTCCTTGGAGTAGGCCGTTCATTCCGATCCGAAGATCCTTTGTGCACCTCGGCACGTTCTTCTTCTCTTTCCTCCTGTGGTCTCACGCCAACAGTGTTGTCTGGATGCTTGGCTGCATCAGCTCCATTCGTTTTCTTCATTCCGCCCAAGAGCTTTTGGACGTCTGGCAAAAGTAAGATTTGTGCAAATCCGCAAGCTGAGCTTGCACTTGTTGAAGCTTCTCTTCAACGCTTCTCCCTTGGCTCGACATGGTTCTTCCCGTTCTTCCCGGAATCGTCCTTCTTTGCAGAGAAAGAGAGGAGTCCGAGCTCCGATACCACTGTCACAAAACGGGAGTGTACACGAGCACTTAGAAATCTAAAAAATAAAATACTTTGCAAAAGGGGAAGAAGGGAGAAGATCGACACGGTATTGGGGACCAGAAGATGTGCTGGTCCCCCCCCCCGTTAAGAGTATTCTTTATTGAGGGAGAATTCTTATACAAGCACGAGAACCCGAGGAAACCCCTCCGTTCTGTAATCTTAGACCCAAAGGTCGTGCTTTCCCGTAAAGGGCTTGGGCGCAAGGCCGTTCCTTCCCGTAAGGGACTTAGGTGCGAAGCCGTACTTTCCCGTAAGGGACTTAGGCGTAAAGCCGTACTTCCCATGAAGGGCTTTCCCGTAAGACGGGAGGTTCCTGCAAAACAAACCACACAAAGCAATAATTCTCAATGCGTATCAACCCCCTATACCTATCGCTCCTTGCTCGGAAAAGCGACCTCCGTACTCAATCGTCACACGAACACTTGCCGTTTCCGTCGCCAACCTCTGCTCCAGAATCCCAGCGCTAGCACTTTCTGCTACTCCCGGCCTCCCCCAAAAACTGAACGCTTGCTGCCCTTTAATAGGCCCTGGCATCCGGCGGGAATAGCAGCCGAAAAAGTAGAGCCCTGGCGCCCTAGAGAGAGGAGAGAGAAGAATCGCTGATTCTGGCGCTTTCTAGAGAGAGGAGAGAGAGAGATCGCAGATTTCATTCCCCTGCGTAGCTTTTAGCGCTGGCTTTTTTTTTTAATAAGAGCCTTGCTTTATTTTATTAATAAAAGGGTAGGTCACTTAAAAGTGACCGGCCACTTTATAAAATAAAGTGTGAACCTGTTCAAACTTTAATAACTCACTTAGTTAGTGAAAACAATGCTACACGAACACATTCCAGGCGTCCCCAGGTGCAGGACACGACACGATGCAATGCAGACACAGACTCCTCACGGGAAAACATCTGCCCTCCCGCGACTGTTCCTGCTTTTCGTAAAAAGCTTCATTAAACCCATCTTTATTCTTGTGCTTGCATTCTTACGCGTATTTTCTTACTCAGTTCGGATTTCCTCCTTAGCCTACGGGATGCCCCTTTACTGATGCACCCGTCACCCATCATGTGACGCATCAGGGGCACTCGTAACCCGGCCCTTTCCACCGAACTTACGGAAACTCCTTCGTGATGTTTACCGTCACCCATCAAATGACACATCAGAGTTGTCCGTTCTTGATGGCAGTTCCTGTAGCTACAATCTTTTAACAGTTCTTAGTGCACACAATAAAATATCCTAAAAAGAGATTAATCATTAAAAATAAGAAAATAGTCCAATTAGCAACAAATATAAAAAGAAATACCGAAAGGGTCACCGGTCTTTGGGGCCAATATCTCTAGGCACGGAACTCCGCCGGGCCAGTGCAAATCTATTGTGATCTGTCAATTGTTTGAAGTGGTTATTTGGTGCTGTCGTAATTGATTCTTGACTTGGAGTGTCCAAGTCTATTACAGCATAGATGTTCAGGAAGCCCACAAGGCCACCCTGAACCTGCATAGTAATCCACTGAGCCCTGCCTGGCACAATAATCCCTCTGTCAACAATGGCCTGCTGCAATGAATCCGCAATAGTCATACATACCCCACCTTGGATGCCTCCAGGTCCAAAAGCAGCTGACCAAAAGGTATCATATCGTCCACGCAAAATCTGACCACATCGCCGAATGCGGCTCTCACACAGATGGTGCTCCTGAAGCATAAGGAGATCAATCTCTCCTCCCACAAGGCAACGCTGAAGCTCGTGACGCAATCGGCCCCGCTGTCGCTGAAACTGGGGCCCACCTAGTCCCTGCACGTTCCATGAGACGATCCTCATGGGGAGCGAGAGAGAACAGATGCTGCCGCAGCAGCAAGACGGGCTATCTTCGAGGCCTGCTTAGATGGGGAGTAATCCGCATCTGAGCGTCCTCTAGATAGGCGAGACTGTAGTGAGTGCTTAGCCCAAGCCCAAGCAGAGCGAGCTGTGCGTAAAGCAACCTCCTCTGTCCAGGAGTCCTCATGAATGTATACATAGCAAGGCAAACATTGCGTATCAACAAAGAAGTACACCACAATGTGCCTACATCCTGCTGAGTCTGGGGGTGTCACCGCAAACTTGGCCAATGGCCACAAAGTCTGCAGCAAATCTGTAACTCCAAGTTCTCCCATGTGATGAGAGAACTCGAGGACCTGTGTATGCAACCATCCCAACACTGAGTCGAGGGACCACTCATGTCTCGGCCCTACCACAGAGGAGGAAGGAGAAACCAACTGCCGAGTCCAAGGCCTCTGTCTCCCTAGAGGCGAGGAACAAAACATGGACCCTGAAGCAGGTTGCCTCGTGGTCTGCTGCGGAATCGTCGAGAAAGCGAGTGAACCCATAGTCGAAGAAGTCCCAGCGGCGTCGAAGGTCAATGCTCGTCAGACCACGAGGGATAGCTGCAATGGAAGATGTCTGAATCTGCAGAGGGGGACCGCAAGAAGGGCTGACCCTCTCTCGCTAGGCGACTCGTGGCAAAGGCGTTGCCAAGAGATCTCCTAGCCACCAGAGAGGGACTAGTCTCCTGAGTCGATTGTGGAACTGGAGCAGGAGGGGGGGGGAGAAGGAGCTGGGGGGAGCGGAGGAGAAGAGGGGCGGGATGGGGCGACAGAGGTAGAGGGGCGAGGTGGAGAGGCGACGGGAGCAGAAGGTGAGGGGGAGGATGAGGAGGAGGAGGGGAACTCTGAAGGGGGAGCGGCTGTCGAGGGTGGAGCGGAGGTGGAGGCTGGCGTAGGGGACGACTCCTGCTCAAGAGGACCAAAGCGGTTCCCCGTTTGAACCCACTGCTGCCGAGTAGGCACCTGAGGGCCACTCTGAGTGCCAGGCTGTCACTGTGGCCCCTGGCGTTGACGGCCACGGGCCTGCTGCCACCCCTCCTCCGCTGGAGCCCCAGGCTCTGAGGGTGGCTTTGAATCTGTGCGTTGTGCCGTTGACTGTGGCTGCGGCCCAGCTGTGGTGCAGGTCGCGGCCTCCTCCGTGGACAGGCCTTCGCTAGGTGGCCCATTTGTTGGCAAATGAAGCAGGAGGCGCGAGTACTCCACACTCTGTCTAAACCAACCCCCACTCACCCGAGGCAGAAGGATGACCTTCGGGAGCGTGTGGGTATCTCTAACCAAAACTCGAACTGAGGGGATGCCAGCCGCCTTGGCAGCTACTGATGCTGCCGTACGAGGTGTCTCCAGGACAGTCCCGATGGCGGAGCCGATCCTAGAAAGAAGTGGTAGGTACTCCCTCCGTAAACCCGGAAAGGAGACTGAGATGGGGATGTTTGGCTCCTCTACTAGAACTTTCGAAGCCGGGTCAAAACCATGTCGCCACTGTCGAAAGTGGGCGTGTGATGCTCGGATGGCCAGTGGACTCATAGCTATGACCTTGGACGCCATCTCGGAGGTCTCGAACTCGATCTGATAGTACCCCCGTCCGAGAATCTGGACATCCAAGATCTTGCCCACCTTTGCGAGAAGGCGGGCCTCGAGAAGGTCTCGCAGCTCTTCTCTGCTAGGTCGGGTGCCGAGAATCTTGCAGATGACCGAAGTCGCCTGCAATCGCTCTACCTCTGCGGCAAGGCTCGCTTGCTCTGTCGGCAAGAGAGCAAGTCGAATGGTGGGCTCAGCGGGGTCGGGCGAGGGGGCTTCTGGCGAGTCGCTTTGTGGCGAAGCTGGAGCCTCCATCTGTGTCTATTGCTGTGTCGTAAGAAGAGGTCGACGGGTGGATGCTGCAATCAAGCGCAGGAAACACTGCCCCAAAAATTGAAGCAATGCTGAGGAGGCCGAATTGCAGGGATTGACGGGGAGAGACCGAGGCGGGCCGGGTGAGGTGGGGGGGGGGGGCAGCGGGTTGGGGAAGGTGGAAGCGCTGGCGGCAGCAGGAGGAGGGGGTGACGGGGGCGGCAGTGGCTAGAAGGCAACGTGGGGCAGGCAGTGGGCGGGCTGGCAGGGGGTGGCAAAGGCTGGCAGGCAGCGCGGGGGTAGGCAGCGAGGCAGAAGGGCAGGGGGGGGAGGCAGCAGGCTGAGGGGGGGGGGGGGGGGAGTGCCAAGGTGAAGCAGCAGCAGCGAGCCTGTTTTTTGCAGTCTCCGTACATGGTGCAATCAGGGCTGAGACTTCTTCTTTGAGTGTCTGTATTTCTGCATTAAGGCTTTCTTTCTCCATCTTCCATTGTGCGCCTTCATTGAAGACCATCTGAAGGAGGTTGGCCTTCTCCTTCCACCATCCTTCCATCTCTGTTTTCCACTCCTTCATTTCCCTCTCCATGTGCGCCATCCGCTTGCTCGTGAGCATGAAGGTTGCCTTTGCTCGCGACTTGCAAACAGGTGAGACATTGACGGCTTCCGTGTCCTGTGCAGGGGAGATTGCTTCCATGTTTTGTCGTTCAAGAGATATATCGGGCTCACTTACCATTTCGCGCACAGAATTTCCCACTGAATCCTACTCGTATGAGAGAGAGAGAGAGAGAGAGAGAGAGAGAGAGAGAGAGAGAGAGAGAGAGAGAGAGAGAGAGAGAGAGAGAGAGAGAGAGATGATGAAATGAAATGAAATGTAATATTAACATCTTCAAAAGGCCAAAATGACCTATGAGACCAAAATGTTACATGTGGTGAATCTAATACCAGGTCTGGGTACAAAATGTACGAAGAACTGAAAGGAAAATAGTGGGTAGGGGTGGGGTGAAAGCTGATACAAAAGGGAGGGAGAAAAGAAAAGAAAGAAAGAAAGATTTTTAACGTCTATGTCAGGCCGAAATCGGCCTATGAGACAAATCAAATGTACATGGTGTGTATGTCATCCGTCTATCGGAAAGACAAATCGGAGAGAGAGAGAGAGAGAGAGAGAGAGAGAGAGAGAGAGAGAGAGAGAGAGAGAGAGAGAGAGAGAGAGAGAGAGAGAGAGAGAGAGAGAGCTCTAACTATTTAGAGCAATCTGCCAGGATTTTTGCTATTATGCAAACGCAATTTTCATTACCATGTTGCTCTTTTTCCCAAATAATGAGAAGCTGTTTATGGTCTGTTTCTCCTTTTCTGAGGTATGATAAAGTGGCAGAATTCAACGATTTCCCATATAGTCTCTTCTTTTCATCTGACTTGTGAGAAAAGAAACGGCCTAGGCGCAAACTCAATTTTTTTGGTGCACAGGGCCCTCTAGCATGGGCATTGATAGTGTGGAGATGCAGCCTTGTATTTAGTTCATTTGACAAAATAGTGAGCGTTTTGATTCACTTGCTTCCAGGTAAGGTAGTAGATTTCTATTCCAGCTCGTCAACTTTTTGTAGGTTAACCATGTCTTTTGTATCCCAGGAACTGTTTTCTTCATAATTCGTTGGTGGGATCCAACCACATTTTTGCACCATGCGGTTGAAGAGATCGGCCCGTGGCCTGCATGGCCAGTTGCAAATAATCAAGCGTCTCAATGGATGTGGCTGTTTGTTGTGCCATTGCTTGCATATTGTGTTTGGCAGGCTTTGTATTTCCTGATTGTTGAAGGCTTGCGACGTCAGAGGCTATTGAATGATCCTGAAGTAATGACATCTTATAGGTTTGGTTTCAGTCATTTGCTTTGGTTTTGAGTTGTTAAGAGCCATTTCTGTACTGCAATGCATTTGTTCGTGAGTAGTCTGGCCTCACTGCAAGGCTCCTAAGGTTTGTGTGGCTACAGGGAGTTGAAGCGCAAAGCTGAAAGAGCCAATAACATTTGGTGGCGGCTTAGTGGTCTAATGGGTGAGGAGAGGCGAGTTTACATGTACGCTGTCATTCAAGCAGTTTTTACGGTTGCAACTATGGCGCTCACAGTGCTTTTGTTCAAATCGTACCGACTGCATACATGGTTTGAGGTATTGAAGCTCTCAGCCACAGTCTGGAATGGCGGTAACTACATTTTTGAAGTTATGCCAAGGCAAGTTGTTGCCAAGAACAAGCGGTTGGCAACGAACGGTGGGTCTGCACTAGATGAGAGATTGGAGAGATCAAAGAGTGACGATACTCCTTTGAAACAGGGCAAACAAGAAGCAGAGTTCAATGGGGGCATATTGGCTGAGGAGGCGGGTGTGGATGGCTTTGATAAGGAGCCAGTATGTTCCTTATGCAGGAGGCCAAGCGTCGAAAATATCGCGCAATCTATGCTGTTTCTCGAAGGTATGCAAGCAGAGTAATCTGCTGGCTGTGTTCTATACAAAAGTATGGCCCGACCTAGCACTAGAGATTACATAGGGGAGATTTTGGGCTCTAAGGAAAGCTTGGCCATTTGTATATTGTGTACATATCTATCTATACAACTGCTGGGCATGAGTTTCCTCTTTCCTCATGCTCTTAAGGACATTCAATGATGAACAGGGAATCTGCTTCCTGCCTGAAGGTCACTATTCACATTCTTTTTCCACAGCGTGCATTCTTGAAAACATCTCAATTGAGACATCTGAACATTTAAATTTGGAATGTATAGTAAAGCGAGTGTTTTTTTGAGGGCATTCCAATTTGTGAACAGGGTAACCTCAGCCTGCAGGTCGAGTATTTGGTTTCTAAAGCATTGAGAATCCTTTTTGGCCTATGCATTTTGTTTTGTTGCAATGCATTTTATATGCATGTGTGACACAATTTACATCAAAGCCCTTCCATCTTTCATGTACCTATGTGTGTTTTATTGCTTGACATATACAGCAGCTAAGTCTCAAGATAAGATAGTTTCTCAGCTTTGATAGAAGAAGAGGCAATAGTATATTGCTTTTTAGGACTTCATAGGATAGAAGCAAAACTATAGTCAGAAGTCAATCTTCAATTTTGTCAGCGTAACCATCCCAATATATCCAACAAGAGCATCATCACCGACATCGGAAATAGCATACGTGTTTGTGCTATGAAGATGACAAAGTGCACACAACTCTTGCCAATGAAGTTCAAATAGGAAGTTGGCTTGTTTGGTGCTATCATACATTGTTTTAGGTTGAATTTTTATGGGCTTGTCCACAAGACCAATGATGGGGATGAACCTCTCAATATATGGCTTAGATATAAGAAAAGCTTGATTGGATGAAAACCTTTAGAGAGCACAAACCCGAGTTGGAGATGGAGACTAGACTTGAGAGAGAGTTTCAATAGTTACATGCCACTGAAAAAAGGCACAAATCTCCATTCTTTTGTTCGTAGAAATGACCTATCTATACGTTTGTGTATCATAATCCACTAAATTGTAGAGGGATTCTTCCAACACCTTTGCATAAGAATTAAACATGTACGTAATACGCCTTCTCCACAATGTAAGTGTGTTAATTTCTCAGACATGTGAGGATGTGAAATGAAAGTTGAAATAAAAAGATTTGTTTCATATTTTAAAACTGAAATAACATTTAAGGTAAGTCTCAATCATCACTGAAAACATTGAAAGTATGCGTAGCTTAAATGTCCTGTAAGGCTTCTTTTAGAAATCCAAAAAGGGAAGGGGAGAAATCTTTAGAGTACGTAGAATGGTCTCCCCAATCTCGGCAAAATAAAAACCTTTTAAAACAATTGAAGTGCATAGGTGAACGGTGAGTTTAGGAAATGAAAAGACATATGAAGGTGGAAAGTAAAAAGACTTTTTGTGTCCATATAAAGAGGTGGTCCACTTCACATTGGTGTATTAGTGTTTTTCTTCTTCTTTATTGCCCTTTAGTGTTTTTTTCTTTATAAAATGTCGTTGCATTATGTACTTGTACTAATAATGTAGGTTGTGAATATTAATTTTTTGAAGACATTAAGAAAACCTTACAATAAGTATGTCTTAACGATTTTCAAAGATTGTTCATACATGGAATCCCAAGAGATGCTTTTATTTTAGAGCTTGTAGACTCAAGCAAATCTTGTAGGTAGACGATGAACAGAGAGAGGAAGCCGGCATGTGACAGGGCGACGTGCAAGGGATGCAAGTGGACAACCTGTATGGCAACATGTGAAGAGCCGAGGAGGCGATGCTGCCAGGAGTTTTTTTGAATAAAAAAATGGGCAATAATTCGACAACGAAGCACTTTGGCAAAGTTGGTTAGCTCATTGACTCTAGAGTTCTCCCAAATGAAATGGCGATGAGCCAGTAGGGCCAACGATTCGAATTTTTTTTTGAAGTAAAATGGAAGAGTGAGATTATGAGGGTTAATTTTAGTAGAAGGAAGAGGTGTTTTTTATAATAATAATAGAAGAGTTGGGTTGCTTCCACCTAGGGGGTTTTAAGTTGTAGGTAACTCTCCAAAAAAAGAGGTTTTTGAAAGTGTGCTTCCATGCCATATCTCTCTCCGTCTCTCTCTCTCTCTCTCTCTCTCACACACACACACACACACACACACACACACACACACACACACACACACACACACACACACACACACACACACACACACACACGCGCACACACACACACACACACACATTGCTAGAGATAGCGTGTTAACTTCACTATACTAATGCTGGTGCTCCTTGTGTACTGGTACTAGTGCTACAGGTGTATTGGTATTGGTATTGGTATTGGTACTATATTATACTAGACGGATACTGGTGCTACATATGTACTATTATTGAAGCTATTGGTACTGTATAGATACTTGAATTGTATTGTACTTTACTGGTATTGTTGCTACTTGTGTGATATATACTGGTACTGGTACTGGCACCGTTTATGTACAGTATTATACTAGACTGGTACTGGGGCCACTTGTGATAGTGGTATGGGTACTACTTGTGTACTGGTAGTGGTACTAGTACTGTTTGTGTACAATAATATATTGGATTAGTGATACTTGTGTACTGGTACTGAATTGGTACTGGTACTAGTATTGTATTATACTGAACTAGTACTGGTGCTACTTGTGTACTGATGATAATGGAACTGATGTAAGAATGGGTGGACCTTTTGCTCGGCTAGAATTGTGTAAGGATAGTGTGTTAATATCCTTGGGAATTATTAACTGGGGCTAATTGATCTGAGGAGTCCTAGGTGAATTATAGTAGATAATTCAGAAGTTGATATTTTGGAGGTGCCTTAAAAGACACCTAATTCTTCATAAATGGATAAAGTGATATGGTAAAAGGCCGACGGACTGGCTTTGGCATTTTGCCCTCTTCTGCGTTACATGTGTATTGAAATTTTATTGTACTAAACTGATACTGTTGCTACTTGTGTAATATAATGGTACTGGTACTGACACTGTTCATGTACAGTATTATACGTAATTGGTACTGGGGCTACTTATACTTGTACGGGTACTACTTGTCTACTGGTACTAGTACTAGTACTGTTTGTGTACTATATTAGACCGATGATACTTATGTGTTGGTACTGGTGCTACTTGTGAACTAGTATTGAACTGGTACTGGTACTGTATTGTAATGGACTGGTATTGGTGCTACTGGGCTACTGGTGATACTGGAACTGTTGTAAAAATGGGTGGACCTTTTTGGCCCGTCTAGAATAGTGTAAGGATGGTGTGTTAATATCCTTAAGCATTATTTATTGGGGCTAATTCACCTAGGGAGTCCCGGGTGAATTACAATAGATAATTCAGTAGTTGATATTTTGGAGGTGCCATAATGACACCTAATTCTTCATAAATAGCTAAGTAATATGATGAAAGGTGGCGGCCTGGCTTTGGCCTTTTGTCCTCTTTTGCGTTAAACCATATTGGCCCTCCTACAATCTGCGCTACTTAATTCTTAATTTGATAATGATGAACTCAAAAACATATGTGCTATTAAAAGTTGTTAGGTGGTACCTTAAGGGTGCCTAACCCTTAGTTATTAAAAGGGTTATGGGCAGGTTACCCAGCTCTATAAATGATGTCTTCTTCTACTTAATAGCAAGGCGGATTCCTCCTGATGGGTCTGCAATACTGCACCCTTAGTGCTCTCTCTTTAAACTCTCTCTCACTCTCTTTCTCTCGCTTTCTATCTCTCTCTCCTCCTCTCTTTGTACAAGGCGACGCTGCTGCACCATCCCCCTCTTGAAACCGGGCCCACCGTACGGCTGTAAAGGATGGTGGCTACTTGCTCAAAATTCTAAAAAAGGTGAGCTTTACATGCTCACTTAGCATTGGAAGTGTGTGTGTGTGTGTACTTAGGAGTTGTTATCTGTACAGTAGGACTAGTGTTAAGTGTCGGATCTATGGCAAAGGACAAGGATAAACAGACTATTGTGGAGATGGCTGCTTCGACTCAATCTCAGGTGAATTTTGGCATTGAAATGGACTGCCTTGAACTATTTGATGGGCTGTGATTCACTTGTTGGTATGGTAATACTCTCATGCATATGCCGATAGAGGTCCTTTGTTAACAACTTCTGTTGAAAAGTTTTTGTATTTACAACACTGGTTTTTTTTCACCTTATGAGTTAGGAATTGCTTTTTCCTATCATATGCATATGTATGGGCACCCTTTCGGTGTCTATGGCTTTGGCTAATTACTTTCAAGGTTAGGCATATTTACATTGAAAGGCTGTATCCTCTTTCAAATACTTGATCAATGTGACCTTGAGAGTCGGTTAAAAGAAGGGGTGTAATGATAGAGGGCTTGCTTAAATATCTGGTGTATGACCCTATATAGTGGGGGTGACCCACTTGTGGGATGTAAGACAACGGCCTGTATATTCTGGTAAGGTTGCCGTGGTGGTTATACTAAGGTTGATATGACTGTGGTTGTTTATTGAGCTTACCACTCTTGTTCAGATATGGTCCATGCTGCTGTGTTCACGGATCTTGAGCAAAATAGCTTAAATGAGCCGAATGAATGGTTGGTTATGATGGATGGTGGCCGAATACGATTATGGTTATGATGGGTTGTGGATTATGGTAAATATGGTTGGAAATTGGCTTCTCATAAGGCCGTATGAGGTCGCTTATTACATTGATGTTATGGGAATTTGTGGCACACGTCGCTGGTTTTTTGAATAAATGAGGAAATATGGAATATCCCTTCTATATGGGGATAAACACTTATTCTTACTACCTTACATATGGTCTTCGACTCCAACTAAATGGGTGTAGGGCCTATGTACTAATGTGTTTTTATGTTATAGGTGACTCCAAAGTATAGATTGACTGCACATATGAGTATTGTCACTGACCCAGAGAAAATAGCGACAATTAATGCCAGACTCTGTAAAGGCAAGAAACAAGAATATGTGGCCCACTTTGAGGATAAATTGCCTCATAAAACTCATCTTCGGCCTTTTCGCATGAGAGCTTGTAAAGCATAAGGGGCTCCATATGGTTTTCCACCTTGTAAATGAAACCACCTTTGAACAAATGATTAACTTTACCTTTCTTATTATTTATCTTTGAAAGAAATTAAGTTGGGTCACATCTATAACATGTGGGATACCCATGCATCACATGCATACAATGCCAATGCTAATTGAAAGTTGTGTTGTTTCCATGGGTGTAGGTGAGGATTACCTTCTCAACTATGGTTTTCAAAGTTCCTTGGAGTGAAGATGGTGGATTATATATCTCCAAGCTCTTAACTCTCTTATACTTATGTATAAAGGCCAATGGGAATTATACCACCTCTTCTCTGACATAGTTTTTAGTGTCTAGTAATTTGAAAGAATTCTTTGGCGTTTATGTTATATTATTACTGGAACACACACACACACACACACACACACACACACACACACACACACACACACACACACGTGGAACTGCCATGCCATCTCTCTCTCTCTCTCTCTCTCTCTCTCTCTCTCTCTCTCTCTCTCTCCAAATGCATGACAGAGATTCACCGATGAGGCGATAAGTGTTGGGTGGTGTGCACGGAGGAAAGGATGGGGGAGCAAAGGGAGTGCACACACGTGTGCTCTCATCGTGGGTCTCTCTCTCCCTCATGCGGATTCTTTGTGCCTTCTGCTTGCGAGAGTGGTTACTGAGACTCTCTCTTTCTATCTCTCAGTCGCATGCATCGGACCTTGCTTGTGTTCACAATGACCTGAGCTTGCATTGAATTGAGATTGAATTGTCCAAGGAAGACGTGTTAGTTGGAAGTAGCTGAGGCATCTTTTAACTAATGAATTTTATTTACAAGGTTCCAGATGGCTAAGAAGATTGGGAATGAACGAATCTCTTGAAGATGCTTGGGTCTCTCTCTCCCTCTCTTGCTATATAATATGTATAAATATATAAATATAAATATAAATAAATAAAGAAATGAATAAATAAATAAATACATAATATATTATAATGTCATGTCTTTCTGCCTCTCTGTATTATATATATATAATGTCCTCTCTCTCTCTCTCTCTCTCTCTCTCTCTCTCTCTCTCTCTCTCTCTCTCTTATATATATGTTTATCATAAAATGAGAATGAGTGGGAATCTTTGAAGATTCTCTCTTCTAATTTGTCTTCAATTTTTTGGAAGCAAGTAGGAATTGCTATTTACAGACAATGCTATATACAAGGGCTATTGGTGACTCTTGCAACCTACATTATTTATGACGAGGTCCAAATTAGACATTATTTAGAAATCATTCAATTTTGTATTGTTTGATTTTTCTTTTGTGTCTTTATGCAACATTTCATCCACAAAAATGTACCATGTTTTTGTGCATGCAAGCATTGGAAAACCACATTACATGGCATGAAATGACTACTTTTAAATACTAGCCACATGGTATGAAGGAGCTCTTCCAATGTTTTGATATCTACATCTCCTAATGGCTCCTGTGAGCTACTATGAGAAGTAAAGATTTCCTACACCATCCACCCTTGCTTTTAGATTTTAGATGTTTGGAAACGTTTTCCATTTTTTGAAATTGTGGGCTTAGGATACACGCAACTGAATCATATTTTGTGCTCATTAATAATGACACAAGCAATTAGACACCTACAAAAACTCACAACCAAAGGATCATAGGCTTTCAACAACTCAAGTAGTCTACATGGACAACAACAAAAGAGACAACCATTGCACTTTTCAAATCACCATTGGATGAAACAAGTTCATAGCTACTCAAATAAAAATCAAATGAAATTCTTTACATTCGTTTTGATTCGAGTGAATTGCTTTTGTATCATATCATGTAATTTCTTTTCCATCAACCTTTTTTTTTTTTTGGTGTGGCTCTCAATGTTATAGTTGTGTATGTATACTAGGAAAGACGGTCACAAACTATGTAGCCAAGGCAGTACCCAAAATAATTCAAGGTTAGCATCTTCTTTTAATGAATATAATTCAATTGGCATTATAATTCAAGGTTAGCATCTTCTTTTAATGAATATAATTCAATTGGCATTGTCGATAGTGAAGTCGCACCAAGAATTGAGGGAACATCTTGAAAACCAACCATGCAAGCATGCCGTATTAGCTCATTGCATCATGATACATTAGTCTTTGTATCGCACAAGAGCGATATATAATGAGAAATTCTTGCAATTCTATCATGGTAGTCCGTTGTTAGAAAGACGTACATTTGAGACGTAGAGATTTAGAGGCTAGGGTATATGCATACACATATGTGTGTGTGTGTGTGTGTGTGTGTGTGTGTGTGTGTGTGTGTGTGTGTGTGTGTGTGTGTGTGTGTGTATGTATATGTATACATGTGCGCGCATATGTGTGTGTGTGCGCGCACGCGCACATGTGCCCTAAAATGTGTGTGTGTGTCACATACATATACATATGTGTGGCTAAAGGGCTCTAAAGATATTATTCATATTAAATTGGACCTGGCTAATTGATGGGATTAAACTAGCACTTAGGGATGCTGATCACATCACGAGTGATTACGATTTTTGAATACATGGCATAATCCCTAGTGCATACACCACTAATGGGATGATCAGGTTGAAAGGATAATGGAGAGAGGGAGATACTTGATAACAATAGAATAGAAATCAAACCTACATTAGGGTCATCATGATTATGGGTAGGTTTCCGCCTCTTGGTGAGGCCAGTTTGCTTTTGTTGTAATTCAAAATCCCTCAAGGCTCAGCGGACGAGCTTGAGGTTACGCTGTACAATTATTCTCGGAATACAATACATCCATTCACAATTGTGAGTTTGAGAAAAAAAACAATAGAATAGCAATAGTTAGGGCCAATAGCAATGTATTTCTCTCAATCAACAAACTCAATTACAATGCTAGCATGAGAGAGTTCTTATAGACATACATAGGTTGAGATAATATAGGTAATGCGCAACGCTATTGGGTCATGTAGGCATCCTATTCAGATAATATATGAAAGAGATATCTAGTGTCAACAAAGATGCTGGAAATATATAGAAGATTATAGGGTTTCTAAAAATTTCTAGAAAGTTCTTTGGGAAATGCCTTTGGAATATTTTGTGAGCACTATCCCTTTGGCATTTAGAATATGATGTGTGAATGTCATATTCTTTGGAATCTGGCATATTCCACTAACTAAGGGGTTTCTCCCATGTGGAACATGCACACTCATTTTCAACATTCCCCTCTAAGTGTAGCATGGGTCGCATCTACATCTTCTCATCATGTCCCCCCTTAAAGATGTTCCATGCATATGCTAGTGGGAAGGTTTTACCTCAATCAAGTCAATGTCTACTCCCAAGGCATAGAGAAGGTCTTACCCTTGTAGGGAAATGCCTACCCTTTATACTGAAGATGAATTATGTTGTGCAAGGTAATAAATCCATATCTTAACAACTTGTACATAAATTTTCATGTCATAGAGGCTTCGTTTATATATATGCCATATTATCTTTTGTAGAAGAATATGTGACCTCGATCTCTTTAATCGTAGCCATGCATGACCACAGTAATAATGGATCCTTTATGCTTGGCATGAGCATGAAAGAATAAATTATTTCCAATAACAACTATCACTATAAAGGGTAGATCCTTGGATGCGAAGTGTAGATTTCTGCCAAACTTTGTACCATATTTCGCTAGAGGAAACCACAATTTGTTGAAGTTGATGTGTCCATATCTGGCAATGGCTATCTCTAGCTAAGATGCCGAAAGAGTGGTTGTAGCTAAAACTTCAACAAAGCTATAGTCATTGAGATGATAGAGTCCTTGCAAATATGTTTCCCCCTTCTAGAGTTCTTAAAATATGTTTGTAACAAATATGTTTCCCCCTTCTAGAGTTCTTAAAAGACGTTTGTAACCTTTGAAGTTTATTTCATAGCCAGCAAGGACTTTGGTTAAAATAGAGAGGAGGTTTCTCTTTATGCTAGGTACGTTTCTCCAAAACGTATAGTCCTTGCTACGTTTTGGAGGTTGATTTGGCCTCCTTTTGCATTAACAATTACAACATTTCCTATAACTTTTACAAGATGCACTGCACTCTTTTGTACTCAAGGAAAGGATACAACTTTCGGATTATGGATTTACAGAGCTAATGTGCTTAAAATATCCACTATCAAAATACCATACATGAAATAGGGACACATTGGAATTTATGGCCTTTTCATGATTGGAATAATAACCACATTCAAGGAGGGAACATGATTTATTTACAGTGTTAGCTTCTTCCCTTGGTGGAGGTGAGGAATCCTTAGATCTTAATAGGCACTGCACCAACACCAATGTAAAGAAATTCAAAGCACTATCACTTGTTAAAGACATTCCACCCTTTGCCAACAGTTTAGATCCACTTGATAGGCACTGGACAACACCAATTCAAAGCATTTCAAACCACTTAACAAAGACCTAGGCACAAAGAAGTGCACATTAGTACCACTTGACCATTGATAGTTTTTAGAGCACTTGGACAACACTTCATAGCACCTTAAGATAAAAATCAGATAGGCATGAACGCAAAAGAATTCATGTATATTACATACCAATTACATTCGTGTATATTTGACACAAAAGCATTTGTGTATATGTATGGATATTTTTACATACATTATGACACAGAGACAACAACTAGCTACACAGGGTGTCTATTCTGGCCACTTTTGAATGCTTGGCATCTTTGTCAAGTCTAGACTATCAAATTCTTCCTTGCGCTGTACATTTTAGTGACAATGTCCCACTTCTATTTGCAAGCGTCTTGTTCCTTGCATCCAATGGACACTCATTAACAGCTCTCACTTTGTCAGCACTTTCAACCCACTCATAAACAAACGCCACCACATCCTCTTTCAGAAACTTCTCCCACTACCTTTTGTCCCGATTCTCCAAGTCAAGCAAAATGACATAGCATGCATGATCATTGAAGTACAGTTTATACAAAAAAATCATCTAGCACTAATGTGTTTGACTTATTGAACCTAGGGAAAAGATACCGAAAGGTTTCTAACTTTTTGAAATACATTGGCCTTGGAGGGTCATCAAACTTCAAACTACTAACATGGCAAGCACCCTATGAGAGACAACCACTTAGGCATCTTTTGGCTTGGTTCAAGCACTTGTCAATATGTTTTTCCAAGTTCCAGGGAGTGCACGAGATCCACAGAAACACCGCTGCTACCAACTCAATGCAAGTAAGAATACATTAGCATCATTCCGCAGGTAATAGTTGATGTTATCATCTCCATTTATTTTGCCAAAGTATAGCATTGACACATCCAGAGGTAGACTAGTTTTTTGCTTATCAACAAGCACGTAGGCAAGCACATTGTTGAAGTCAACAATGAATGCTAAATTTCGATTGCCAATGAAGTGTCTAAAGCGAGTAAACACTTTGCACTCAATTTGCTCTACCTCGTATGTGGATGGTTGGGGTTTTAAGCCAACCACAATACATAACACATGAAATGGTCATAAAAATTGAAATTAAGGATCTGCACAGAAATTCAGAAATTATATCAACGAATGAAAATACGATAGCATGGTAAAAAAAGCTACCAAGCTACAAGAAGCTAAAGCTTCTTGCATGCTCGGGTTTTGGATGAGCGTATGCTAGTACTTTTTTTGGGGTTGCGAGCATGCCCATCATCCACCTACTTTTTTTCCCTTTTGTGCAGCTCCCCAACAACAAATATATTAGAGTGTTGCTTCCATTTCGGGCTCCAGCTACACTTCTTCCTTAGACAGCACACTTGATTTCCATTGCTTGGCTCTATAGTTTGAGCATGAATAGGCTCTTCAGTTTTCATGGGAGAACACAACTCAATAGCACTAGCCTCGCCCTTCCCGATATCAAATGTCTAAATATGCCATAATAAAGCATGTGAGAAGACTAGGTAGTAAAAAATGATCATAACGATCTCTCTAACCATGGATCACAAATGCGCGGATAAC
Source organism: Adiantum capillus-veneris (assembly GCF_014529385.1). Classification (NCBI taxonomy): domain Eukaryota; kingdom Viridiplantae; phylum Streptophyta; class Polypodiopsida; order Polypodiales; family Pteridaceae; genus Adiantum; species Adiantum capillus-veneris. Next base: position 111,631,778 of record NC_140937.1, read on the forward strand.
CTATAGACAAAAAGAAACCTAACCTTGGGTAGAGCCCTCTAAGTTCTTGTACTTCCTAAGCATAGCATCCAGGTGAAAGAGCTCGTCCACATCATGTATGAATGATGTGGAAGCGCTTGGGTACCACAACCGTGGTCAGCCACCACTCACTCACCTGGCACAACGCAGACCTTCAATATACATACCAAAGTAGCTTGGTTCATGTTTTATGAAATCACCAACTTACCTACAGGCTCCTGATACACATTCCCTTGTGCCCAAAATTTTTCTATAGCAGGTAATTCCCATTGGCAATTGGGTACAATGCATTTAAGCTCAGTCGTGCAGACAATTGAAAAGCAGAAGGGATGGTAGTTGTGGCCACACAAAAGGTAATAAACCCTGACCACATGTTGGCCCAACATAACTTGGACACATGCCACATAGTTCCCTCCAATTATCCTAGTATTAGCACCAACATAGTCTTGGATGGTGGCATAGGCACTAGCAAAGCCCTTCCCTCTTGCTTCACAAAGTTGCAGGCATCCTTCATGAAAGAGACCTACCTTTTAAGATCACAATGCACCCTCTCCATTTCTTGAGTTGTTGTCTATACAAAATGAAAAACAGAAGATAATTATGGATTTCATTATTAACCATGAAGCACTCCTAATCACATCTAAGAACTTCTAAGCACAATTGCACTTCAGAGCACTTTGAAGTACTTTGAGGTGCTTCATTACAGGCCGAAATTCTTAGAAGTGCTTCAACTGAATTTTAGCACTTCTAAGATCTTCAAAGAACTTTGAGGCACTGTATAGCATTTCTATGCACTTCCAAACTCCTTAAAGCACTTGAATTTGCAATTCTAAGCACTTCTAGGAACTTGGTAGCACTCTAGAGCACTTTGAGCCATTTTAAAGTGCTTAGAAATGCTTCAAAGTGCATGGAAGTGCTTTAGAGTGCACGACTAATGATAAAAATCCAAACAAATCATCTAGATGCTAGCACTTTTGAGAAATTCTAAGCACTTTGAAGCACTATACAACTTTTATAAGCACTTGTAGCAACTTTTTAGCACTTCTTTGCATTTAAAAGCACTTCTAGGCATTTCCAGAGTGCTTGAAAGTGCTTGGAAGTGTTTGCAAGTGCTTCAAAGTTCTTGAATATTGATAAAAACCCTTGTAAATCACTTAGGTTCTAGCTCTTGTGAGCACTTCCAAGCATTTTGTGGCATCTTTTAGCTCTAAAGTGATTCAAAATGCTTAACAAGGTCATTTTGAAGCACTTTAGAGCAGTTAAAAGTGTCTTTAAGTGCTTAGAAGTCCTTACAAGCTTTAATAAGCACTTTGAAGCACTTCTAAGCACTATGAGGCTTTTCAAAGTGTTTAGGGTTCTTTAAAGTGCTTCAAAATTCCCTTGTTAACCACTCAAAGAACTTTAGAGCAGTTAAATGTGTCCTCAAGTGCTTAGAAGTGCTTACAAGATTTAATAAGCACTTTGAAGCACTTCTAAGGATTTGAGGGCACTTTGAAACACTTATTAGCACTTTGAGATTTTTCAAAGTGTTTAGAAGTGTGCTTCAAAGTGCCCTTGTTTAGCACTTTAGAGCAATTAAATATCCCCTCAAGTGCTTAGAAGTGCTTGCAAGCTTTAATAAGCTCTTTGAAGCACTTATAAGCACTTATACTGGTTTAGCCGCACTGCCATCTAGCCCGGCCAAAGAAACTGAAGTTGGATGGTTTTCAAAACCAAGGCCGCATGAATCAACCCATTCGGGGACCCAGAGTTAAAGAAACAACAAAAAAATAGCATTTTTCTTATTATTACTGCCGCCACCAACCTCGCACTACCTCTCATCTTTTATTTCCCTCTCTCTCTCTTCCACCAAACCCCGCAGGGCGAATAAAAAACAAGTCCTCACCTGTATTTCTTCCACTGGAGGGCCCCCATGCATGAACCAGACTCAACCTCTCTCTCATGCATCATTTATACACACACACACACTTTCACATTTTTTTTTACTTCCTCTCTCTCTTACCTCTCTCGCTCATCCATACTCCACCGGCGGGCCACCATACCTCACCCCTCCCTCTTCCCTCTCCTCCACACTCCCTCGACCTCACTCTCCCCTGCCTCTCTCTCCTCTTGTTTTCCTCCCACCGGTGGGCCACCTGCTCCCAAGCACAATAATATTCTCTCTCTCTCTCTCTCTCTCTCTCTCTCTCTCTCTTATTTCCCTCTTTCTCTCTCTTTTCCTCACTATCTCTCTCTCCCTCGATTTTTTCTCTGTGTGTGTGTGTGTGTGTGTGTAAACAGCCTGCATGCCGCGCAATAATACACTCTCTCTCTCTCTCTCTCTCTCTCTCTCTCTCTCTCTCTCTCTCTCTCTCTCTCTCTCTCTCTCTCTCTCTCTCTCTCTCTCTCTCTCATAACCCAACACCCCCTACCCTTACCCCACCCCGTTGACACACATACCCCCCCCTCTCTCGCTCGTTGTCAGGCAAGCCTAGGAGCCCGCACTCTATCTCTCTCTCGCGCCCTCTGTCAACAAGCCCGAAGGCGCCAGATACAGTACCACTCTCTCTCTCTCTCATTCACCCACACACACACACACTCTCACCATCACCCTCCCTCTCTCTCGGGTTCTCGTCAGCCCATGCGGGCGCGCCAAATACAGTGCCGTTCTCTGTCTCTCATAATACACACTCACTCACCCTCCACCTACACACACACACACACACACACACACACACACACACACACACACACACACACACACACACACACACACACACACACACACACACACACACACACACCCTTCACCACCCCTCTCTCCCTAGCGAGCCCGTGCTCTCCCCCTCCCTCACTCTCGCTCTCTCGCCCTGTCTCCTTGCGCACAAGAAGCACGTTAAAAAAATAAAAAATAAATAAAAATAAATATTATATACACATGTTTTACCAAGATTACCCCCCCCCCCCCCCCCCCCCCCCCTCTCTCCTTCGCACACACACACTCGTTTACACACACTATCCCTATATACATACACATACACATACGCACGCACACACAACACATAAAAAACACTCAAACATTACTCACGCATGCACATACAACACATAAAAAACACTCAAACATTACTCACGTATGCACACACAACACATAAAAAACACTCAAACATTACTCACGCATGCACATATATAGCACACACGTCTACACGCACGAACATAAACAACACAGCACACATATACGCACACAAAAGAAAAAGAAAACCGAAGGAGTTGACGTCATCAACAACAAAAAGAAGAAGACCAAATCGAGCGCCGCCGACACCGAAACAAGGAAAGGTGCCGAAGGCATGCCCCGGCCGGCACCGAGAGGAAGTGACACGTAACATCTCAGCTTCACGCAACAAATACCAATTCTGGACGCATTAAACCTCGCACCGGCCACCCGAACCATCAACAAAACCCTTGTAAATGCCCCGAACTCCACTCTTCCCTAATAACCTAGCCAGTGGCTAGTGGATTGTAAAAAAACTCTCCCCACCCCACTCTTTCCTCTCTCTCTATCTCTACCTTCTCTCTCTCTCTCTCTCTATCTCTCTTACTAGAGAGGCACACCTGAGGAAGAGCCTAATCCACAATGGAAAGAAGTGCATGATTTCCTTCAACTAGACAAATTCCCAGAAGATTGGTCTCAGAACAAGAAAAAGGCAAGTTATTATTGAGGCTCTTACCGGAGATGCAAGAGGTCTTTTTTCAATTGACATCACCTCTAAAAGAATTCTTCAAGTAGGATTATGGTGGCAATCAATGATGACTGATGTCAGAACTTTTTGTAGGACTTGTGATATATGCTAAAGGATGGGTAGGCCTACAACAATTGATATGACACATCTGACTCCAATATAGTCACTGGGAGTATTTATGAAAAGTGGACTTGACTTTATGGGACCATTTAAGAAGGTGACTCCTAGAAAGAACAAATACATCATTATGGCTATGTGCTATGTCAACAAATGGGTGGAGGCGAAAGCACAGAGAAATGGAGCATGTTTTTAGACTCCCAAATTCTCAAGAAACCACACCAGCAATGATCAATGAAGTCAACCAATTTTTGAGAGAAGACGACCAAGTCAGGAAGAAGCGCAAAGATGGTGCTCAAGGCATTCCAATAGCAGCATTAGAACACATTGCAGTATATCGATTCATTGCTGAGACCATTAGTTTAAAAAATAACCCAACTTATTTGTCAGAGAAGCTGTTTGCAAATTTGCTGGCCAAGGTTCTGAACCCATATGCCAATATCAACATCAGACAGTTTCTTTATAATAGTTCGTTCAACACACTGCCAAGTCCAAATCCAGGAATCTATTCAAGGCTTGGTACATTTGGCAATTTGCGTATTGGGAAAATTTTCTACCTGTACCTAGCTTTGTTCAAGGAATCTGAGACAAAGTCTCTACTTCATGAGAAAAAAGATTAATTTGGAATCATCTAATGAGGACATGGACGATAGGACTAGTTCACAGGCAAATGAGAGATACCCCTCCCCAGGGGTCTATGCACAATATACACAATTTGAGTTAGCGGGAGGTTAGTACGAAGTTAGTTGAGGGAAAACATCAAGACGATGCAACCACCGGTTACGTCAATCACCAGCATTGAGAGCAGCCCCGAGTAGCATGGTGTTGGTGCATTCAATCCTAGCGTGCTCATGCTGCCTTGCGGGGGAATAGTGATTGCCTTATGTGCATGGAGTTGGTCGTGACTAGTAACTCAACCATGGTGTGGTGGAGAATGGGGAGAATGGTGATGTTGCCAATGCTAAAATACCCAAGCTTGCAACAAAACATGATGCCATGAGCTCGTAACCTTGGGAGGTGCATTATGTGCTTAGTGGTGCTTAAAATGTAGAGTGCACGGAGCTAGTGTGTTCCTCCTTCACTTGTGCCCCTTTGTGCTTAGCGGAGGCCTCTTTATATAGGCTTGAGAGGTGGTCCTTACCTAATGGTCCTTGCAAATATCCACTGATCGTTGTAGGGAGCCTAGATGATAATTCTAGTTCATCTCTCAAAGATGTTTTTGAATAGCCTTCAGTGCTTCTGGAAACAAAATCAGCTTTGCAATGTGTTTTGTCGGGCTTGTGGAAGATCTTGAATTCAAATTCCATTCAAAATATCATTCACCTGATTAACCTTCCCTGTATGATTACTTTATTGATAAAAACTAGTAAAGCCTGATGATCAACATAGAAGTGAAATAGCTTGCCTAGTAGACAATGTCTGAATTCTGAGTCACACTGAACATCATTCCCAGTGCCTCTCTCTCTGTATTTGAATATCCTTGTTCGGTTGAATTGAACTGGTGACTGGCAAAGTACACTAGATAGTCTAGCTTCCCATCAGGCCACTATGAAAATCTTAAATCGTTGACCACGGTCCTTTACCGTGTGTTGTAGACAGAGAGTCCAAAATAGGCTGGGCAAAGAAGAGAGAGGAGGGTGGGGGGTCTTTTTTTGCGTTTCAAATATTACCACAGGTATGTCCCCGCTTATTTCTACCATAATTGCCGCAATTATTGTCGCTAAAATTACCGCATGTATTATCGAATCCCGCTTTAGCGCCTAAACATTCAAATTTTGGTGCTTCTCTTTGTTTTTTTTATTAATAAACATTAAAGAACACATTATTTAAAATTTAAAAAAATGATATGAAAACATGGACAATAGCTAGCTACGTGGATAAACATGAAACTACAAAGGGCTTGCTCCATCCTAAAGTTATGCATGCGGCTCCACGTAAAGCAAGCATTGTCAGAGATGAGAAGCTAAACATGGACGACATCTTCTGTTGAGGCATGGGCATGATAGAGCGAAGTGTGTCCACATTGTGACACCTATGTTAGTTTCTTCAAGCTCTATCTTGCAACAATGTGCAGATAGCCTACACTTTTGTCATCAATTAAATTGATCACTACCACTTGATTAACACAATTTAGCATACTTTACAAAATTAGAGAGAGAAAGAGGGTGCAACGTGAGATGAATGGACGACACGACAAACTTTTTTTATAACTTAAAGCATCCTAAATTTTTATGAATCATATTCCAACAGTTCTCTACAAAAAGCGCCATCCAATTCTAAGCCCATGGCTCCTAAATCAATAAAGAGAGAAATAGAATTGTCATTTTTGTGGATGTGTTGGCTTCGTCATCTTCAAATTTGTCATCCTTCATCTCATCATCATCATCATGGAAATTATCCTTGCTGAGACTTGCGGCCATGGGACTTGAATCATTGATCTCCCTCTCCTTAGTCTCCCCCTCATCCAAAGTAGGAGGTGGAAGAGGGTCAAAGATGGTCTCCACTTCATTAGTGGAAAAAATGGTTCTCCCCTCAGGTGTTACGAGAACTACAAACCAAAGTTTTGGTCGGAGGATTGCTGGGATATAGATGACCTATAGAAGAGAAGCTAAAAGTGAGTAACAATGGTATAATTAATGTTACAAGAAAATAAGGATAAATAAGGTAGTCACTCACATGCTCACAATTGCATGGAAAAACTAAATTGCCATACCTCCCTGTGTCATGCACACTAGAGTCCAACATGTAGAGGCCATTCTCATACTGTCTAGACACATTTCCAAACCACTTGCACTCGAAGATGAAGGTATGAAAGGTTCTAAAATTAAATTTTAATATCCTTCCAACATTCCCATAGTACCTAGCTTCATCACCATCTGTGTCAAATTAGCCCATGATGCCAAATCCATGGTGGTTGGACGCTCGTCAATGTGACGTGTACAAAAGTGTCAGCCCTTTGACCACATAGAGTTAAAGGAAAGACACTACAAAATAAGAAAATATCTTTTTATCAATTATAAAGATAAAATAAAAAAAAACCTATACAATATGGTTTAAGTATATGAATACTCTACCTTTGGTACACAAAGGTACACAACCTAGTGCATACTCCCAATCTTTGTTGGTGATGTCTTCTCGCATGCTTTTGTTTTGGTCATTCTCTCATGAATCCACTAGCACTAATGAGATCTAGAAAACATGCAAGGTGTCTAGGCGGTGGTGGTGCCCTCCTTCCTCCATGTGCTTGCTTCCATGCTTCCCTTTCCTCCAAACATCTTGCCTTTTCCATTGTCCACAAGTCCACCCACTTGGTCATAACCTTTGTATTGAGGATACAAAGGTTATTGATCGCTTGGGATGGATTCATATCCATGTTAAATAACTTTTCCTTTCCACTTGGCAAGTGTGAATTCACCCTTGCATCCTCCTCGTCTGACCACATGTGAGGCATTGAGGGATGAAATTGTGTCAAATACTCTGAGATGTAGCAAATTCCTCTTGCATGATCCACACTTTGACCATACATGCATTTGGTTGGGATCGTAACTGCACAAAATCTCTGAGAGTCTTTAAAAATCTCTCTAAAAAGAAAATCCATCGTGCATTTGCTACTCCACATATAGTGATCTCTCAACCACATGAACCAAGAGGTGGATTTGGAGAAGAAGAAGCAATTGAGGAAATACATACTCAATGGCACAAACAATTTTCACGACAACTATTTGAGCAACAGGGATGGCATCTATTTCAATTTCCTTGGAGCTCACAAATCTACAACAAAACACACAAGAATACACTAAGTACTAGTTGAGGGTATTGTGTACATAAAAAAATTCTAGTTGAATGGAGTCTTGTGGTGTACCTTAATAACTCTCCGGGTTTGAGAATAGCTTTCCTCACTTTCTTGTCCCCTCATATGCACATACTCACCAGCAAAATGAACTACAATGTCAAAATAGTAAACGAGCAAGTGAGATAAAGTCATACACATAAATAGAGAGAAAGAGTTACTTGCATCATCTTGTGACAATCATGGGACTTCAACCCATACACATAATGCTTCCACCTTTCTTTGCTTTTTTAACATTAGAATGGTAACCTAACAGGACATAAAAGTGTCCTTTCAGGGTTTTGGGAAAAAATTCCAAAACCATAGTAGATCCACTCATTTTGAAAAATCCTTTCATGAGCTTATAGTTCAATAACTACTACATATGGAAAAAATGACAAACTTGTAATTTTTCTCATCCCTTGGTCACTACAAGCCTCCAAAGTTGATGGACCAGTGCATTTTGCCCAAAACAACAATTTCTTACGGTTGATTGCATACAAATAAGAGTGGAGATTTTTGTAGGACATGAGATAAATGCCCCGTTAACTTCAATGGGTTGGTGACCAAAACATATGGTTGCTTTTACCTCACTAATTTTTTTTTGGGAAAAAAAAAGGTACAAAAAAGTTGCATTTTTGCCATTCTGCGGACCTATCATCAAAGTTTCTATATTCACGCTCAATACAGATACTATATACATGTTTTCTTAGTTCCCTGTGGGCCTCTAGATTCAAAAGGAGCCATGGAGCATGCCAAAAGGATAATGGATCTCTTACAGTTGGAACCTTGGGGGCAATGATAAAGTGCTAAATATAGCAAACATGAAAAAACTGGGTTTAGCATTATGACCTCTAGAAACCCATAGAAACTACTCAATATCTAGCCAAGTTTGTAGTCTATGATTAGATATGGTTGCTACCTACAAAATACACACAATTGGCCTAAGAAACTAGCAATATTGAGAAAGTTATACTTGCTACTCTAAAATGTATCGTATTCTTCAGCAAACAATCAAAAAACTCCACCATCATCATATACTATGCTATATAGCATATTAGGTCCCCCAAAACTCAAGGAAGATTAGCTTTATGTTATACATTATACTTACACAATCAAAATTGAATTTGGATATCAAGAAAGCCACCAAAAAAATCATAAAAGTGCTAAATTTGGCCAAAAAACAGGATTATGCAATTCTTGTAAATTGATCATAACTTTCAATTTTAACACTTAGCTCTCCCTACAAGCATCAAAACATGTTGAGAACTATGAAGGCCTAACCTCTAGCCATCTAAACCTCACAAACAAGAAGTTTAGAGTGGTATAGTTGCCAAAAATTGAAAAAAAGCCAAAAACAGGAGCCGTTTTTTCACACAGTTTAGGTTCAAAAATCTTGTGCAAGTGTAAGGTTAATGGTGAGATCGATACTAAAAAAAAAAGCTAAGTTTTTTTCAGCTCATAAGGCAACTTTGTGGATATATAGCACCTAGAAATTCATTTTCATACTCTTCAAATAATTCAAGCAAAATGGTCACTTAACAGGACACAAAAGTGTCCAAGGACATAAAAGTGTCCTGTTACCATTCTAGTGTTAAAATCTCCCTTTAGTGACCTCATGTATCTTGTTGGTGTGCAAATAGACGCAATTGTACCCTTCACTTGATCTAGCTCTTCTTTGGCTAGCATCCATGGCGCTTTAGGAAGCACAATCTTCCCATTGGATCCTTAGCATGGAGTGGCGGAGTCAGGGAGACGTTTCAAGCAAATGAATGCTTTTTGCCAATAATATGGTACTGCAGGGTGTGAGCTACATTCTTGATTATGTGCATGAGATCCAAGAGGTGTTGTATTTTTAAGTCCTTCCAATATGGAAGTCTTAAAAATATAGAATACCTTGACATGCCTTTTGGTGGAATAGTTGAGGGCGGATCATTGTTGTAGTGCTCTTCCCAAGTAGTTTCCCAATCTACCATCGTGCGCTTTAGAGGCATGGTTCCATTTTTTAGAGCCTTGTATTTTCTATGACCTTGGGGTAAGAAATGATGGTTGTTTGGATAGATTACCTTGCGCAAGGCATATGGCCTCTCCTTCACCAATGATGACCCGCAAGGCATGATGGCCCGCAAGTAGGATAGGCATTGTGGACCAATGTGGACAACCCTACACACAATCACATCGTTAGAGAGAATTTTCAAACTTCAAATGGGAAAGAGAGAGGAGAATGAAAATAACATACCTGAAATTTCTCCAAGCCCAAGATAGTCGTGCATAGTCCACATAAGGATTCTAGTGAGATTGGATTCTCTCCTCTTCTTTGAAAGTGAGACATCTACAAAAGGGATCCCTGTCCATAACTCCTCCAACTCCACAATGAGGGCCTTGAGGTAGACATCATTATTTTCTACCTTGTACTTCCTAGGCACAAGCAAGGAAAGAAGAATGTTGGCCTTCTTGGTTGTCTCCCATGGTGGAATGTTGTAGTTGATGATCACCACAGGAGGCCAAGTGCTCCATGAAGTGGACTTGGTGTCAAAGGGATTGACACCATCACTTGCCAGCCCAAGCATTAAGTGTCGAGGCTCTAGCTCAGACTTTGGCCACTATGTCTCTATGTGCCTACATGGAGGGTAGGGATACACATCATTCCATCATTTGAGCGATGGTTGGCGTCGTGCCATGTGAGAAGCTTCACAATAGACCTGCTTTGAAACATGTGTTAAATGCAAGGGATTAGTGGAAAATGTCTCGATACCTTACAGGATATAGATGTGCTTCTCTCCATGGCGGGACATGAGGTAGCATGTGCGTGCTCATAGCGGTATAGTATGCAATCGTTAACGCATGTGTGGATGCGCTCATACTCTATGCCAAGTGCAGTTACATATGATCTAGCTCGTCGATGATCCGGAGGCATGTAGTGACCTTTAGGAAGCATTTTTCCCACCCAACTACAACCAAAAATATCATTAATACTTATGCAAGGCCACACCATGAAGTGAGTGCCATGTATAAAAATCCATGGAAAGAACTTATCCAAGGAGTGCATCTACACTTTCTTTGATCCAACAAAATTTTGCTTGCAAGTTGACGACTTCCAATGGCATATATCAGCGGCAATATCTGCAGTAATACCTCGTGCCTAAAAAAGAAAGGAGGAGCAGAGTATGTTGCGTATTTGTAGCATACTCTACTCAAAACCTTCCCCATCATCGCGCCTACAACCCCCTCCTTTTTCCCTAGTCTACCTCCCTCATCTCTACCTCTCTTCCTCTCCCATCTCTCCCCTCTCTCTCTCTCTCTCTCTCTCTCTCTCTCACACACACACACACACACACACACACACACACACACACACATGCAAACACACACACACACACACACACACACACACACACACACACACACACACACACACACACACACACACACACACACACACACACACACACACACACACATAATCTATTTTAGGCTGCTTGCAAAGGCATTTTTAGAGAGGGGGTTTTTGCTATCTACTTTGGACGCTCAACCTAATTGTCAACCATCTCTACAACTCAAGGTAAACACATATTTCTCTCCCTCCCTTTCCCTATTGTATTCTACCTCTACTAGACACATGTGCATGCGCCCACGCTGCACACACACACACACACACACACACACACACACACACACACACACACACACACACACACACACACACACACACACACACACACATGTGTGTGAACACACGCACACATGAAAAAAGATTAAAACAATAGGAGATCCATAAGTGCACATACCTCTTCCATTTCTCCATATGGTTGAATAGGGATTAGAGTTTATGAATGTTGTGTAGAGTAGTGCCCGTTGATCTCCCCACGACTGTTGTAAACTTTGAAAAATGCTTGCTTTGTTTGCAAATGGAAGTTAGAGTAGATTAAGTTTGTTTGTGATTAGAGTGGTAAATAGGAAAAAGTAATATCAAAGTAGATTAGGTTTGTTTGTGATTAGAATGGTAAATAGAAAAAACTAATATTAGAGTAGATCAAAATATGTTTGTGATTAGAATAGAAAATAAGATTAAACAAAAGAAATATTAGAGTAGAAACAAGAATCTAGTTAAAAGAAAAGTAGATAAAAATAGTAAAATGGAGAGAAAAAGTAGTGAGAGATAGATAGTAAGGGGGGGGGGGGGGGGGGGGAGAGAGAGAGAGAGAGAGAGAGAGAGAGAGAGAGAGAGAGAGAGAGAAGATTTATGAAAAGAGAAATTTTTTTGGTTTAAATAGACCTAGTGGAGAGGAGAGGGAGAGAGGGTAGAGAGAGATAAAACTAATGAGAGAGAGAGAGGGATAGAGAGAAAGGCCTTACACTCAATAGAAGCTTGCAACCTACGGCCTTTCATGGGGGAGCCACGGAGGGACTCCCTACGTCCAGAGCCTAGAACCGACCGCAACTCCTTCTACGGTCTTGTCTTACCGACCTACTCCCCTTCCATCATAGCGTCCCACTCCCCTCCCATTTGCAGGGCTCCACGCCACTCCATTGCACTCGTGCTTCACTCGAGCAACATCGACACACTTCTTTTGGCAGCATGCACCAACATTCATCTTAGGGAAGTGAGAGCCGACAGAGGTGCAACATGGGGGGGATCCCGTGACTTCACTTGTTTTGGTATGGGGGGGGGGGGAGTGTGCCTCCCCATACACAGAGGATGAGGATACTGACACACCCATGCCCGACATGCATGGGTGCTACTATAGATTAAAGTATGGCAGGGAAATGTAATTTGGGATAGCAGAGGACAGGGCAATTCAATGCCATCTTCATATTCTTATACACTCAACGTATAAGAATTGTTTTGTAAAGTTCAGAGATCAACAGCTCAACCATTCATGCTACATCGAGAACATGTTGCATGCACGATTCCCAAATGTCCCCAATGAGCAATTTTTGTCACAATGGTTGGAGGGCTACATTAAAACATTTTTTAAAAACAAGACAGATTTCGTTGAACGAATGTGAGGAGTAATGGTTCGCTTCACAGACAACGCAATGAATGCATGAGCTTGCACATCCTTTACATCCCAACGAGCTTGTTCTGCCATAGGTATTCCAGACACCCTTTGACACAAGAACATGTTGCATCATCTAAGCCCACATAGGTAATTGTCCCCATCCAATTTTTCCTCAATAGCAAACATCTTGAACACATTTGTGTTGTTGTCAGCCATGGTAAATGTTTCACCTGATGTGAAAACTACCCGAAAGAGGATAAATAGAACGAGAACAACCACATGCTATATAGCACAAACTGTAGAAGACTGTAAGGGACCTGTTATGTAGAAAATGGCACTGACAAAAATTTTACACACAAGACGGAGGCCAAAATGTGCCCGAATCAAAAATCTGAGCAGACTGAGCTCTACGAGCACCCCCGAATTTTTTTTTGACCTACGAACTCTCGCCAAATCTCACTGAAAAAGAAGAAAGTGAGTGCTGAAGCTGCTGGCGACTAAGCTCCGGAGGACACAACCTGCTCTGATACCAATTGTTGGAATTAGGGTAGCAAGAAAACACACACAGCTTGGAGAAGACGAAGGAAGCTCAAGGCACGCAACAGAGAGTGTTTTTCCTTACTGTGTAATGGAAATATAGATAGTCCTAAAATGGATGTACGTATTTACAATGCACGGGGGGAAAAACCCCCTAGAGAGGGAAAAAATGCCCCAGAGGTCCTAAGTGTGTTCACACACATCACTACCACATTTATATGGGAACAAAAAGCTCCATTGGATTTCAATGCATCTCCCCTCTCGTGGGCTTGTATGCCTAGCTTGGTGTCTAACCCGTGGATATGAAGTTGTGAGTTGAACCAAGGTCAAACAAAATAAAGGCGACATGCTCTCATGCCTTTCCCCAAGCATAGGAAATGAGAAATCCTTGGCAATGAGCATCCTCTTTTGGAGCTTCAACCATAGAAGCTCTAGGTGGTTCATTGCGCACATTTCTGTGGGGGCAAGCACAATAGGCATGTCCTTGCTCCCCGCACTTGAAGCACCGGTTATCTTTGAGTTAACACTCTAGCTCCTCGGTAGAAAGTCAATTCTTGCCTTTGTAGACTCCTTTCTCCTTGGTTGTTGCTCGAGTTGCCTTTGGAAGAGGTTTGAGCATTATTATTCCCTCTAGGTTCATCTCGCTCTTTAATTTCCATGGGCTTAGAATTCCTCTTAGCCCTTTGTTGGAAATTGATTTGCGAGGCTTCCATAGTATGGTGTATGACCGCAGAGATGGTCCTAGGCCGTTGAGAGTTAACATACTTGGCCATACCTTTAGAAATACCATCACAAAAATGTGGTTTTTTGTTCTATAAAGTATATCTTTTTGTAGACAATGGCTTGGAGATGTAAATCCCAAAACTTGTCAACATACTTGTGGATAGACTTGTAGGGAGACAACTTCAAGCTTCGCCATTCGGTGAGAACTTTGTCTTTGGCATCTCTTGCAAGAAACTCCTTCATTATGGAAGCTCTTAGGGTTTTCCATGTTTTTGGAGCTTCTCCATTACCTCTTCTTAGACTAGCCCACCATTGTCTGGCAGACTTTTTAAAATGCAAAGCTAGCTTAGAGGACTCTGTGAATCCCTCATCTCCAAAGGCCGCATCAAATTGTTGGATGAAGGCAAAAAGTTTGTTCATAGCACCAAAGGTGCCATCATAGATGAGAAAAGAGATGTTTTTTCCTCCCTCCTTGTACTTCTTGAGCTTGTTGGACCTTTTCCAAGCAGCATAGAATTTTTGATAGCCTCTCCTTTTGGGTTCTTTGGGCGGGGGGGGGGCGCTCTACTTTCATCAGAAGAGGAGGAAGGCGATGAAGATGGAGAAGAGGGTGGCCTCTTTCTCTCATTTTTCTCCCTTTGATTCCTCTCTTCCCTTTTGAGATTACAATGAAGGAGTATGCTGCGATCTTTTCCTCTTGGGAAGAGTTGGAGATCTTTGTTCTTGCCGTCTTCATGGAGCCACATCTTTTGAAGCATTTGGCGATTCACTTCTTTCTCTTTCCTTTGGTGGGGGCTCTACATTTGAAGCATGCCCTCTCCTTTTGAATGGAGGTGCATGCTCAAGTGGACGTTGAGACCCTTTGTATATATCCTCCTCTTCTCTCACTGAAGAGAGGCTTCTTTTGGAAGTCCCTACAAGAGACCTCACAGGTATACTCTCTTAGTTTGGAGAATCCTATGGGTGCGAAGTTGTTGATAAAATTCACCTTGTAGGGTTGGGTTGCCCATAGCTTGTTGTTGCCTAGCAACAAGAGAACTCACAAGCATAGGGGCATCATTAGTAGCACCTTCACGTGCAGAATCAAAGTTATTAATATTCATTCTACTCTCTTTATTATTGTCAGCCATGCTAACTAAATTGATATATAAGATACTTTGTGGTTTGGAAACCTCAAAACTCTAGTTGCTGCTCTTCTTAACTTTTGAAAATTAGTTCTCAAAAGTAGCCACACCCATGGTTTAGAGACTATTGATTGCAAAGAGTAGTGGAGAAGGTCTAACAGTGCTCGATTGATTATGGTTCTTGTTGAGCTTGCTAGTAGCTCAATAATGGTTAAGCCAAAGACAAGCCCTGAAAGACTTCATTATTAAGTCTATAGTTCCCAACGGTATACCGCGAACTTAGTTCATTCCAACCGAGATAATAAATCCCTGTCGCACTTACCGTCTTGCAATGAACAACTCCAACCTTTCATAGGACAACTTAAGGACCTCTCTTCTTAAGCAAGAAAGAGAAACCAATAGCTCTGATACCAATGTAACCAAATCTGGCTAATAGCATTGATTGTAGAAAATTTAAATAACAATAGTGAGCATTTTCTTAAGAGTATTCTTAATGAACATAAGGAGAGAACTTGATTGAAGGTAGCAAAGTAAACATTATACCTAGCTAGATTGGCATGAACATTACTTGCAAAAGAGAGAAAGAAATAGAGAAATTGACTACAATTGAGGACCAGATTTACTTGGAGCCGGTCCCCCCTCCAATAGGCTTTTGTATTATAGGTTCTCCCATGAAGAGAGACTTGGTACAACACAATCTTTGTGTTCCTTAAGACCTCTTTTGTGCCATGAAGATGGAAAGCTTCATGCACCAAACCATTAGGGCAAAAAATGACTAAAAAAGGGTTGTGGAAGGAATTGGTTAACTTACTAATTAGCAGAGCTGTTTATGGTCAAAATGGCTCCAAATTTATCGGTTTTGGTCATTTAAAGCGTATCTACGCAATTTAAAGCGTATCTAGGTACATATCTCTAAATATTCAAAAAGATATCGTTCCTCTGCTGCTCACCTCGGAATTTGTTCTCATTTACTTCACTCGGCGGCAAATAGTTGTTTCCACTTTTGAATCACTCAATCTCTCTTTTTTCTCTCACTTTCACGAGCTTTCTCTCTTCTTTTCTGATGCACCTTGTTCTGCTACTACGTTATCTCCATTATACTTTCTGTGTGTTTATTACTTACAGTGAGTAATACATCTTTCATTAGTGATAACCGCAAGTTTCACTTGAACATTAAGCTAAGCCAAGAATATGCTACTATGCGGAGTGTCTATCAAAGACCAATTACAACTGCAAATGAAGCACAACAACTTCGCAACGAGGGAAAGAAACACAATGATATATGGACAGATGGGAGCGTGTATCCACCGGATCCTAGCATTGGAAGGTATCCATCTTTTTACACACCTCATGATTTGATGAGATTTGTTGGAGATGGGGTTGATGGCTTACTAGGATATAGTTCTAAGCTATCTCATTTACACATTGATCATGCACATTACATTAAATATCTCAAAACTGCTTTATCTTCAAATGCAAAAATATTTTTAGAACTTGAAAACCAAATAGCATCTCTAAAACAAGAAAATCATCAGCTTCAGACTTTAAAAGAAACTCCAATAGGATTAAGAGCACGAGTAAAATGAATGAGAGATGTAGTAAACTTAACAAAAGGTTCTGAACAAAGAAAAAAAAAAAAGATTACTAGAGAACATGTGACTAGTCTTTTAGGATTTGATATGTCCAATGTTCAAGAAAGAGTGAGATTTTTGAATGAGGTAATGAACAAAAGTGACATTTTGAAACTTTTGAAACTACCTAAAAATCGAACTCAGAAGAAATTGGTATTTCAAAATTTACTAAAAGATATGGGTTTACTGGTCCAACCTTCTCAAATACAAGAAGTTTGTGACATAGTGGGGGTGAGTAGAAGGGGTTACAGGGCCATCTCTAAAACTTGGTTTCATGTTTTAAAGTATTACAGAAGATTAAAGCTTTTGGGTTGCCTAGGCCTCACAATGTTGGGAAAGTAAGGACTCTGTTAAAAGAAGAAATACCCGAACATTTAGGAGAGTACTATCATATAGAAGGAACGATTCATACGGAAAAAAAATAAAAATCTTTTGAGTATAATGTTTTTAATAACATTTGGATGAGTAAGAAAAAAGTTCAATCTGCTATGGTGAGATACTATAACATGCGAGAACTAGATTGTGAAGGAAAACTTATATTTGTTATGAAATTGGATGAAGCTCAAATTCAAAAATGTCAAAAAAAAAATGGAAAGAGTATCCATAACCCTAATGAATAGAGCATGGGATTATAGCCAGGGGAAGCTTGATTCCCCAATGCCCATACCACAAAACTCAATCAGAAATGGAGCTTTGGTGGATCGAAGCAGCTCAAACACCGGTAGAAAATCATGATACATTGAAATGGCTCTTTTTGCAGATCGATATCCCTTCTATTATACAGGACCAAAATGCAAGTGAAAAACTCCGTGTAGATGACATGGGTGACTTTATTGTAGAATGACACTTGAGTGCCGACCTAAAATCATTGAAGTGCATGTTTGGTGTATGTGGAGGTGCCAATACCAAGTACGAGGTTGGAAAACCATCATCAACATATAGTGTGAACGTCATCAACTACCCATCGTCTTCTATGAGTTGGGATCCAATTCTAACAATAGATTTAAAAAATGTACATATATGTACAATGCCTGTTGAGATTAGAATATTGGACAAATTGCTTCAACTCCATCTTGATTATGCATATTCTATTAAGCCAAGTAAACTTGCAGACGAGTGCATAAAAAAATGTGAGGCTTTGCTCTCTTGAATGGATTTTCATGGTGGTCAAGTGCATCTAAAAAAAGATCCTACTCTTTCAAAAGGAACGGGTGATGTTTTGCAAGATGTTTAAATGGGTGGAGCAAAAGCCAAAAGTTTTTTGAGTAACCATGACAACAAACAAGTTGATGCTATCTGGAACTTCTGGAAGGATCTTTGTGTAATAACAACCAATGTCAAAAGTAGACCAGATGTAGCCAACAAACGCATGGAAGTGTGGAAGAAGCTAGACAATTTTTTGAAAGTTTTGAGACAACAAGTTAGCTCTGCTACTTATGTAGATGACTTTAAAAAGAAAATAAATCTTTTAATAACTGCTATCACAGATGCTTGGGGAGCAAAAGACATCACATATTGCTTGGTGAGTATTCAATTACTTTTAAAATCTTGGATAGTATTTTACATTGCATCCTATGAGTTCAACTAACCTTGTTTTTCTAAATTTTTAGCATATTTTGTACCTGCATGGACCATATTTTGCAAAACAAGGACCCCTTGCAACATGGAATACTCAAGGAATGGAAAAATCTCACTATCAAGCGAGGACTTCTTTTTTCAAATGTACGAGAAAGGGAAGGGGACAAAGAAGGAGCAATGCAGTAAAGGAATTATTCAATTGGTTCTATAGAAGGCAATTACAACGGATGAGATCAAACAACCATGCTGCTCAACCATAGATGGAGATTAATGCTTCACTTTGAAACTTTGTACCAAGTCTCTCTAAAGACATCCAAATTCAAAAAGATATTTTTGTGTGTCAAATTTACATCAGTTTTTGATTTTTTTGGTATCTCTAGGCATGTCACCCCTATATCTCAAAACCTTTCTTCTTGTATAGCCCCCAAGAAGGTTGACATTTGTCTCCTCAGTTGTTGCTGCATAGCTAGAGTAGCAAAGAAAGTATCCTACTCTTGAGGCATTGAATCCTGCAGCACACCCAAATATTCTAAGTGTTGCAGCTCTCTCAAGTAGCATGATCTTGTTTGCATTGATTTGAAGGGGAGTGTACCCCAAAAATTGTGACAATATCTTCAGGGAAAATATTGGAAACTCAGAATCTTCAGAATACTGCATGTGAAAAGTACAGAAGGTGGCACTATCCAATGTAGGCATGTAGTGCATGAGAGAGGAGGCATCCCTTCTTGAAGTGCCCTCTATTGCTTTCTCTCTCGAGCCTTTAGCTCTCCCAAGAAAATTGTCTTTGTTAAGGAGTTCCATCTGCAAAACAAGACATAATGAGTAATTAAAACAAACTTGAAAAAAAGGAATATTTCAGAAGGGAGATCAAGGTGAAACTAAATCTACCTTTTGCAACTCATCCTCGGCAATGACTTTTTCTTGAAGGAGATTGCATGATCCACTCATCTCTCTTATGTCAACGTCCTTTCCAATTTCCTTCATCTTAAAGTCTCTGCCAAAAGATTGGATGCCAAGCTCAACAAGTCTCTTCTCAAAATCCTCACCTTTGAGGGAAGGTTTCTCGTCTTCCACTCTTTTCATGAATAGAGCAAGTGCATCAGGAGCAGGAAGAAATAGTTTATTGGATGTCTGAAGATCAAGTGCCAAAAACTCCTCTTTTGAATCTTCTTTCTGTGTCAATAAAATCTTTGGCCACCTCAAAAGCTTCAGAAATGGTTGCAATACAGTAGTCCTCCCTCATATTAAGCAGACATTGGATATGATGGAGAGGGATATACTCTTTTCCTTTGATATAGAAGTAGGGAAGGTTTGGAACAGTAAGGGAAGCCTCAGACACCTCTACCTCCTCTATGGGCTCATCAATGACAGTACTAGCTCTAAATAGAGACACATCAAAATTTTCACTCTCATGCTCCTCAATTGCAGCATCAATTTCCTCCTCTTCTAGAATTTCACTTTTCTCAAGCTGTAAAACTGTGGAAACATTTGTATTTGTTTCCTCTTTGTCTGTATCTTTCACTTCATCACCTTCGCCTTGCATATCAACTTTAAGGAACAAAAAAGAAAAGAAAGACAACTTCTTTTGGAACAAGGTTGCAAGGCTTTGAATGTAATTGAGAAGAAATCGTTGGTGGAAAAATAAATGAAGTCTTCTTAGAAAATCTTCCTAGACTCCTTGTTACTTTGCCTTTCTCAATTGAGTTGGTAGTCAATTCAATTAGATGGCAATAAGTCTTACCATCTAAACCCAAACACTTGCCTTCAACTGCCTTTTCAAACTCTTTGAATTCTTATGACAAAAAGTCCTTCAAATTGTCTAGCATAACTGCAAGATCAAACAAAGGATTGAATATTTCATATGTTTTGGTGTACACTTCCATGTCACCACCATCCATGACAGCACTTAACGTTCTTCTTAGTTAAGTCGTGTAGTGGTCCTGCTATTTGAAAAAAAATTGCTATGAAGTGTCTATAGTATGCACACATACCAATAAATCTTCTTATCTCATGTTGATTCCTTGGATTAGGCCATTGCTTTATTACCTCTAACTTCAATGGATCCATACGAATACCATCTTGAGAGATAATATGAACTAAGTATTGAATATCTTGAAGGAAAATTTTGCTTTCTTTTGGTTGAGAAAAAGCTTGTTCTCCCTTAATGCTTGAAAAATTACTTGGAGATGTTGCTTATGTTCCTCCAAGGACTTGGAGTAGATAATGATATCATCAAAGAGCACTCCCGTGAATTTGCGATAGGGTTTAAATATTTTATCCATTAGAGGATTGAACGTGTTTGGTGCATTCGTCAAGCCAAAAGGCATGACTAGATATTCATAAAGACCAAACATTGTGCAAAACTCGATCTTTAGGATATCTTCTACTTTTAAGGTCAATCTTACTGAAGTAGGTAGAGCCTTGCAGCTTATCAAATAGATCTTCTACTCGAGGCACGGGAAATTTGTTTTTGATAGTGATATGGTTTAGTGCTCGATAGTCCACACACATACAGTATGTACCATCTTTCTTTTGCACTAAAAGGACTGGAGAACAAAAGGGAGAGGAGATTCACCATCCCTTTTTCTACCAATTCATGTACCTGCCTCATGATCTCCTCTTGTTGAGCTTGAGAAACTCAATAAGGAGGCTTGTTAGGCGTGAGCTTCCTGGTAGGAGCTCATTTCGATGGTCATCATCCCCTCGTTTCGGAGGTAAGTCCATAGGGATATCATCAATGAACACATCTTGGAATCCTTTTAGAAAATAAGACAAGTCTAACTCTTCTTAATTCTCCCTTACCTTTTCCCAAGCATAGAAGAGAGGTGCACCTTTGCAATGAGCATCCTATTTTGGAGCTTCGATGGTGGAAGCTCTAGGAGTCTCATTGCGAGCATTTTTCTTGGGTCAAGAACGATAGCCATGTCCTTGATCCTCACACTTAAAGCACTTATGGTCCTTGCAAAAAACTTCAAGCTCTCCAGGAGAGAGTTTAATTTTACCTTTGTAAACTCCCTTCTCCTTGGCCTTCTGGATCGATTGTTGTTGTTGTAGTTCGAATTGCCTTGGGGAAGAATTTTGGGCATTGGTTTTCCCCTTTGCATCATTTTTGTCTTTGTTTTCCATGGGCTTGACATTTTGTCTAGCCCCTTGTTGGCAATTGATGCACGAAGCAACCATAGTGTGGTGGATTACTTTGTTGATAGAACCAGGCCGTTGAGAGTTGACATACTCAGCCATCTCTTCAGGTAATCCCGCACAAAACTGTTGCTTTTGCTCAACAAATTCTATCTTTTGGAAGACAATAGCCTCGAGATGTAAGTCCCAAAACTTGTCTACGTATTTGTGGATAGACTCATGAGAGAGAAGCTTCAAACGACGCCATTCGATGAGCACTTTGTCCTTTGCATCGCTAGCAAGAAATTGCTTCATGATGGAAACTTGTAGAGTTTTCCATGTCTTTGGGGCTTTGCCGTTGCCACGAAGTCTAGCCCACCATTGTCGAGCCAATTTTTGGAAGTGCATAGCTACATGGCATAGCTTGGAGGACTCCGTGAAGCCCTCGTCTCCAAAGGCCGCATCAAATTGCTGGATGAAGGCCAATACTTTGTCGATGGCACCAAAGGTGCCATCATAGGTGAGAAAAGAGATACTCTTTCTTCCCTCTTTGAAAGTGTTGAGCTTTTTTTACCTTCGCCATGCAAGGTATGATTTGCAATGTCCTCCCCTCTTGTATTCTCTAGGAGAATAGCCATAGCTTTCGTCAAAAGAGGAGGAAGGTGAAGAAGAAGGAGAGGAGGAATAAAGTCTTCCTTGCCCTTTTCTTCCATTGTTTCCTCTCTTTCCTTTCGGAGTGACGAGGAGAAGGACTGTGGGTTGAATGTTTTCTCTTGGGAGGAGTTGTCGATCGTCTAGACCGCCGTCTTTGTGGAGCCACGTCTTCAGAGGAACTTAAAGTTTCATTAATTTCTTGCTCTATGGATTCCTCCTCTTGTATGGGAGAGAGTCTTCTCTTGGGAGTCTCTTCAAGAGGCCTCCTAAGCTCTCTTTCCTCTTGGAGAGGAAGGGTAATCCCATAAACATGAAAGTTGTTGAGTAACTTCAGCTTGCAAAGTAGGGTTGCCCATAGCTTGCTGCAACCTAGTAACAAGATAATTGACAAACATGGGGGCATCATCATTAGTACCTTCATGTGCAAAATCAAAGTTATCAATGTTCAATCTACTCCCTTGGTTATTGTGAGCCATGTTAACAAAATTTGTGTACTTACTTAGTATATGCTTTGGCAATTCAAAACCTTAGTTGCCACTCCTCTTAGTCTTTTAAAATCGGCACTTAAGTATCTACACCCATGGCTCGAAATGGTTATTATAGAGAGTAGTGGAGTGGGTCTAATATTGCAGAATTGATGAGGGCTAGCTCCTTTTGGTCTTCTTATGGCTCAATAATGGTAAATCCGTAGGCAAGTCTAAAAAGACCCCATTATTAAGTCCAAAGCTCCCCAGGTGTGCAGCATATCCCACATAGTGGGCTCAACAAAACGGATAATAGATCCCATTCCCACGCACCCTAATATAATTAACAAAATCAACCATTTATAGGCTACTTAAGGACTTCTCTTCCTAACCAAGAAAAGAGAAACCAAATGCTCTAATACCAATGTAATGGAAATGGCCTATTATCTTTGAGAGTAGCGGAAATTAGAGAAAGTACTTTTGTGGAATCACTTTGTGAGCATAGTCGGTGAACTTAATTGATGGTAGCAACATAAGCATAGCATTTAGTTAACATGGCATGAAAAATAATTTTACAAGTGAGAGAATTTAGAGAGCATGAAAACAGTTGAGGACCGGATTTATGTGGAGTCGG
Organism: Adiantum capillus-veneris; assembly: GCF_014529385.1. Taxonomy (NCBI): domain Eukaryota; kingdom Viridiplantae; phylum Streptophyta; class Polypodiopsida; order Polypodiales; family Pteridaceae; genus Adiantum; species Adiantum capillus-veneris. The sequence continues at coordinate 111,654,923 of NC_140937.1, forward strand.
GGCCCTCCCTCCAATAGGCATTTGTATTATAGTTTCTCCCATTAAGAGAGACTTGGTGCAATACAATATTTATGTTCCTTGTGACCTGGGTGATGCAATGAAGATGGAAAGCTTCATGCATCACGAGGATAACATAAACTTTGTGGAAAGCATTAACTATCCCAAGTCTCAGTCCCAAGACCTCAAACACCTTCGAAGGTGGAGAGAGCTAGGAGGGAATGAGGGTAGGGAAGAGGAAGAAGAAACATTTCATAGGAGAAAATATTAGTTTCTCACTTATCATCACTCTTCTTGCTATCATACATAATAGCATAGTAATGAAGATGGAGAAGATGGCAAGCTTAAGCATTGAAGCATGGCTCTTGGTTGGATTTGCATTCCATAGCCAAGAGTGTATGGTTTGTAAAATTATCACCAAGCAGGTTAACAATCATCCAGGAGATTGGGATAAGTATCTACTCCCAGCTTTGTGGGCCTACAGAACCTCATTCCGTAAACTTTGGGGTTCACCCCATATTATTTGGTATTTGGCAAGGAGGCAATCTTACCTATTGAGGTGCCACTAGCAAGTCTCAGAGTGATGGCAAGCCAGCTTCAACGGCCCAACATGCATTTAAGAGATCACATCCTCGACTTGGAAAGACTCCATCTAGACAGAGAAGAAGCAATCAATTATTATGCGGCACAGACAGAGCACAGACGGCTTAATTTCAACCAGCATCTTCGGTGCAAAGATTTAAAGAAAGGCATGTTGGTGCTCCGCTACGACAATCTCTTCGACACACGCAAAGATAAGAAGCTCCTACTCCGATGGGAGGGCCATTTCATCATCATCAGAAAGAAGTATGCCAATGGAAGTTACCAGCTTATGGAAGATGATGGTAAGCTTCATAAAACAAGAGTAAATGGTTGGCGACTCAAACCTTATTTTCTACGATTTGATCAAACTCCACCTATCAACATTCCTGATGATGATACACCATCAACCTCCACCTCCGACGACAATGATCAAACAAATGAGTTAGAGGCATAAATGCCCTAACCTTAGGGGGAGGGATAATGACCGGTTTAGCCGCACTGCCCTCTAGCCCAGCCAAAGAAACTGAAGTTCGCCGGTTTTTGAAACCAAGGCTGCATGAATCAACCCATTCGGGGAGCTGGAGGTAAAGAAACAACAAAAAAATAGCATTTTTCTTATTATTATTGCCACCACCAACCCCGCACTACCTCTCATATTTTATTTCCCTCTCTCTCTTCCACCAAACCCCGCAAGGCGCATAAAAAACAAGTCCTCGCCTGTCTTTCTTCCATTGGCGGACCACCATGCATGAACCAGACTCAACCTCTCTCTCATGCATTATATACACACACACACACTTTCACATTTCTTTTTACTTCCTCTCTCTCTTACCTCTCTCGCTTGTCTATACTCCACCGACGGGCCGCCATACCTCACCCCTCCCTCTTGTCCACATTCCCTGTGACCTCACTCTCCCCTGCCTCTCTCTCCTCTTGTTTTCCTCCCACCGGCGAGCCACCGCGCTCCCAAGCACAATAATATTCTCTCTCTCTCTCTCTCTCTCTCTCTCTCTCTCTCTCTCTCTCTCTCTCTCTCTCTCTCTCTTCTTTCCCTCTTTCTCTCTCTTTTCCTCACTATCTCTATCTGTGTGTGTGTGTGTGTGTGTGTGTGTGTGTGTGTGTGTGTGTGTGTGTGTGTGTGTGTGTGTGTGTGTGTGTGTGTGTGTGTGTGTGTCTATGTGTGTGTAAACAGCCCGCAGGCCGCACAATAATACAAACATTCTCTCTCTCTCTCTCTCTCTCTCTCTCTCTCTCTCTCTCTCTCTCTCTCTCTCTCTCTCTCTCTCTCTCTCTCCCTCTCTCTCTCTCTCTCTCTCTCTCTCTCTCTCTCTCTCTCTCTCATAACCCAACACCCCCTACCCTTACCCCACCCCGTTGACACACACCCCCCCCCTCTCTCGCTCATTGTCTCTCTCGCGCCCTCTGTGAACAAGCCCGAAGGTGCCAAATACAGTATTGCTCTCTCTCTCTCTCTCTCTTATTGCTCTCTCTCTCTCTCTCTCTCTCTCTCTCTCTCTCTCTCTCTCTCTCTCTCTCTCTCTCTCTCTCTCTCTCTCTCTCTCTCTCTCTCTCTCTCTCTCTCACACATACAGACATCTCGCTCACCATCACCCTCCCTCTCTCTCGCATTCTGTCAGCCCATGCGGGCGTGCCAAATACAATGTCTCTCTCTCTCTCTCTCTCTCTCTCATGATACACACTCACTCACCCTACACCTACACATACACACACACACACACACAGACTCACACCCTTCACCACCCCTCTCTCCCCAGCAAGCCCGTGCTCTCCCCCTCCCTCACTCTCGTTCTCTCGCCATGTCTCCCTGCGCACCAGAAGCACGTAAATATATATATATATATATATATATATATATATATATATATATATATATATATATATATATATTATATACACACATTTTACCAAAATTACCCCCCTCTCTCTCGTTCCCACACACACACACTCATTTACACACACTATCCCTATATATATACACTTAAGCACTCACACACAACACATAAAAAATACTCACACATTACTCATGCACGCACATATATAGCACACATGCCTACATGCATGAACATAAACAACACAGCATGCATATACGCACACACAAGAAAAAGAAAACCGAAGGAGTCGACGTCATCAACAACAAAAAGAAGAAGACCAAGTCGTGCGCCGCCGACACCGAAACAAGGAAAGGTGCCTAAGGCACACCCCGGACGACACCGAGAGGAAGTGACACGTAACATCTCGGCTTCACGCAACAAATACCAATTCTGGCAATATTAAACCTCACACCGACCACCCGAACCATCAACAAAACCCTTGTAAATTCCCCAAACTTTACTCTTCCCTAATAACCTAGCCAGTGGCTAGTAGATTGTAAAAAAACTCTCCCCACCCCACTCTTTCCTCTCTCTCTATCTCTACCTTCTCTCCCTCTCTATCTCTCTTACTAGAGAAGCATCTAGGCTCCCTACAGCGATCAATGGATATTTGCAAGGGCCATTAGGTAAGGACCACCTCTCAAGCCTATAAAGAGGCCTCCGCTAAGCACAAAGGGGCACAAGTGAAGGAGGAACACATTAGCTCCGTGCACTCTACATTTTAAGCACCACTAAGCACATAATGCACCTCCCAAGCTAAGGATCTCATGGCATCATGTTTTGTTGCAAGCTTGGGTATTTTAGCATTGGCAACATCACCATTCTCCCCATTCTCCACCACACCATGGTTGAGTTACTAGTCACGACCAACTCCATGCACATAAGGCAGTCACTATTCCCCCGCAAGGCAGCATGAGCACGCTAGGATTGAATGCACCAACACCATGCTACTCGGGGCTGCTCTCGATGTTGGTGATTGACGTCGTCGGTGGTTGCATCGTCTTGATGTTTTCCCTCAACTAACCTCCCGCTAATGTACTAACCTCCCTCTAACTCCAACTTCACCATGCACCATATGGCGCTCGCATTCCATCATGCATCCCTAGTGCCAAGAGCAAGGTTTGTAATAGTCAAGACCACCCTTTGTAAGTATCATCATCACCAATAAAAGTGTTCAATGTTGTCTTGATCTTTGGGACCCATTCTCTGTTCTCCTTAGTTTTGTTTTTCCACATTCGCGGGATGTTTCATCTCTTGTATATCACTCTGCTTGTGCTCGATCACATGCGGCCTCTCCAGTCAGTCAGTATGTTCCATTCTGACCTTGTCACATACCTCTCTCGTACACACACTCCTGACTGTTGACTAGGAATTTTCTACATGTGGACGTTTGCTATATCACCATTTTATGTTGGTTACCTAGAGGGCATCTCACTTTTGCTACCCTAGGTCATGTATGTCTGCATCCTAGCCGCACTTATGCTAGGTGGTGCCCCCTCTCTAGTTATAGGATTACTCCTACCTTGATATGATGCTTGGGGATGTTCAGGCTATGTGTGGTGTAGAGGCCACCCCATATGGCATGTCATTTCCGGCTATCAGCACTTTGAGGCTTTTCAAACTGTTTAGAAGTGTGCTTCAAAGTGATTAGAAGTGCCTCTGAGTGCTTAATAATTGATGAAATTCATGTTATTGGTATACTGTACTTGCACATTTGTGAATTCCTCCATATTTTCAACATTTGATGACACACCACTCAGGATCAGCACCGTTGTGAGTACTTTGATCTCAGCTTCTTTTTGGAGAACAAGAGCTACATTCTCTATTGATGGGGCTGCATTCAATGCTCGCAGATCTTCTCTCAGCTGCTTTATCTCAGCAATAATTGGAGCACAAGTAATATGGATGCCTTTCTTATGCAGCCATAAATCATGCTTCTTAGACAAGACGGCCTTAGCGGAGGTGACCAAGGTCAACTACAATTCTCTCAACCCACTCTGTGTATACGCGCTGGGATTGGATTTCAGAATGCTTTGATGGGAAGCTGGACAACGTAGCTCCGTAGGAGTCTACACCAAAATCCCTTTGTTCTGGAAATATAGACACACCGTAATCAGACTTGAACTTCATCACCTTTCTATGCATGCCTCCCTTCTGTGGCTTCACATTCTCCAATACCATTCCGCCGACAACTACCCATGCAATCTTGTGGCGTTCAGGAAGCTACTTTGGCAACATCATATTTTTCATAGGCAACCCCCTAGCAAACTTTGTCATGAGTTCACCATTGGAGGGAGTGGCCTGGTACACTTTTTGGTAGAGGAGGCAACAATCATCATAGAGATGGTCACGAACCATGCTGAGGAAGACCCTCATCTTCTTCCTCTAAGGGAACTTGAACACAGTTAGCCACCACTGGTCAGGTGGCAAGTCCACTTTAGTGAGATCCTTGGGTAGCTTACCCACAAGGCTCATGCCATACTCCTCGTGTAGCTCAGATGCTGAGAAGAAAAAACATAACAATGTCGCATACTCTAAAGATGCTGCCAATAATAATCGGAGAAAGTTATTTTTGTTGCATATAGATAAATTGAGGTAGCACAATACCTTTTCAAGAAGACTTAGCTATGGGGGGCCCACTTTTAGAGAGAGATTCATAATTTGTAGGTGAAGATTCTGACACGGGGGAAGGAGTCCTTTGAACAGACTCTGTATGCTCATTAAATTCTCTCTTGGATCTCTGGGAGAGTATTGTCCTCTTGGAGGGAGTGCTCATTTCTTCGTGCAGTGAAGACCAAATTACGGAGAGATTGTGCTAAAAACACAGATGCAAAGTAGCAAAGCTCAAGGTTTGATGCAAGAATCTGAATCTCAAAGCAATGCAAGAAGAGTCTTAAAGCTTAGCCTTACTTGTGCAGAGGATGGCACTGAGGAGATTGGCAGGGGCCACAACATTGCATTAATGCACTTTTGAAATTATGGGAGGCCACACATGTGGGCCATAATCATCCAAATATATTAGCTAGGTACGCATGTACAACTTGCATACTTTTATAATAACTTAATACCCTTGAAAACATATTTTCCCTCTCTCTCCATTTTTAAATTTGAAAAACACTCAAGTTGCCTCCTCCTATGGGCTATTAGGGGGCTATTGGTGGTACCACAAAAAGGTACCAAAAGTGGTACCACCTATACATGCCATCACCCGCCTATGGGTGAGAGGGATGTAGCCATCCCAATGTTGGTGATGACACATCCATATGTGATGGGTAGTCTTGATGATGGAGTACATGTAGATAGCACAAGGGAGGCTAGGACAACGTGGTTTGCAGAGATTTTGTCAATGTTTGGGTGTCTCATGTATGACCCACTAGTATCGACGCCCAACCTAACAATTGCAATGGAACCATTTGCAATAGGTATTGTCAACCATACAATGGATGACACTAGCATGATGCATAATAGAGTTTTGCAAACCATACAGAGTTGTCTACATGATTTACATGCAGACTCTAGGGTGTGTACACATGCTCGCCTGTCTCTAGAGCCGATATGACTACATGTAGATAGAATGAGCAAGCCATTGGGCATAGGTTGAGTCAATGTCTCATGAGTTCTCTTGTACATACTAGTAGTTCACCTAGTAGGACACACTTATTGGCACATTCACCTTTAAGTGGGAGCTTGTTGGGGTTAAAGACATTGTGTCTTTGCCCAAGGCCGAGCGTCACCCACTGACCTTATTCTTGTACATATATAGAGAATAAGGGGTAGCTCACTTTGAGACTTGCTCCACCCTCAAAACACCTTGCACACTCTCCTTCTCCCCTTCCCACATGCACACACTACACAACATGCACGCATTCCATGCATTGCACTCTTCAACTACGGAACATTATAATTTCCAAGGGAGCCCATAATGGCTTGGTATATCCTATCTGAGGTACAAACATCATAGTTTTGGTTTCATTGCTAGTTTTCTTTGAGGATAGACAAGACATGCGTCCTTCATGGGTGAGATCCACCATGCTCACGAGACAAAGCATTTAGCAATGCAGGATGTGCTAGTAGACTCTATAGAGATAGAGGTAGAGCGAGAGTGCTCTAGTGACACACATTTTTGCCTATGGATGAGAGGGACATAGCCATCCCAGTGTCGGCGATGACACATCCCTACACGATGGGTAGTCCTGATGATGTAGTACATGTAGATAGTGCAAGAGAGGCTAGGATAGCCAAGTTCGCACAAATTTCATCAGCATTTGGACATCTTATGTACGAGCTACTAGTGTCGAGGCCCGATCTAGCAGCTGCAATGGAAGCATTTGTAGTAGGGTTTGCCAGTCATACGGTGACTAACATTATCATGATGCATAGTGCAGTTTTATAGACCGTACAGAGTTGTCTTTGGGATTTACATGTAGGCTCTAGTATGGGTACACATGCTCGCCTATCCCTAGAGCCAATATGGTTGCATGTAGATGGATTGAGCGAGCCAGTGGGAATATGTTGAGAGAGTCTCTCACCAATTTTATTCTACATACTAGTAGTTTAGCTAGTAGGACCCACTTATTGGCACATTCATCTTTAAGTGGGAGGTTTTTGGGGCTAAAGGTGCTGTGCCTTTGCCCAAGGTCGGATGCCTAGTGTTGAGATGCCACTGACCTTATTCTTGTACATATATAGAGTAAAGGGCAGATCACTTTGAGACTTTCTCCACCCTTACAACACCTTGCACTCTCTCCTTCTTCCCTTCCCTCATGCACCGTACCACACACACGTATTTTTTGCACTACACTCTTCACTTTGTAGATGGATTTACATATCCCTTGATCACAAAGAGTATAGATTAAGACAAAAATTTCCTTACTAACTATGCTATAACCTTTTTTTCATCATTCAACACATGTGACTAGGCATACGATCTCCTTGCATTTCTTCAATAGTTTTTTTGATTCAGCAATAGCTATCTAGGTCACCTCCTTTGCTACACCTCCATTATGCTCCTCTTCAGCCTCTTGCTTCTCTTCTTCAATCAGCGGTTTCTCTAAACCTTTTGCTTGCACTAGAATATGCTTCAGCCTCTTGCATTCCAATAGTTTTTTTGATTCAGCAATAGCTATCTAGGTCACCTCCTTTGCTACACCTCCATTATGCTCCTCTTCAGCCTCTTGCTTCTCTTCTCAATCAGCGGTTTCTCTAAACCTTTTGCTTGCACTAGAATATGCTTCTCCTACACTAATTTCTTCAACATTTCCTTTGCTCTACACTCTTGAACCTATTTTATCCAGAATTCCTTTTCTTTCTTTAACTACTCAAATTTCACCAGCAAATATTCTCTACACTCTTGCACCTGTTTTATCCTGAATTTATTTTCTTTATTTAACTGCTTAATTTTCACCAATAAAATTTCCTCATAGGAACTAACAAAATCTGTATTGACCATTTCATAAGGATGCTTTAACATAGATCACAGCCTCTCTCTAATAGCCTTCCACACCTCCTGCATGCCATCAACCATTTGCTGACAACTTTAAGGTCTCCTTTAGACATAAGTACTCCACTCACATCACCTTCTTCCTACCACAAAACTTTCTTTTCCAATTCCAAAAAAGGCTACAATCTTTGGTTTAACATCTCATTATGAACTTGCAATTCTATGTTCTTATTGATCAACTGCTCCAACTCAAAATTCACCTTCTCTTCCAAATTTTGAGTCCACTTTTTAAAGAGGAATCTCAAACCTCGAGAAAGATTTTCAAGCAATCCCTAAAGCAAGCAAGATAGGACAAGTACACTTAAAAAAACCAAAACCAAGCAAGATTTTTTAAAGGACATCAAGCACAACAACAAGAAATGAAAAAAATATCATGCCTATTTTCAATGCTAAACCCACCATAGATTTTTGTGCAAAGAAAACTCCTTGTGGGCTAGAACAGTTGGAACCATTATGATCAGATGATATTCCTCTCCTCAGACCTTGCTGCCCTTAGATTTTGCTATCAACATTGATGATTATTGGAAATTGTGGCACCATGATTTAGTCATCTACACCTACCTCCTTTGCAGTATGTCCCAATTCCATTACTACCATTAAATGGCAAGTGAAAAATAATTTTGCAATCACAGCCCCCTGCCCAAGGCTTAAACCACAAACCTTAAGTAGGGCTCTTGCCACTTGTACAAATCTCAAGAGTAAGTTGAGGGGATCTTGAGCTTCTCTCTCTCTCTCTCTCTCAAGTTATTGTGAGTTGATGTATAATACATTTGTAGAGTTTGAAGTTAGTGTATAGATGTAACATTTGATGGTCTAGTAACTTGTGTGTAGCGGAAAATAACATAGACATAGTGAGCATTTCATTAAGACTAGATTCCTAATGAGCATAACACCTAGTTAGATAGTCATGAACAATACTTCAAAAAGAGATAGAAATTAAGCTATTGACAATAGTTGAGGACCGGATTTACATGGAGCCAGTCCCCCTCCAAAAGGCTTTGTAGTATAGGTTTCCCCCATCAAGGGAGACGTTTTACAATAGAATACTTTGTGTTCCTTCAATAACTTGCTGGTGCAATGAAGATGGAAGCTTCAAGCATCAAGCTTACACTTGAAACGCAACATCAATTCCCTCACGGTCTCAGACCCAAGACCTCACACACCTTCCAAGATGGTGAGAGCTAGCGGGGTATGAGAGTAGATCGAGAGGAAGAAGGAGTATTCTTATGAGAAAGAAGTATGTCTCCTCACATAATCACTCATAATAGCTTAGCATAGCTTAGTAATTAGCATGGTAGAGGAGATGAGCATGCATTGGAGCTTGGCTCTTGGTTGGATTTTCATCACAAAGCCAAGAGTTGTTGATTTTGGCCTCCCTTCTCACAAGCTTGGAGTAGATGATGAGCTTGTTACCATATACATGTGGTAGTGATGTGTGTGAACACACTAGGACCGCCGGGGCATTTTTTCCCTCTTTAGGAGGTTTTTTCCCCCGTGCATTGTATATACGCCCATCACTCTAGGGCTATCTATCTTTCCATTGCACACTAAGTTATACACTCTTCATTGTGTGCCTTGAGCTTCCTTCGTCTTCTCCAAGCTGTGTGTGTTTCTCTGCAACCCTAATTCCAACAATTGGTATCAGAGCAGGTCACGTCCTGTCGGGCTTAGTCGCCAGCTGCTCCAGCACACGCGTGCTCACTTTCTTCGCTTTCAGTGAGCTTTGGCAAGCGTTCGCAGGTCGACAAAAATTTTGGGTGTACTCGTAGAGCTCGGTCTGCTCAGAATTTTGATTTGGGCTCATTTCGACCTCCGTTTCCACTACAAGCAGTACTGCACAGGCTATTTCATCATTTTGTGCAGAATTTTTGTCAGTGCCGTTTTCTGCATAACAGGTGCCTTATAGTCTTCTACGGTTTTTGCTATATAGCATAGGTTGTTCCCACTCCGTTTCTCCTATTTTCGGGCAGTTTTCACATCAGGTGCAGCATTTACCATGGCTGACAACAACAACACAGATGTGTTCAAGATGTTTGCTGCTGAGGATAGGTTGGATGGGGACAACTACCCTGTGTGGGCTTATATGATGCAACATGTTCTTGTGTCAAAGGGTGTCTGGAACATTGTGCAGGGCATTGATGTACATCCTGGTTTTGAGGATGTAGGCGATGTTGAGGATGTTGCAGGTCTTGCTGCAAGGATTGCAGCTGTTAGAGTTGTTTTGCCTACAACAGAACAAGCTCGTTGGGATGTTAAGGATGCGCAGGCTCATGAATTGATTGCGTTGTCTGTGAAGCGCACCATTGTTCCTCACATACGTTCAGCAAAATCTGCAAAACAGGCTTGGGATATTCTAGCAGGTCTTTATGCAAGCCGCAATGAGGCTAAAATTGCTTTGCTGCGTAAAGAGCTGGAGTCAAAGATTATGCATGAGGAAGATGATATGGACACTTTCCTTGCTAGTGTCAAGGATATCAATGAGCAACTTATTTCTACAGGTGAAGTTATTTCAGACAGTTCCCTTGTGCAGACTGTGCTTGATGCCTTACCAGATTCTTACCAGACTTTTGCTAGTACTTGGAGACTTATGACCCAAGGAAATCCAGAAGTTGTCAAGTTTGATGCATTATGCACATTGCTATTGCAAGAGTCACTTTCTAGAAAAAATAGGACTAGACAGCGTGCAGTTGAACAGGCTTTTATTGCTTCTCAAAGAAAGGGTGGTAACAGCAATGCAGTCACTTCTTATGGTTCTGCTACGAGTGGCAAAAATTCCGTTCCTAATGCTTCTGCTGGCAGCAATTTGTTTGGAAATTCTGGTGATAAGGGAAAAAGAAGATGCGTTGCCATTATTGTAAAGCCAATGATCACTTGATCAAGTCGTGTCCTAAGTTGAAGGCCAAAGAGGCTAAGAAGAAAGAGGGTGGTTCCACTGCAAATGCTGGTTCCACTACAAATGCAGCCATTGTTGAGTCTTCTATGAAAGGAGACTGTGTTGCTGATGTTGATGCAGAATGGGCTTTTAACGCAGAGTGCACTTACAATCCTACTGTCCATGATGCATGCTTGTCCGTTGCTGCAGATTCACATGTGTGGTATTTCGACAGTGGTGCTACAAAGCACATTACCTCACATCATGAATTGTTTACCTCTCTCGAGTTTGTCCCTCATGGGAATTCAGTCACTTGTGCCGACAACCCCTCTTATCCAGTTCAGGGAGTTGGAAAGATTGTGATCACTGCTGCTAATGGCAGTTCCTTCACACTTATTGATGCACTTTATGTACCGGGGATCAAGAAGAATCTCTTGTCTGTATCCGCACTTGCTAGACTTGGACTTGTAGTCAAATTTGTGGATGACAGATGTACAGTTCGTGATCTCAGTTTTGGTCATGAAATTGTTGCATCTGGGCTTTTGTGTCGTGGGCTGTATAAGCTCACTTTATATGACAAGTGTAAACAAAATTTTGCAAATGATGTTGCAGATTCAAGGGCTATTTCAGATGCAAAACTTTGGCATGCACGTTTTGGTCATCTGAATTTTGCCAGTTTGCTGCGTTTGCAGAAATCTGATATGGTTGCTTCTTTGCCGCCTCTTGAAGCACTTGTCAAACATGTTTATGAAGGCTGTATTTTGGGTAAGATGCAGCGTTCTAAATTTCCAAAGGATGGTTCAGTTCGGGCCACATGCAGGTTGCAGCTTGTGCATAGTGATGTTTGTGGGCCCATGCAAACTCCGTCCTTGGGCAATTACCTGTACTTCGTGACTTTCATTGATGATTACTCCAGGCATGCATGGGTATTTCCGCTTAAAGCGAAGTCCGAAGTTTTTATGTGCTTCAAAACATTTCTGGCTATGGTTGAAAATGTCTCGAAATGTACTATGGGCACCCTCCGTTCCGATCGAGGGGGGGAGTATATGTCTCATGAATTTAATGCATTTCTGGCTAGTCATGGGATAAAACACCAATGTACAGTGCCTTATACACCTCAGCCAAATGGTGTTGCTGAGAGGAAAAACAGGTCACTGACGGAAATGGCACGATGTATGGTCAAAAGTCAAGCTTTGTCGCATTCTTTTTGGCTTGAGGCCATCATGTGTGCCACTTATCTACTTAGCAGGTGTCCTATGAAATCTTTGCAGTCTATTACTCCATATGAAGCATGGCATGATAGAAAGCCTTCTATTGGGCACATGCGTGTTTTTGGCTGTTTGGCATATGCTTTGGTGCCACAAGTGCAGCGCAGAAAATTGGATGATAAGGCTGTCAAATGTATTTTTTTTGGTTATAGTGCTGAAAGCAAAGGTTACATGTTGTATCATCCGCAAACAAAACATATTCTGGTTGCTCGGGATGTAGTGTTTGTGGAAGATTCTGTTCAGCCCTTGATGTCATGTACTAGAGACAGTAATGTAAGCTCACAGAACATTTATGACACTTTGTTGCCTCTTTTCAGTGGTGGAAATACGAATGTAAGTTCCTATGAGGCAAATGTACAGCCTATGGAGGTTTCTACAAATGTTACAGATCAGCCTATTACTGATGCAGATGTACATGATGTACTTGATGAGGAAAGGGCTGAAAATGAGCAGGCTAGAGGTATGACAAAATGGCTGGTGCACACTTTGCGTAACAGTAAATTGGATGCACCTTTATCTAGTCGTACTCGTTCAGGCTCTCGCCATGCATCTTATGCATCAGATTGTTATGCTTTGGCTGTGTCTAGCTTACATGATGTTGAGGAGCCTCTGTCTTTTGATGAAGCACAGAATTCAGAAAATTGGATGGCTGCCATGCAATCAGAATATGATGCACTTATAGAAAATGACACATGGACTTTATGTGATTTGCCTCTTGGCAAAAAGGCCATTGGTACAAAGTGGGTTTACAAGTTGAAATGCAAGCCGGATGGTGAGATCGATCGCCATAAGGCTCGACTTGTTGCAAAAGGTTATGCATAGCAAAAAGGCATAGATTATGAAGAGACTTTTTCTCCCACTTGTCGTATGACTACTGTGCGTTTTCTATGTGCATTGGCAGCTCATTTTGGTTGAGATGTACATCAATCAGACATTGTTACTGCTTTCTTGAATGGTGACATATTTGAGGAAGTTTATGTAACGCAGCCTTGCGGTTTTGTCATAAAAGGACAAGGGGACAAAGTGTGCATATGTAAGAAGGCTTTGTATGGGTTGAAGCTCATGGTTGGTATGAGAAAGCTGACACTCATTCGGTTAAACGAGGCTTTCGTAACAGTCCAACAGAAAGCACATTGTATGTAAAGCGTGAGGGTGATGTACTTCTCATTGTGGTTCTTTATGTTGATGATTTGCTGATCACTGGACCAAATGAGAGACATATTGCTGAATTGAAGGCTGATTTGAATGCTACTTTCAAGATGAAAGATTTGGGGCTATTGCATCATTACTTGGGTATACAGTTTAAGCAGTGTGACGGTGGTATTGCCTTGTGTCAGAAAAGTTACATAGAGACATTGCTATGTAAGTTTGGACTTGAGGATTGCAAACCTATTGCCACTCCCATGGAAACAGGTTTGAAATTGAGTCTACATGATGTTGGCGATCCTGCTGATGTCACTCTTTACCAAACTGTTGTTGGCTACCTCATTTATGTATGCAACACGAGGCCGGATATTCAATTTGCAGTCTCACAGGTCAGCATATTTATCCATAGCCCAGGGTCTAAGCATTGGCAGGCTGTCAAGAGGATTTTCCGCTACCTTAGTGGCACTTTACATCTTGGCTTGTTTTATCCCAAGGGGGGATCATTGCCACCATACTTACATGCTTTTTCAGACTCAGATTGGGCTGGTTGTTTTGACACGAGAGTGTCCACAAGTGGTTTTTGTTTCATGCTTGGCAGTTCATGTATATCATGGTTGAGCAAGAAGCAACCTACTGTGGCCACTTCGAGTTGTGAGGCTGAGTACAGGGCAGTCTTCACAGCTACGGTTAAGTGTGTATGGCTCAGACGCCTTATGGCTGATTTGGGTGTTGGACAGGACACAGCCAACACTATCTGCACTGACAGTCAGAGCGCATTGGCAGTTGCGAGGAACCCAGGTTTTCATGCTCGCACAAAGCACATTGAGGTGCATTACCACTATGTCAGGGAGAGGCTCTCAGCAGGAGAGATCAGCTTGGCTTATGTGCCAACACAGGACAACCTTGCAGATCTTTTCACAAAGGCATTGTCTCGTGAGAAGCTTGAAGCTTTCCGCAAAGCTTTGGGCTTACTCCCCTTTGTGGACTGATCATGTCCTTAGGGCATGGCACTTCCCTTTACTCATGTGTCCGCTCTCGTTCACCGCATCACTCCAGGGGGGATTTGTTACCATATACATGTGGTAGTGATGTCTGTGAACACACTAGAACCGCCGGGGCATTTTTTCCCTCTTTAGGAGGTTCTTTCCCCCGTGCATTGTATATACACCCATCACTCTAGGGCTATCTATCTTTCCATTGCACACTAAGTTATACACTCTCTATTGTGTGCCTTGAGCTTCCTTCGTCTTCTCCAAGCTGTGTGTGTTTCTCTGCAACCCTAATTCCAACAGAGCTTTCCATTAAAGCTTGAGAAGGAGAGATAGTCTTCACACATGAGATTGTGTGAGTGTGTGTTTGATAATGCATTGCAAAAATCAGTCCCCTCTCTCTCTCTCTCTTGGTCAAACCCTCTTGCTAATTGATCATGCTCATCCTATTGGCCCCTGCAAAGCTTAGCCAATGACAATTAAGAAGCATAAGTGATAGCCTTGTGACATGTGTCCCCCTTTTACATTTTGTGGGAGCTTTAGGTATTTAAATAATGCAATTAAACTCTCATTGGACCTCTTAGTCTTCTGGCCAATAGGAATCAAGAAAGCCATTGGGCTGCTGAATGCTCATTGGACCCCTTGGGAGATTGTCCAATAGTTTTCTAGAGAGCTTAATTTATATTGGTTCTTTTATCAATTGTTTTTAAATGAATTAAGCTAAATTTACTCTAGCCTAATTCTCATTGGTCCTCCTCTATGGCCATCCAATAGGATTTGGGTACCTTGGGAGCATCTGGGCTAGGAAGCTGACATGTGTCCACTATGCCCTTTGTGTAAAGGGAGCTTGCAAGTAAGTGTGTGTGTGTGTGTGCGTGTGTGTGTCTCTCTTTCTCTCTCATCCCCTACATAAAAGGCTCGTCCCCTCCAAGATAGGGATGTGGGAAGACTTTTTTGAGTCTTCCCACAAGCATCCAATTTACCCTAAGGCTTGACCATTGGACATTACCTTTGAATTTGGAACCTTAGCATTTTGGAAGTCTTAATGGGCTGAACCTTAGGGTCTTTGAAGCCCATTGATGCACATTGCTCTTTTGCAAATGGCCCCCCTTTTGGATCCCTATTTTCCCTCCTTTGGATCCCTACTGCGACCGGTCTGCCAGCCTAACCAATATTCTAGATTTTTCTCCCCTGGTACTTCCCCATATTAAATGATCATTTTAACATGAGAAAATCATTTAGGAGAAATAGATATTAGTCATTATGAAAATAGAAAATGGTGGGAAGTTGAGAAGAATTCTATGCCAATTAGGCCATTCTTTTAAGAAACTCCACATCATGGTATATATTAAACTTTGCATCAAGCCATCATATGTAGCCCACCATGTAGGGGGTGGGAAAGTTGATGGTGTCGCCAAAGGTGACAATGACAAAGATGACAAGGCAGGACGTGGTGGTCGTGGTGGGGGAGGCATGCATTATTAGCAGTGGTTTGATAAAAGAGGTGCCAAGGTTCATAAAGTTATGAGTGCTGCAACAAGAACAACTTTGTCGTCCCTTGTGTCCGCTCTCTTTGCCCTACCCATAAAGTTTTCTTTCACCACTCTCTTCTTTCTTGCTATAGTGCTCATATATTTATGAGCGTTGTAGCAAGAACAACTTTGTGCTCCCTCGTGCCCGCTCTCTTTCACCTACCCATACCACCCCAAAAACAACCTTGGTTTAATGTAATATTATGTGCAAATTTTGAGCTTTATTTTCAAAATTTAAATTCGAGCGTGCAAAAACGTGCCAACTTTAGAGAAATTTGATGTTAAAAAATTTTCTTATATACTTTTTTGTGTTTATTTCAAGCACTATTCAGAGTCCCCAATCTGCCAACCTACTCGTTATAGCTCCAATCTATCACCCTACTTGTTATGGCTCGACCCACATTACTCGCCCAAAGCACAACGCCCATGTACACGGTGCTACTAAACACACCTCTTAGAGTCACAACAACCCTCTCTAGTGCTTGCAAACATGGTTCAATCCCTTCATTTTTTTACCGTACTTTGCTTGCTGTTTAGGAACCCAAGCGGTCAGTAGTGCAACTTCACATCTGTCTCCACTACAGAATGATGTGGTCTAGCCCTCCATCAACTCTTCCCGTATCACTCATTAGGGTATCAAGGCCAAGCCTTTCTTCCATCATGTGAGTCTAAAAAATTGCCTTCCATCAAGTGCAATCGAAAACGTATGGCATTGGCTTGCACCTAAGGTTATGTTGCCTATAGAGAGAAGCCAAGTTCGTCATCATCTTCAATCAAACACAACCAGAAGAGTGCGTGCCGCATCCTTTTATGGTGCAACTCCAGGCATGACTTACTTCCTTCAATGCCACCTTTAGCCTACGCGCCTTGTGTCATGATTCATCACGTCCCACCTCTCGATTTCCAAGCTGTGTTTGGTGCAAATGTTGGCTCGGCACTCGAGTCTATTTGCATCGGCACGGATATCTCCGCATTGTCGCGGATGGAGTGGATAGAGAGAGAGAGAGAGAGAGAGAGAGAGAGAGAGAGAGAGAGAGAGAGAGAGAGAGAGAGAGAGAGAGAGAGAGAGAGAAGAGAGAGAGAGAGAGAGAGAGAGAGAGAGAGAGAGAGAGAGAGAGAGAGAGTCTATTCGCTAATCCGGATGGCGTGGATAGAGAGAGAGAGTCTATTCGCATCGGCACGGATATAGACTCTCTCTCTCTCTATCCACGCCATCCGGACTAGCGAATAGACTCCCTCTCTCTCTCTCTCTCTCTCTCTCTCTCTCTCTCTCTCTCTCTCTCTCTCTCTCTCTCTCTCTCTCTCTCTCCGCATCGTTCTCTCTCTCTCTCCGCATCGTCGCGGATGGCGTGGCTCCGCATCGTTCTCTCTCTCTCTCCGCATCGTCGCGGGTGGCGTGGATAGAGAGAGAGAGAGAGAGAGAGAGAGAGAGAGAGAGAGAGTCTCTCTCTCTCTCTCTCTCCGCATTGTTCTCTCTCTCTCTCTCCGCATCGTCGTGGATGGCGTGGGAGAGAGAGAGAACAATGCGGAGAGAGAGAGAGTCTCTCTCTCTCTCTCCGCATTGTTCTCTCTCTCTCCCACGCCATCCACGACGATGCGGAGAGAGAGAGAGAACAATGCGGAGAGAGAGAGAGAGAGAGAGACTCCCTCTCTCTCTCTCTCTCTCTCTCTCTCTCTCTATCCACGCCATTCGCAACGATGCGGAGAGAGAGAGAGAACGACGCGGAGAGAGAGAGAGAGAGATATGGTTCCGGTTCTGCTCTCAAAACTTCATTTTGTAAAACCACTCCTCTTAGAGTGTTGCTTTCGATATGGTTCCAGACTTCCGGTTCAGCTCTGTTATATAAATCATCAAAATATAAATCTTCAATTTGTAAAACTATTATTCTTTAATCTCTCTCTATAACCATCCGCAGAGCAGCACGGATGGCTGGCTAGAGAGAGAGAGAGAGAGAGAGAGAGAGAGAGAGAGAGAGAGAGAGAGAGAGAGATTCATGGTACACATACTCTGCATGGAGTGCACCACTATAGCTAGGAAGCTCCTCTATACATACATATGGAGTACGAAAGCTGGAAGATGAACACATATGGGACGAGTCGGAAGATGCCAAATGGGACGATATTGTGTGTGCAAACAATTGTGGGTTTTCCAAAAGTGCAACAATAATGGCAAATCTGTGCTCATAGTGCTATCGTAACCTCTTAGAGATTGAGATTGAGAGAGAAGAAAATCTTGTCAAATAATCCTATTAAAATTTATCTCCTTCGGTGGTTATCCAACCCAATGAGAACACAAGCAAGTTTATCTCCTTAGGTGGTTATCCAACCCAATGAGAACACAAGCAAGTTTTGCATAAAGCTTAGTATTTAATTTGTAGAGAGAGAGAGAGAGAGAGAGAGAGAGAGAGAGAGAGAGAGAGAGAGATACTGCAAACATGGTAACACGTCAATAGAAGCTTGTGTGTGTGTGTTTGGGGCAGAGCGAGAGACACACATAGCGTTCATTTGGATTGGAAAGAGCGGTAGCTCATGAGAGAACTTCATCCAGACATTGTGTTTCTCCTATGTGAGCTTGGCTACTATTCACATGGGCCATCCATGCTACACGAGGAGCTGAGCCCTACACTCTTGGCACCAACCTTGCACTCTTGCATGGGCTGGGGCATCATATTGTATCTACCCTATGAGAGATATATATATATATATATATTCCATGCGACATTAAGGGAGAAAAGAAGTAGAGGGGAATCTCTTAATGTCAAAAGAGCAATTCAAAGAGACCTCAAAACTTGAATGGATAAGACTTAAACTCAAAACATGGAGAGAGGGTTGTGGGGATGGATGGAGGTTATCTACTCCATGGAGGTTATCACTCCATGGATGGTACTATAGCGTTAGCCATGTCATCATGGGGAGAAAAGTGTGGGAGCTTGATATTAAAAAAAGTGGATACTCAATTGGATACCAAAAAGATAGGTTTTCTCTTGACCACATAGCAACGCACGGGTCATATACACTTATTTATTTATAGAGAATCTAGGGAATGTACATGGAGCAATGATTTACAAAGCTTAATATTTCACGCATACTATTCTTTAAGGGAGAAACAATCTTTTCAATGTAAACATGCTATTTTTCTCAAGGTGATTTTCTCTTGTAGAGTTGAAGCATTAATGGAATAGCTCTCCATTATGACAAATAAGAAAAGACTCTCTCCTTTGCAAGTGGTCTATGATTGCATCACAAAATTATCTAGAAGAACTCATTAACTAATGGGACCGATTTGCATCATATAAAAATTAAATTTTTTTTATGAAAAATGAAAATCGATCCGTTGTCCATAACATTTGTTATCCCTTTTTTTTTGAGTGATTGTGTTAGAATGCCACCAAGAAATATACAAATAAGCCTCAAGCTCATGTCGACCCCCTCGCCCACAACGTCTATTATCTTAAAAAGAGTCTACAACTATCACATCAACTCTTCAAACATCTCAATGGAGGGCTACGAAAGATTATCAAAAGAATAGTTGTAATGGTCATTCTTCTTTATAACATCCTAGCTTCCTTTCCACATTGGCTGTATATCCCATATCACCACAAGTTCTTACCTCAACATGTTTTGAAGATTAAAGATTCACTTACCTAGGAATGTTTTGAAGTTTAAATAAGAAGAGAGTCATGGACTTAAGCATTAAAAGAGGTCTTATTAAGCCTATCCCCAAACAAGTTTGTTGCTCTCACTTGAAGCATTGGCGCCCCATAACGATGATGGTGATAGCCTATAAAATTATCGCCAAAACTATAGCCCTCATGCTATCCCCCCTCTTGGACCGGGTCCTAATTCCCACTAATATGGATTTAACAAGGGAAGATCAATTTATGATAAAATTCTGGTACAATAAGCTACTTGCTCCTCGATGGGCCATTCCTAAACTTGGGGGGATGGTAGGTGTGCTTGATCACAAGTGCAACAAGGAAACTGAATCCCTGGAATGGGGAGAGATGTCAAGGTATTTTCACAACTCTATAACTCATTGGTCCCCTTGGCTCTCTAAGGCTGGAAGCATCCTTCTTACCTCTTTTTGGAGGGAAGTAGCAAGAAAGATCAATAACAAAGGCATCAGGCATATAAGCCAACTTTGGGATCACAACAGTAATGACTAGAAAGGAACGAACCAACTTGCCCTCCAATTTAACCTCAAAGGGACTAGAAGATTTGCTCAATAGAGCCCTAGAATAGCTTAACAGGTGGTGTCTACCGATCTATGAGTCCAAGTTTGAGTGGAAGGCATGGCAGTGGCCCAAGATCAGACACTTCCTTAAACCAAAAACTAAGTAAGTGTACCTCTCCCTTATGCTTTCAAAGGTCTGGTTCTCCTCGCTGAACAAGCAGTGGAACAAGTAGTGGCGGGAGTCAAGGTGAGAGACATTAGTGTGGAATATTTGGCACGCAAAATGGCCCTGTGGAATGAAGGTCTTCTTATGGAAGGTGTTATGGGGAGCCTTGCCAACCGGGCTGAAGATATGCATAAGAGGGATTGCTCCGAATAGATGCGCGCAATGTAGAATAGCTTGTGAAGATCTCCCCCACATTTTTAAGGAATGCTTGACAATAAGTGGTCTTGTAGGAAAGATCTGCAAATGGGTCCCAAAAACCTTGAAAATAGGACTTTTCAAGAAGGATCACTTCTTAGGAGGGAAGGTGTTAAAGGGCCATGCTTTGCTCGTCGCAACTCAAATTGTTACTTTAAACATGTGTTGAAGGAAAGGAATTGTCGGATCTTTGAGACTCACCATAAAAGTTGCTAAGTTCATGGAGATAATCCAAGAAAGCAAGGGGTCTATCATCACCATCGAGAAACACATGGATTTTGATGAGTGGAACATGACCCTGTGTGCCGTTATGATGGACTTGAAAGCATATTGATGAGGAACCGTCCGGTATCGTCGAAGTGGATCCCCTGTCAGCCGATGTATCCTTGATCAGTGGAAGATGTAAAGGCTCATAACGAGCATGGCAAGAGTTTGTAACTCTATGATTTTGCTAATATAATCTACTCACCATTGTGAGATTTGCAAAAAAAACAAAGAGAGTAAGAAAAGATGGGGTGAATTGTGTAACTTTGGGAGTCACTTAAACAAGGAAGAATATTTGGAGCACTATGTTTAGTGTATATTTTTTAACTCATTAAGATTGAGAAATTCTGGCTAGATTTTGCGGCTGCTTATTTTTTGTCATAAAATCTAATATCTAACTTTACCAAATGTTTTTCTCATATTAAATTTATTATTTAATATGGGAAGATAAAAGGGAAACAAGAGTATATCGTTATGTGCTTCTAGACCTATCTCACAAGGGGACCAAAAGGAGAGATGGCTGCATCTCAATAGGAGTCCAAAAGGAGATGGTCTACCAAAGAGCAATGTGCGATAAGTGCTTTTAGACTTATCTGAGTAGGGGACCAAGAGGAGAGATGGTTACATCTCAATAGGGGTCCAAAAGAAGATAGTCTATCAAAGAGCAACGTGCATCTAATGGAGCTTAAAAGACCCCAGGGTTAGCTTCATTAAAGCCTCCAAAGGTTAGTGTTAAAATGCCTTAGACCTAGGACCATTAGGTACTTTAGACCTTAGCTAGGCTAGGTTTGAGCTTGAGGTGCTCCAGATGAGTAAGGTGCGGTGCTTGAGGTGATTGTCGTGCTTAATAACTAAGGTGCTTGAGGTGATTGTCATGCTCAATGAATAAGGTTCTTGAGGTGCTTGTCCTGCTTAATGACTAAGGTGCTTGTCATGCTTAATGACTAAGGTGCTTAAGGTGCTTTTTGTGCTTGATGACCAAGGTGCTTGAGGTGTTCAAGTCAAAGATGATCCCTAAAGGTAGGGGCATGAGAGAGAACACTCACACAGACACACTCAAGGAAAGCCCAAGACTCAACTTAGGCATTAAGGCCACATTGGAAGGCCCCTAGAAATATTGTCCTCATAATGTGCATGAATCCTATTGGATGACCTATACAAAGGTCTAATGAGAATTTGGATTCAATTTAATAATTAAGATCTTTCTATCAAAGGGGGAAAGGAGGACACTTTCCGGAATTTTACAATCAAATAATTAAGATCTTTCTCTCAAAAAGGGAAAGGAGAACACTTGTCCAAATGCTACACCCCTAGCTTGTTATGACTAGAGTCATTCATTGTCTAGCCCAAGGCTTCAGCCAATAGGCTTGTAGCAAGAGTAAAGTAGAAAAATTGAATCCTCTCTCTCTCTCTCTCTCTCACACACACACACACACACACACACACAGATACTCCACAAGCCACACACACACACCCCCATTGTGTGTTGTGCACACAAGTCTCTCCTTTTCCAAGCTTGAGAAGTGGAGAGCCTACACCAACACCCCTTGGCTATGGAATGCAAATCCAACCAAGGGTTATGCTCAAAGAAATGCTTACGAATCTCTCCATCTTCATTATCACTATGCTAAGTTGTGCTCTAAGAGTGATTATATGTGAGGAGACTACTTCTTTCTCATAGAGATACATCTTCTTCTCTTCATCTTCCTCACTCCCTGCTAGCTCTCTCCACCTTTGAAGGTGTTTGAGGTCCTGGGATTGAGGCCGGGGATAGATTCTTGTTTATTGCAGTAGATTAATTGTTGTTTTAAGCATAAGCATTAGGGCCAAAAACAACTCAAAAAGGGTTGTTTGTTAATCTAAGGATTAAGGAATATTCCAATAGCCATTTGACACGTATACAAAAGTATGGCACTCTTGTCTCCTCCATTTTGGATTTTGGTGGTCCGATTTTGAGGAAGAACGGCTAAATGTCTTGATCATAAGACTGAAACTGCTATATTTAGGTGCTTTTGGCGAGTGAGCTCATTAATTTTGCGGCCCAAAGTAATGAAGTCACATCTTTTATTCTATTTTATATTTCACAAAATTGTTGTCAAAAGATATGAAATCTATGTGAGAAGGCTCTCAAAACAAGGCCATTATTGACAAATCACCTACTTTTTTCAAACGTATACCTTTTTCACTCCCTCTATTTTATGAGAGGTTTAAGTCTTTCCGTCTCTGTATTTTATTTCTTCTTCTCTAATCTCTAAGTTTCCATGGCGTCTTCTGCACATCGCCCTTCACATAACGTAGCTTCTTGTGACTTTCATAACGTTAGAGAGGATGGTCTTTGGAAGCCCATATCTTTTCGTGTGAATGACTGGGTAACAATGCTTCCTTCATGCAAAGGTGTACACAGAGTGAAGAGAACTAAACGTGATAAAGTAAAAAAACCATTGGAAAGGTCGTGTTCTTGCTTTCAAAGTGATCGACAATGGCTCGCTAGATAAGGTTCAACATGTGTACATGGCCAAGGATATGGTGTTAGACTTGGACGAACATCCCACACTGCATTCTTACTGTAAGTAACAAAAAAACTTCTATTTGATACAATGAAATTTTCATTCTCCCATTGTTTTTTCTCATTTTTTGATATTATTCCATATATATTTCCTTCAACAGTTGTGGAATGGCAGCCTGTGGAGAGTCTGAGTGGGACGTTCAAAGCAATGCATAAAGAGACTGCAGATGCTATGTATGCTGACAAGGCACCTTCTTTTTACAAAACAATAGATTTGTTTGTCTATTTTGCAGATTACAAGGTTCCATCACGAGAAGATGCATATGGAAAACTACGTCAGTTACCCGTTCCCACCATAAGTTCACTTGACTGGGAAGCTCCTGATGAATGTACTATATCAATCTTCAAATCCAAGATCAAAGAAGACATCCTTAAAGCTATGTCTCCGGGCAGGATATCAAGAAGGATTAAAGTTCAATGGGTCTTGCCTATACATGTCTTTGTGGCATGTTTCAAAACAATGGACTTGCGAGGACAAAGACGATGTGGCTTAATAGAAGACATTCTATGACTGAACTGGATGATGTACTTGGAGACGGATGGAGAACCAAATAAACTTTCAATATTGGCGATAATATTAGTTGTAGAGTAAGCCCAAATTCTATGTCTATCTCATATCAACTATGTCGTCAATCATTAGTTCTGGGCTACAATTATAGGATATGGAGAAGCAAATTAGGTAGTTGGGTTTCTCTCAACTCTGAGGAAAATTGTCCAGAGTTTGAACTAAAGGTCACAGTCCATCCACACACCGAGTGTAGAAGCGTTATAGTAACAACAAATTGGAGACTACACGTTGTTAGAGAATCTCTTGAGTTTCTTGATGAAACATCTCCTGAGTATAGATTCAAAGTGGATGGAATTGTGGTGAGCACAAGGATGAAGAATTCAACCTCTTGCATCACTTGCCTTCCCCCAAAATGAGTTGTATTTGAGACACTCACAAGGACTTGAAAAAACAAGTTAATATTGTAATCATTGCATTTTTCAAATATATTTGTCTTTTCTACCTTATTGTGATTGTTATTTATGTTGTTTTAAACTTACGTAACACCATGATACACATTTAAGAATCGAATAGTTGGTATTAAGTTTTTGAAGTACAAAATTATGAATCACCAAAGGGTAAATGTTCATATGGACAAAATGAACAAAAGTGTACATAACTTTTGTTGAGTAATCAATCATGAAAATCCACTTCTCTTTTTACCTGAGAGGATTCTGCATCCTCAAAGATCCTTTTTCTTTTTTTTTTCAGGAGAGGGTGAAAGTTCAGGAGTGGGTGGTGGTGACTTGGGCTCCTCAGGGCTTGGCACGGGGGACTTGGCAGGGGTTGGTGCTTTGGGCTCCTGAGGAGTGGTTAGCTTGGGTGACTTGGCAACCTTCTTTGGCAACATGAATGGTAGCTTGAAAGGTGAGCTAGGTGCCTCTCCCTTACTGTTCTTAGCTGTATGAAGATTTTGAACCTTGACTTTCAATGGTGAGGGGAATGGATGGCCCTTTGTATTTGCTTTTCTTTTCGCAGGGCTCTTCTTCTTGGTGGGACTCTTCCCCTTGGCAGGATTCTTCTTGGCATGGCTCTTCTTTGTAGGACTCTTCTTCTTGTGATCCTTTTTCTTTGAAGGGCTTTTCTTTGTATGGATCTTCTTTGCAGGACTCTTCTTCTTGTGATCCCTTTTCTTTGCATCAAACCCTTGGTGGATCTACCTTTCTTTGGTGGCAAAGGAGACTCTTTTTCATTTGTAGTTGGTTCCATAGGAGATTCTGGTTCATTTGGGTTTATTGATCTTTCCAAAACCATAGAAACAGCCTTCTCTCTCACCCACATGACCCAAGACTCTGGATAGTCATGCAACTGCAACAAAAAGAAAAATAAAATTAAAGGACATGAGTACATGCATACATAGTTAAGAAGTCAAAATAAATCAATGGTAGATGAGATACACACTTATAGTGAGTGTAGTCATACTGCACCTTGACTCAAGATATCTCCATGTATTGGCAAGCACTCCATCCACAAGATGTTGAGTCTGTTTGAAAAGGCACTTTTTGATTGTAGTACTTGAAACCTTCTTGGTCTAGCTTCTTTGCTTTGAACTTTTCTCCAACCAAACCATGAATGAAGGTCGTGAAGAGATTTTAGAGGACAATCCAAGTGAGAAGCTCTTGGTTGCTTTATGGACTGCTAAGGAGCAAAATGCTTTTGACAAGCTCAAAGAGAAGCTTACCTCCCAACCAGTCCTCATGCTTTCGGATCTCTCAAAGCCATTTGAGGTCCAATGGGATGCTTGTGGTGATTCCCTTGGAGCAGTCTTGCTTCAGGAAGGACATGCCATATCATATTAGAGCCAAAGGCTCAATATAGATGAACATATCTTAGGCATTTATGAGAAAGAGATTTTAGTTATTCTACATGCCCTAGACACATGGAAACATTATTTATTGGGGACTTCATTTATTCTACGAACCGACCACCAAAGTCTCAAGTACTTTATGATGCAAACCAAGATTTCCGACAAATAAATGACGTGGATAAATTTTCTTTCGCAATTTAATTTCCATATTGCTCACATTGCTGGTAATCACAATCAAGTGGCTGATGCACTTTCACGACGACCAAAATTTAATGCGGTGTGTATAGCTACTCACAATGATCTATCTTCTATGATAGATGAGTATGCTATTGACTATGACTATCAAGACATAATGTCAGCCCTTGCTTTGGGGAAGAAAGGGGAACCATTCACCTTGCAGGATGGGTTATCTTCTTCATGGCAATCCGCTATGTGTTACCCACTCCCTTCGTGGAGAAAGTCATGTATGAATCCCATGCTCCTCCTTATGCGGGGCATAGAAGCATTCAACCTACTCTTCGAGGAGTAGAAACGTACTTCTATTGGCCTACCATGAAAGTGGACATACAAGAGTATGTTTCAAAATGTGTGGTATGCCAAAAGACCAAGTATGATAGAGGGAAGCAATATGGATTACTCCAGCCATTGCCTATCCCAAATTCACCATGGGAGAGTATATCCATGGATTTTATCTTTGGATTACCCAAGTCTATCCATGGAAATACGGGAATATGGACAATAGTCGGCAGGTTTAGCAACAAGCACACTTTATTCCTATCAAAAATACTATTAATGCACACCAAATTGCAACTCTCTTCATATCACAGATTTTCAAACACCATGGATTACCAACATCCATCGTGTCAGATTGAGATCCTAGAATGACCAGTAATTTTTGGAAAGGTCTCTTTGAAAATCTAGGGACAAGCTTGAATTTCTCTTCGGCCTATCACCCACAAACGGATGGCCAAAGTGAGATAGCAAATCTTATGATACTCGATCTACTAAAGACTTATGTTACCAAAATAGATCAAAGCTCACAATGGGAAAAGTACTTACCTCTTGTAGAGTATGCCTACAATAATTCTGTACATACTTCTACGGGAAAAGCACCTTTTGAAATCACTGAGGGGAGACCTAAAAGTCCCTTGATACTAAAAGTACATGGGAAGATCTTCACTGCTGATGAGTATAGCTGTGACCTACAAGAAAAGATTAAGGAGGCTATATCCATCTCTTAACAAAGGCAAAAAGTTGCTGCTAACAAGCACATAAGGGCCTTAACATTCAAAGAAAATGATTGGGTCTTACTTAAGTTTCCTAAGGCTCAATTGAGGCAAACGACGAGCAAAAATCCTACGGGCCATCAAAAGTATTATGCTAAGCTAGCAAAAAGACACTATGGTCGTTTCCAAATATTGAAGCCCATCAATGAGACGGCTTATCAACTCAAGTTGCCCAACCATTGGCTCATACAAAATACTTTTCATGCGAGCCTACTTAAGCCCTACAAAGGAGAGCCACCAAGTGAACCAATTAACCCTAAAATTGAAGACCAAGAAGAGGTGCTACAACCCGAAGCTATCCTTCGGCATGAAGACAAGACATGGTAAGATTATCCAACGGTATCTTATTAAATTCAAAAATTATCCTTTTGAAGATGCTAGATGGATACAAGGAATACAACTTAAGAATAGTATGAACCTTTTCAATGCTTACAATGCTACATATTAGAGTAAGCAAATGTACAAATTTCTTTTCAATGAACAATGTTTTTGTCTTATAAGACTAGTTCTCTTTTTGTTGTGAACAACTTTAAATGGTATGCATGCTTAGAATCATGTTTGTGATGACGATGTCTCTCAAAAACTAAGTACAATTTGTCACTCTACTTTGGGAGAATGAAATGGACTAAGGAGTAGAGAGCTTGCAGCAGCTACGTCTCCCAAGCACCAAATGGATTAGTCATCCATCTTGGAACAATGTCGTAGGGTAAAAAGGAATCTTCAGCTAAGCAAGATTGACTAATGACTAAGGATTTATCTCTTCTACCTCATGGTCGAGGATGACTATGATTTCAAGAGAGAGGTAATGAAATCTAATATCTACCAACCCAAATGCTTTTCTCATATTAAACTGATCATTTAATGTGGAGCCTGAGGTGCTTGTGGGAAAACTACCCAGGCTTGAGGTGCTTTGTCATGCTTGCTGACTAAGGTGCTTGGGGGTAAGGGGTGCAAAAATCAACAACTATCCCTACAAGGAGGGGGCGAGCCCTACAAGAGGGAGGATGAGAGAGAAGACACACACCCTCACACAAGGCAGGCTTGGTACATAAAGAAAAAGGGACACTTGTCAAGTTACTCTTCATGTTTCCTTCATGGTGTGCCTAAAGCCTATTGGTTGGCCTACGAAGGGATCCAATGATAAATTAGTTAATTTAATTAATTGTTTTGGCATTTATCATGTGTTGTCTCTCAAAGGGGAAAGGGGTACACTTGTGCCAAGGCTATTGATATGCCTCTTGCTTGTGATTGACTAGGGCTCGAGGGGTCCAATGAGCTTCAAGCATGAGCTACGAGGGGGGGGGGGGGGGGGGGGGGGGGGGGGTCGACCAAAGCATGCAAGGGGGTTGCTTGAGGGGTATAATCTCCCTCTCTCTCTCTCTCTCTCTCTCTCTCTCTCTCTCTCTCTCTCTCTCTCTCTCTCTCTCATTGTGTATTGTGCAAAGTGAAAGAGCTGCCTCTCCTTCTCGAAGCAAGTAGAGAGGTTGAGAGCCTACACCAACACTCTTGGCTATGGAATGCAAATCCAACCAAGAGCCATGCTTCAATGCTTAAGCTTGCCATCTTCTCCATCTTTATTACTATGTTATTATGTATGCTAGCAAGAAGAGTGATTATAAGTGAGGAATTGATTCTTTCTCCTATGAAATGTTTCTTCTTCCTCTTCCCTTCCCTCATTCCCTGCTAGCTCTCTCCACCTTCGAAGGTGTTTGAGGTCTTGGGACTGAGGCTTGGGATAGTTAATGCTTTCCACAAAGTTTATGTTATCCTCTTGATGCATGAAGCTTTCCATCTTCATTGCACCACCTAGGTCACAAGGAACACAAAGATTGTATTGCACAAAGTCTCTCTTGATGGGAGAAACTATAATACAAATGCCTATTGGAGGGGGGACAGGCTCCACATATATCCGGTCCTCAACTATCATGTTCTCTAAATTCTCTCTCTTGTAAAAGTATTGTTCATCCCATGTTAACTAAATGCTATGTTTATGTTGTTACCATCAATTAAGTTCGCCCACTATGCTCATAAAGTAATTTCACAAAATTACTTTCTCTAATTTCCTCTACTCTCAAAGTTAATAGGCCATTTCACAGAGCGCCTCCAAGTTTAACAAGGAGCCCCATAGCCCTGCGCTTTCATTGTGTCTTTTTGAATCGCATAGAAAGGTGAGTAAAGTGGTCGACGTGCCGTCTAAGATTTCGAGTGGAAAGCCGAAGGCGCATGTAATTTTCTACAACCCATTCGATCCTTTATTTATCATTTTCAAGCTTCTAATCTACAAGTTTCTTCCTTAATTCCACTATTTGCACCATGAATTGTTTCTTTGTAGTGAAGGTTGTTGCCCGAAGTTGTTTGGCCTTTTGAGCTAAGCTTGCAACTTGCATCATGTCTAGTTTTGTTTGAATATGATTACGTGTCCAGAGCTCTTGCAAGTATAAAGTGTAAAGTCTGGCAATAGCCTAACAATCCGTGGTAGCCGTCACCCAAAAATCATAAGAGCTGTGTGATGTTGTGAAATGGTGGAGGTGCACCTGTTTGAGGATCAAGGGGGTAAATTGCTCCATCCGTGCAAAGGTCAATGGCTTTTCTCCCTTGCAATAGTAGCATGTCCATCGGAATAGACCCACTATCTTGATTGCTTCACGAAATTGAATACTCCTACTCCAAATAGACACGTAATATGAACTTCGAAAGCTTGTTGGTGATGTCTCACATAGCCTATGTAGCTAGAGATGGAGATGGAGGTGCAGGTGCAACTAGAGATGGAAATGGAGGTAGAGGTGGAGCTGAAGATGGAGAGATACACACAACCTATTTTGAATAGCCTTAGACCTCATCCAAACCTCGTTACAATATGACACCTATTTGACTGCCAATGAGTATGTGGTCACGATCTTGGAAAAGGTCAAATCAAAGTGAATATGTTGAGATTCTTCATGGCAGCTCTCGTTCTCTTAAGCTGCATGGCATATCTCTTTTGCATGCACCACACACCAAATCTGGAAGAGGCGGCGGCATTCTCTCTCTCTCTCTCTCTCTCTCTCTCTCTCTCTCTCTCTCTCTCTCTCTCTCTCTCTCTCTCTCTCTCTCTCTCTCTCTCTCTCTCTCTCTCTCTCTCTCTCTCTCTCTCTCTCTCTCTCTCTCTCTCTCTCTCTCTCTCTCTCTCTCAACGAGGCGTGCTACTGAGACCCTCTCGTGTTTGAACTGCAAGGGGTCCTAGTGATGGAGGCGACTGTGGCCAGGTTTGATAGCTAAGGGTAGAGTGACGATTTGATGATGGAATCTTTGAAGAACTGATTACTTCGTTAGCGTAGAAGGCAAAATCGCAATGCTGCCCTCTTGTTAACCTACGTGGTTGCTCTCCTCGCTATTTTTCGTTTGTTAGCATACATGCATATTCAAAACTCTGGCTTCTCGTAATTCCATGTGTCGGACTTTCAAAGAACAAGTTCACTTGTTATGCTGTTTATATATGGCTCGTATGCTTTTCGATAGCGCTATGCCATCATCCTCTGGCTCTATTTGCTTGCACAACTACCTCCACCCTGTGTAGCCTCCTGAGCCTGCGTCACCTTTCCTCATCATGATGGCGAGCTGCATGAAAAAGACAACAAGAAAGCGCACATACAACTGCTTAATATTCACGGCACACGTGTGATGGTCCTCGTGTTGCTAAACAACTCATTGAATCTAACTAGCTGTCTGTTGCAGAGTGCAACTCTTGAATTGAGGCACCTCTCGACGAGCTCTCGACCCAGCAGCCAGTAGGGCAAGAACAACTCAGAGAGAATTCATGATGAGAAGGCAAGTCTCTAGATTCATCTTGCACCTTGATGACATGTATGAGAGTATGTATGCTAGATATGTATGTCGAATGTGGTGCTCTCACCAAAGCACGTAAGTTCTTGATGGGCATCCTTTTTCGGATGTCTCTTGTAGTGCTTTGATTGCAGGATATACTCAACATGGCTGTGGCAAGGAAGCTTTGGGTTCTTTTCACTAGATTTGAAGCAAAGACCTACAAGCACTGTGAAAGCCTCCCCTTGGGTGAGATAATTCATGATAAGAGTGCTATAGTCAAGGGTTGTTCAAAAAGTTCAAGATGCCATGCCTGGCACTGTCTTGGTCGATATGTATGCCAACTGTGGTGTGCTTGAGAAAGCACAAAAAATGCTTGAGGAGCTTCCTGTCCGAAATGTCATCTCTTGGAATACACTGATCGCGAGATGTGCGCAACAAGAGTAGGGACAGAAAGCTATAGATTTTTTCCAATGGATGCAAAGCAAGCTCTCTCTGTTTCCAACGGATGCAAAGCAAGCTCTCTCTCTATATTCTCATTTAAGGATGACTTGGAACAACGTCTCTTGGAATGCACTGGTCGCGGGAAACGCACAACAGGAGCAATGAAAAAATCTCTAGGTTGTTTTCAGTTTTTTATCCAGAGCGTGGATTCTTGGAATGCACTGATTGTAGGATATGCCCCACAAGAGAAAGCTCTAGTCTGTTTTCAACAGATGCGAAGTGAGGGCCTCTCGCCAAATGCAATCACCTAGCATGCGTCTTGAAGGCATCTGGCTCTACGGAAGATGCTGATATGGGCACAAAAAATCACAATTATATTGTTAGTTAGAGACAATTGAGAAAAGATGTCGTGCTTGGCAGTGTCCCGGTCGATATGTATGCCAAATGTCGTGCACTTGAGAAAGCACAAAAAGTGCTTGAGGTGCTTCTTGTCTGAAATCTCGTCTCTTGGAACGTACTGATTGCAACATGTGTCAAACATCAGGGGAGCGAGCAAGGTCTATAATAATTTTTGCTAATGCGATGCGAGCATATCTCTCTACATGAAGCGAGCGCATCTCTCTAGATGCAATCACCTAGGATTGCATCTTGAAGGCATGTTGCAATTTGGAAGATGCCGAGATGGACAAAATCCTTGGGTTGTTTTGAACAAATGCAAAGCGAGGTTATCTCTTCGCTCGGTGGGCATTGTCTTGGTTGATATGTATGCCAAATGTGATGCACTTGAGAAAGCACAAAAAGTGCTTGAGCAGGTTCCTGTCCGAATGTCATCTCTTGGAATGCACTGATTGCGGGATGTGCAACAATAGCAAGTGTATTTATCCAAATGCAGCCACCCATCCTTTTGTCTCGAAGGCTATGCTTACATCTAGAAGGCATGTGGCTCTACACAAGTGCTTGAGGAGCTTCCTGTCTGGAGTGTAGACTCTTGGAATGCATTCATTGCAGGGTTTTCCCCATAGGAGAAAGTTGTAGGCAGTTTCCAACAAATGCGAAGTGAGGTCCTCTCTCCAGACACGATCACTTACACATGCATCTTGAAGGCATGTGGCTCTACGCAAGATGCTAATATGGGCACAAAAATTTAGAAGTATATTGTGAGTCAGAGGCTATTGAATAAGATGCCATGCTTGGCAATGTATCGTTTGATATGTATGCCAAATGTGGTCATGCGCTTGAGAAAGCACAAAAAGTGCTTAAGGAGCTTCTTGTCCAGAATGTTGTCTCTTGGTCTGCATTGATTGCGGGATCTACGCAACAACAGTAGGGCTAGAAATCTCTAGATTGTTTTCAGTGGATGCAAAGCAAGCTCTCTCTATATCCTCATGTAAGGATCACTTAGAACGGCGTCTCTTGGATACAATGGTCGCAGGATACGCACAACAAAAGCTCTAGGCTGTTTTCAGCTTCCTCTTGTGAATGTGGACTCTTGGAATGCACTAATTGTAGCCTGGGTTTTCCACACAGGAGAAAGCTCGAGTCTGTTTTCAGCAGATAGAAGCAAGAGATTCTCTCCAGATGCGATCACCTACACATGCATCTTGAAGGCATGTGGCTCTACACAAGATGTTGATATGGGCTTAATAATTCAAAAGTATATTGTGAGTCAGAGGCTGTTGAAAAACGATGCCATGCTTGGCACTATCTTGGTGGATATGTATGCCATCTTTGTTGTGCTTGAGAAAGCACAAAAAGTGCGTGAGGAGCTTTCTATCTGCAATGTCGTCTCTTGGAATGCATTGATTGCGAGATGTATGCAACAAGAACAGGGCCAAAAAGCCCTAGGATTTTTCCAGGGGATGCAAAGCAAGCTCTCCCTATATCCTCATGCAAGGATCACTTGGAACAACATCCCTTGGAATGCACTAGTCACGAGATACGCACAACAAGAGCTGGACCAAAAACCTCTAGGATGTTTCTAGAGGATGCAAGGCAATTGTATTTCTCCAACTTCAGTCACCTTTACTTTTGTCTGGAAGGCATGTGACTCTATGAAAGTACTTGAGGAGCTTCCTATTTGGAGTGTGGACTCTTGGAATGCAATGATTGCAAGATTTGTCACACAGGGGCACGGCCAAAAAATTCTAGTTTGTTTTAAACAGATGCAAAATCGAGACCTCTCTCGAGATGCAATCACCTACCATGCATCTTGAAGGCATCTGGCTCTACACAAGATGCTGATATGGGAACAAAAAACTCACAATTGTATTGTTAGTCAAAGGCTGTTGAAAAAAGATGTCGTGTTTGGTACTATCTTGGTTGAGATGTATGCCAAATGTGGTGCGCTTGAGAAAGCACAAAAAGTGCTTGAGGAGCTTTGGGTGAAAGCATGTATAGGTGGACCGCTTTTGCCACTATATAGTATATGGTTTTTGGGGTTGAGAAAATGGGTGGTTTAGGCGTTTGAAACAGTGGGATTAAATTCAAAATTTATGGAAAAAAGGGTTAAAATTTGACGTGTACTAAGTGAAATCGTTTAGAGGTTAATGATCACCTCAAGGTACTTTCAAGCACTTAATGCAAATATTCTCTCAAGTCTCGTCCCTCCCACTCTGTCTTGCTTGTTCCTCCCCCCTCTCTTTGTCTCGCCCGTGCCATTCAGGTTTCTGATTCCCTCTTTCCTCCCTTTGCGTTTCTCTGCTAGCCGAAGCAACAAGTAGCAACATCACAACAATAGCAAGCAAATTCAGGAGGAGTACTTTTTGTTGGGCTGGTCATCAACTTCAGTAAAAATCCCCTGCAGACAGCAACAACAGGTATGTGGCATCATGTAGCTTGAAGCATTCTATCTCGAATGTTGGTTGAATTTGAATGTGGCTAGTTTTCCTAGGTAGCATTTCCAGGTAGCATTGATACATGTTTTAACATGCTTCATGCAGATGTAGAAGCGCTGTATGCTTTGTCTCTAAATGTGTGGCAAGATAACCAAAGGGGGCTTGGCCTAGTGGTTAAAGTGAATGGGTGGGTGCGTAAGGACCCAGGTTCAACCCCTGGCGATATGGTCTGCCCTCTGTTGGGGAGGGTATTGCAAAAAAAAAAAGTGTGGCAAGATAATCGTGGATTGTAACTATTAATGATGGATGTGTGAGTATAGAATTTATTTTTGGAATGTATATGCATTGTTCACATCTAATTGATCACCCTTGTGAATGCTTTATAAAAATGCATCATCCAGTTTGAAGCATCATGGAGCTTGAAGCATAAATGCAGATTTTATCAACTGTGTGTGCATGCTTATACGAATGCATCATCCAGGTTCAAGCATGAATGCATTTAACTATTGATGTTGTATCTATGTGGCATTTGTGATTTTTTCAAGATGAAGAACCTGGCTACAAAAGGACCTTCACACTCTGACAAGGGTACACCTAGGAAGGGAAAGAGCTCTACGCAGGAGTCGCCTATCAAAACAGGTTAGATGCATCATGCATGCATTTCTAAAATGGGTTTTATTTCTTGTAAAATTTTTGAATTTTTTGCACATGCATGCTACAAAAAGAACTTCCGAGTCCCCCAAGGGTACACCTAAGAAGAAAAATGTTCAGCAGGTTAGATGCAGGTATTTCTCCCATGGATTCAATTAAAGTGTTGCTTTATTAGGAAAAAGTAGTGTGCACACCACTAGTAAATATCAAGTGGGTGAACCCCACTTTTTATGGGTACAGCACCACTGATAGGCTGTGTTGAAGTGGTGCACCTGAGCACCCTTTAAATTTGGGCAGAAACCATGGTTGCATCACTACATAGTTATGTTGATATGGTGCACCATCTCTTAAAAGTGATACTGGACCACTTTAAAGTGCTGGGCAGCACTAAAAAGAGGTAAGGCTCTATTAAAAACTCGCGATACAATGGGTGCATCACTTTCCAGTGGAAAACCCTAACTATTTTGTGGTGACGCATCACTTTTAAGCAAAGCATCACGATGGTGCACCACTTTTCAGTGGTTCTACACACTTTTAAGGTACCGAATAATGTTCTAGTTAAGAAGCACCACTTTATAGTGGTGAAGATCACTATAAAGTGGTCAACATCACTATAAAGTGGTGCTTCTTAACTAGAACATTATTCGGAACCTTAAAAGTGTGTAGAACCCACTGAAAAGTGGTGCTTCTTAACCTGAACGTTATTTGGTATAAAGTGGTAAACACCAATAAAGTGGTGTTCACCACTTTTTGTGGTTAAAATTACATTTAAGTGGTGTTTATAGTGGTGAATACCACTATAAAGTGGTCAACATCACTA
The DNA here is from genome assembly GCF_014529385.1 of Adiantum capillus-veneris. Classification (NCBI taxonomy): domain Eukaryota; kingdom Viridiplantae; phylum Streptophyta; class Polypodiopsida; order Polypodiales; family Pteridaceae; genus Adiantum; species Adiantum capillus-veneris. Next base: position 111,690,316 of record NC_140937.1, read on the forward strand.
TAAAGTGGTGAACACAACTATAAAGTGGTGCTTCTTAACTAGAACGTTATGCGGTACCTTAAAAGTGTGTAGAACCACTGAAAAGTGGTGCTTCTTAACCTGAACGTTATTTGGTATAAAGTGGTAAACACCAATAAAGTGGTGGTCACCACTTTTTGTGGTTCAAATCACATTTAAGTGGTGGTGCGTGATGGTCAACCACTTTCACTGTTGTAGAACCACTTTTTAGTGATGCTTTACAAAAGTGCAATAATCTTTAGTTCTGCATCTTTGCTAAAAGTGGTTGTTAAGTGCTTTTAAGTGATGAATCTTTACAAGGAGATACCACATTCTATTGGTGTAGCACCACTTTTTAGGAGTGTAGCACCAGTTTTAAGTTGTGTACAACAATTCACATCGGTGTAGCACAACTGAACAATGGTTCAACCCACTTTTATGTGCTGGAGCACCACTTTAAAATGGTGAAGAAACACTAAAAGGTGATGTATCACCAGCAAATAGTGGTGTAGCAGGACTTTTTAGTGTTACCTAACCAGTTTTAAGTGGTTGAGAACCATTTAGTGGTACACCACCACTTAAAAATTTTCCAGTACCACTGAGAATGGTGCAGAAATCATTTCAACCACTTCTTATTGTTGATAAAACAAGTTTAATTATGGATCATTACATACTAACATGCATTCATATATGTTTTTACAGGGAGGTGGAAAGTACCACGAGTGGCCTTACCCACTTAAACAAAATTTTGCTTCACCAAGGAAGATTTTCATACCGAATATGGGCTATGCTTGGTTGGCCAGGATCCAAAGCTCCTATGTGATGATGATTTCTCAGATGAGGAGTGGCTTAGCGTATGGCTTTACAAGCGCCACCAAAAGGAGAAGATGCATTTAAAGGGGCTGAGGCCTGAAATGTATGAAGAATGTCTCCTGCTATACCACAAAGTATATCTGGGAGCTCCCCCAAACAATGAGGTAGGCGTGCATTTTGCACATGGATTTACGTGGCAGAAGTGCAAGGGCGCTGGAGATTCTGAAGGTTTAGTTGCATGGGCTGTGTATGCTGAAGGTGTTATCAAAATGTTACGCCAATAGAAAACTTTAAATAGGAAATTGGAGAAATGGAGGTCCACAAACGGTCCATGTCTTGGAAGCGAGTGAAAATTTAATGCAGAAAATATGCCTAATTACACTGACAGTACTGGCACAGGCTTTGACTGGCAGACATACTCAGGTGGACCTCAATTTTCAGGGCAGGCTAAGGAGGAATTTCTAAAGAAGCGGGCCTTTGGCCCGATGGGAACATTTGGAATGTCAAATGTTTCCTCGACTACATTTTCTGCGCCAACGGCTGATGTAGCAGCTATTTCTAACATGAAGGCTAATGCTGCTGAAAAGTTAAAAGAGAAGCAGCAATGTCTCGAAGCAATAAAAATTGCTTCAGATCAATCAAAGACAAAGAGAGATGAGCAGGTTGGTTTGATGCGAGGCGCCGCCAAGATTGTAGAGAGACTGAACAAGGATATGTTTGGCTGGGCTTGTACCAAACGAGGAAGGAATGGCAAAGCTTGAGACCTTGATTCAAATAAGAAAGGAGGATCTCAAAGACATGGGACTTGATATTGAAGTGCACAATCTCGATAACCTAGGTGAAGAGGCAGCACAGTTACAGGTATGTGAGCTTGATTGATTCACCTAGTAGTAGTTGATATTACTTAAAAGTGGTTAAACTCTAATTAGAAAAAATGGTTAGAGACCATTTTATATGGTAAAAGACCACTTAAATGTGTTTATATAACACTATTAAGTGGTACCACATAAAGTGATGAAGACTCTTGAAAGTAATGCACAAATACTTATACTGTTTTATAAAGTACGCAGTGCTATTTTTTTCCAGGGTCAGCATGACACTTTGTTATGGGAAGTAGAAATGGTGACAGGGTATCTTCGATTTGTGGAAACGATTATTAATTTGTTCAAGTCAAGAATGCCTATCCTTCCTGTCAAGCCGCCTGTTCATTTGGGATCGGACAATAGCTGTGTGCAGTTAGGTGATTGTGTTGCTTGTGGGATGTCTATCATGCAGACTGTTGTTACCGGTGTCTACATGCTCCGGTGTCAACATCCGTATCACTCACTTTGTTTTGTAACTGCCTGTAAGTCTGCCGGCCAGTGTCTATTTCATGGATGTGAGGAACCTTTAAAAGATGATTTGAATATGCTGGCACCTGGAGAGGCAAACATTGATGAGCATGTTGGTACATGTAATTGATGTTTTTATACCTTATGATATGAAGCTAATTGTAGATTCATTTGTCAACCATTTTGTTTCTTTTCTCCATGTAATTGCAGAGAAAGATCGAATGGAAGGAATCTTTGGATCTCCTGTTGATGGAATTGGTAATATTCTGTGGAACATACTTCTCTTTGAATGTTCTCATAACTTAATATTGAGTATTATTACATTGTCTTTTATGTAGCACACTCCCAAGCTGGGTCATCACACAAGACCAATATTGATAGCATGTGTGGTGGGTGCGGGGATAAGAATGCATCCCAGAAACAAGCAGGTGAAGACACTCCGGACCAACAAAAGGCAAAAAAAAGGGCTGAAAAAAGAGCAGATGTAGTGGGAGCTCAAGGTGACACATCCAAGGAGTCAGTCGAGGTGCCTCTGAAGCCAGAACCTGCAATGAACAAGGACGTAGAGGACGTTGAAAAATCATCTGAGAAGCCAATTGAAAAGGATACAACAGTGAACTTGTCTGATGAGGACGCGGATCTTCTTATTTCAGATGTTTGTGCAGAGATTTTGGGGCGTAGGAAAAAGAGGAGCAACACTGAAGAGCGTGCCACACCAAAGAAAAAAGCTAAGGTTGCATCCAAGCCTCCAGAGCCTACTCCAGGAGGTAAAAAATCCAAGGAGCCTTCATCTACTCGGAAAAAGACTAACCTCCAAGCACCCAACCTTAAACCTCCCAAACCAAAGTCCCGCAAGAAACTTCTGTAGCCCCTATTAACCTTTTGTGCTTTGTAGCCTCTTTGTAATTTTGTCTTTGTAATGAAACGACGGCTTTATTTTAAGTTCACTAGTTGTTGATTGCTCATTGATTGTCTATTTATTGTACTCATATTGTTCATTGACTGTCTATTTATTGTACTCGTATTGTTCTTTCCGACATCATCATGAGCATCTTCAAGTAGAGGTTATTTTTTCTCCAGTATCTCCTGCCAAGTGGACTGTTGTTGCCATAGAAGTTCAGGAAATTAATGAAATGGAAATCAATCGCCTGGAAGGTATACTTTTCAAGTGTATTTTGAAAAGGTTAATATGTCAGTCTGATTGAGGTTTTTAAGGCATGGTACTTGTCTATGTGGCAGAACTTAGCTGGATTGGAGATGTTCAAGAGCCAGATGAGAAGGTTGAAGACATAGCAGCAGAGCAGGATGCAGAGCAGGATGCAGTTGTAACACCAGATAGAGGAAGACCAGGAACCAGCAGTTTGCCCCGAAATTGAGGAGATTTCGCCAAACTGCCCTGGATGGGGATATCTTGTTTCGAATTTCTGCAAGATCAAAAAGCTCATCATCCTTGATCTCAATGGACTATTCGTGAAACGAGATGTAAGCAAACGTGATCCAAAGACTTGACAACTTAAACACCCTCCACGTCCCACTTCCGACAGAGTTAAACTAAAAAGAGTGGACGAGAAGTTGTGGATCTACTATCGTAGAGATGTTGAGCAATTTGTTTGGGATTTGAGGCAAATAGCAGATGCAATGATTTGGAGCACTTGTACTGCTGCTAACATTGAGCTAATCCTCAGTACATGTTCGCCAGACATATGGGAACATAGGACTTATTACTTTAGGGATCTCTCTCAAACTGGCAATGTGAGAAGTGGTCGTATTTTGAAGATATTGCTGGAGCTCCAAGAGACTGTTGCCATGGCTGTGCAGATGGGCACTAACCCCCAATTCCCTGGAGTATACAAAGGCAAACCCATCAGCAATCCCAAAGATGAACTTTTGAGTCTAGTCTTTGAGCACTTTGTTATAAATGGAGATGAATGAGATTGTACATCTGTAATTTAAGAAACGTTATATATTGTACATTCTTGGTGGATATGTAGATGTTTCTGGATAATTGTTGTAATATACTTTTTGTAATATACAGAAGTTCTGGCACTTTACACATCTCTGCACTATACATGTCTCTACACTTCTGAATGTCTCAGAACCACTTTTTAGTGGTGCTAAACCCCTAAAACGTGGTTAAATTTTTATTGTGTTATTGCAACAGCTTTTCTGGAACTGCAACACCATTTAATGGTGATGTTCAGGGGGAGTGGTGAAGCATTCTTAACCACTTTTTAGTGGTGCTAAACCACTTTAGCACCACTAAAAAGTGGTAAATTTTTATTGCGTTTTTTTGGAACTGCAACACTTTTTAGTGGTGATGTTTGGGGGGGGGGGGGGGGAGGGGGGGAGTGGTGAAGCATTCTCAAAAACCAACATGTCAATTCCATCGTACGTTTACACCAATTCCATCTTGTTCAATCTTTCACTAGATAATATAAAATCAGATTTGATTTACAATTCAAAGGGCATGCTATTGTATATTGCCTCATGGTTTTCATTGGAAAGTTCGAACACTTCTCCTATGCCATCGAGCACTACAGGCTCCATAGGGAACTTTATTGCCCTTATCAAGTGGGAATATATGAATAATACTGGCTTGTTATCCCATAGCTCATACAAGTTTGCTTGTAGGGATTTATACCAATGGCCTGTGACCATATAAGTATGCTTCTCTATCTTGTTGCCACATGCATCAATTTGCTCGTTAGTTGTTAGGCCCTTAGCTACTACACACTTCAAAATGTAGAAGTCAACAGCCTCCTCATTATTCTTTTCAGAAGTGATAGCAAAATTGTCTCCAGGTGTGAGAGCATCGCTTAAGGAGTCATAATGACCTGCATAAGTGGCACCATGGAACTCCTCATCGTCTGAGTCTCCGTATGACTGGGAATCATTAGCAAGTGGCTCCAAAGTGTGATATTGCCACATCTCCACATGTGATCTGTTCATACACCTTCTCCAATGGCCAAGCCTGCAAGGAAAACAAAAGCATGACAACCGTTTTGATCGCAATGCCCAAGTGTTGTTCTCAAAATACCCATTCACACAGTGCATTGCTCTTGAGCCCTTCAATGGTTTGCAGTCCCATTGATGGGATCGTTGAACATCGCCTAGCTTGACCTCCTAGAACACCCTACTGACCTCCCTCTTTTGCTTGTCATACATAGTAGTTGCTCCAGTACTGAGATGCATTCTCAAAAAAGAGACAACTTCAACTGCACAAGTCAACCGCACGCTATTTTGCTTCAATTGCTCATGAGTTAGAGCCCTTTTAATGACAGCCCCAACCCCATCATGTTCCCCCTTTCCATGTCCTGAGCAAAAAAAATTCCAATTCATTTCCATGCCAGTAAGGCTCCAATATCTAGCAACAAGGTAAAACGGTCGCTTTGCTTTAAATTGTGAAGCTACACCATCTGACCAAACCCAATGTTTCTTAAAGCTTAGCCCTTGATCTCTCAACCATTGAGCATGTAAGAGAAAAGCATGCTGCACAAATAAGGTGTCATGTTGTTTATCATCTGAGACAAAAAAGTGCATGGTCTTCTTTATTGCACTTGATGCGATGCGGAAATAAGTAATCAGGACAAAGATAGTGACCTGCTTAGTGTACCAATGCATTGACTGGATCTCATTTTGCTCCTTGAAGGAGTAGTTCTTTGCAAAGTCAACGACGGAGACAACCACATCATCTGGAAACAAAGAAATGCAGTCCTTGAACTGTTGTGCTTGCCACCTAAATATAAAATTGTGAGTGACATACTTCTTCAAGTGGTCTTGGTACACTCACAAAAGTTCTCTAGGCAGCATTTTCTTGTGGACAATGTCTTTCACAGTGCTCTTTTTAGCTTCATTGTTTAATCCAGTAGCACCCACTATATTTTCAAAAAACTTCACAAATACTTGCTTACTCTGCTCAACTTCTTCTCTTGGACAGATCTGAATATTACGTACACCGCATGCATTGCATGTTCCCATTAAGCATTGGTAGCTATGGAAACTATGTTCTGCAAGTATAGGGTAGAGTATAGACTCCAACAGTGAAGTGGTACTCATACTTGCATTTTTGTATGCAAGACATCCATGGTTGACAACTTCATCATGATGAAGGCATATAGGGCAGCTGCACATGCAGCAAGAACCATGAAGATCAAAACTTCGAGTCCGCATGTGATTTACTGCCTCTTTAAGGAAAATCATTTGTACATGCACAATACAGCAGCAGGTGTAGCGATCCCTCAATTTTCGGACAAAGAACGGTTTCATAGACTCGAAGCAACGTTGTGAAATCTGAATATCTGCATACTTTGTCTTGAATCTTAAATAAAGCTCCACCTGCAATATACATGTATACAAATGTTAAAAATAAACTTAGCATTCAAGTGATTCTATATCACTAAAAATTGGTGTGCACCACTAAAAACTAGTAGTGATACATTCAGTAGTATTGTTTACCTGTGAAAATAATGCACCACAAATACAAATTAGTGTAGAAACTAGTAACCATACAAAAAGGTAGAATATTAAGAGGTTGTGTGAGGACAACTTAATAGTGGTGAGAAACCGCATTCAACGTAGCTAAAAAGTGGTTTGGCACGACTTAAAAGTGAATTCAAACCACTTGACGGTGATGAACCGCCAAAAAAAAATGGTGTGCACTGTTTGAATATGGTGGGCAACGATTAAAAAGTGGTGATTAAGGACATGAAAGTTCTGGGGAAGTTCAGAACTAGCACTTAAAAAGTAGCTGGGAGGGACAAAATACTAGGCGATAGACCAACATTAGTACTAGATAGTAGTCCAACACAACTTGAAAGTGGAGGAACTCTTGTGAAAAGTGTTTGATGACCACTTGAGAGTGGTGAGCGACTAGTTCAAAGTGTCCAGTCACCAATTAAAATCTAGCACTTAAAAAGTAGCTAGGAGGGACAAAATACTAGGAGACAAACTAGCATCAGAACTAGATAGTGGTCCAACACAACTTGGAAGTGGAGGAGCTCTTGTGAAAAGTGCTTGATGACCACTTGAGAGTGGTGAGCAACTAGCTCAAAGTGGGCAGTCACCACTTGAACGCGGATTCTGGTCACTTGAATGCGGGAACTTGCCGCTTGATTGCAGTGACAAGGTTTTAGCTACCACTTGAAAGTGGTGTCTCACCACTTGGGAGTGGTGCCTCATCACTTGCATGGAGTGATGACTAACGTAGTGACTTAGCACATGAAAGTGGTGTCTCACCATGTACTTGACGACCACTTGAAATTAGTGAGCAACTACTTCAAAGTAGGCAGTCACCACTTGATGCTGATTCTGGTCACTTGAATGCGATGTCTGGCCACTAGAAAGCGGGAGCTTGCCGCTTGATTGCAGTGACAAGGTTTAAGCTACCACTTGAAAGTGGTATCTCACCACTTGATGACCAATTGAGAATGGTGAGAAACTAGTTCAAAGTGGGCAGTCACCACTTGAACGCGGATTCTGGTCATTGGAATGCGGTGTTTGGCCACTTGAAGGTGGTGTCTCACCACTTGCATGGAGTGATGACTAACGTAGTAACTTTGCACATGAAAGTGGTGTCTCACCACTTGATGACCACTTGAAAGTGGTGAGAAACTAGTTCAAAGTGGGCAGTCACCACTTTAACGCATTTTCTGGTCACTTGAATGCAGTGTCTGGCCACTTGAAAGCGGGAACTTTTCACTTGATTGCAGTGACAAGGTTTTAGTTACTACTTGAAAGTGGTGTCACACCACTTGCATGGAGTGATGGACTGACGTAGTGACTTAGCACATGAAAGTGGCTTCTCACCACTTGAATGCAGTGAGACACCACGTGAAAGTGGTTTTTATACGTGTAAGTGTTGTGTGCACCGCTTCATTGTGGTGTCACAGCACTTGTAAGTGTTTACTAACAAAATGTGTTCAAACTCCACTAATATGGTTTTGGTTACCATCATAAGGTGGTGGGCACCATTCGTGCAGCAGCAGCAGTAAAAAGTCTATGGCACTACTATAACTGTTGCACCATGACTAAAAGCTGCTACATCACTTGGAAAAAGTGAGCTGCACCACCAAAAACGTTTGCACCTGTAACACCCCTACGAGTTTGTAAAACACGTCTATTAGCATTGGGTAAACAAGACTTTTTAGTGGGTGAACACCACTTTGTAGGGTTTACGGTGAAGCGTTGGTGCATTTCTAGTAAAAACTGTTTCTTAAACATTAAAACCTTCTGCAAAACATTAAAAACTGGTTCAAACACACTAAAAAGTGGTGTGGAAACACAAGTAGAAGTGCTTCAAAAACATTAGAACTATTTATCAAATTGTAGAAGTGGTTCAGATACAATTAGAAACCAGTATAGTGATGTTTCACCACTTTTTAATGTTGCAGCACCACTAGAAAGTGGTGCAAAACACCAAAACAAGCTGTAGGACTAATAAAAAGAAGTATAGAAACATAATGTTGTGGCAGTAATGAGTTGTAGCACCAATGAAAAGTGGTATAGAAACATAATGTTGTAGCAGGAATATGAGTTGTAGCACCAATAAAAAGTGCTTAAAAAAAATATCAATTACCTGAGGCTCCTCAAGAAGGTGGATTGGATCCTTTACATATGAACATCTAGCTAGTCTCTTACTGCAAACATCTTTCTTGTTGGGGGACACCCTCGTCTCATCCGTCCAAAATTGAAAGACTATGTCTTTAACAGTTTGAGTGATGTGAGTTCTCCGTGCATCATCTCTATGACACGCAGATGCAGGGAACGAACCATCGGATTCACTTGACACTATTAAGTGATGTTTGGCTGAATATAAGTTTCTTTTGTGGATCCCCATAAGCTTGGCAGCTTGCGGTATGCTCATGTCAGTGTTTTGCTCCTTGCTTCCACCATTCACCAACATCAACATTGCTAATTTCTTCACAAAAAACTCGTCTGAAGATCTTGGGACCTTCACATGATTCAAAGTGTTGCGGATGTTTCTCAACATAATTGCTTCCAACTCTTTGGATTTACTCTGTATAGTAAGGAAGCAAGGATGTTGAAGAAGTTCATCAAAGATTTCCTTCCTACCACTTGCATCCATTCCCACGGTTAATGTATCAAAGTGTTGTACCATAGATTGACATATCCTTCGTTTCTTTCTTTCATCCATCTCCCCCGTATTGCTTTCCGTCACAAAGTTGACCGTTGCCTTACGTTGCTTTCGTTTCTGAGCAGCCCAATATTCCCACATTAATTTTCTGCACTGAAGTTGAGCTTCTCTAGTCAATGAGGATGAGCTGATAGACAGTTCTTCACTGTGCTCCATTGTTGCAGTACTTTCAAAGGATTGATCTGCAAGAAATACAATACAAATCATAATTACACGCTATACTTTTAATTAATACATGGCACTTCTTGCACTAATTAGCAAGATACTAACAAAGCACAATAAGTGTTTACATACCTCAAGAATCATCAAGTAGAAGAACCTATAGAGATAGAGTTTGTGTGAGAGAGAGAAAGAGTGCTGAGAGAGAGAGTATGAGCGCGAGCTCAGACACAAGAGGAGCCATGCTTAGAGAGAGAGAGAGAGAGAGAGAGAGAGAGAGAGAGAGAGAGAGAGAGAGAGAGAGAGAGAGGGGGGTTGAGCGATACAGAAAGCTCAGCAAGAGCTCTGTGAGAGAGAGACAGAGAGGAGCTAGATAGAGCTCCAAGAGAGATCTCAGAGACAAAGAAAACTCAAAGCAGAGATCTTCTAGCGGGAAAGAAGAGGCAAACAATAATCCAGCGTTCAGCAGTAAATTACATTTAGTCTCATTAATTGTGGTACGTTAGGAGACTTAATTGACGTACCGTAGGAGAGTGATATTCTTTTTGAGATTTGAAGCACTTTTAAAACACCCACTTTTAAGCGCAAAAAAGCAATGTCCTTGACATTACTTTCCAGGCCACCTATACATGCTTTCACCCCTTTCCTTCTAGAATATCATCTCTTGGAATGCACTAATTGCAAGATGTGCGCAAGAAGAGTTGCACCAGAAAGCTCTAGGCTATTTTCAATGTATGCAAAGCATTGGTTGCGGGATACGCACAATAGGAGCAGGGTCAAAAATCGCTAGGTTGTTTTTAGCTTCCTATCGGGAATGTGGACTCTTGGAATGCACTGATTACAGGATCTGCCATAGGAGAAAGCTCTAGTATGTTTCCAACAGATGCAATCACGTACGCGTGCATCCTGAAGGCATTTGGCTCTACACAAGATGCTGATATGGAGACAAAAAATTGAGCCTTATATTGTTAGTCAGGGGCTATTGATGAAAAAAGATGTCATGCTTGGCAAGCAATGCCTTGGTCGATATGTATGCTAGATGTTGTGCGCTTGATAAAGCACAAAAAGTCCTTAAGGAGACCTTGCCCAGAATGTCGTCTCTTTGAATGCACTGATTACGGGAGTAGGGCCAGAATGATCTAGGCTGTTTTCAATGGATGCAAAGCATTCGAATGCATTGGTCGCATAATACACACTACAAGAGCACTACTAGAACTCTCTCGGTTGTTTTCAACTTCCTATACGGAGTGTGGACTCTTGGAATGCATTGATTGCAAGATTTGCCCCACAAAAGAAAGATCTAGTCTGTTTTCAGCAGATGCAATCACCTATGCATGTATCTTGAAGGCATGTGGCTCTACACAAGATGTTGATATGGACACAAAAATCCACAATTATATTGTCATTCATAGTTTGTTGTAAAAAGATGATCACCTCAAACGCATTCATTTTTGGATATCCCCAACTTCATTGCGCCAGGATAGCTTTGGAAGTGGATACAAATAGAAGGCTTTTCTCCAAATGAATTCACCTACGCTTGCACCTTGAAGGCCAGTGGCCTTATGCAAGCCATTGATGTGGCTGAGAGAATAAATGAGAAGCTACTTGGATCGCACTGTTGGTGAAGGATGTCAATGCTTGATAGTGCTTGGTTGATATGTATATCAAATGTGGTACTATAATGAAAGCATGAAAAGTTCTTGATTGGCATTCTCTCTGGAATGTCATCACCTGCAACGTGTTGGTTGCAAGATATGCCCAATATGCATGTCACAAGAAAGTTCTTGACTGTTTTTATGGAACCTCTTTCTCCATTAAATACATTCACCTATGCTTGCATCTTAAAGGCTTGTGGCCTTATGGAAGACTTTCACATGCGTATCATAATTTACAATGTGATTGCTTGTCAGAGGTTGTTGGGAGTATGATGTCATGCTTAGCGGTGATTTGATCAATATGTATAGCAAATGGAGTGTCCTCACAATAGCACAAAACTTCTTGAAGGTAATCCTTCTTGGGATGTCGTCTCTTGCAGTGGGTAAAGTGAGGGAGATGCCCAACATCATTGATGTTAGAAAGTGCATTGGCAATATACATTTAGTCGTGTGGTGAGTCAGCATTATTACCTTTTGATTTTTGACACTAAAAGAACAATTAATGAATGCACTAAAAATTGCACGCTGCCATGGGAATGGCACGTTCTCTCGTATTATAAAAATAAAAAATAGAACAACAAACAATTAATAACATTGACATCTTGTATGATCACAATCATTGAGCTTGAAAAGACTCTAATTAACCCTCCTTGTGGTTTTTTATGAGGTACCCCTTTGAAGCACTATCCCATTTTTGCAAGGTTCACTCCATGATCAGATTGCAAGATATACAAATAGGATTAAATAAGTATCATGTCGATAAACTCATCACGATCGTAATGTACAAGAGATGTTACTAATTAAGAAACAAGAAAACTTCCTTTGGTGAAAGGTAACAAGCTCTCTCTCTCTCTCTCTCTCTCTCTCCCCCATTTGCTCTCTCTCCATTTTTAGACATATCAAATTGGGACATGAAGATCATTGCATTGTCAAAATAGGATTATGTCAACTTAAGGTAATAAGATTTGTGGAAAACAAAGCACGAGCTCTCTCTCTCTCTCTCTCTCTCACACACACACACACACACACACACACACACACACACACAACTTTTCTCTTCTAGGTTCTTGTTTTCTCTTACCCTCCTCGGATCCGCTTCAATTCAATACAAATACGGCCAACGAAGCCCTCTAGTTTTTGTTAAAGAATGAACGAGTATGTCCGTAGAAAGAGGAGGTTTGGCAGCCGGAGCGGTACGAACGATAGGATGTAAACAACGTAAGAGGTGCTCCATTGGCTGGCGCCCCAAAAGAGGTAGTACGGGCTGGACAGTGTGAACGACTCTTATTATATAGCTATTTGGCGGTATGAAACGATTTTCCCGGGAGAGTATAATTTTTCTCGCGTTGCCCATCTCAAGCAGCTCACGCTCATACAGAAAATGCGGCCTCGCTTCATTCTGCTTGGAGACTCCATAACAGAAGAGTCCTTCTCGCCTGCAGGTGGTTGGGGAGCTGCCCTTACCAGTCGGTATGCGCGCAAGGTCTCTCTCTCTCTCTCTCTCTCTCTCTCTCTCTCTCTCTCTCCCCCAAACCACCACACACACACACACACACACACATTGTCACGCACATATACGGCATTTCATCAACACTAATCCAAGCATCCATGCGTTTGCAGGCCGATGTAGTGCTGCGTGGCTTCAGTGGTTACAATACGCGATGGGCGCTCTTCCTCCTCAGCAGATTATTTCCTGCTGTGAGACATGAAAACAATATCTGTGTTTTGCATTGAAGATGAGAGAGTATCGTTTGTATGTGATGAAAGCTGAGCACATCACGAATGTGTGCAGGATTTACTCACCAAATGCGCATTTTGTGTTTCAGAAGGGCTGTATATTTCCTTTTTGCAATGGCAGCCTTGTTTCCCCTTGCAAGTGTCATGCCAGAAATGGGCGCTCATGCATGTTCTCATAGATCAGATGGCTTTTTCTCATTTGAATGGATGCTTTCTTTGCAGGGCTCGGAAGACACACCTGCATTGGTGACAATCTTTTTTGGGGCCAATGATGCTGCGTTACCAGATGGAAGCCATAAACGGCAGTATGTGCCATTGCCTGAGTACAAGGAAAATCTCCTCAAAATCATATCATCTGTAAAGGTCTGCATGCATGACTCTCTCTTGGATTTGGCCCCTGCTCTTTTCCATGTATTGCATCTTGTTACAAATTCATCGTAACATAATATGCTGCGAGTATGTGGTGTTTACGTATTATTGCAAAGAGTGCACTGTTATTGCTATCACACAATCACACAAAGCATTAAATTTCTCCACAGCGTTAACTTTCGAGCGCTAGTGCATGCGTGGCACTAGATAATGCCCTTAATACTGAAGATCTTGGATTTTTGAAAGTTGTTTGTTAGTGCCACGGAGGAAGAAGCGCTTGAAAAATATCATCGCCTCGAATTTTTCACGTTTCTTATCTTTTTTGGGAGCTAAATCTGATTTTGAGTGTATGGAAATGAAATCTATACAGGAATATGGTTATATCTACCATGTTGTTTGGATTAGTATAATCGTCTTAGGCATGCCAAAAAATGACCATATTTGATTCACTTCAGAGGGATGGACATCTAGTTTAAGCTTTGTTTCATACATCTTTGTCAATCTTAGCTTTTTCTTTTTCTGCAGTCCCTCAGTAAGGATACCCTTATAGTGCTAATCACACCTCCACCTGTTGATGAGGCTACATTGCAAGTAGCAGCTTGGTATAGCCATTGTTAATCTAAACATTATGAAATTTGCATAGTATATTGTTCTCACCACGGCCTTTTATTCACTCAATAATACTAATTTTGCAGGAAGTTTTTTGGGGCAAGACCCGAGGATGCATCCCCTCGAAAGAATGAGATCACAGGGCACTATGCAAAGGCTTGTGTAGAGGTTGCCAGGGAAGCTGAGGTTCCAGTTATTGATCTGTGGACGTGCATGCAAGAGCAACCAGGCTGGCAGACAAGCTACTTGAGGTTTTTTAACAGCATTCTTTTCTCATCTGAACAACAAAAGTGATGCTTATCTGAATTTGCAGCTAGTATATGTACTTTCTTATAAAATGTATATATGTATGTTGTATGTACATGTGTTTTTCCTTCACATGCATGTGCTATACTACTTTGGGCTGGCGTACACAACCGAGAAGGGAAAGTAAACTTTGTTGACCAGCCTTCCAAACGAGCAATTCAATAATTCCGGAGGCATAATGATACAAGATGACCAGTAAGTGGACTGTGGTTTCCGGTTGCACTGAGATGGTGAGCCAACTCTAGGGCGGGCAAAACCTCTAATTATACCCAACACAGAAAATCCGCAAATCTGGGAAACTGTAATTATATAATGTCTGCAAATGTCTGGTGCAGACCCTATATGTGCCTAGAATCCCTACCAGAACGGTGAAAGGATGGCCAACTCACAACCAAGGGTCTAAATGCACGTGAGAAAAGCTATAAGTAGGAGTGAGCACTCGGAAGGTGAAGGTAAAGCTCTAACAACCAACATGTACAGTCCACATTTTGCTTCTCCATCCATCAATGACATACGAAATGATAGAGCTATCAATCTACATATTTGTTTCTTGGTGCTTGAGAATGTTTTATGCTGGACTCTGTGGCTGATAGATACCATTTTTTGGTGAGCACCATAGCTAAAATCATCAGCAGAAATTCTTCATGGGTTCATAGGGTCAAGATAAGCATGGTATGAAGGGTCACCAGAGAGGGGTCACAAAACAGAGTTACTTCTCGAGGTTTTGGGTTGAGCTTACAAGTTTCTTATTTAAGTAGAGCTGAGATGGCACTAGTTAGTATGCCTCAGTATTTGTGAATGCTTGTGCTAATGATTATGTCATCCTGTGTAGATGACTTCTACAGTCTATAATTTTCTCTTTCCTTTAATAATTTCCTTTGGAATTTCCCTAACACAACCTGGGTTCCCATATATTGACTACAGCTGCTCTCATTTGCATGGCAGTGATGGTTTACATTTGACGCCGGAGGGCAATGGAGTTGTTTTCGAAAAGCTCGTGGAGGTTCTCAATAAGAAAGGGCTGTCTTTTGAAGCTATGAAATGGGACTTTCCAGAGCATGGTGATGTGAATGCCGAGAATCCTGCAAAGACATCCTGGTAACATTCAATATTGAGGATACTTAGGGTGACAATTCATTGTCATTACAGATAATTATGACCTTCCCCTTGAATAAATTGAGGTGAAAGTTTTTTTCTTTTATGAGCATTATAGTCTATTTTTATTTGAAACCATGAATCTTGTTATAAGGTTTACAAATATTGGGATGTTGGCTCTGGTTTTTGCTACTTTTGTCCTAGCTAAATGCTACCTGCCCGTCAGGATTTCAAAATGCTCTACGATGAAGATTGGGTCGGTTGCCTTTTGATTTTGGAAGGCATCTTGCAGTAGATTTTGTAAAGAAGTACTAGCCTAAGGCATTTTTAACAAAAATGCAGGATATTGATTGTAACATTATGTCTGGAGGACTAGTGCTCATCTTAAAGAGGCGAATTAGAGGTTGGAAATTGGAATGCAACCTAGACTCTTGGACAAGTATATTGTGTCTCCATGAGGTTAGAATATACACAAGAAGTTTTGGACAAATTCTCACAATAATTCCCACATTGTGACTTACCTAAACATCATGAGCTTCTGTGAGGGAGGCGGTGATCGTACCTAGCTAGGTATGCGGTGCCTCTCGAGCAGAAGCTCATGATGTTATTTATTGTATGAAAAACACCGGAAAAGACTCCGTTTTTCTACATGAGAAAATTTCTAAATCTTCTTGTGATAGGTGGGTAGTCCATGCTTGCGGTTGTCTTGTGTTCTTTGGAGTCCCCACCTAGGGATTCTAGGATATGAAAAGTACTTATACTTTTGAGTTATGGTAAAAATTTGACAATGCCAAATAGCCCTCACCGTGTTGGCACACATCATAATTTTGTCATTTTGTCGTATAAGATTACACTATGTTGGCTTAATAGGAGGTTAACTACACCTTTGTTCCTCTCCATCGCTTATGGGCCATTATGGGTAGTCCATGCTTGCGGTTGTCTTGTGTTCTTTGGAGTCCCCACCTAGGGATTCTAGGATATGAAAAGTACTTTTACTTTTGAGTTATGGTAAAAATTTGACAATGCCAAATAGCCCTCACCGTGTTGGCACACCATAATTTTGTCATTTTGTCGTATAAGATTACACTATGTTGGCTTAATAGGAGGTTAACTACACCTTTGTTCCTCTCCATTGCTTATGGGCCATTATGGAATTCAAAGGTTTATCTGCTTTCAAACTTCTAAAGAACTTCCTCTTCTTTCTTTCTATGACACTTGCCTAAAATTGTTTTTATTGTTTTGGTTGGGCCATGTGATTGGCTCTATTCATGTTCCTTTTAGAGGCATTTGTACTCTCAATTAAGAAGGATTTTCTTCAAGATAAAGTATGACATGACTTCAAGGATGGGAGTGTGACACTAGATGCTTCTATCTTGCACTAAAACTTGTATTCGTTGTCAATTCCTTTACATTAGTATAGTTCTTCTTGAGCAATCGCTCCAAGATTTTTTCATCAGGATTAGGTTGTTGCACATAATGATTCTAATGGCGTTGCAACTAGGTTTTGTCCACATTGGGCTACAATGCATGTCTTGCTTGTGGGCCATCATTAGTGATGGAACGGCTAGATACTTGCGTAAGCCAATCTATCGAAATAACCTCGTTTCATGCATCAATACATTTTTTTTTCATTTTTTATGAAATATATCACATTCTTTATTTTTTTTGATGTAAAATAGAAAGAAGCAGCCAAATTTGAATATTTTAACGCCAAAGCGGGGGGTGGTAATGCTTGAGGTAATCATAGCGATAATTTATGTGGTAATAATAGAAATAGCAATAGAATGCACGACAATATACGTGGTAGTAATAGCAGTAGAATGCAAGACAATATACACTGTAATCTTTAATTTATAAAAAAAAACTCCTCATCCCCCTCTCTCCTCTTTGGCCATCCCATTTTTAACTATGTTACTACAAAACACGGTAAATGGCCTCGTAAACTTTTAAAAGTTTTATTGTGTATATAGATAGGAAACTGATAAAAATTGGCATGTTTGCCATTGTGAATGTGTGGGTGATCTGTTGGGCCAATCATGCACCTTTCTAGGGGGCAATGGATTCGCTACACATATCTGTAGTATCCATAGCTGTCTTGCAAATACATGCACATAGATGTGGTGGGTAGACCAAACACTTAATGAGGTGTGGAAGATGAGGGTACAAGGTTAGATGATGCCACTCCATTGATTGGTAGTTTGGTATGACTGAAAATTGGCACAAATTGCAATGCTGTGAGGGCAAGCAACCCGATATATATTCATCTTTGTTGTATAGAGGCCACACATTTTCCAAAACAACTTAAAGAGCTTCATGACTATTTGACACCCTCTTTTTTTGAAGCGATCAATTGTGCACAATCAACGAACAATATGGGTCATTTGATTGTTGTAAGGAAAAAAGAAAATGGGCAATGGATTATGCCCCCAAGCCTCAAACCTAGTATATCCCATTCACAAGGCACTTACGCTGCAATTAAAGTATCGTACATTTGTTTGAATGGTAGTGGGATTATAAAAATCAAATGGGCAATAGATTATGTCCCCAAGCCTCAAACCTAGTACATCCCACTCACAAGGCACTTACTCTGCAATTAAGTTATCGTACATTTGTTGGAATGGTTGTGCGCGTTTGTCGCACGTGTCAAAGCAAGGGAGTTGTTGTACACTATGTGTGAGCCACAAATGGCTGCAAGCACACAACCAGACTAATCTAGCAAGCTCAAGAGAGCAAGGGTGTGTCACTCACTGCTCTACGCTCACCTTCGTGGAGGATTCCTCACCGCGAAGAAGAGGGAGCTACCGCCTTGCCGCGCTCAACCGCCTCGCCGCCGCTGCCGCCGCCGTGCCGTCGCAATGCTCGATCACACACACTCTCTCTCTCTCTCTATGATCACACTCTCTCTTTCTCTCTCTCTCTCTCTCTCTCTCTCTCTCTCTCTCTCACGCATATACACACACAAGGAGATGAAGAAGAAGATGGAGATGGAGCAAGAGCACTCTTCAATTGCACAAATGAGAGAATGAGTAATTTTTAGGTTTAGGTGTCTTTTATATGAGCTCGCCCATTCACACTTGGGCGCCCATGCTTAGCCAACTAACCATTGAATGTTTCAGTTAGAGTGCGCCTCTTATCGGCGATCACTCTTACCCTTTTCCTATTGGACCAACAAACCCGACCGATGACTACTAGAAGTGGACGCTGGTGGTTCACATGCCTCCCTTCCTGATGTAGATTCCGTTCTCAGAATATAACAGTACAACATCGGGATCCACAATAGGAGTACCTGTAGCAGAAGAAAAACAACATTGTGAAAGCTCAAAGACAGCATGTGCATGCGTGCAATAAGTGAGATGCATACATGATATTCTAGGAAATGCAAAAAAATTCATGAATTGTAACATTGCCAACTCGAACAAGTGTAGTACCTGAATAAAATGCGATCGAGTCAAGGTCTATTAGGTTGACTCTAAGAGAAGTACACAAGAGCTAGGGCTAAAGAAAGTACTAGATTGACCAACATTAATTAAAAAATATCGAATAAAGAGTAGTTAACTCCAGGAATGCTTGTCGGGATTTAAAGACTAGTGATCTTGTCACTTATACCACTCAAGTGTGATTAATATAAAATATAATGAAGTTTGTGTTATTTGCTTTCTCTTTTCTCTTTTTCTTTCTTTTTTGTTGTTGTCATAGTTGCCAGAAGTAGATGGGGGACTCGAGGTCTCAAATATTAGCTTGAGCATAAACTAGCAGGGAGACTCGAGGTCTCAAATACCAGTTTAACACATGGACTTCCACAACACAAGTCACACTTAGGTGGAATAAGCTAGAGAGAACTAGATCCTTATAGCCTAAAACATTACTAAAGTTACTACAATCAATAGACTATTTAGGTATTAAAGTCAGCAATTAAGTGGCTTAGTTTAACATAAGGTCCTGATATCCACTTAAAGCTAACTAATATACCAAAATCAAAGAGAAGAACAAGATACTAGAAGTTTGAAAACATTATAGCATATAAATTGGCAATGTCACAACTTCATAAACTTTATGCATTGTTAGAAACTCAAATGACAAGATACAAACATGTAATTGTGGAAAGTATAGATAAAAGGAAGTAGTACATGTCATAATAATCAATATCTAATTCTCCTAAATGATTTTCTCATATTAAACTGATCATTTAATGTGGGGAAGTGCCAAGGGAGAAAAAGCTAGAATATTGGTTAAGTTAGCAGACCGGCCACAGTAGGGATCCAAAGGAGGGAAAATAGGGATCCAAAGGGGGGGCCATCTGCAAAAGAGCCATGTGAAACAACGGGCTAAAAAGACCCTAAGGTTCAGACCATTAAGACTTCCAAAATGCTAAGGTTCCAAAATTCAAAGGTTGTGTCCAAAGGTCAACCTTAGGGAAAATTGGATGCTTAGTGTGTGTGCCCAAAAAGTCTTTCTGCATCCCTACATGGGAGGGGGCGAGCCCCAAAGCTAGGGGATGAGAGAGAAAACCACACACACACACACAGGCTCCCTTTACACAAAGGGAATGAGGGACACATGTCAGCTCCCTAGGCCAGATGCCCACAAGGTGTGCCCAATTCCTATTGGAAGACCCTTGAAGTGGACCAATGAGAATTAAGCTAGAGTAAATCTAGTTTAATTAATTTAAAAACATTTAATAAAAGAAACCAATAAGAATTAAGTGTCCTAGAAGACTATTGGGCAGTCTCCCAAGGGGTCCAATGAGCATTCAGGAGCCCCATGGCTTGCCTGATTCCTATTGGCCAGGAGGCAAAGGGGTCCAATGAGAGTTTAGTTTAATTATTTAATTACCTAAAGCTCTCACAAAAGGGGAAAGGGGGACACATGTCAGAAGGCTATCACTTATGCTGCTTAATCCCTATTGGCTTGACCTGGGGAGGTCCAATGAGGCAAAAGCCAGCCTAACTTAGCAGCTAGGGCTCGCCCAAGAGAGAGAGGGGGCTGATTTTTGATTGGCATTGACACACACACTCTCACACTTGACCATGTGTGAAGGAAAAAACACTCTATCTCCTCCCAAGCTTTAATGGAGAGCTCATCACCTACTCCAAGCTTGTGAGATAGAAGCCTACATCAACACTCTCTTGGCATGTGGATGCAAATCCAACCAAGAGCCAAGCTTCAATGCATGCTCATCTTCTCTACCAAGCTAATTACTAAGCTAAGCTATGCTAATATGAGTGATTATGTGAGGAGATGTACTTCTTTCTCGTAAGATACTTCTTTTTCCTCTCAATCTACTCTCATACCCTGCTAGCTCTCACCATCTTCGAAGGTGTGTGAGGTCTTGGGTCTGAGAACGGGGATAATTCAAGTTGTGTTTGATTAAGTGTTTTGCTTGGTGTATGAAGCTTCCATCTTCATTGCACTAGCTAGTCTTGAAGGAACACAAAGAATTGTATTGTACAATGTCTCTCTTGATGGGAGAAACCATAATACAAAGCCTTTTGGAGGGGGGACCGGCTCCATGCAAATCCGGTCCTCAACTGTTGTCAATAGTTTAATTGCTCTCTCTTTTGAAAGTATTGTCGATGCTATCTAACTAGGTGTTATGCTTTTTGTTGCTCTCTCCACCCAAGCACTCTTGTAATTATCATTAGGAATCTATTCTAATGAAATGCCCACTATGTTCATGCTAATTCCGCTACAAATAAGATTTTAGGCCATTAAATGTTACATTGGTATCAGAGCTCAAGGTTTCTCTTTTCTTGCTCAAGAAGGGAGGTCCTCAAGCTAGCTACAAATGGTTGGTATTATTAATTGCCTGTGAGTAAGTAGAATAGGGATTTTTCAGCCTTGCAGTGCGCCTGCCTTTGTGCAGTTAACGGGGCATCACCGTCGAGAGCTATGGTCTTAATAGTGGAGTCCTACGGGGCTTGCCTACGGCTTAACCACTATTGAGCTATTAGAAGCTTGACAGGAGCCGGTGCTGTTTTGGTGTCGAAAGACCCTCTCTTCTATTCCTTGCAATTAATGGTATTCGAGCCGCGGGTACAGTAGCTTGAGTGCTTTTTCTAAAGGGGTAAAGAGGAGTAGCAACTAGGGCTTGAAGTGCCAAAGTATACCTAAAAAGTTTACACCTAAAAATTGTTAGAATGGCTGACAATATTAAAGAGAGTGAAGTTAATGTTGATAACTTTGATTTTGCTCATGAGCAAGCTACTAATAATGCTTCAATGCTTGTTAATTATCTTGTTTCTAGGCTTCAACAAGCCATGGGCAATCCATCGCTCCAAAGTGAAGTGCAACAGCACCTCCGTGCTCACGGGATTCTCCAAGCTCATCACCATGACGAGAGAACACCTAGGAAGCCTCCTTGTGAGACTACCAAAAGAGGTCTCTCTCCGATTCGGGAAGAAGAAGAGAATCCATATGAAGGGCTCAAGAACTTACTTCTTGATGATGCATCTCCTTCCCAAAGGAGAACTCAAGAGCCTCCACCGAAGGAACGAGAAAGAAGCGAGTCTCCCGCCACCTCGGCGGAGATGGCTCCACGAAGACGGCGGGCTAAACGCTCTCCATCACCACCAAAGCGGAGAAGACCATCACACTCTTCTCCACGCCATAATTCAAAGAGGGATGATAAAAAGCAAGAGAAGAAAAAGGCGAGAAAGAGGACACCCTCTTCTCCATCTTCTTTATCCTCTTCCTCTTATGAAAGCTATGGTGAAGACGACAAAGATCAAGACAAGAAAAAGGCGAGAAAGAGGTCACCCTCTTCTCCACCTTCTTCAAATTCTTCATCTTCTGAAGAAAGTGATGGTGCAACTTTTGAACCATCAAAAAGAAGAGGCCATAGGAAATCCTATGCCGCATGGAAGAGGTCGTCCAAGCTGAAGAAATTCAAAGAGGGAGGGAAGAGCATCTCTTTCCTTACCTATGATGGTACCTTTGGTGCTACAGACAAAGTTTTGGCCTTTATCCAGCAATTCGATGCGGCGTTTGGAGATGAGGGCTTCACGGAGTCCTCTAAGCTACGCCATGTAGCTATGCACTTTCAAAAGTCCGCCAGACAATGGTGGTCTAGCCTACGAGCCAACGGTGAAGCTCCACGAACATGGAAGGCTTTAAGAGCTTCCATTATGAAGCAGTTTTTGGCCACCGATGCCAAAGACAAAGTACTCACCGAATGGCGAAGCTTAAAGCTCTCTCCCAATGAATCCATCCACAAATATGTAGACAAGTTTTGGGACTTACAACTCAAAGCCACTGTCTTCAAAAGGTTGGATTTTGGAGAGCAAAAGCAACAATTTTGTGCGGGCTTAACCGAAGAAATGGCGGAGTATGTCAACTCCCAAAGGCCACGTACCATATCGGCGGTAATACATCATACTATGGTGGCCTCGCGAATCAATTTCCAAACGGGGGGTAAAAGAAATAATAAGCCCCCGGAAAACAAGGGTTCCAATGAGCCTAAGGGGAAGGACAATGTCCAAAAGTCTCCTAAGGGCAATTCCAACAAAGCCAAAGAGAAGGGAGTTTACAAAGGAGAGAATAAACTCTCTCCTGAAGAGCTTGAGCGTTATCGTAAAGATAACCGGTGTTTCAAGTGCGGCGAACAAGGGCATGCGTACCGCGCTTGTCCCCAAAAGAACAACCGCCAAGATCCTCCTAGAGCTTCTTTGGTTGAAATCCAAGAGGAGGAGATTCATCAAACTCACCACAAAGGATCTCCTCTATGCCATGCTTGGGGAAAGGTAAGAGAACATGATGCTTTTATTCTCTTTGACCCTGGTTCTACTCACAATTTCATATCTATGGAGTTAGCCACCAAGCTAGGCATACAATCCTACGAGATGGGAGATATCCTACCCGCAGACAGTGCCTTCAAGGGGCAAGAAGCTTCAGTCACTCCCTTAATCGGGAAATTGAGGCTTCATGTCCAAGGCTATGTGGACAAAGAGGATTTCTTTATCTCTCCTCTCAAGCATGAGGATGTAATCCTAGGGGCACCATGGTTTGACCGTCTGGCTGCCCATGTTAAATTTCCTGAAAGGAGAATCTCCTTTAAGTTCAGGGAAAAGGACATGTATATAGATGCTAGGGAGATGGGTAACACCATCCCCATTGTACATACACCAGCTTTCAACAAGTCAATAAAGAGCTCTATTTCCGTGTACATGATTTTTGTTAAAGATTCTCAAAATGAACCTAATGCTTTAGCAAAAGAAAATAAAAGCAACCAAAAGGAATTAGAGTTATCCAATTTTCTCAAGGGGTTTCAAGATGTCTTTATTGACGACATCCCTTGTGAGCTACCTCCTAAACGAGGTAATGACGACCATGCAATTGAACTTCTTCCAGGAAGTTCACCGCCTAACAAACCTCCTTATAGAGTTTCTCAAGCTCAACAAGAGGAGATTATGCGGCAAGTGCATGAGTTAATTGAGAAGGGCATGGTTAGGCCTAGCTCATCTCCATTTTGCTCACCTGTGCTATTAGTGCAAAAGAAAGACGGCACATATCGTATGTGTGTCGACTATAGAGCACTAAATAGGATCACTATCAAGAATAGGTTTCCCGTTCCACGGGTAGAAGACCTATTTGATAAGCTACAAGGATCGACCTACTTCAGTAGGATTGACCTAAAAAGTGGCTATCATCAAATAAGGATAGTTGATCAAGACATTGTAAAGACCGCATTTCGTACTACATTTGGTCTTTACGAATACATTGTCATGCCTTTTGGCTTGACTAATGCACCAGCCACATTTAACCGCTTGATGGAGAAGCTGTTCAGACCTCATCGAACCTTCACTGGAGTGTTCTTTGATGATATTATCATCTACTCTAATTCATTAGAGGAACACAAGCAACACCTCCAGGTAATATTTCAAGTTTTAAGAGAGAATAAACTTTATGTTAATCGAAAGAAAAGTGAATTTTCTTGCAAGAGATTCAATATTTAGGTCACATTATCTCTCAAGATGGAATCCAAATGGATCCATCCAAGTTAGAGGTAATAAAAGGATGGCCTAAACCAAGGAATCTTCATGAACTAAGAAGCTTTATAGGTATGTGTGCATACTATAGACGCTTCATAGAAAAGTTCTCACAAATTGCGGGACCATTACATGACCTAACAAAGAAAAATGTTAGGTATACGTGGTCTGCTAAGGAGAACAATGCTTTCGAAAAGCTTAAAGAAAAGCTTATCTCTCAACCTGTGCTTACACTACCGGATCTCTCAAAACCATTTGAGGTCCAATGTGATGCTTGTGGTGATTGCCTTGGGGCTGTTTTGCTCCAAGAAGGGCACGCCATAGGCTATGAGAGTCGAAGGCTCGACCCTGTTGAGCAAGCTCTAGGCATATACGAAAAAGAACTCCTTGCAGTTCTACATGCCTTAGACTCATGGAAGCACTATTTATTGGGGACTCCTTTCATTCTGCGAACGGATCACCAAAGTCTTAAGTACTTCATGACGCAGACCAAGCTCTCCGACAAACAAATGAGGTGGGCAAATTTCCTTTCGCAATTTCATTTTCATATTGCTCACATTGCTGGCAAGCATAATCAAGTAGCCGATGCACTCTCAAGACGACCGAGAGTGAATGCGGTTTCCATAGCAACTCACAATGATCTATCTTCAATGATAGATGAGTATGCTATTGATCCCGATTTTAGAGATGTGATTTCAGCCCTTGCATTAGGGAAGAAAGAAGAACCATTTACTTTACAAGATGGTTATCTTCTCTATGGCAATAGACTATGCGTTACTAACTCACTACGTGAGAAAGTAATGTATGAATCTCATGCTCCCCCATATGCGGGGCATAGAGGGATTCAGTCTACCCTAAAGGGAATTGAAACATATTTCTATTGGCCTACCATGAAAGTGAACATACATGAGTATGTTTCCAAATGTGTGGTATGTCAAAAGACAAAATTTGATAGAGGGAAGCAACTTGGATTGCTTCAACCCTTGCCAATCCCTAATTCACCGTGGGAGAGCATATCCATGGATTTTATCTTTGGATTGCCTAAGTCTATCCATGGGAATACGGGAATATGGACGATAGTAGACAGGTTTAGTAAACAAGCTCATTTTATACCTGTCAAAAAGACTATCAAAGCCCATCAAATGGCAACCCTCTTCATTTCACAAATTTTTAAGTACCATGGCTTGCCAATGTCCATAGTGTCGGATAGAGATCCTAGAATGACCAGTAATTTCTGGAAGGGTCTCTTTGAGAATTTAGGAACAAGGCTAAACTTCTCTTCCCCATCCCAAACTGATGGCCAAAGTGAAATAGCTAACCTAACTATTCTCGATCTACTAAAAGCCTATGTAACGGAAGTAGATCAAAGATCCCAATGGGAGAAG
The DNA here is from genome assembly GCF_014529385.1 of Adiantum capillus-veneris. Taxonomy (NCBI): domain Eukaryota; kingdom Viridiplantae; phylum Streptophyta; class Polypodiopsida; order Polypodiales; family Pteridaceae; genus Adiantum; species Adiantum capillus-veneris. The sequence goes on from NC_140937.1 coordinate 111,715,909, forward strand.
TACTTACCCTTAGTAGAGTATGCTTACAATAACACTGTACATACTTCTACAGGAAAAGCACCTTTCGAGGTAATTGAGGGAAGATCAAAAAGTCCCTTGCTACTTAAGGTACATGGGAAGATCTTCGCTGCAGATGAGTATAGCCGAGACCTACAAGAATCTTTCCAAAAGATTAAGGATGCTATCTCTATCTCACAGCAAAGGAAAAGGCTGCTGCTGACAAGCACAGAAGAGCCCAAGCCTTTAAAGAAAACGATTGGTCTTGTTAAAGTTTCCCAAGGCTCGATTAAGGCACACGACGGGCAAGAATCCTACGGGCCACCAAAAGTACTATGCTAAACTAGCAAAAAGGTACTATGGTCCCTTCCAGATTCTTAGGCCAATCAATGAGATGGCCTATCAACTTAAGTTGCCCAATCATTGGCTCATACACAATGCTTTTCATGTGAGCCTTTTAAAGCCTTACAAAGGAGAGCCACCTCAAGAACCAACTAAAAGACCACCCAGAGAGGACAACGATACATTACTTTCTCACGTAGTGAGTTAGTAACGCATAGTCTATTGCCATAGAGAAGATAACCATCTTGTAAAGTAAATGGTTCTTCTTTCTTCCCTAATGCAAGGGCTGAAATCACATCTCTAAAATCGGATCAATAGCATACTCATCTATCATTGAAGATAGATCATTGTGAGTTGCTATGGAAACCGCATTCACTCTCGTCGTCTTGAGAGTGCATCGGCTACTTGATTATGCTTGCCAGCAATGTGAGCAATATGAAAATGAAATTTGCGAAAGGAAATTTGCCCACCTCATTTGTTTGTCGGAGAGCTTGGTCTGCGTCATGAAGTACTTAAGACTTTGGTGATCCGTTCGCAGAATGAAAGGAGTCCCCAATAAATAGTGCTTCCATGAGTCTAAGGCATGTAGAACTGCAAGGAGTTCTTTTTCGTATATGCCTAGAGCTTGCTCAACAGGTCGAGCCTTCGACTCTCATAGCCTATGGCGTGCCCTTCTTGGAGCAAAACAGCCCCAAGGCAATCACCACAAGCATCACATTGGACCTCAAATGGTTTTGAGAGATCCGGTAGTGTAAGCACAGGTTGAGAGATAAGCTTTTTCTTTAAGCTTTTCGAAAGCATTTTTCTCCTTAGCAGACCACGTATACCTAACATTTTCTTTGTTAGGTCATGTAATGGTCCCGCAATTTGTGAAACTTTTCTATGAAGCGTCTATAGTATGCACACATACCTATAAAGCTTCTTAGTTCATGAAGATTCCTTGGTTTAGGGCCATCCTTTTATTACCTCTAACTTGGATGGATCCATTTGGATTCCATCTTTGAGAGATAATGTGACCTAAATATTGAATCTCTTGCAAGAAAAATTCACTTTTCTTTCGATTAACATAAAGTTTATTCTCTCTTAAAACTTGAAATATTACCTGGAGGTGTTGCTTGTGTTCCTCTAATGAATTAGAGTAGATGATAATATCATCAAAGAACACTCCAGTGAAGGTTCGATGAGGTCTGAACAGCTTCTCCATCAAGCGTTAAATGTGGCTGGTGCATTAGTCAAGCCAAAAGGCATGACAATGTATTCGTAAAGACCAAATGTAGTACGAAATGCGGTCTTTACAATGTCTTGATCAACTATCCTTATTTGATGATAGCCACTTTTTAGGTCAATCCTACTGAAGTAGGTCGATCCTTGTAGCTTAATCAAATAGGTCTTCTACCCGTGGAACGGGAAACCTATCTTGATAGTGATCCTATTTAGTGCTCTATAGTCGACACACATACGATATGTGCCGTCTTTCTTTTGCACTAATAGCACAGGTGAGCAAAAATGGAGATGAGCTAGGCCAACCATGCCCTTCTCAATTAACTCATGCACTTGCCGCATAATCTCCTCTTGTTGAGCTTGAGAAACTCTATAAGGAGTTTGTTAGGCGTGAACTTCCTGGAAGAAGTTCAATTGCATGGTCGTCATTACCTCGTTTAGGAGCTTTAATGGAGAGCTCATCACCTACTCCAAGCTTGTGAGATAGAAGCCTACATCAACACTCTCTTGGCATGTGGATGCAAATCCAACCAAGAGCCAAGCTTCAATGCATGCTCATCTTCTCTACCAAGCTAATTACTAAGCTAAGCTATGCTAATATGAGTGATTATGTGAGGAGATGTACTTCTTTCTCGTAAGATACTTCTTTTTTCCTCTCAATCTACTCTCATACCCTGCTAGCTCTCACCATCTTCGAAGGTGTGTGAGGTCTTGGGTCTGAGAACGGGGATAATTCAAGTTGTGTTTGATTAAGTGTTTTGCTTGGTGTATGAAGCTTCCATCTTCATTGCACTAGCTAGTCTTGAAGGAACACAAAGAATTGTATTGTACAATGTCTCTCTTGATGGGAGAAACCATAATACAAAGCCTTTTGGAGGGGGACCGGCTCCATGCAAATCCGGTCCTCAACTGTTGTCAATAGTTTAATTGCTCTCTCTTTTGAAAGTATTGTCGATGCTATCTAACTAGGTGTTATGCTTTTTGTTGCTCTCTCCACCCAAGCACTCTTGTAATTATCATTAGGAATCTATTCTAATGAAATGCCCACTATGTTCATGCTAATTTCCGCTACAAATAAGATTTTAGGCCATTAAATGTTACAAGTACACATGATATAATGGAGAACATCCGTTGTAACATGTAAACATCCATTGTCGTTGTTCTTCGAAGACATCCTTATGTAGTCACAAACTGCACAATAGTCACTCCAAACATCCATCTTCTAGAGGCACATCAGTGGGAAAAGGTACCAACCCTTATTGAACACAATTAAAATACATAAGGAACCCTAACCTAATTATTTGCACTTCCCCTAGAGAGTCAAGGGAATAGGATATTGTAGAGATTGGGAGAAAATCCTAAGGCTAAAACCTATCCTCGTCGTCAAGAAAAACGAAGTCATCATCCGTGAGACCATATGTGTCATCCGTGTAATCATGTAAATCGTCTTCATCATTAGAGGCACCAATATTTACTAAGAAGGTCACTAGACGCCTATTGTCATCTTGGTCAAGAGGGTAGTCTTGTGCAATGGGAGAGACTCTCTACTAAGTATGGATCAATCATGGTCAAGAGACGTATCAACCATTCTAACTCCTCGGAATTCCTCTCACATGCTAGCGTACCTACCAAATCCCATTCATAGGCAACCACCGGAAAGACCATGTGAAACACTTGTGAAAAGTAAAGAGTGTACCTCTCACCCAAGGCAGGAGTGGATGACTCTAGCGTACTAGCCATATCTGTACACACAAATAGATGTTGGTTAGAGTGCAAATATTATAAGGGCCGTGTCAAAAGGTCGTGTCCTTCTGCATAATGTGTTTTTATGATTTTGGGTCATGTAGTAGAACTTGTGGGTTTTCAAATTTTTGTTTGGTGGCTCTTGCTCTTTTACTTTCTTATTTTTGTTTTTTGTGAGTATAAGGCTTTATATATACATTCCCTAAGATTGGGAGATTGAGAAGTCAGAGAGGAAGGTTGAGAGGGAAGTGAGTGAATGATGAATGTCAACAAACATTCCCCCCTTCCTTAGGTAGATCGTATCTTTTGGAATAATGTCGTCACCTTTTGAAACCAATTGTTTCAAGTTGTTATGGGTGAAGACTTTGACCAATAGTTTTCGACCATCCTAGGCATTTTATCTAGTTGTAAGGGTGGTAAGTTACTCTTCTATGATTTTATTTGCAACATTGTTGTAGGTAATGAACTTACAACGGGAGGTGCAAATTTTTCCTTGTTTGTATGGATATGTACAATGGTAGGTGGAGATTGCATCGAAGCTTCTATTTCCGTATAGGAGCTACATGAAGAGAAAGAAGCTTCATTCGACTTCCCTATTCCTGAACAGGGTGGAACAAATCGTTCTTTCTTTGGTACCCAAACTAGCTATGGAGCGGGTGTGTAGCATTCCATGATTTTTTCCTTTCCGTGATCTTCAATACGTTTTGGAGCGACATGATTGGGCTCACATGGGCCAGGTGACAAGTAAGAGCACAATTTACGTTTTGGCACCCAGATTTGATCATTTCCTTCATAGTAGTCTTGGGCTTCCGATAGTTATTTAGGAATCCAACGCAATGTTTCTTTACATTTCTTGGGGCTAGTGGGACGTCTCTTACCAAGCTCCTGTCTTTTAGCACTAGCTATGGTCGCTAAAGAAGCTTTAGGGACCCACTTTTATGTTTTGTTTGTTATATTAGGATGGGTGTTGTGTGTCTCAAGCTTTATTTCAACTACAACAGTTGAAGCTCTAGAGAGTTGGGCTATGGGGACATATGGTTCAACCTCCTGGACATGCAATGTTTTGGGTTTTATTTCCTTAAGAGACAATATCTTAAGGACTATGGCTTGAGTGGCAGAGCTAAGAGTTGGTTTCTGCATTGTGAAACCCCCAGTCCCCCAATAAATAGTACATTTGGTGGCTATTTAGTTGGTACTCTCAGCTTGGCCATTTGCTTGTGGATAATACGGTATGGACTTATGGTGAGTTATCATGAAGTTGGTAGTGAGTTCTTTTATCACTCCATTTATAAAATGAGTGCCATTGTCACTCACAATCTCAAAGGGACAACCAAATCTTGTAATAATATTTTCAAAGAGAAACTTGGCAGTTGACCTTGCATCAGCCTTACGCATCGCCTTGGCTTCCGTCCACCTTGTTACATAGTCAGTGGCAATGATAATATATCGAGATTGAGTGCTACAAGCTGCCGGACTAATTGGGCCTACAAAGTCCAAACCCCATTTTTCAAATGGTTGACTCACTTTAACAAGATGTAAGGGCATCTAATCCTTTCGTTGTGTGATCTTGTAACGTTGGCATTCATCACATCCTTTTGCAAAAAGTGATGCATCCTTGAATAAGGTAGGCCACCAATAGCCTGATTGCAACACCTTTCTAGCTGTTAGCTCCCTTGAGAAATGTCCTCCAACTATACCCATGTGGGCTTCTTGCAGTATGTATAAATACTCATCCTCACGGGCACAATGTCTAAGAACATCGTCATTCCCTAGCCTGCAAAGAGTTCCTGCAATGATAAAATAAGGTTCACATTCTTTTAACAGTTTTCGAGCTATATCCTTACAAATTAGCTCTTTGGGTGGAAAACCATTAACTAGAAAGTTCACAATCTTCTCACTCCATTCAGGCATGATCTCGACTAGAAATAATGAAGTATCGGGCAATTCTTCATCGACTCCAGTAGGGGCTTCATCATTGGGTATGCGAGACAAATGATCCGCCATGACATGTCTTTTACCAGGTCTCACCACAACGGTAAAATCAAACTCAAGGAGAATAAACAAACATCGTGTAATTCTTCCTGTGGAACAAGGTTTATTTACTAAATATAACAAGGCTTGATGATCCACATAGAAAACAAACTTGTTAGCAAGAAGGTAGTAGTGAAATTTCTTCACTGCGTAAATCATAGCTAAACCTTACCGCCTTGTAGTGGTGTAGTTTCTGTCGGCATCATTCAATTCCCGACTTGCAAAACTAATGGGGTAGTCCAGTTTATGTTCTCCTGGTTGAGAGCTACAACACACCCAATAGCAAAGTTCGATGCATCAATATGCACATGGAATATTACATTCCAATCGGGCACTCGTAGAATAGGAGCACAGTCAAGGTCTTTTTCAATGACTCATAAGCATGGCCACACTCCGCGGTCCAGTGAAACTCAATAAGAAGTTTGTACAATGGACGAGCTATCTCCGTCGGTAATAACCAACATGGCCCATGAACCTTTGAACTCCTTTATGGTTTGTAGGTGGTGGCAATTCAGCAATGACTTTAATTTTGCTCTCATCTGTGGAAATCCCATTCTTGGACACTATGTGCCCTAAAATTACTCCATGTTTAACCCAAAATTGGCATTTGAAAGGGTTTAAGGAGATGCGATATAATCTGCACTTCTCAAACACTTTTCGTAAGCATGATAGATGTTCTTTTCAAGAGGAATAAACACAAAGGTTATCTAAGAAATCTTCGCAAAACTCCCTCAAATATTATCTAAAAGTAGTGTTTATTAATCTTTGAAAGGTACCAGGGGCATTGGTTAAGCCAAAAGCCATAACACGAAATGCGAACACTCCAAGTTCGGTTATAAAGGCTATTTTAGCTTGGTCCTCTAGAGCAATTAAGATTTGATTGTATCTAGAGTACCCATCTAAAAAGCTATAAGCTTCCTTCCCTGCAACGCTTTCAAGCACATGTTCTGAATATGGCAAGGGGTAATGGTCCCTCCTAGTGGGCGGTATTGACCTTCTTGAGATCCATGCACACTCTGAGTTTCCCATTCTTTTTTGGGCACAATCACTATTGGAGACACCCATTCTGAGTGCTCAATAGGGTATATGAATCCGCATTTCACAAGCTTTTCAATATCTTCTTGAACAATCTTTGCATATTTAGGATTCATTGGGTAGGGTCGTTGCTAAACTGGTCTAGCCATGCTATTCATGGGGATTGTGTGTTGCACCACGGAAGGTGGAACACCTTTCATATCATGATATGTCCAAGCAAACATATCCTTGAGTTCCTTGAGAAGTTCTTCAAGTACACACTCCTCAGTCTCTGTCAGATCTTGGGCAATGAAAACAGGTTTGGACTCTTCTCCTGGGTCTGCTAACTCTATTTCCTTAACTATCGTTGGACCGTCATAAACTCCATTGGTTCCATCGATAGGTTTTCTTTGAGCCTTTGTATACACAACCTTACGTTCCTCTGTGGTGTAGGATTTGAAATGTTCAGGTGCAGGGTGTAAGTCTGTGGGGTCCTATTGTTCTGTGACTGTGATTTCAGTTCCGATTCTTTTTGTTGTTGAGCTAACTCTTGATTTTGTCATCTCCTTACGGTACGGCTCAACTTTGGATTCTCTATAGCCTCTAGTTGTGCGATGTCAATGGGTTGTGGACTACACCACATAACACTTTGAAGGTATTCACCCTAGTTATTTTCCAACTTTCGATGAGCATTACATGCCCCTATTCTGCGGTAGATTTCTTTTCATTTATTCTAGCACACACATTTACTTGATATCGTCGCCTCTTATATCTCTTACTCTTCTTGTCTAATTTTTTATTACGATCGATCTCTAGTGAGGAGTCACTAGATGAATCACTACTTGTGTCTTTTGCTCCCTTAGATAGATTGTCATCTAGGATACCACTGGGCCCTGAATGGTTTGTCCCCACATTTGCACTAAGATTTAACTCAAATTCTTCGTCCTTAGAGTCAATTTCAATTGATAATTTTGACCCCAAATCGTGTAGGCTATAGTCTTGTGAGACGCAACTGGTTCCAATGCCAGTCAAACCTTCATCTTGTCGGTCATCAGAAGCTATATGCATTGCTTCTAGCATATTTAAGGGTACCAAAAGTGGCATTTCATCCCCCTCAGGTGTTACCCAAGTCGTCCCCCTGTTTCCCCAAGTGTCTATGGTTGCTGCTATAAGTGGATCCAATCCACATTGCCCGACTCAGTCCTCCCAGGTAGTACATCCATATAAGGAGAATTTTCCCCAACATCATTGTCCATTTTACATGTATAACAATACTGCAATGGGGCAGAGTGAACTGCGGTGTCAGATCTATGATCAATTATAAACTTGTTTCCTAGAGGATATGCTCGACTAGTTACAAGATCCACTCGAATGACAGAATCTTGCAACTGCAAGTAGACATGGTTTTTAGACTAGTCATGCACCATTTTTGCTTCCCTCATGAAAGGACGTCCTAAGATCATCTCAGATGCCATAGTGTGCTTGGAGAAATCCATAACAATGAAGGTATTTCTTATTTTATGTCCAAAGATCTTGATTTTATAATATTTTAGCATCCCAATAGGTTAAACAATAGACCCATTGGCCATCTTTACTACTATGGTTGTGGTCCCAAGGTGAGATCTTCCCATAGTTTCCAAGCAATTTTTAGTCACAATGCTAATCCCAGCGCCATCATCAAGGATTCCCTTTACAGTTAATCCCTTGGTAGTGTTTGGTATGGTTGCATTGGATTCATCGCCCTCAAAGTATTGTCCCAACTTTTTAACAGGTATTTCTACAACAAGGTTCTCATCTAGGTTGGGTTGTGGATCTAAGTGTTCCTCCTCTATTGGCATCTCCCTAGCTCCATCCATCTGTGAAAATTGTGGTAGCCCGACCTTCAGTTCCCCATTGAGGAAAGCTGGAAGAGCTAAGAATAGCTCAGGGTCTCCATATAGTTTGGACATGATGGTGGTTCTAACTTCTGAAGCCATGAAATCCATCAATTTGGCAATGTTTAACGTCATCTTTTGGGCTTCAGTTCCTTGACGTGAGGAAGATGGGATCTCCATTTCTTTGATAGGGTCAGGTAGTCCCTCTCTGTAAAAATTCTTTCCAACAAGAAGTGAGTACGCCCACTTTCCCATGACTTTAAGTCACTTTCTTCTTGGATGACACTAGGTATGGCTATGGGTTTATGGACTTGGTGAGGTTGTTGTTGCGTAGGAAACAATGTGTCTGTAATCTGGATCTACCTAGATGCTAGTTCTAGATCCCTTTGGGTATCTTCTACCGAACTCATTGATTGCTTGACTCGCTTGATCTCCTCTATAGGGTTTGGATAAGTTCCTATCTTCTTCTTGGATCCTGGCCATTGTGGCTCATTCCGATCTTCCTTGTTGGTTTCTTTCTTAGTGGTCATTTTGGTCTCCATGGTTTCACCTGAATAAGAATCCTCTTCAGCATCGTTCATATATACAAGGTCGTCACCAGTCCCTATGTTGGTCTTTGAATTGGGGTTTGACTTCTCTGCTTTTTGCAATCTATTCCTTCGTGTTTTTGTTTTCTTCTTCTTCTGAGATTGGGCAATTGATGTCATGTCTCTTTCTTCAAGAATATAATTTTGTTTTTGGAGCATCGATTGTGTGAGTACGTTTACTGGTACCACAAGTGTACTTTGTGATGGCTCCTCGATAGCCTCAATCAAGTTTAATGGCGTGATCTTCGGTGCATTTGGATTATTTGGAAATTGGGCACTCAAATGATCTATGCCACATCGATTACACATGAGTATCGGCATTGTAGACGTGCTCGCTTGATTGGTTTGCATTAGTGTAGCATTCTTTTGTAGCCTAATAGGACACTCGGCCACACGATGTGGACCTCCACACTCATAGCATTGAAGAGGTGATCTCTTGGCAGTGTAATTGATATCTTGGCCTCTTGTAGCAAGAGTAGCTACTTGATAGATAGGTTTGACTTGTCCCCAATAGTCCTCCATGTAGTATTGTGGAATTTCTTCAAGCGCATCAATCCCATAGGCAATATTAGGGTCTATATCTTCCTCATAGACTTCCAAGCAAGAAATAGATGACTCACAACCCACTTGATTCACAAACATGATTGTCGGATGTGGTGCTTGCGGTCCTAGCACTGGAGGTGGTAAGGGTGTTGTTTGAACAACATTTTGGGCCCTAGGGACCATGTATTGTGTCGTTTGTTCAAGAGGTGGGGCCGGCATCAATGCAGGCACTCAAGGTGTGTTTGTCCATGCTAAGGTTGGTCTATTGGCCATCGCGCTCTTAAATACTATGCAATCCTTAGCTTGATGACTATACCTCCCACATGTATTGCAATTCTCATTAAATTCTACTCTAAAAGTAGGGCATTCACTAGTACTATGCGGACCATAGCATAGTGAGCACCATTGTTGCTCCCTTCTTGGATACATATGATTGTTTTGCGAAGCACCATTGTCTCTAAGACTCTCTTGAATGACCTTGGTGAGATCTGCTAAAGTCATCGCAGATATCTTTGGCTCCTTAGCAATAGGATTTAGGGTCATTGGCCGATGCCCCGATGCTTGCGAGCTGGTAGATTTAGGCTCAACAGACACTCTTTCTTTTTGAATCATTAAATTATCCTCCAATTGGATCGCATTGGTAGTGACTGCTTCCCAAGTGGTGATACCTCTAATGACTAGGCTATTGTAGATATCCTCATGTCGTAATCCACTAATGAATCTATCAAGCAATTGGGTAACCCTCCATGATATGTCAGAGGAAGAGTCACTAGCCGCTATGTTTGGGTCTTGGGTTGTACTACCTTGTGTCCCCGCCGAGGGCCCGAAACCCTCCATGGGGATTACGCATTGGGTAACCCTCCATGATATGTCAGAGGAAGAGTCACTAGCCGCTATGTTTGGGTCTTGGGTTGTACTACCTTGTGTCCCCGCCGAGGGCCCGAAACCTAAGGTAGGTGGGTATTGAGAACCCGCGTAAGTCGAAGTGCTCACTAGTTGCTCGGCCTCTAGCACACGACCAGAGCGCAGATGCATGTACCTTTGGCACCCTACAAGCGTCGGCAAATACCCTCGAAGGTTAATCGCTTGATTTTTTGAGTGTTTTACACCACTACAAGAGCTTCTTCATATTAGTGACGCTAGCAGTGCGACGCTCAAATGTTAAAATCCACGGCGTCACTATGAGCATCGCTATGACCGTAGCTATAAAACAAATACTATAGCGACGCCGATAGGGGTAAAAAAAAAATCGAGTGTGCCAAAAACTCAGATCTCAAATCTAAGTTTTGGTGCTCTAGCGAAATAGGTAAACCCGCACTCTCCCTCTCTCTCTCTCTCTCTCCTCCCCCCCCCCCCCCCCCCCCCCCACACACACACACACACGAGGAGAGGAAGGAGAGCCAGGTATGCTCCTTTCCTCTCCTCTCTCTCATGTTTCCTTTCCCTCTTTCTCTCCCCCTCTCTGAACCTCTCTCTCTCTCTCTCACACACACACACACACACACACACACACACACACACACACACACACACACATTGTGTCTTTGAGAGAGAGAGAGAGAGAGAGAGAGAGAGTACACACATGCATAAACAAAAAACAAATACACACACATTGAATGTACAAAAAATTACACACACATGCATAAACAAAGAATGCATACACATACACATACACATTGAGAGAGAGAGAGAGAGAGAGAGAGAGAGAGAGAGAGAGAGAGAGAGAGAGAGAGAGGGGGAGAGAGAAACCAAAGAGAGAGAGAGAGGGGGAGAAGACGAAAAGAGAGAGGTAAGGGGAGAAAACAAAGAGAGAGAGAGAGAGATAGATAAAAAAGATAGAGAAAATATGAAATGAAATGTTATATTAAAATTTAGGGTTATGTTAGATTTCAAATTACATTTAAGATTAGGTTAGATTAAGATCTAAAATTAAGTTAGATTACATTTAACTTATATTTAAATTTATTCTAAATTTAAAATTAGGCTAGACTTAAGATTATATTAAGATTTAAATTAGATTCAAGATTATGTTAGATTACATTTAGGTTTAGGTTAGATTTAAGATTAGATTAGATTAGATTGATATTTCACGAATAATGATGCCATCTCCACCACAGTTACTTCAATCAGAAATGCGAATACGAAAAGAAAAGCTATGAAGAGATGTTAAGATGCTATGAATTGCTACAGTTGGAGAAGAGGCAAAGGGGTTTTGTCCACTAATGCACTGTCATGTAGACGTGGGTGTGTAGATTACTCGTACCCACAAATATACGCATTGAACAATAAAGACCAGATTATAACCCAGTGATTTTGATCTCCGTGCACCTCTAGACCAAGGTGTGAAGGGATCGGACATGACTAGAGAATGTGAGGTAGTTTACAATGTGAACAAAGAGAGAGAGAGAGAGAGAGAGAGAGAGAGAGAGAGAGAGAGAGAGAGAGAGAGAGAGAGATAAAATACGGAGGATGCCTATAGAAGATTAAATTTATGTCCAGGTTATAAGGTTTTTACATTCATTATGAGTAGTCACGATGATGTGGGGCCGTCCAATCGAAACACCTATCTCTCAACAAGGATCTTATGTCCTTGTAATCAATGCAAACATGCTGTGCGACAGACAAGACGCGTTTTTTTGCAGCACGTTTGAAAATTTGGCGAGTTTGATCCATCTATTATAGATCGAGCTGTTGCCAATTATAACTCGTCGGACTCTGACGCTGGCCAACAGACAGCAATCTTGCAACCCAATAGACGTGTTCACAGGCGCTTTGGTCAAGCAGCATACGTGAGGCCACAAGATGTAGCCTCTGATAGCTGATCATGCTGACCACATTTCCAATGAGGCAATGTTTGAGTCCGAGATTAATGAAATGATCGAGATGATCATGGATTCAGAAAGGCTTATCTATGATGATATGAAAAGTGAAGCTGATACGCCATTGTATGATGGAGCATCTATGTCTAGATTGAAGGCGCTCTTCGTTCTTCTGAACTTCCAGGCAAAGTTTGGATGGAGTGGCACTAGCATCACAACGCTTTTCAGGTGATCTATTACAATGTGTTTACTTCACTAAAAAACTTTAGATGTATAATGATCTGATAGATTACTTTTACAAGTGTACCACATTTTTTTGGCTGTGTAGATTGCTTAAAGAGCACATACTGCCAGCTGATAATGTGATGCCAGATTCCAGAGAGGAAGCAAGAAAGATCTTGCAAAACATGGGGATGGATTACAATTCGATTCACGCTTTTCCTAACGACTGCATTCTTTTCAGAGGGGAATACATAGTCATGGAGAAGTGTCCGAAATGTGATTCTGAGAGATATCGAGTAGATCTCCACGGACAAAAAATTCTACAAAAGGTTTTGTGACATTTTTCTCTGCTTCCTCGCATCAAGCATTTCTTTGAATGTAAGTCCATGGCCGCCCTAGCATCATGGCACAAGGAGAATAGATCTTTGGATGGTGTGCTATGGATTCCTGCAGCAGCCTGGAAACATATAGACAATAAATGACCAGATTTTTCCAGGGAAGTTCAAAATTTGTGCATAGGCCTGGCTATGGATGGCATAAATCCATTTGGTCAGAGATCAAAATCTTACAGTGTATGGCCCGTTGTCATCGTCAACTACAACATTCCCCCGTGGTTGACTACCAAGAAGAGGCACCTGTTTCTAAGCTTGATTTTGCCGGGGCGGTATAAAGTGAAGAATATGAATATAGGGCACGAATCGAGTGGAGACGGGGAAGACGACCACCGATGCATTATCCGGCGGGTCTACCCACATTCACGAGCTTAAGATGGTTGCACAACCAATTGAAAAGTGCACAACAGTGCCATGAAGAAGTGACTCAGGAGGAGTGGGAGTACCCTCGGGGTTGCGTGACCAAGGCAAGTTTGCAATGTATGACTAGCGACTTTCTAGATGTTTGAATGGTCAGTCATAATCTTTGCTGGTTGAGTATAAGTCATACACATCAGCATGGTCTAAAGGTCGACATTTTAGGGTGGAACGGATCGACAAAAAGCGTTTTACATAAGATTATGGAATCATGGCAAAATTTGAACAGTCTAGTCGCTGTCGGTCCTCTGATACAGATCCTCTGGTGGAGGAACTCACTTAGTTCGGCACGCTACAAGATATTTTCATGATCGATTATAAAGGATTTTTTGTTGACTTGTTCGACGTGCAGTGGTTCAAGATAAACATGGTGGGTCGCAACGCTACTGTGTGCAGAGGAGAGTCTGGTTCCCTAAGAGACCCTTTCATACTACCCGAGCATTGTGAACAACTAATTATGTAAATAATTAACATCCAGTTTTAGAAGTTATGTGCTTGAAAGAACTTATGTAAGTTATGTGGCTTTGATAGGTGATATTTCATCCTACAAAGTATGCATCAAATTGGTGATACGTCATAGAGGTAGCCCCTCGTAGTGCACGGACATATGAGGGCTACCATGTGCCAATCACAATGGAAATCAATGGAGGAGATCGGAGAGGATGCTCAGTCAGGGGTCATTGAGGTGGTGCCAGAAGAGCATCAAGATACTACTCTCTATGGGGTGCATACAGAGGATCTACAAAATGAAACGGAGGACATCTGCCTAAACGGAGAGCTCTATATAGACATAGGGAGTGTGTTGAGCTATGCGAGGATGAGAGAGAGATCTCTTAAAGACGTAAACATTGTATTTGAACAATTTTACTATGTTTTATAATATATATTGTATTCACATGGATTTTTATCCATTCTTGTCTATATGCTATACTTGAGAAATTGAAATTGTGTTTAATCGTCATTGCTTCCACTCCAAGCCGAGGAGTCCTCAAAGGGCAGACAGATCTTTCTCTATTAATGAAGAAGCAGGAAGCGTGCATCCCTACTCGCTAAGGTTTAATTTGAAGCTGGCTTGAACTCCTCGTCATCGCAGGAATCCCTCCCCCTTTCTGAGTCCTCTCTCTCTCTCTCTCTCTCTCTCTCTCTCTATCTACACAAGAATCCCTCCCCCTTTGTGAGTCCTCTCTCTCTCTCTCTCTCTCTCTCTCTCTCTCTACACAAGAATCCCTCCCCCTATTATCTATAGTATAGATTATAACTTGTCCATATTTTCTTCTCCATTCAATATTAAGATCAAATGTTCGTGTGTTTGATGCAAGTTTGGATGATGATGAGTTTCTTTCTTCTTTGTCACCCTAGCATAGGAGGTGGTACGGGGAGCGTTATCGCTCTGGAGCACCATCACGTCATTCCACTCCTTCAGCGTGCTCTGAAGCTTCGATGTTGATGAGACGATCTTCACACTCTTCTAGGCACAAACACTCTAGTGGTGGCGTGGGCGGTTGCTGTGGGGATGCCACCACTGATGCCTCCACACTGCCCCTTGTATTCAATGAGGTTCTTTACCTTCCCCTTCTTTGCCCGCTCCCACACCAGCCATGTCATCACCATCTACACCAAGTTTTGCGCGGCTATCGGCCGTTCCTGGCTACACACCACTAGCTACTCCTCCGGGAGTCACCCTGGTCGACACTCCTCGCTTCGGGGCCCAGACTCTAGTGGAGACACCTGACGTCCGTATCCCCATCGGGACGCTGCTAGAGACACTACTCGAGACCCCTACCGAGAGGGCTTGCTGTACTCGGTCGACATTAGCGGCAACATCATCTTGGATGACAAAGGCAAGAAGGTGATCTCAATGCGTGGTCTTTGCTCTTAGGTGTTTCGACACTACATAATAAACACCTAGAGTGAAGTGACAAATGAATTAAAAGACAAAGTCACCAACATGCTGCATGACGAGTTTCCCATGTCAAGTCAAGATGAGCGCTTCAATGAAGACCTGATGAAGGTTCGAATGCGCGAATACTGCAAGCACAAGCGTTCTGAAGTACAAAAAGCAATAAATCATGGTTGTAACAAACCAGATTGATTGGCCAGAGAAGATTGAAAGAATACAAAGCGAGCATCGCGCAAGAATCTTGACAAGTGAAAGCAACAAAAGGAGGCAACCAAAGCGAGAGTAGAGGCAGGGAGCTCGCACCACTTGGGGAGCGGCGGGTGGGTATCATTTGAGGTCGATTTGTAAGTGTTTTTGCATTGCTCTTTAGGTTTGGTAGTTACGTCTATTTGTACTTTTAAATTTTAACATAATGTATTCTTTGTATGTTTTGAACAGTGGTCGTGACCTCACACTATACGAGCGCGAGTATGCAGGCAAAAAGGGCTTTAACGCCCTGATGGATATTCTCAGTTCTCGCGGCGGCATGGTTAGTATTTCACTTTACTCTTTTACATTTGTTGTATTTTAATGATAAGCTAAGAAAATGATTCTTTTGTAATTATATGTTTAGACTTACAGAAAGTCTTATTGTTTTTTTTTTTTTTGCAGAATCCGACAGATACGCCGCTTGGACGTGATGAGACTTCTGATTAGACGATGTCAGTCTAGCTATAACCATATAGCATTAGTTTCATTTTTTCATAGCATGTATAATAAGATGACGTGTATACGTCTTTTTGTAACTATTGAAAAACATTTTTTTCCCACATAATGACAATTGTGTTGTAGCTATTACATTTGCAAAGCTTAACAATCAAGTGATTTTGCCTACGATGTGTATAATTGTCATTGATTTACTTTCGTCAATTCACTTTTATCCAATTACTTTTGTCAGTTGTATCTTTATTTTGCAAACAATACTGTGCATGATGGAGTTAATGGTTATATTGTCTTGTGGGTGACTACTTTGGGTCTATACCTTGCACTTTCTTTCAAAGGTGAATCTGGGCTTATCTTGGATTCATTTAGGTTTAATCTATTCTGGAAACATTCAATATGGTTGATGGGTGCACCAATTTTTTTTTACTCTCGGGTGTCTCTATAAGCGTCTCTATATAAAGTTCTGCAACGCTGCTATAAACATCGCTATAAAAGGACTACAATCGTCGCTATAAGTGTCGCTATATAGCGACGCTTATAGCGATGTATATAGCGACTCTCATAGCGATGCTTTTAGCGACTATCTTAGCGACGTTGGGGATTAAAAAAACCCAATGTATTTTCGTCGCTAAAAGCGTCACAAGTGCACATAACCTCTTGTAGTGCACCCCATTTTCACTCATTTTTGGATGTTTTTTAATGTCTTTCTATGATTGGTTTTGGGATTAGAGTGTGTGATAGCTCGAAACGAGCGTATCGCTCACGGGGTCATGGTGTGTTGTACAACACACTTCGGTTACCCGAAGCTCCTTTGGTCCTCAAAAGGGTCGATTTTTACTTAGAAGTGAGGCTAAAATAAATAATTTTAAAGGATGATTGAGGCCTGAGCCTGAGCGTGGGCTTGGGCTTGGGCCTGAGGAATATTCTCGATCACGATCCTACCTTTAATTTTTTTTAAAATTTTTAATTTTTGGATAAGGTCGTCGCAGTCGCGTCACACGTGCACAAGTATACACACACCTAACCTATTTACTTGCAACTAACAGAGCTACTGTTTCTCACTAACAGAGTACTACAAGAACTAATTAACTAACATATCTACTTACTCTACCTTACATATCTAACATTATCGATCTAATACCTTAAAGCTAACACCTTATGAATAGAAAACACAGTACATTGCAACACCTTATTAACAAAAACAATACATTGCAGCTAAAACAAAGGTCACAAATCCTTCTCAAAACAAAGGTCACAAATCCTTCTCAGCAAGCCACACACTTCTTTCTCTACCTTTCCTACATTTCATAATGCATTACAAAGTAACATAGACTGCTATTCAACCTTAATGCAGGGCATTTCCCTGGCAGTGGCACTAGAAATGTGCACGTCTGTCACACGTGTCAAAGCAAGGGACTTGTCGTACACTGTGTGCGAGCCACAAATGGCTGCAAGCACACAATCAGACTAGTCTAGCAAGCTCAAGAGAGCAAGGATGTGTCACTCACCGCTTGCCTTCATGGAGGATTCCTCACCGCGAAGAAGAGGGAGCTACCGCCGTGCCGCGCTCAACCGCCTCGTCGCCACCGTGCCGTTGCAATGCTCGATCACACACACACACACACACACACACATACTCTTTCTCTCTCTCTCTCTCTCTCACGCATACACACACACACACACAAGGAGATGAAGAAGAAGATGGAGATGGAGCAAGAGCACTCTTCAATTGCACAAATGAGAGAATGAGTGATTTTTAGGTTTAGGTGACTTTCATATGAGCTCGTCCATTCACACTTGGGCGCCTATGCTTAGCCAACTAACCCTTGAATGTTCCAATTAGAGTGTACCATTAGGAAAAATATAAACCCTCTAGGGGCCCTTTGGGATTAAGGTTAATTAGAGGCCAGCCAATGAGAAGAGGGTGGTGGACACATTCTATGTCCTAAAAAATGTAGGGGGACAAAGTAGTTTTACACTCCTTAAATGGGCTCTTATCTAGTGAGAAGGTGGGGTGGGGTAGGGGGGGGGGGGCATATGGAACCTCCAACTTCCCTCCTTTTTGATCCGGTTTTGAAAAAATCCCAAAAATTTAAAAATTTTCAAAATTTTCAAAACTCAAACTTCATCTTCTTAAAACCCCCCTAAAACTATTCTATGGTCAAAAAAGTATTTTTTGACCTCAAAAAGTCAAAACGTTGCCCAAAAACCCTAAAATTCAATTTTTTAAAAAAACTTTTGAAAAATCTTTTTTTGCTATCCAGAGCTCCCCCAAAAGTAGTTCTTAGGCAAAAAGTGATTTTCTCTCTCTAGAACCCCTTTTCCAACCCCTCCTTGGTTGCAACCATCACACTTATCCTCTACTCCAACACTCTCTCTCTCTACACCATCTCCATTGCTGCAGCAAGGAAGCTCCTCTCTCCTCCCCTACCACCTTCCATTGCCACACCAAGCAAAGATTATCCACCTTCTCCTCCCATTGCCACACCAAGCAAGGGTTATCCACCTTCTCCTCCCATTGCCAAAAGGGTTATCCACCTTCTCATATCACTTTATCCTCTGTACATTATAGCAACAAGGAAGGTCCTTCTCCTCCTCCTAGTTTTCTTTGCTCAACCATGGCCAACTCTACTTCGCAAAGGCGGCCAAAGGATGAGGTCACAGCACTTGCATGCCACAACACTAGCGGTGTAGATGATGAGTGGGTGCCACAAGAGTTCACCAAAGGTGATTGGGTATACATGCAACCATCTGCTATTGGCCTCATCGCGTGCGGAATCGTGCAAACTTGGATCTTCATTGGAAAGGAAAGATCCTTGGCTTCAAGAACCGCAAAGACAAGGGGACCGTAGCCATTGTGCAACATGTTTTCTCAATGTCAACCATGCATTTGCAACAACCACCTCGATTTCCAACACATTGTAAGTACATGTTTTGAGAATACAAAGCTAGGTGTGAAATCACAGTTTAATGTTATTATGGATTCATACTTAAGATTTGTCATGCATTTATACTCATATTTCCATCCACGTTGGTGGAGGAGCAGCCACTACATAGTCTCTCTGGCACATTCAATGCTATACATGCGGATATTGGAGCAATAATGTTCCCACATCTTTGCCCAACCAAACTGGTTCAAAGAAGGATTTTCTTCTATTCTCACTCCTATATTGTCCCTACTTCTACACAAGCGTTTGGAACGCTTGAACCAATCAAAGTAACTTCCTTATTAAGTATGGAGTGGCCGGTGCCAGATTTGTGGTTGGTAGCATCTTTCAAGAAAAAGATGATAATGGATGTCCAAAACTCTTTGAAATACTCTAAAGCTTCTGGTCTGTGGGCTTGAGTTGGTGTTTGCCTATTCATTGTTTTGTGCACATTTTTAAAGAATTTGGATTTGTGGAGACTACCACAATGCTTGTATGTAAAGATGCGCATTACGAGGAATTAGGAAGGCTTTTAGAAGAGAACTGGGGTTTTATGGAGGGCATGCACAACGGGGACCGGTACCGTTGTAAGGTTGGAGCTTCAGGTATTGGAATGCGCTACTTGAAATCCCGCACCTCCTTGTACATACGATTTCACTATGATCGTTGGATGTGCAAGCTTGGAGTGTGGACTCCCTTACAGAGTGTAGACGGCGCTATTGCAAGCTTTGACATTGCAGTGAAGATGCCCAACGATGCTTTGGAGACAGTCCAAGTGAACAAGCATTGGACTCTCAGTAATGTTCGATAACATTTGGTTATTATGGGTTTTGAGGCCCTTCAACAAGCACAATTTCGTTTACAAGGTCACAAGGTGAGAATCCTTCCACCACATTTTCAATACATCATGGTTTGTCGATCATTGGATGCTTATTGTAATGAATGTCCGCAGATTGGGAAGAGAATGGAAGACAAATTGAAGGTCGAGGAGGACTGGGGGATGGATGGAACTATGCTATCGATCTTATAACTTTGTAACTCTTGCAATTTTCAAACTGATCCCCGCTGTAATCAACATGATTTGCTTCGGCAAATCATGCCTTTGAATGTAATTTTTTGCATTGGGATGAAAAATCATTTTTTGGTGAAAGTGCCTTTTTTTTAATTTCTTAAAAAAAGGGTCCATTATAAAAGGGGGGCCACCTAACTCATTCACTATTTTCACTTTTGCAACTCTTGAGCTCCTCCACTCTCTATCTACACCCCAGGCTAGACATGGATGCTTCCACAGCCACTGCATCTGCAGCCACATCCACCCCTTTGTCACGCTTCATCCTCTTCCTCGAGGACACCAAATACAAAGGGAAGTTGGACCTCCACACCTTCTTTACTCGTCTCCCTGACTTTGATGCCACAATTGCCCTTCACCTGGATGCATTTGTCGAGATTTTTGCGTTCATGGAGGAGCACATCATAAAATATTCTGTATCTATCCCCCCACATGTAGGGATCTGGGTGCCTTGCGATCTTTTGCGCTATATACACAAAGGTGATCGCCCATTCTCCAAGCGGTTGCAATGATTCCAAGAAATTGCAACCGATGCAGGCCATTACTTGGACGAGCAAGCCCCAGGGGTGTCAGCGCTCAAGAAGCGCAAGTTGGGGGTGGAGTACCTTTCTCGGTTCGCAACATTTATCTTCTTGGTGAGCGAGGAACCTGATTTGGAGAAGCTTCGCTTACCACACCTTCAGGTTGGGTCCTTTATCAAGGACACCAAGGAGCAACAGGTTATCCCCATGAACCCTGCAGGCACACCGGCTCGAGTACCCTAGGGGTCTTGAGGAAGTGGTTGAGAAATCCATAGTTGCGGCTGGCCCTAGTGACACTCCAGTGCCACTACCACTGACGGATGTGGCTATCCCAGAGGTAGAAATCAGCCGCTTCTCCTCAGTGTTAGTGGATGGGGAGGAGTATGTGTTCCTGCATGAATTGGAGAAAGCATTTGGCCTGCGCATGGATGAATGCTTGAGCGTGCTATGAAAAAACACCAAATGTCCCTTAGACAATACGCCAGATGCCCTAGAAAGCAAGCTCTTGCGAGATGGGGACTCTGTTGCTGACACTATTGCAGTTGTATGTGCGGAGGTCCTGGCAGCAGAGCAGTTGCACGTGGCTGATGAAGAATTCCAAGCCACGCAAGCCAAGGTTGAGGCTGCTAGGATGCCTATGTCATTATGCAACCTCCCATTTGATGATCCAAAGGTCGTATCTATGGTGCATGGGAGCATTGACTTGGATGCCAAGGGCAACAAGGAGGAGGACGACAAGGAGCAGGAGGTAAACTATATCCTAAATTTCATGTTACTATTTTATCCTTCATTGTCTTTTTTCTCAACCTTCATCGGTTTATGACAGGATGTCGTGGAGGTTGATGATTTTGCTGCAAGGACGGGTGGCAAGCGGACGGGCTTTGTACCTCAAGCTTCCCTTGCGCACTACCTAGGACAACTCCCCCCTGGCGATGTGGCCATTATCCATAATGAATTTACTCCCCAAGCCCATTTTATGACTTGGTCGTTAAAAGCTTTGAGCAAGTTTTTGTGTTTGAGCACCATTGCTCAAACTGCGCATCAAGTGTTCCTAGTGCGTAGATCCCTTGTATGCACAACGTTTGGCACTGGCTTTCGTGGTAAAGTGCTTGCCCAGATAGGGATACATGCTTCCATTGGCTCAATTGACCCAAAGGCCATAGCGCAGTCCCTCTTGACTGGGGAGTTGCCTTACGCGCAAAATAGGCGCCAAGAAATAGTCAAAAAAATTATGAACTCCTCAGATACATGATGTAAAATCACCGTTTTGGAAGTAATAAAAAATATTTGAAATTGTCTCTCTATCTTGCAAATTCTTTTGAATGTGATTTGTCAATCTTGAAAATTATTTCAATTGGTGATATGAAAATTGTTTTGATTAGTGACTTTGTAATTTCAAGTTCTGTATGTAATTTCAGTAAATTTAGGTATTTTATGTTCCCTAGGGGGTAGATAAGCTTACCAAGGGCCAAAAAAAGCCTGGCCACAAGGGCGCGCAAATGGCCCATCCATCAGTTTTGGATGGGCCATTTGCGTGCCCTTGTGGCCAGGATTTATTTTGCCCCTGGTAGACTTATCTACCCCCTAGGATACTTACAAAGCATAAATTTATTGAAATGAATTGGTTTTGCATCATTAATTTAGATACACCCTTTCCATGGCAATTTCAGCATATGTTCACACTCAAGGACACTAGAAAAGGTGAAATCAATTATGAAATGAAGTTTCCAACACACTATCACCTGCTTTAGCTCTACCTAGTACACCCCTGCACCAAAAAGTCCAATTACATTGGACATTTGAAAAATCCAAATTAATGTTGCATAGACACTTGGTTTCACAATATGTTATTTTTTTTGATATCCTATAGGGAATTCAAAGCTTGAAATGGCCAAAAAAGGGTGTCCACAAGGATCCATGTAAAATAATGTTGCAAAACCAATAGGTTTTAGTAAATTTGTGCTTTTTAAGTACCCTTGGGGGTAGATACTCCTACAAGGGGCAAAAAAAAGCCTGGCCACAAGGGCGCGCAAATGGCCCATCCAAAACTGATGGATGGGCCATTTGCGCGCCCTTGTGGTCAGGCTTTTTTTTGCCCCTTATAGGTTTATCTACCCCCAAGGGTACTTAAAAAGCACAAATTTACTGAAATTGACTGAAATTACATACAAAACTTGAAATTACAAAGTCATTTCATTACAAAGATAATAGACACAGTAGACACAACTGTTGATCATATTTTCATTGGAAAGTCAAATCATTACAAAGATAAGGGTGTGCAATACAAAAAGAGGGGTAACTTCGGCTAATGCTCAAAGTCTCGTCGCAATCAACGTGCAAGCTGCATATCTTTTGGCTGTATTGTCACTCGCTTTGCATGTATGGCGCATAGGTTGGTATCTTCCAACAGCGAAATGATGTGGGTCTCTGCAGCTTCTTGAATAGCCTCTAGCGCTATTTCTTGCATTCTATACTGATTTCCATAGCTTTGAAGCACCTCCTTCACAGTGCGAGCAAAGGGGGCGTGTCGAATCAAAAGCTCCGTCGTCTTCTGGTAGTGGCGGATTTCTGCAAATGCCCTTGCTATTTTTCGGTGCCGCTGCGTTTGTCTTGGGGGCACTTGTGTAAAGAATGAGGATGCAAGAGAGATACACAAGACAAGCACAAAGCACACAGAGATGAAAAGCTTCTTCTTCTTCTTTACAGAAAAGAGAGTACAAAATGACTAAGTGCTAAAGCTGGAAAAGTAGCACATATGTACATGTGGTCACTAAGTGTGAACTCGCTAGAAGCGTACTAGGCTGGCACTATAAGTGTAGTCCAGCTGTAGAATCACTGGCAGAGATCCTCCGTGTCGGTCACCTAACGCGCCAGTGAGTAAATGTCGTAAGCGGCCAAGACCCGTAGTGGATGCCAGCTCAAGGTGTAGAGCTCGACATCTCAACACTCCCCCTCGAGCAATGCATGTCACAGAGTCCAAGCATAGTCCGGAAACGTCGAAGCTTCTCAGCTCCAAGGGCCTTGGTAAAGATATCCACTATCTGCTCCTCTGTGCTGACGTAGACCAAGTCGATGTCACCCGCCAACACTCGCTCTCGAACGTAGTGGTAATGGACCTCTATGTGTTTGGTCCTAGCATGGAACACTGGGTTCCTAGCCAACTGCATGCTGCTGAGGTTGTCACAATGAATGAAAATCTGCTGGTCCACCTGCACTCCCAATTCTTCAAGTAATGTGCGTAGCCAAGCTACCTCGCACGCCGCAACTGCTGCACCTCTGTACTCGGCCTCTGTGCTCGATAAAGCAACCGTAGGCTGCTTTTTGCTGCTCCAAGTAACATCAGCACTCCCAAAAGAGAACATGAAGCCACTCGTAGATCTCCTATCAACAATGCTACCTGCCCAATCTGCATCTGTATACCCATACAATGCTAATGGTGCATCTGTTGCATAGAACAATGCGTAGTCAAGAGTCCCTTGCACATACCTAAGTGTGCGTCGTACTCCATCCAAATGTGGCTTCCTCGGAAGCTGCATGAACTGACTCTCCAAGCCTACTGTGTAGCTCAAGTCTGGCCTCGTGATAGTCAAGTAGATTAGACTACCCACCATCTTCCTGTACATGTTGACATCCTCAACAACATCACCCTTCTCTGCACTCAACTTTGCATTCACATCCAAGGGAATAGAAATTGGCTTACAATCAGCCATACCATACTTTGACAACATGTCCAAAGCATACTGTCTCTGTGACAGCCATACACTCTCTGGAGTCCTGATCACCTCAATGCCAAGAAAGTAGCGCAACTCGCCCAAATATTTTATTTCAAACTTCTGTTTGAGAAGACCCTTCACATGGTCGATCTCCATAGCATTGTCACCCACAATAATAAGGTCATCTACATATATGGTAATGACCACAATCCCCACATCACTCTCACGTACATAGAGTGAATGATCAGCATGAGCTCTCCTAAAACCAATACTGACAAGATACTTGGCAATCCTGTCATACCATGCTCTAGAGCCCTGCTTCAAACCATACAAAGCTTTGAGAAGTCTGCATACATAATCTGGGTAACCTAGATCGACATAACCAGGTGGCTGATCCATATACACTTCCTCTTGCAACTCACCATTCAAGAAGGCATTCTTTACATCCATTTGATGCATAATCCATCCTCTAGATGCAGCCACTGCTATGACAGCTCTCACAGTCGTCATCTTTGCCATTGGAGCAAAGGTCTCCTCATAGTCTATGCCATACGTCTGTGCATAACCCTTTGCGACCAGCCTTGCCTTGTGACGCTCAATGTTACCATCAGCCTTATGCTTGGTTTTATACACCCATTTACAGCCAATAGCTTTCTTGCCACTTGGCAATGGCACCAACTCCCATGTGTCGTTTGCTTCCAATGCAGCCATCTCTTCATTCATTGCATCATCCCAATGCACATTTCCAACTTCATCCTCAAAACATGTGGGCTCCACATTCTGTATCACCTTAGCCATGTAGGCTTGGTGATGCGCTAGATACCCATCATAAGTCAATTTCTGAACTGGATTTCTGACTCTATTAGATCTGCGCGGTCCTGGGTTACTCCTTTGCCCTCTAGCATCTTCTTGTACTTTCCTTACACTAGGTGTCCTGACAGCCAGAATTCCAAATTCCTCATCAAGACTTTGTTCATAACCATCTGAATCCATGTCTACATGTGAAAAACCTGATGATGCATCAGCCATAAAGGGAGGTTCATCAACCTTTTCCTTTCCTTTTCGTGATACATTCCCTGTACCTGTTGGTGGAGTAACCTGCGTACGTAGTCTACCATTCCATGGTTTCTCAAAAGAGCCACGAGAAGAGGACTCTTGTGGTCCACTAAAAACCTGTGAATGTGGCCTCACATTTTGTACAACCACATCATCTTTTACATCAGCCCCAATAGTGCCATGTGCATTACTGTACCAGTTGCTCATCTCATCAAAGACTACATCTCTGCTCACTTGTAATTCTCGTGTAGTAGGATTGTAGCACCTGTACCCCTTTTGTTCAAGGGAATATCCCACAAGAATACATTTCTCTGCTTTAGGATCCAATTTCCTACGCAACTCATCTGGTACATGCACGTAAGCTTTGCAGCCAAACACTTTCAAGTGTGCCAAATCAGGCTTTGTACCTGTAAACTTTTCCTCAGGTGTTACATCATGCACCGCAGCTGTAGGTGTCCTGTTCATAATGTAAACAACTGTATTTACGGCTTCAGCCCAGAAATGATGAGGCATGTTCTTCTCATTCATCAATGCACGTGCAACCTCTGCAATGTGCCTGTTTTTCCTTTCTGCGACCTCATTCTGTTGTGGAGTATATCTGCATGTAAACTGCCTGCGTATACCATGCATTCACAGAAAATCTGAAAAATCATTGGAGAAGTACTCTCCCCCTCCATCTGACCTCAATGTCTTGATTTGCATATCTGTCTCCTTCTCAATTATGACTTTGAAGTCTTGAAAGTGACCAAACACTTCACTTTTGTTATGCATGAAGTAGACCCATACTTTCCTTGTATGATCATCAATGAAAGAGACATAATACCTGCAACCATGTATACTTGCAGTATCGATTGGACCCCAAACATCTGTGTGCACCACCTCAAGTGGCTTTTTACATACATTGCGCTCATGTGGAAATGAGCCCTTTGACTGTTTTCCAAACTGGCATGCTGCTCACACTTTATGCATACCATCCACCTTGAATTTGGGCAAACCTTTTAGGATCTGTTTTGATTGTATGCTGCGCAATCTCTGCTCATTGACATGGCCAATGCATTTGTGCCAAATGTCAACATCAGCCACAACACCTGTGCCCTGTGCAAATAATGCAGCTTTTACCTCAGGCATGTCTACATTCAGCGTAAACATTTTGCCCACACATTTGCCCTCTGTGATCAGCTTACAGCCATTCTGGAAATCTTCTACATAACAGCCATTCGGATTGAAGCGAACCTGCAAACCCTGCTCAACCATTTGTCCAACAGAAACAAGATTCTTTGTAATGTTTGGGACATGACGTACATCTGCTAAGTACTTTGATTTCCCACTCTTTGTATTTAGAGGTATGTCCCCTACATGAGCAATGGGGTGACCTGTGTCATCTCCTGTCTGTGTTGGGGTATAAAGCCCAATGTGGTCGCCCAGGTAAGTGGGCGGGCCGCCAGGTATGTACACATGTTCTTTTGTAAAAACCTAATAAGAACTCACTATGCTCTACACATTATAGTAGAGCGAGTTCACCATATCGTCATGCTCTTCTTCTTGCACTCTCTCTCGCGTCGCACTTTCGCTCGTACTCCTTCAACTGGTATCAGAGCTCAGATCGAGGCTCGGGGCAGCACTGCAGGAGGCTAGAGTCACCAACTCAGATTGGAGTGAAATTCGACAGGCAAAGACACGGCCCCAAATCTTGTCACCTCGGTCATCTCGGTCATTTCATTCTGAGGTCATCTCGGTCACCGTTCGGCTTCGACAAAGTCCTGCGCAGGCCATTTTCGACTACGTGGTCTCGGCGGGTGCAGATCCGATTCTGTAAATTTGGGGTTTTCAGCCTACGACTGCAGGTGCTGAGGATATCGACACTCCCAGAGTGTTGATTTTTGGCTGTCTACACATCGAAGGACGGCTCACAGTTCTTCGAGGCGTGTCACATACGACACGGGCGCATCTACACACAGTCTGTAGGCGACATCCACTAGTTCATCAGGTAGCTTGTGTTTGCTGCTTGATATTCCAGATTTCATCCTGAAATTGCAGGTACTTCCACATGGGATGTATTTTCAGAGATGATGTATGTCTGTTGAGGGTTTGCTGGCTGTGAGTCACGCAGCAAACAACCTCCGCAGCGGTTACAGCATATAGTGGGAAATTTGTGGATGTATGACTTTGTGGGAAGTCTATGTACTGTCAGATTTACTACAGCCTTTGTTGAGGGGGGTCGAGTGAGGTTTTATTGAGCTGGGGGATTCTCGAATGTTGAGATCATTTCGGTGATACAGGTCTTGGAGCGATCCCTCGAGCACCCTTAGATAGGCAGCTAGGATGTATTGACTGTGAGTTAGACAGTTGGGATTGCATCTTTGCTTTACTGCCATTGAGGCATTGTCACAGTCTATGCTTACAGGACAGTGAGAGACAGTACAGGTGCAAGACAGGTTTACCCACAGCTTACAATGTCAGAGAGACAGTGTTTTTGAGCTGTTTTTTGGTCTGTTTTTTAGTACACCAGAGTCACTTTACAAAGGAGACTCTGCCGAAATTTATGCAGAATCTGAAGCTTTCTTGGTTCATTTGACAGGTTGATATTGGTTCAGAGGTCAGTTTACAGGGGAAACTTTGCCGAATTTTTCCCAGGAAAGTAAACTACTGTGAAGCGTAGCTATGGTTGGATCACAGGACACTGCTCTTTACAATATCAAGAAGCTGGATGAAGCAGATTTGGCACGTGTTGGTACAAAAGAAGCAGATAAAACCTATAAAGCTCAAAGGGATAAAACCAGAAGATATGGACGAAGATGAATGGAGCGAAATGGATGAATTGGCACTTTCTACCATTATGCTGACTTTGGCAGAAAGCGTTTACTTCAATGTAGTAGACGAGATGTCGGCTTTTCAAGCATGGTTAAAGCTGAGTGATCTTTATGAGAAGCAGAGTGCAGCTTCACAGGTATACTCGCTTAAGAAGCTTGTTGACTTGAAGATGAAAGAAGGGACACCTATGTCCAATCATCTGAATGAATTCAACACAATCTACAGTTAGTTGTCAGCTCAAGGTGTCAAGTTTGATGAACCTGTTAGAGCTATGTTCCTGTTGATCGCATTGCCGGAAAGTTGGGACACTTTTCACACAGCTTTGAGTAATTCTGCACCTCCAGATGGTTTGAACATAGCAGGTGTAGAAGGAAGTCTGCTTACTGAAGAAACCAATAGAAAGACAATGGACAAAGGCAAAGGAACAGCCTTAGTTGTCAGGGGAAGGACCAAAGAAAAGTACAAAGTCTGCTTACTGAAGAAACCAATAGAAAGACAATGGACAAAGGCAAAGGAACAGCCTTAGTTGTCAGGGGAAGGACCAAAGAAAAGTACAAAGGTGGAAAGAGGAATCAGTCTCGTAGCAAGTCCCGCAGTGCTAAAGGCAAGAGTGACATAGAATGCTACCATTGTGGCAAGAAGGGTCACATGAAAAGAGACTGTAGAGAATGGAAAGTAGAAAAAGGCAAAGAGAAAGCTGAAGACCATGGTGAGAAGAACAAGTCCTCAGTGAAGATTCAAGAAATAAATGTGACAAACATTGTTGTAGAGGATGACAGTCTAGTGTCAGGAGACATCTACTTCTTGAAGAATACAATGGACTCAGCTCTTCTTACAGCATCTGATGGAAATGCACTGAGTGACTGGATTATAGACTCAGGGGCATCACTTCATGTGTCTCCAAACAAGGAGTGGTTTACCTCTTATGTGACCACTAAAGATCATGTTCGGCTAGGCAATGGGCAGACATGTGAGATCTTAGGTGTTGGAGATGTTCAATTGAAGTTTCAGAATGGCTCTTCTTTCACGCTGAAGAATGTGAGACATGTTCCCGCAATTACAAAGAGCTTGATCAACACAGGTTTACTTGATGATGCTGGCTACGTCACCACTTTTGGACAGAACATGTGGAAGATATCCAAGGATTCTATGACAGTAGCACAGGGAGTGAAGTCTGGAGGACTTTACATGATTTATGTATCAAATGTCTCTAAAAATGTAATCAATGTAACCGAGCAGCCGAACGTTTCTTTGTGGCATAGCCGGTTAGGACATATGTCCAAGAAGGGAATGGAAATCTTTTCTTGTTCTGGTTATTTGCCTGGCTTTTCATTTAATGATTTTGAATTCTATGAACATTGTCTGTATGGTAAGCAAACACAGCAGCCACATAAGCATAGAAGAAGTAGAAGAGATACACAGTTGGCACTTGTTCATAGTGATTTGTGTGGACCTATGCCTAACCTATCTCTAGGGGGAGCTTCTTACTTTATGACATTTATAGATGATTACTCGAGGAAAGTATGGGTTTAATTTCTCAAGCACAAGGATGAAGCGTTTAGTGTTTTCAAAACGTTTGTGACACTTGTGGAGAATCAGAGTGGCAAGAAGCTTAAATGCTTACGCACTGACAATGGTGGAGAGTATGTTTCAAAGGCCTTTCAGGACTTTTGTGAGTCAAAAGGTATAAAACGTGAACTTACTGCTCCTTACAATCCTCCTCAAAATGGTGTTGCTGAGAGGATGAATAGGACCATACAAGAGAAGGTCAGAAGTATGTTGTTTAATGCACAATTGCCAAATGGGTTTTGGGTTGAAGCTGTATCAACAGCTGTTCATCTTGTAAATAGATCTCCTAGCAAGGTTTTGCAGAAGGATTCAGTGCCAGAGATGGTATGGTCAGGCAAAATGCCCTCATACAAGCATCTCAGAGTCTTTGGTTGTGAGGCATATACTCACGTTCCAAAGGAATTTAGGAACAAACTTGAGCCAAAGAGTCGAAAGTGCATCTTTCTAGGCTATGGTAATTCTGGTGAGATGGGGTACAGACTTTGGGATCCCGAATCTAGAAAGGTTGTCCGAAGCAATGATGTTCACTTTAATGAATCCAAATATCATTCTAAACCAGAGAGGGTTAAGGAAATTAGAAGAGTTGTCTTCCAAGAAGATGGACCTGCACGTGCAAGACAAAATGTCAGGGCTCAAGAGGAGCAAGGACAGGATAGAGTGGAACCACAGGTTGTGGCTGAGCCTGAGCCACCTATTGTGCGTAGATCTGGACGTGTCACGCGACCTCCTGATAGGTTTGTTCCGTCTATGAACTATGTCATGTTGACTGATTGCAATGAGCCTTCATGTTACAAGGAAGCAGTGCAAATGAAGGACTCCGGGAATTGGCAATTGGCCATGCAGTCAGAGATGACAGCTCTGCATAAAAACAAGACATGGAAGCTAGTTAAATTACCACAGGGCAAAAAGGCTCTACCTTGTAAATGGGTTTACAGGTATAAGATCACCGCTCATGATAGTCAGCCAAAGTACAAAGCAAGGCTTGTTGCCAAGGGCTTTAATCAAGAACAAGGCATTGACTTTGATGAAGTCTTCTCTCCGGTGGTCAAGATGACTACATTGAGATGCTTTCTTGCATTGGTTGCCATATTAGATTTGGTGTTGCACCAAATGGATGTCAAGACAGCGTTCTTGCATGGTGATTTAGATGTGGAAATTTACATGCAGCAGCGAGAAGGGTTTGTTGAGAAAGGCAAGGAAGATTGGGTATGCCAGTTGTTAAAGAGTCTTTATGGCTTAAAACAATCACCGAGGGCATGGTACCATAAATTCCACAAGTTTATGCTTTCTCAAGGCTACAAACATAGTGAGTTCGATCACTGTCTATATACAAAGAAGGCTAAGGATGGCAGTTGGCTGATCCTTATTTTGTATGTGGATGACATGTTGATTGCTGGCAAGCACTTGGAAGAAATTTCAGCTTTGAAGTCAAAGATGGCAAAATCGTTTGACATGAAAGACATGGGTGAGGCAAGTCATATACTTGGTATGCGCATTGAGAGAGACAGATCAAAGAATTTGATTTGGTTATCTCAAACAGAGTATATTGACAAGGTTTTGCAACGTTTCAATATGGAGAAGGGAAAGGCATTGAGTGTTCCATTGCCACCATATGTGAAACTTAGCAAACAAGATTGTCCTGTGTCTGAGGAAGAACAGGCTGAAATGGATAAGATTCCATATGCGTCTGCAGTGGGTAGTTTGATGTATGCAATGATTGCTACTCGCCCAGACATTGCATTTGCAGTGGGCGTAGTAAGTCGATACATGTCAAACCCAGGCAAGAAACATTGGGAGGCAGTGAAAGGAATATTGAGATACCTGAAAGCTACAAAGAGTATGCGTATATGCTATGGGAGTCAGGAGCTAAGTGTAAAGGGTTTTACAGACTCAGATTCTGCAGGTGACTTAGACAACCGAAGGTCTACGTCAGGGTATGTCTTTACATTGGCTGGTGGAGCAGTATCATGGCGTTCTAGATTACAAGATTGTGTTACTCAGTCTACTACAGAGGCTGAATATGTTGCAGCATCAGAGGCATGCAAAGAATCAGTTTGGCTTAATCAACTAGTAACAGACTTGGGAATCAAAGAAGAGATGCCTGTGTTATATTGTGATAGTCAAAGTGCTATACAATTGGCTCGCAATCCAGTTTATCACTCAAAGACAAAGCATGTGGATGTGAAGTATCATTTCATCAGGGAAATGCTCGAGGATAAGCAACTTCAGCTTGTCAAAGTTCACACCACAAAAAATCCTGTTGATCTACTTACAAAAGGACTTCCCTCAGAGAGCTTTGCGCATTTTCGCAAGCAGTTAGGTGTAGGGTAGTACATCACTTCTCTACATCTCTTGTATATTAGCTTGTATAGTAGCTTCTCTCACACTTAAAGTACCACATTGGACTTTAAGTGGGAGGTTGTTGGGGTATAAAGCCCAATGTGGTCGCCCAGGTAAGTGGGCGGGCCGCCAGGTATGTACACATGTTCTTTTGTAAAATCCTAATAAGAACTCACTATGCTCTACACATTACAGTAGAGCGAGTTCACCATATCGTCGTGCTCTTCTTCTCGCACTCTCTCTCGCGTCGCACTTCCGCTCGTACTCCTTCAGTCTGCACATAGCCTGACACATCTGGTTTGCGCATATCTCTAAACCACTCTTCACGAGACGTCATGTGATTAGAGGCACCTGAATCCACATACCAAACATCATCTTGGGTGGAATTATCTGCAGTCATTGTATTCATTACATGCTGCATAACAAACATGCGCTCGTTTTTGCTGTCATCTGCATCTCTGCTAGTAGATGCATAGTTTCCCTGTTCTCTCTTTCCACTTGCTTTTCCCTTTGGACAGTCACGTGACATGTGACCTCTTTCACCACAAGTCCAACATTCTCTGCTATCTGGAGTATGTTGCTGCCTGCTTGATCCTGCACCACGACCTCTTTGACTCCCCCTGCCTTGAGACTGGTTTCCCCTGCCATCTGTATTGCTTTGATTTGATTGACCTTCCAGAAATTGGCCCCTGCAACCCCTTGGGCCTCAACCACGACCTCTACCTCTACCTCTATTGGAGTTAGAATAGAAGACCTGTTCAGAATTATTTCTGCCATGAGAAGAAGATGTGTCAAGGTTCTTCTCCTCCAAAATAAGCATAGAAATCAAATCTTGGAACATGGGGATGTCGTCTCTTGTATTCATGGAAGACCTGAAATGTACATACTCATCTCCTAGACCATCCAAGCATGCACGGACAATGTCATCATCTTCCACTGAGACTTTAATAGATCCAAGAGCCTCAATGATACTCTTGATCTTCAAAGCATAATCATTGATGGAGAGGTTGTTCCTCCTAACCTGATTTAGCTCCGACTTTAGTTGAAGCTTCCTGGCCTTGGTGTTCACCTCGAACACTCTGCCTAAGTTTTTCCATGCAATGGAGGGGGTTTCAGCATCCTGTAGATAGCCCATCATGCCATCTATGATGCTCATAGAAAGCCAATACATCACTTTGCTCTGGCCTTGTTGCCAGTCCCTCAAAGCTTTCCTTTGTTCTGTTGTAGCATTTGCCTCGGGAATCTCTGGTTCCTTTTCATTGTCTCCTTCTACATAGTCCCAATAACCTTTTCCTTTTAGGAAATTTGTTATTCTGAACTTCCATGCAGGGTAGTTATTTTTCTCAAGCTTCTCAGTAACAATCTGACTGAAACCGTCAGACATCTTGAAGCACTAAGACAAAATAGCTGCAATCTGCAAAAACCTGCAAATCTGTTGAACCTGCTATCGTGGTACCTGTAACGCTTCCTACACTCAACGAGTGTCCACAATCAAACGTACATACAACCACTGTACTTGTACAGTAAATCTCTATGCACTGCACTTTGGAGACCTGTTCAGAAACTTGGACCTGTTTAGAAAATCTGGTCGTGGATTGCGAACGAAGGGATTGTGATGCTCTTGCTCTCTTAGCCTCTCTTGCCTGCACCAGGCTCTGATACCATGTAAAGAATGAGGATGCAAGAGAGATACACAAGACAAGCACAAAGCACACAGAGATGGAAAGCTTCTTCTTCTTCTTTACAGAAAAGAGAGTACAAAATGACTAAGTGCTAAAGCTGAAAAGTAGCACATATGTACATGCGGTCACTAAGTGTGAACTCGCTAGAAGCGTACTAGGCTGGCACTATAAGTGTAGTCCAGCTGTAGAATCACTGGCAAAGATCCTCCGTGTCGGTCACCTAACGCGCCAGTGAGTAAATGCTGTAAGCGGCCAAGACCCGCAGTGGATGCCAGCTCAAGGTGTAGAGCTCGACATCTCAACAACTTGCACATTTGCTGGTGGGCAGCGTTTAGGCTTCTTGAAAAACTGAGACTTGCACCTGTTTACATGCTTAGGGGCTGGTTATGCAGCCTCTTCTGATTCTTCCTCTTCCCTTGGCTTGCCGATCTTGTCGTGTGGGGAGAGCTCCGTGGCCTCCAGGCAATGTCTTCCCCCCAACGGCCACCCGGTGTGTGCGCGGTATTTTTTCTCACAGCCATGGTGGCTCACTCTCTGATTCAGTGTCTGTATTGACCACCCGAGTCCTGGATGGTCCTGCTTGTGAGTGGTGGCACGACGGCTGCTCCCTATCGAACTCTGTTGTTTGCTAGCCCTCTTCTTCTCTCCAGTGCTGGGCACGTTGCTTCATTCTCCTTCTAGGTGTTATATCTTGAGGAGGTGGAGATTTAACAGTCCTCGATGACTCTCGTGCCCTACCACCATGTCCACTACCAGATGAGTTCCTGGAACGGCCAGGCGTTCGTGGCTGTTTTCTTGTGCCTTTAAGCCATGACGGCTTCTCACATCCTTGGAGGGTGTTTTTGTTGGCAGGTGGATGCTCTTTCGCAGTTTGTTTGGTGCGCGCCATTTTGTTGGTAAGAGCTCACCTGTTCTTAAGAAATGAGTGGTTTATGAGAGCATGCAGTATTTATAAGGGCCCATTTAAAAAGGGGTTCACATTATTTTTTTTTTTAAAAGTATTATTTTTTAAATAAACATTTCGCTAAGAGTTGGACCCTGCGTTCACGTTTAGTGACTCGTGCAGTATCCACTTTGATTCTTGTCGCACTTTGCATCGCCGCAGCATGCTTGGTGGGACCTTGCGACATTTTCCACTTGTTGCTATGCTCTTGACGACTCCATTTCCGCACTTCAAAAGCAATCTTGGATTGTCGCTCACGCTCCATTGTGAGCTTATGATCAAATGTTGTGCGAAAAAACCAATTGAACATCTTCTCCAAATAATTGGATTGCACCATTCCACCACCATGTCGAGTATTTTTTAAGTACACTCCCCTTGCTCGATAATGGGACTTCTCCATGCCTTGAGTGCTAAAAATTTCAAGCGATCCATACTTGTGCATAAAAAATGCACCATGCGCAAACAAGATATGTTGTTCACATGAGTAAATGATCCACATTATTAAATAAAAAAAATCCCTTGTAATGAATACACCATGTAAAATGACTTACCATGTAATGTGTGATGTTATTTTCACCCCAAGAAAGGGTGAAGACCTTGGTAAAATCCGGCAAGGCTTCTTGAAATGATCGGCGTTGTTCTTCTGTTGTGCTGTTAAGGTCCATAAGCTTGACTATTTTATCAAAATGTGCCCAAACTTGCTTGCGCTTATTTGCAAGCTCGCCATTTGAATCATTGTCGGTAGTAGCTTTGCATAACTCCTTCCAAAGCTCCCAAAGGTTACCTGCCTGCTGGTTGGAGTTGTTTTGAGCATCATATCGACATGACTTTCCTTGGGAAACTTTCTTCAAAAAGTGTCTAGCTTTTTGTCCACTCATTGACACTTGTTGAGCAATTTCATGGGCCTCCCCTGTGTTCTTTGCAGCAACGATAGACACATTTCCACCGTGACAGCCAATGGAATTCAAGAGTACCTCCACTCTTTCGATCACTTCCTTGGACTTTTCCAACGGTTTCATTGTGAAAGCATAGTCAATGTAGAGCTTCAATAGCCTATCAAAAATCTACATGAATGCGTGTAATGTACAAAAATGTACATTCGATAGAGGAAATCGAAAGATTGGATTCCAAGCGTGGTCCTTTTGATCATGGTCTGGAGCATTGAGCATGGGACATCTCAAAATAGACGCTTCCCATTCTCTACCTTCATCTCCGACATCACGACAATCTAACCCTTGTTCTCCATGCCCTTGCCATGGAAGCATGGAACCGGCCTTTGCAGTGCTCTTATGTGATTTTTTTCCATTAGGTTTGTACCCTCGAGTGAAAAATGGACAAGGCATGAGAGAAGAAGCCCCTTGTTTGCAGCCAAGCAAACACTTTATGGTCTTTAAATCCCCACCTAAGTGCGACTCCACATCATAACTACCAAAACCCTCAATCTCCAACTTCTGACCTGCAATTTGGGAGTGTATTACTTCTCTGATCCATGGAGTTCTCTCAAAAATCCATGAAAGTACTCCATTGGTCTCTTTGGGCACCTCAATAGCACCCAACCACCAAATGTCTTTCTCTGATTGCACGCTAAAAGATGGGGTGGGAGATGGCTCGACTG
Source organism: Adiantum capillus-veneris (assembly GCF_014529385.1). Classification (NCBI taxonomy): domain Eukaryota; kingdom Viridiplantae; phylum Streptophyta; class Polypodiopsida; order Polypodiales; family Pteridaceae; genus Adiantum; species Adiantum capillus-veneris. Next base: position 111,751,959 of record NC_140937.1, read on the forward strand.
AATCCGTTCGCTTAATTTGCAGAAGGGCCTCGTTCATTAGAGTGACACTTAGCCTCTCTAACCTTCGGCCTTTCACTATTTGACACTCATCGAGTTTCAGCACAAAAGCGACTTTTGTGCCAATCACTACAAAATAAATAGTGCTAAGACCTTAAACTTCAGAGTCTATGATAAGAATAATACCAAAGAAAAAAGTAAAGTGTGTCACCTTCTTCAGGTAACTCGTAAAATCTAAGCATGGCTTCTTGAAGCCTTCTAAGATCCACGAAAATATTGTTTCACATTGTGTAAGGAAAGCCCTTCTCCGAAGGTCTTATGGATTGTTTCTTACCTTTTCCCCTTGTCTTTGTTGCGCACGAAGCATAAAGGGAAGTTGTCATTGTGTCCTCAATGTGTAGGTATGTCCCAATGCGGGAGAACACATATTCGTTTGTGGCCTTCTTTGCGAGCTTGACCTTGTGAGGAACGGGAAATAGGTTTTCCACAATGCCATGTTCTTTGAGGGCATCCTTTAGGAGTTGGAAAATAGCCTGATAGGCTTTGGTGCTGATTCCAGCCTCATCACAAGCTTGTTGAACGTCATCATCACTAACCACATTTCTTAATTTACGCATAAGGTCCTTGGTGACTGCATCCTTAATGTGCTTACCTCCAGGTGATTGTAAGATAGAAATCACATCCTAGGTATTGAGACAACTAGTGAGAAGGTTGACTCGATCATCTTGGCTTGTTCCACAGCATGCCTCCTGGATGAAGTTTCTAGCAACAAATAAACATAAAAGTTAGAAAATAGTGTGAAGTAAGAATGCATCATGCAAGTAAAGACCAAATCACCTTGTGGCTGTAACTCGTTGTTTGCGTGCTCCTCCCGAATGTGCAAGAGTTTCAATGGATGAATACTTGCGTTTGCGTTCCCTTGCACCAAGGGGTGTTTCTTTCAAGTATGTGATGGTGTTGGTAAGCTTCTGGATGTGGGACTCCTTTTCTTGCATTTGTTGTTCAAGAGTTTTAACTACCCTCTCCGAAGAGGCAACACTCTCTTGTAATGCCATCGTCTTGAGGTGAAGAGCTTGACATTCGTGCATCCACATATGCAAAGAAGCACCTGCACCCATACACAACCGCTTGCAATAGCCTAACAAACCTGCTTCTCCCTTCCCAAGAAATTGAAGAAATGTGGAAAGGCTATTAAACGATGGATGGAAGCGGCTTATAGGATCGTAAGGGTACAAATGGCCATCCACCCAAATGTCAACATTGATCTCACAAACGGTGTGACGTTCTTGTGATGACCTTTGATCACCTTTACTAGTGGTCTTTGGTGCAAATGCTGTGGATAAGCGAATATGTATGCTTTTGGTGTGCGGAGTACATGGTGGTGGAAGCAAACCATTTGTGATGTCCGTGAGCACCATGGAAGCTGTTGCGTGAGGAAGCAAATGATGAAAAGATAGAGGGGGAAGGGTAGAGAGGTTGAGGAAGATGGGAGGAGAGAAGGAGGGAGGGGGGGGAGGGAGAGATTGGGGAGGAGGAGGAAGGTAGGGGCAGGGAGGGAGAGGAGAGGGAGAGAGAGAGAGGAGGGAGGAGGGAGGAGGGAGGAGGAGGAGAGAACAAAATGTTTATTACTTTTTGGGGGAAAAGAGTTTTGAAAAAATGGACTTTCTAAGCTTGTGGGTTAAAAAATGGGTCAAAAAATGATTTTTGGATATGTATATATGTTGGGAGGGAGTTTTAAGTTCGAAACAAGTAAAAATGATTTTTTTAAAAGAAAAGTCAAATTTTGTCTCTTTGTGACCCACATTTTTGCTGATGTGGACACACCCCTATGCTTCCTTCACTTTAAAAAAAGCTAGAGAGAGAAAGTAACCCTTTAGATCCACATCCTGCATTTGTCTAAAAAAAAAAAGGCTAGAAAAGCCTACTCAAAACTACCTTTTTCAATGGCCTTGCCCCCTAAACCCCACACAACATTAGCCTTAATCCCTAAAAATTAGGATTCCTTACAAGGCCCATGCAAAGTTCATATTTCTCCTAATGCCTCTCATCGACGATCACTCTTATCCTTTTTCTATTGGACTGACAAGCCCGGCCCATGACTACTAGAAGTGGACACTGATGGTTAACAATGGTAGTGAGATTATAAAAATCCAATGGCGATAATGTTAGGATGGGGTTCATACCATGTTCACATGGTTTTCACTTGGCAATCCATGTGCTCACATAAGGCTCACTTTAAAATAAGTGTGTTCACATAGTATTTTGGAGCTCACAAGGTGTTCACATGTCGTTCACATGATGTTTACCTTAAGTTTATTGAACATCCACTTTATTGGGGTTCACTTGGTGTCCACTTTGAGTTTCATCTAGGATCGACATGGATCTTGTCGTCCCCAACTCTTACGAACCATTGATCCCACCTAAAAAATGGGGTGTCAATTAGTCATGGGGGCTAGAAATGGGGAATATTGGAGTTGTGTTGACCTTTATCCATTCAATAAGTGACAAGCTAATGACATACCTGGGGAATCAATGAGATGTCTACCTATCAAAACCATGGGATAGGTCACAACTATAAGACATTTGGATGTACATGTAGAGGCAATAGGGCTTTGTCACCATGCTGCAATGTGGCAGCAGGAGAGGCAAGCGTAAGTGGCACAAAGGACCATGCTGCAATGAGGCGGTAGGAGAGGCGAGCGTCAGTAACATAAAGGACTATATGTTGGGACGACTCAAGACACAATAAATAGTAGCAATGGGAGGCCTAGGGTAGCACGCAGATGTAGGAGAAGGCTCATGGATAGGGGAGTTAGAACTTAACCATTGTTGTAGTTTCATTTGAGATAATATCAACTTCTCACTAACTTCAAGAGTTGGGGTATTTTTGCTTTCCTGTTTCTAGGGTTCTTTGGTACCAAGAGCGCATTCACATAGGCATCATGGAAGCATTTTGCGAACGTAAGAAACCTTGTGCCATCTTCTATAAATGCCGCCTTCGTGTCTCTACTTTGCAATTTTGGCAGAGTTGGGAAAATGCTGCCACCTTTTCTCTACTCTCTCTCATGCATCGTCCAAAAAAGACAAATGGCTGTAGAATCATTTACTCGTAGCAGCCAAGACTGTTGCGCTCACCCAAAATGCTACCTTTGCAGTGTGCGAATGCGACCTAACACATTTAGGCATGTTGAAACCTCCTTTACTAGACCATCCTATCCTACATATACTCCCACCGTCTTGTGTGTTTCCACTAATGAAGCGGATTGATGATTTGAGGGTATCTCCAAATTTGCTTTGCTAATTCATTGGATTCCAATTGATAAAGTCTTTGAAATCGATGAAAGATTCCATTTGGGCCTAGGAGAGGTCAATAACTACTTTCTCTTGCCTAGAGAAGCATATCCTTCCGTTGTGGCAGGAACATGTCTCTCGTAAGATACTCTCTTGATCTAGCATCCTTGTTGCTTCTTGAATTCAAAGCATCATTTGCCATGCCATCCTTTTATTTTTTTCCATATTCACAATAATGAGTGAATATAAATTAAGAAACCAAAAAGATTACAATCGGAACCATGCTCCCACCCCCACCAAGCCATGACATCTATCGACAACCAAGACAGATACGTATGATACATCAGGTGATAAAGGGCGCCACCTTGGAATTGTACAATCACAACAAAGAAAGACTTGGGGTTGCCACCAAGGAGATAGCTCTATCACACCACATTCCTTGATCGCCAAGCCAACTCAACGGAAAATAACATTCAAGGAATAAGCATAGAATAACTTTTTTCATCTTTTTTCAAGAGACTCATAGTTTGGGTCGTAGCACCCAAGATATGAACTATATGGCTAACTAGGCCTAACTTCTGGTCCTGTAATCCATGTGTATTAGTGTCCGGCTTTAAGGGTTCAATGGACGTGGATGCATGGGGCAGCTGAGCCTCAACGATCGGATTAACCATCAGCTCTGGTTTATCTGGCAAAACTTCTGACTGGCTCTCAAACTCTATGTTTATCTTGACATTAGATACTCCGATAGGTGAATCTGGTTTCTCTTGTATCACTAACCTAACTTTCTGGACACCTCCTCGCAAATCAAGTAGTGGCCGCAGTTCTTTACTTCCGCCCTGAGGCCATCCTTAGAGGGCCAAACATGCTTGGTGACACGCCTCCACGTTGTCCCGACCACTGAATTGTGGATAACTTCTACCTTAGAGAAGTCCCTAGCATAATGTCCAATGCTACGACATTTGTAATAGGCATTTGGAAATAAGGCAAACGCTAACTCTTGATGGAAGACTCCATAACTACACATAACTAGTTCTAGATACTTGGGAATGGGCCTGCTCATGTTCCATGGTATACAAACTTTATATACAAACTCGATCTAACCCGTTGCAGTTTTGAGATAAATAGCACCCGGCCTAGCATGGCCACTATGGACTCTACATGTTCATGCAACCCGAGAGGAAAGACCTTTAGTGTAACTCATATTGGGCAGTAGTCCATAAACTCTTTGTAGGGACATAATTCAGGCATCGAAGGCATAGCATAAGTGAAGTGTGCAGCTCCCCATATGCCTCCTCTCATAACCAGATCCTGAACAGTCTACTCAGATGTGCACCTTGCCACATAGAATCCTTTGTGTACTGCCGTGAACTGGTTGATAGCATTTCTATTGTAAGTCGTTGTTGCCGTCCACTCCCATAAGCCTTGGATCGACATTCAACGGCACATAAAATACAACACTACTGAATGAACACAACACACCTATAAGCTTTGCAATGCTACTTCAGGACTGAACTCTGTTTGCAACATGTATCCCTCTTCTGCCTTGTTCTCACTTGACCTGATTGCACCATGAAAATTTTCTTTGCTAATATATGAGTGCCAAATGAGGACGGCTTCAAAATATTTCCCGGATTGGCAACATTTGCATAGGATTCAGAAGCCCTTTTCTTTCCCTCCGTTACGAAGACAAAATCTGCGCTCTTGTGGGAGCCCTGCCCATAGGGATCAAGAGAGCAAAACCATCATCTTTATCTTTGTCATCCCATCGGGGTTCATTTCTTCGCAAAACGCTCCCTAGGGTGAGACCCCTCTTCTATAGCTATCACTCAACGTGCAGCAGCACACTTATATTATAGGGGAAGAAAAACACGATTACCATGAGGCCTACACTAAAGAGTGCTTGTGGAGGCAGTTGGAATTGCTTAGCAGCTAGCTAGGGTTGCTCTGACAGGTGGCCGCTTGTGAGAATCACTCCTTATTGGGCCTGTAAACATGCACCAGAGAAAGAGACACATTGAGTGCCAGTTGAGGCTCCCCTTTAAGTGCCAACGGGTCCCACCATGGGATCAATGGTCCCTAGTTAAAGATCGATCTGGACCATTGATCTGCTGAAACTAAACTTGAGATCTCGAGTTTAGAGTTTTCAAAACTAATCTCGGGATCTTGAGTTTAGTTTTTATTGGCCACGGGGGGCCTAATCTCGGGATGACCTCGCTTCCCAAGCCGGGATTTGAACCCTCACCACACCAGCTTAAGAGTTCGAAGCCTTAACCATCACGTCCGCATGCGCTTTCTTGAAATAGATGTGTTTTTTTATAAACTTAATTAAACTTAAAACAATAGATCTCTACATAAAAACTAAACTCTAGATCCCGAGTTTAGTTTTTTTAGACCCCACCATAAGAACTAAACTCAGGATCTCGAGTTTAGTTTTTACGTGTCAACGGCCATGATTTATGAACGCCCTTGATTTTGCACAAGAGCCATGATCCCATGGTTGGATCCCCGTGGAAATTAAAGCTGAGGCCCGTCGAACCTGCACATCTGTGATAGAGAAATCTCTCTAGTTTGTTTGACGTGTCACGTGTGTAGCCTAAAGGGGAACATTTTATTTTCCTTGGCTTTATCTCTTCCACACGTCATTCTACCCTTTTTTGTCCTCAATGGCTACTAGTATCAATATCTCCCTAGATTCTATGTAATAAAGCACCTCAACAAAATTGGCCACCTACATTTCACCTACATTTATTTTGGTCTACCTTCAAGAAACTAATTAATTTGTATCAAGATTCAAAAAGAATCTTTTTAATTCAAAGCAAAATCATGTGCTAGCTCAGCCTCACCCCCAACTCCCTGCGCGCACGCCATCGTCTCTGTGCCGTCATCGCCCTTGCCCTGACCTCCACTGTTTGATGGCAGTGCAATATCTCTCTCTCTCTCTCTCTCTCTCTCTCTCTCTCTCTCTCTCTCTCTCTCACACACACACACACACACACACACACACACACACGCATACACAAATCTCTTTTCAACTCTCCAATATCCAACCGGGATGCGCGACCCTGGTGCTCGCAGATGCCATCTCCAACTCTCCTTCACGTGCATCATCTCCTGCTCGTTTGACCACATGGCCTTTCCCTCCACTGGCACCCATGTGCAGTGCACTCTGGAACCAGGATCTTCCCCCTAGTTCAACCAAGAACTCCATGCTCTCAAAGTCCTTCCCATGATCACATCCTTTGTGACCCTTCGCTACACATCAGATATGCCCTGCACATGTACTTTTTTGACCTGCTCCACCCGCCGCCGCCTCTACAGGCCCTCACAGAGCTCGCGATGCCATGCTTTAATTTTTTGAACTTCGATGACGCTTAGAGCCGAGTCGCACCAGGGTGCAACAGGGGCAAGAGGAAATTATCTCACCTTTGGTCGCACAGCTATGAAAACGGCGAGGATATGGGAAAACTCATAGTTGCTCATTGGACAGAACTAGAGAGAATTGCACTGCTGCGTTATTTTTCGGAACTATAGCTTAACCCCCTCATTTTCCAAAGGGTTATCGCAGCATCAACGGGGCTTCTACCATCACGTAGAAAAAATCTCATTTTCTAATCTTGGAAGCTATGAAAAAGGCGAGGATATGGGAAAAAGCATAGTCGCTCATTGGACAGAACCAGAGAGAACTGTGTTGCTGCGTTATTTTTCGGAACTATAGCTTAACCGCCTCATTTTCCAAAGGGTTATCGTAGCTACCATCACGCATAAAAAATCTCATTTTCTAATCTTGGACTCCTTCCTCCCCCCACTCCATCCACTGCCCTTCGGTGCGACTCTGCTCTTAGACAATGCATAGGAAAAAAATATGCCTACACGACGTTTCTCTCTCTCACTCTCTCCCCTCCACGTGCGTTTGCAACAACCATCTCTCGCGCGCTTGCTGCTCCTCACTCTGCACCGCTTCGTCCTCGCATGCCACTGTCGGCCCTCAACGGACTGTCACATCTGTCATGTTGCTGCCTGCATGCTTTCAACACACACACACACACACACACACACACACACACACACACACACAGAGAGAGAGAGAGAGAGAGAGAGAGAGAGAGAGAGAGAGAGAGAGAGAGAGAGAGAGAGAGAGAGAGAGAGAATTTAAATTAATTTACAATAAACATATCACATGAGACCAAAATACAACAACTTCAATGTGCAAACATAGTTCAAAAGATGATATATTTATCTTTGACAGTCTATATACATCTCATAGTTACAGGCCATTTGATAATAATAAGGTCCTGCAAAAAGGTAGTGTTCTAAAATTTACATCCTCTTTCTAACAACAACCAAGGAAAGAGCACCCTTACCTACATCCACAGTAAGAAAACAATCCAGCGATTAGTTCTCAGACAGCCATACAGGTAACTTGAGTGACCCTAGTTGTCATCCATGTCACCTTGGTTCCTAAAAGAAAGAGAGAGGTCAAAAAAGTTTTCTGTTTATATAGTCCTTTGGTTCAGAGTGCCTTAGTTAAGTTGTCCAATATCCAAAAAATTATGCATGTAAGAAGCATTCACGCGGGGTACTTCAATACAGACCCATAAGTGCCAAGCTAAAGTTTAGAAAGTTTACAATGTTAACTTTGAGTTTCTACTACAAAAAGACCATTATTGTCTTGAATTAAAATTGCAAATCTCTAACTGTATACGGGTATCCTTGTCTAGAGGCCTGTTTAGAAAAACCCAGTGAGAAGCACTCGGCTAAGCATTAGTAGTGAAAGGACTGTCAAGCAAGAGGCAAAAGGAACATAAGGCTGCCACTTTTTCCCTAGTGAAGAATGTCATCGATCCATAGAGTAATAAACCAGTATAACCAAGAGCAATAGAGAATGCTGAACTTATTACAGTGTAAGGAAAAACCTGCCGAACAGCTGTCAGGTTACATGCCACAAAAGGACATTTCGAAGGACTAGCAACATATTAAAAAAAAAAAAACCAATGCTCAAGTTAACCAACAGAAAAAGTCTCTCTCTCTCTCTCTCTCTCTCTCTCTCTCTCTCTCTCTCTCTCTCTCTCTCTCTCTCTCTCTCAATGTGGTCATGCACTACATCTTGAGGATAGCCAACTAAGTAACCAAAAAGTTTGTTTTAGAAAACAAACGTATTGTCACGGACAGTATATCTTATAGAAGATTACATAGGCAAACATTCCTTAAAAAGTTCAGCAAAACCAAACTTATATTCTAACAAATTTCCATGTTTAGCCAGCAATCATCTCAGAATTCAAATATAATTACCCATGTGGAAGACTAGATAGCCATCAAGGAGCCAACAATCGTCCATTTACATAGATGTATATATCTCTGTGCATAAAATGTCCAATCAGTGCACCTTTGAAAGATCGACCAATCAGTGCACCTTTGCAAGATCGACCACGAATAATTTTAACCAAAAATTTATGATTCAGCATAATACCATTCTTTCAAAGCTTGTATTTTGAAAATATTGCCCAAATACCTAAGATGATTCAGCAACAAGCTTCTTGTTTGGAGCCATTGTTTCGATGCAAGAACAGGACCCTCTCTCACAGAAAACAGAAAAAAAGGAGACAACTAGGCCTAGATGAGAACTAAGTGAGCTTAAAGCTTACCTTTATACACAAGAGGAAGGGTGCCAAGTTCATCATCCATCGTAAGTTTCAGTGGATCTGAGCCAGGTACCATACCCGGGCCCCACCAATATACTGGTGTAGTGAGAGATGTTTAATGAGGCGCCGTCTCCCATTTTCTACCAAAATAGAGTTCTGCAGAAGCGCCACCTGTGAAAGATAAATACTACATGCTAAAAATAAGAGATTAAGCTACCTAGTTGGCTCAGTCTGCACCACTGGATTGCTTCTGGGTATCGGCATGCCGTCATGTAGAGAATGGAGTGAGGAGTAAATGCTCCATCTATATCAAGGTAATGAGTCATTACCTATTTTAAATACTCAAGAGGAGGGTCCCAGTGGAGTTATAGGATATTCTCAAGGTAAAGGAATAACCCCCTTATTTTTTTTAGAAAAAAGAAATAATTTTTCTTAAAAATCATCAGGGCCATCGATCAGTTTTTGAGGGGGTCCTGGTGTAGGACAGGTTTGAACCAAGAGAGGGGAATAGGCAAGTATACCATATTTCATTAATATAAGGCAAATTTGAGTAAAAAAAGGGGAAGGATAAATCAAAGGAGGCTAGTTGATTTTAGGAAGAGGTAAACCAGGTCAAGAACCTAGAGAGAGAGAGAGAGAGAGAGAGAGAGAGAGAGAGAGAGAGAGAGAGAGAGAGAGAGAGAGAGAGAGCCACCTTTATCCAGGAGAGGTCTTCCACTTGGTAGGGGAGGTCTACCAAGTGGTAAGACCTCCCCTACTCCTTAAGTTAGTGTATAAGGTTTATAAGTTCAATGACGTGTTCTTTATTGGCTCGGGAAAGTAACCAAGAGTGTTTTGAGATGAACTGCTTGATAGTATTCTGCAGTTCTTTCAAAGTAAATCCATTGGCTCTATATTTCTTTATCAGATGGCAAATTGCATAGAAGGCAATAAGAGTATCAGAGGAAGAGTACATAATAAGATAAACCATACCAAGACAAGTTTTTATGGCCACCTTGTGGGGTCTATTACTCTTCTTTTTGACATATTCAATCTGTCAGTTACAAAGAGACCTGTAAAAGGGGATAGAAGTGAAATTTCAATATTCAGAAAGGTTGTTTTAGTAACAATATGGTTGCCATCTAACTCCAGATATCCAAAGAGGTAGGTTGAATCAGTATTTTTTTTGGATATATGAAGGGTAAACAATTTATGAAAATAGGATTGTTTAGGCTCAAAATGTCATCCGTATATCTGTAAGTGTGGTTAAATGATGCCAGATCAAGAAAAATTTGTGGCGTTTCTAGTTGTTTTTGAATCCATTTGAATTCAAAGAAGGCTAGGTAGAGATTGCATAAAACAGGTGAACAGGAAAAACCCATTGGAATTCCATGAATCTGCCTGTAGCATTTATCTCCAAGCTGAATGAAGCAATTCATCAACAACCATTCAATCAGATTCAGTAGATCGAGATAATTATAGTAAGTGGGTGGTCCTTTCTTGGTATTTTTTACCCATCTAGGACTCCTTACCAAAGAAATGGTATGGTATCCCAGATTGTTTGTTCTTTTAAAGACCATCCTACAGGTGTGCTGAAGGACAGACAAAAGCCTGGAGGCCTCAAACAGTGAAATGTTCTCATAGCACTGGGTGATATCTACTGTGAAGATAGAGAAAATATTCTGAGGTAGATTAAGGAAGACTTCTGTCGCATTCTGAACCAACCAGAAGTGGTTGACTTCAATGCCTCTGAATGTTTTAATAGTAGAAAATTTCTCTTCGCAAATTAGATTAAAATCCGTGAGTATTAGGTTAAGACAAGAGGTAATAACTTCAGTGGCTTGAAGCATGATACAGTTCGAAGCATCAGATATCCATCTGAATTTATGCTTGCTTTTGTAAGTGGGGAACAAGATAGGAAGCTTGTTGCTGTGAGCTTCAAGTTTAAAGTAATCTAAGGAACTTTTAAGGAAAGGTAAGGTTTCATTTGGTTTCATCTTAGAGAGGGTAAACTCATTGCCATTGAGTCGAGCAATGGCAGCTGTTTTTGCTACATGTTTACAGATGATAGTAGGTATGTGTGGAGCTTTGTCCAGCCCTACCACAAACCAGTCTAGCTTAAGTTTGGATAGTAGACGTGCAAGTAGAGGTGTAAGCCAAGTTGTATCATGACTAATCCATTCCGGTGGGAATGTGTTGCAACAGTTATGAAAGTGCGAGACAAGAGCATCAGACAGATTAGCAAGTTGTAAGCTGTCTAGCCCCAGAGTCATGGCTATGTTGGCCAGATAATTCAATAGTGTGGCTAATGCCAGTGGAGGGTTAACACTAGAATGGTAACCTAACAGGACATAAAAGTGTCCTTTCAGGGTTTTGGGAAAAAATTCCAAAACCATAGTAGATCCACTCATTTTGAAAAATTATTTCATGAGCTTATAGTTCAATAACTACTACATATGGGAAAAATGAGAAACTTGTAATTTTTCTCATCCCTTGGTCACTACAAGCCTCCAAAGTTGATGGACCAGTGCATTTTGCCCAAAACAACAATTTCTTATGGTTGATTGCATATAAATAAGAGTGGAGATTTTTGTAGGACATGAGATAAAATGCCCTGTTAACTTCAATGGGTTGGTGACCAAAAAATATGGTTGCTTTTACCTCACTAATGTTTTTTTGGGCAAAAAAAATAGGTACAAAAAAGTTGCATTTTTGCCATTCTGCGGACCTATCATCAAAGTTTCTATAGTCACGCTCCATACAAATATTATATACATGTTTTCTTAGTTCCATTTGGGCCTCTGGATTCAAAAGGAGCCATGGAGCATGTCAAAAGGATAATGGATTTCTTATAATTGGAACCTTGGGGGCAATGATAAAGTGCTAAATACAGCAAATATGAAAAAACTCGGTTTAGCATTATGACCTCTAGAAATCCATAGAAACTACTCAATATCTAGCCAAGTTTGTAGTCTATGATTAGATATGGTTACTACCTACAAAATACACACAATTGGCCTAAGAAACTAGCAATATTGAGAAAGTTATACTTGCTACTCTAAAATGTATCGTATTCTTCAGCAATCAAAAAACTCAACCATCATCATATACTATGCTATATAGCATATTAGGTCCCCCAAAACTCAAGGAAGATTAGCTTTATGTTATACATTATACTTACACAATCAAAATTGAATTTGGTTATCAAGAAAGCCACCAAAAAAATCATAAAAGTGCTAAATTTGGCCAAAAAACAGGATTATGCAATTCTTGTAAATTGGTCATAACTTTCAATTTTAACACTTAGCTCTCCCTACAAGCATCAAAACATGTTGAGAACTATGAAGGCCTAACCTCTAGCCATATAAACCTCACAAACATGACGTTTAGAGTGGTATAGTTGCCAAAAATGGAAAAAAAGCCAAAAACAGGACCGTATTTTTCACACAGTTTAGGTTCAAAAATGTTGTGCGAGAGTAAGGTTAATGGTGAGATCGATACTAAAAAAAAAATGCTAAGTTTTCAGCTCATAAGGCAATTTTGTGGATATATAGCACCTAAAAATTCATTTTCATACTCTTCAAATAATTCAAGCAGAATGGTTACTTAACAGGACACAAAAGTGTCCAAGGACATAAAAGTGTCCTGTTTCCATTCTAGTGTTAAGGGGTTGAAGTGGAAGGTGGTTGAGACTGTTCTCAATCAATTCCTTTAGTTCCCTTTCATTAATTAGTGTCAAATCAGTAGTACATACATTCTGCCCTAGATCACCAAAATCCTTACAATAATCATTAAAAACGGAACATTTACACTTTAACTCTTAATCACAAGTAAGGAACTCGGTTGAGTATATGAAATTCTTAATTGGCCGATCAAAAGTCCAACCAATTGTTAAATCATCAAGCTTGTCATGATGACCAAAAACTCTGATGAATGCTGGCTTAAAAATAGATTTTGGACTGAAGAAATTAAATAGGCGGCTTGTAAAATGACAAAGCACAATATCCTTTGCTCGGTTGTTTTCCTTCCGCAAAAAGACCTTCCCAAAGATTGTCACATTATTCTGAAAAAATAAAAATAGTACAATCAAGAGTTAAACATTTTCTTGACAGGGAATCTTTTCCCTCTCCCTCTAGTAAAACTTCTAGCTTTCCCACGACCATCAGAAGAGCTAGGTGTAGAAGCTGGAGTTAATAGGGAGGTAATAGAATGAGAAGCAGAGCTAGTTAGTAAAGGTCTTTTGAGAGTTGGAGTGTTTTCTAGCTCTAGAGATGGTTTAGGAAGGGTAAGGATATGCTTGATACCCTTCAAAGAGCTGAGGTTAGAAATTAAATGGCTAGGAGATTCAGATTTCAGTTCCTTTAAAGCCTCATACATGAAGTTTCTGAAATGGAGATAGGCAATCTGAGCTCGAACTGCTTCTCTTGCCTGGTCACTGAGCAAGGAACATATCACAGGGAGGAAGTGCTCCTCTACATGAGAGGGGAACAGGTCTTCAAGGTGATTGACAAGGTACTAGATGGCGTGGTCGAACCACAGAATGTTTCTTTCACAGTCTGCCTTGGCATGTAGAGCTTTGCAGGCGCATTTAATGTATGGCCTGTATATATTCCAGATAGACTCGGAGTAAAACTCATTGCTCTGCTTAGAAAAAGTCATAGTGCCTTTAGTCCTGACATAGATGCTTGAAAAAACTGGACATCTCCGGGAATCAAGGAAGTGCATGCAAAAGGGTGCTTTAAGCACATCTCCTTGTCTAGAAACTGAACTCCTTTGAGAATCTCGAGGCGATAGTATTCACTTGCTGAGGCAGGAAGTGCCGCAAGAAAGACCCATGTCTCAATGGAGATAGGAGCAATGAAGGATTTATTCTGGAGGTCCCAGAGTCGATGGTCAAGGTTGATCCCTTCAATAGCAATTTGCCTAGCAGGGAGAAAGGGAAAACATTTAGAGACTTTAGGAAAAAGTCTAGCAGGGAGACCTCACTTGATGAACTAAGCCCCTTCTGAAAGTCTTTAACAGCTTCAAACGCAGCATCATCCCTACAAAAAAGTCCTTTGGGAGCTTTGGAGAGATCAATGGATTTGGTTGTCGCAAAGCAAGAAGCCAGGCCGCACTGCATCCTGATAAAGTTAGATAGCTCTGCACCTTTGGCCGAGAACTCCAGCAGGTCCGATTTATGACTAAGCTCAATAACAGCAAGGTTGGCCACCAGATTCTGTAGAAGAAGTAGCCCATCTTTTGAGTTAGTATCCAGAATGGCTAGGACTAAGACCCAATCATTAAAGGTCAAGAGATTCATGATAGTTTCATGAGAGGAGTTCTCTGAAACTTTTGAGTATTGGTTCAGAAGGGAAACAACACAACAGGATCAGTGATCATTTTGATCACTGGAAGGGATACTAGGGAAAAGAGTAGAGTAGAGAGATTGAGCCTAGCAGGTGCAACGATCATCTATAGAAAACAAGGAAAAAGGAAACTTGGTAGGTTATCCATCTTTTAAACCAACCAAACCAAAAGGTTTTCAAAAAAAGGTTGTGTGGAAAGCCCCCCATCCATATATATAAGGTAAAACCTTATCCATAGGATGCAAGTGTTGCAGATTAGGTCATGGTGATATTAGATGTAAAAACATCTAAACACACCCATGTGAATAGGAAGAGAGAGTTTAAATTAATTTACAATAAACATATCACTTGAGACCAAAATACAACAACCTCAATCTGCAAACATAGTTCAAAAGATGATATATTTATCTTGACAGTCTATCAAAATAAAATACATCTCATAGTTATAGGCCATCTGATAATAATAAGGTCCTGCAAAAAGGTAGTGTTCTGAAATGTACATCCTCTTTCTAACAGCAAAACCAAGGAAAGGGCACCCTTACCTACATCCACAGTAAGAAAACAATCCAACGATTAGTTCTCAGACAGCCATACAGGTAACTTGGGTGACCCTAGTTGTCATCCATGTCACCTTGGTTCCTAAAAGAAAGAGAGAGGTAAAAACAGTTTTCTATTTATATACTTCTTTGGTTCAGAGTCTCTTAGTCAAGTTGTCCAATATCCAAAAAGTTATGCATGTAAGAAGCATTCACGCGGGGTACTTCAATACAGACCCATAAGTGCCAAGCTAAAGTTTAGAAAGTTTACAATGTTAACTTTGAGTTCTACTGCAAAAAGACCATTATTGTCTTGAATTAAAACAGCACATCTCTAATTGTATATGGGTATCCCTGTCCAGAGGCCTGTTTAGAAAAACCCAGTGAGAAGCAGCATCCGTAGTAGTGAAAGGACTGTCCATCAAAATCAAGAGGCAAAAGGAACATAAGGCTGCCACTTTTTCCCTGGTGAAGAATGTCATCGATCCATAGAGTAATAAACTAGTATAACCAAGAGCAATAGAGAATGCTCAACTTATTACAGTGTAAGGAAAAACCTGTCAAACAGCTGCCAGGTTACATGCCACAAAAGGACATTTAGAAGGACTAGCAACATATTAAAAAAAAAAAAACCAATGCTCAAGTTAACCAACAGAAACTCTCTCTCTCTCTCTCTCTCTCTCTCTCTCTCTCTCTCTCTCTCTCTCTCTCTCTCTCTCTCTCTCTCTCTCTCTCTCTCTCTCTCTCTCTCTCTCTCTCAATGTGGTCATGCGCTACATCTTGAGCATAGCCAATTGGGTAACCAAAAAATTTGTTTTAGAAAACAAACATAATGTCACAGACATTATATCTTATAGAAGATTACATAGGGAAACATTCCTTAAAAAGTTCAGCAAAACCAAACCCATATTCAAACAAATTTCCATGTTTAGCCAACAATCATCTCAGAATTCAAATATAATTAACCATGTGAAAGACCAGATAGCCATCAAGGAGCCAACAATCTTCCATTTACACAGATGTATATATCTCTGTGCATTCAATGTCCAATCAGTGCACCTTTGCAAGATCGACCACGAATAATTTTAACCGAACATTTATGATTCAGCATAACACCATACTTTCAAAGCTTGTATTTTGAAAAGATTGCCCAAATACCTCAGATGAGTCGGTAGCAAGCTTCTTGTTTGGAGCCATTGTTTCGATGCAAGAACAGGACCCTCTCTCATAGAAAACAAAAAAAAAGGAGACAACTAGGCCTAGATGAGAACTAAGTGAGCTTAAAGCTCACCTTTATACACAAGAGGAAGGGTGCCAAGTTCATCATCCATTGTAAGTTTCAGTGGATTTGAGCCAGGTACCATACCCGGGCCCCACCAATATACTGGTGTAGTAAGAGATGTTTAATGAGGCGTCGTCTCCCATTTTCTACCAAAATAGAGTTCTGCAGAAGCGTCGCTTATCAAAGATAAATGCTATATGCTAAAAATAAGAGATTAAGCTACCTAGTTGGCTCGGTCTTCACCACAGGATTGCTTCTGAGTATCGGCACGCCTTCATGCAGACAATGGAGTGAGGAGTAAACGCTCCATCTATATGAAGGTAATGAGTCATTACCTATTTTAAATACTCAAGAGGAGGTTCCCACTGGAGTTATAGGATATTCTCCAGATAAAGGAATAACCCCCTTATTATTTTTAGAAAAAAAAAAGAATTTTTCTTAAAAACGGCCATCAGGGCCATCGATCAATTTTTGAGGGGGTCCTGGTGTAGGATAGGTTTGAGCCAAGAGAGGGGAATAGGCAAGGATACCATATTTCATTAATATAAGGCAAATTTGAGTAAAAAAAGGGGAAAGATAAATCAGAGGAGGCTAGTTGATTTTAGGAAGAGGTAAACCAGGTCAAGAACCTAGCGAGAGAGAGAGAGAGAGAGAGAGAGAGAGAGAGAGAGAGAGAGAGAGAGAGAGAGAGAGAGAGAGAGAGAGAGAGAGAGAGAGAGAGAGAGAGAGAGAGAGAGAGAGAGAACACAGGAAAGAAATCTGCCTAGCATTGACGAGATAGAGAGAGAAAGCACGACCCCCCGAGACAAAAAAGTTACACAGGGCGACGAAGGCCCTGCTAAACTTGCAATTGGCAATTTATACAACGTTAAAATTCTCTTCTTCTTCTCTCATTTGCTTAGCTCTGTTGCCCGTCTCGCAGCTCTCTCTCTCTCTCTCTCTCTCTCTCTCTCTCTCTCTCTCTCTCTCTCCACGCGATTGCAGCTGCTCTCCCTCGTGCTCCCTGCCACGATCAACTGTTGCAGCGTCTCGACTCTCTCTCTCTCTCTCTCTCTCCCGACACACGTATGCTCTCTCTTTAGAAAAAAAACTCTCTCCTTCACTACCTCTCGAACCCTCCCTTTTCCTCCTAATACCAAAGCAGAATCTTAGGAGATTCTTGTTAACACTAGAATGGTAACCTAACAGGACATAAAGGTGTCCTTTCAAGGTTTTGGAAAAAATTTCCAAAACCATAGTAGATCCACTCATTTTGAAAAATCCTTTCATGAGCTTATAGTTCAATAACTACTACATATGGAAAAAATGAGAAACTTGTAATTTTTCTCATCCCTTGGTCACTACAAGCCTCCAAAGTTGATGGACCAATGCATTTTGCCCAAAACAACAATTTCTTGCGGTTGATTGCATATAAATAAGAGTGGGGATTTTTGTAGGACATGAGATAAAATGCCCCATTAACTTCAATGGGTTGGTGACCAAAACATATGGTTTCTTTTACCTCACTATTTTTTTTTTGGGCAAAAAAAAAGATACAAAAAGTTATATTTTTGCCATTCTGCGGACCTATCATCAAAGTTTCTATCGTCACGCTCAATACAGATACTATATATATTTTTCTTAGTTCCCTTTGGGCCTTTGGATTCAAAAGGAGCCATGGAGAATTTCAAAAGGATAATGTATCTCTTACAATTGGAACCTTGGGGGCAATGATAAAGTGCTAAATACAGCAAACATGAAAAAACTGGGTTTAGCATTATGACCTCTAGAAACCCATAGAAACTACTCAATATCTAGCCAAGTTTGTAGTCTATGATTAGATATGGTTACCACCTACAAAATACACACAATTGGCCTAAGAAAATAGCAATATTGAGAAAGTTATACTTGCTACTCTAAAATGTATCGTATTCTTCAGCAATCAAAAAACTCAACCATCATCATATACTATGCTATATAGCATATTAGGTTCCCCAAAACTCAAGGAAGATTAGCTTTATGTTATACATTACACTTTTACAATCAAAATTGAATTTGGATATCAAGAAAGACACCAAAAAAATCATAAAAGTGCTAATTTTGGCCAAAAAACAGGATTATGCAATTCTTGTAAATTGGTCATAACTTTCAATTTTAACACTTATCTCTCCCTACAAGCATCAAAACATGTTAAGAGCTATGAAGGCCTAACCTCTAGCCATCTAAACATCACAAACATGAAGTTTAGAGTGGTATAGTTACCAAAAATTGAAAAAAAATGAAAAATAGGACCGTATTTTTCACACAGTTTAGGTTCAAGAATGTTGTGCAAGAGTAAGGTTAATGGTGAGATTGATACTCAAAAAAAATGCTAAGTTTTTTTCAGCTCATAAGGCAACTTTGTGGATATATAGCACCTCAAAATTCATTTTCATACTCTTCAAATAATTCGAGAAAAATGGTCACTTAACAGGACACAAAAGTGTCCAAGGACATAAAAGTGTCCTGTTACCATTCTAATGTTAATAAACCCATTTTCAAAAATTGGGCACGCCTATAGGTTGGCATGTGGGTGCGTATGCAGAGAGTGTAAGGGAAGGAGACAAGGGGAAGGGGATGGAGAGACAGACACAGGTTGTGTTTGGTGGAGCATGTGAAACTAACTATCCACTCTCCTTCTTTCTCATTATAATCATAACAAAGGATATGTGGACGGGCGTTCGCCGGACCATATTCGGTCACGGGGTTTGGAACCCAACAATATCCCACTTGAAGGCCAACATGACTCAAGTGGTTAAAGAATGTAGGTACTACTATGTACAAATGTACAAAATCGTGGAGCAGGATTGTAGCTTCATCCTACGTCCATCATCTCTATGCGATGTGCGAACCGTGTTGAGGCTAGGCTCTTAGTTAGAGCATCCATTGCATTTTCATCCATGTGAACTTTGACTAACTTAATGCGTTAGCTAGTCAAAATATCCCGTACTGCATGATGCTTGACCTATATGTGTTTCGACTTGGAGTGAAATACGGGGTTCTTTTCTAACGCAACCGCACTCTGACTGTCACAATGTAGCACTGGAATCTTGTGTATACCAAAATCTCCCACTAGACGAGATAACCACACAGCTTCCTTAATGGAACTAGAAACTGCAACATACTTTGCCTCAGTGGAAGAAGATGAAGTGCAATTCTGGATACATGACTTCCAAGAAACTGTCATTTCAGCAAACAAAAAAACATAGCCAGATGTGGATTGTCTAGTGTCCACACAACCCACATAATTTGAATCAGTGTATCCAACTATGGATGCATCATTGTTCCCAAAGCGTAAGCACTTGCTAGCCGATCCCTTAACGTATCTCAAGATGTGCTTCACTACTTCACAATGCTTTCTGCCTGGATTTTCCATAAACAAGCTAACCACTCCCATTGTATATACAATGTCTAGCCGTGTGCTAACCATGGAGAACATGAGACTGCCAACTGTCAAAGAATACGGCACCTTTAACATCTTTGCCTTTTCAACATCCGATTTGGGACAATCATGCTTTGTCTTCCCATTTGTTGGAGCCTTGTGCTTTCTATGACCTTGGGGTGATAAACGATGGTTGTTTGGATAGATTACCTTGCACAAGGCATCCGGCCTCCCTGTCACCAATGATGGCCGCAAGTAGGATGTGCATTGTGACCCGATGTGGACAACCCTGTATACTATTGTTAGCAGCAAGCTAACCCATGCAAATTTTTTTGGGAGCTTTATTGTAAAAACACTTATTTTTTGATAAATCAAGAATATTGTAACTCCTATTTGCCAAGTGGATATTGTAATCTATGAGCCGAAGCTATAAGCTTCCAGATTGTATTCATTTATCCTTAGTTAGAGATCCCAAAAGATTAGTTTTTGACCAAAGCAACCTTGGCTAAGGTATAGAAGCTAATTTTCACTATAACACGTCGCACAAAAATTGGCGCAAATACTGACGAGACAACGCTTCTTTTAAAAGTAAAATACGATGGAATAAGCATCGTGATAAACGTTGGTATTGTAGCATCAGTATATGTACCGATAACGACCGTCGAAATACACGATGTGAACATCGTCGAAATATACGCAGTTATAAGCGTCTGTATAAACGCAGTTATACGCATGGAAAATGGCCTCTTATACCGACACTTCTGTCGAGTACTATACCGGCGCTTATACCAAATTCTATTTCGACGACAGCTGCATTTTTTTTTGGGCAGAGAGGGTTGGGAACTGATGTTGTATGTACTGCAGCAACAAAAAATAGCCCTCTCTACCCAAAGGAAGAGTGCACAAGCAACCTCACTCCACATCCAAGTTGACACTAAAGTGCGTGTGTATACAGATTAGTAAAACTATAAAAAGAACAAAACCACAAAATCAAAAGCTTAATCATGATAAGTTCTCAAAAGCATAACCATAGCATAGAATCCCAAACCATAGCACAACGGCATAAAGATTTTATAGTCATAATTAAAGCATGATTCAAAAACTGAAAAACCATAAACATGACCCAGTTCCCATACCATAAACATTACCATAACTTGCTTGTCATACCATAACCATAACAACCATAACAATCATACCATCATTGCAAAACCATAACCATAACCATAATCTGATTGCCAAACCGTAACCATCACATGATCGCCATACCATCACTGAAAACCATAAACATAACTTGATTTCCAAACCCTAACCATACCATGATTTTCATACCATAATTGCAAAACCATAACGATAACTTGATTTTTGCCAAACCATGACCAAAACCTCTATGCCATACCATAACCATAACCTCTGTGCCATACCATAATTGCAAAACAAATCATAATCACAAACGGAATGTAAAACCATAAACATAAGCCGTACAAAACTGTACATGCAAACAATCATTGAGTAAGATTGTATCAAGAAGACCACAGCTACAAAAAATATTGTACAAATAAGATTGTATGAAGATGACTGAGTAAGACTGTCTCAAGAAGACCATCATGGTAATGCCTCCCAGTCGACATCATCCTTCAGCTGGGTCAAAAGGGCCATGAGTACCCATACTTCTCCTCTCGATGTGTCGAAGGCGCTTCATGGTGGCCATTTCCTACACGATTATGGTTTAATCATGAGATAAATCTTCAAACTTCATATATATTTTCAACAATGCAAAGCATACGTCTAATACATACAAACTCATATCAAAGTGTGTCACAGCCTCCACTCCCAAGATGTGACGCTCCAGGAAACTCCAAACGTGCTGTGGCTGCATCTCTTTGCTGCTAAAATCTGTATGGATTGTCTTGTGTCTCTTGTGCAATCCCCACCCACTCCTCTGCATCCAACCATGCTAGCTTTGGACTGTTGGCATTGTACTTGTGTCTTGCCTCTAGCTGACTGTGTGACATTGTGGACTTCTCCACGCCCAAATTCCAGCCATTTGAGACTCGATCATACCCCTCTTCTGGCCTGTACTCTCTGCGAATGGCCTCGACGATGTAACTCTTTCTTTCATTGTCAAGATTATCTCAAACCTCCATCACAGAGTGACCAAACTGAATTGTACAGAGTTGTTGAATCCTCTATCACATGGACTTTCTGACCCTATCCACCACAATAGCCCCATCCCTACTCTTGTACACCTTGTTAGATCATGCTCGTGTGATCCCCAAGGTGTACGGGGTGTGCCAATCGGTGAACTATCTACTAAACAGAGTGGGGGATGCTCTCTCAATGGTGTGGATGCACCTGTAGAACTGCTACCACAAAAACCACCACCTCTAGAACGACAGCTACCTCATCTCGAGGATGAACCACCCGTCGATGTAGGGGGCACACGAGTCCTAGGCGTAAGGGGTAGACTCGAGTGAGGTGTGGGGCCGGTTGGTGTAGGGACCACACTAGTCCTAGGCATAGGGTCGATTGTAGTAGGTCTAGAGGAACCTGCTACCCAAAGGTACTGTGCCATCGCGATCTGCTCTGGTGTGAACTGTGTCAAAAAGAGACCCATCTGCTTGGGTGACGTGCCAGTTGGCGTGGCAGGAAAACTAAAACTAGGAGAGTATAGCTCATCATCATTGGACATGGCTACATATACACAAATAATGTTAAGTATGGAGCCTGATTTACCTTGTAATTTTCTGTGGTAAAAGCGCACATTTGTAAGGCCCCCATGATGAGGAGAATCCATCGTGCGTGAAGGAAAATCACTCGCCGGAAACCAAAATTTTCACGGCCAAAAATCAGGGGCAACTTTAGGGGCCTCGGGGGCTTCCGCCCCCGAGACATTTTTATCCCTCACTGGAATATTCATTTTCGCCGGAATATTATGGCCGGACGACGGCCGAAAAGTGGTCGGAAAACAACCATCGGTTGGCCGGTGGCCCGTAGTCAATGGCCGGTGGCTGAATTCAAGAGCGGACTTGTCTTCTCAAGGGTGGCCACACATGGGCGGATTGGAGGGTCCGATTTGGACTTATCTACACAAGGGCGGCTACACATGGATGCCTCTCATGAGAGAGGGCAGCCCTTTTGGCCAATAAAAGGAGGCCATTTCTACACACATTTCATAGTGTGAAGTTGATGCAACAAGGTAAGTGTGAGGTGGTGAGAGTGAAGCAAGGCGGGAGCTCCATTAAGGGTATAATCCCTTTGTAAACTACTTCTTGTTTTGAAGTACTAAAGGCATTGAGTGGCTGCTTTCCCGTGGACGTAACCCACATTGGGTGAACCACGTATATGGTGTGTACTCTCTCTCTCTCTCTACTCTATAATCTCGTGTGTGTAAATCTGTCTCTCTCCATTAAATAATCTACTCAATTATCTATTTAGCTACGTCTTATTTCCTAACAACTGGTATCAGAGCAAGGTTTGCTTGTAGCTAAATTATCTCAAGGAAAGGATTCCTTGAATTGAGTGGGAGTTATGGCCGAGGAAGGGAAGATCAAGATTGAGAAGTTCAACGGAAAAAACTACCAACATTGGAAGATGCAGATTGAAGACTATCTCTACCAGAAGGACCTCTATTTTCCACTAGGTGGTCTTGGAAAGAAGCCCGCAACGATGGCAGATGAAGCATGGATTGTCCTTGATCGAAAGGCCTTGGGAACAATCCGGTTAAGCTTGGCATCAACGGTGTCCTTCAACGTTTTGGAGATGAAGACCACGGAGGACTTGATGAAGTCACTTGACGACTTCTACGAGAAACCATCGGCATCTAATAAGGTATTTCTTATGAAGCGCTTGTTCAATCTAAAGATGGCAGAGAATGGTTCAGTTGCAGAACACCTAAATGACTTTAACACAAACATAAGTCAACTTCGATTGGTGAAAATCAATTTCGATGACGAAGTACGAGCTCTCCTTGTACTATCATCTCTACCAGATAGTTGGGACAGCCTTGTGATGGCTGTAAGTAATTCTATTTCTGGCACAAATACTCTTAAGTTTGATGATGTTGTGGGTGTTCTCCCAAGTGAGGAAATACAAAAGAGAAGCACAGGGGAATCATCAAGTGTTGCACTGTCAGGAGAAATAAGAGGAAGGCCTAAGGAGAGGTTCAAAAACCAAAAGGGTCGTGATTGCTCAAGGCGGAGCAAGTTACGCACAAAGTCAGTTCTTGAATGTTGGAACTGTGGCAAGAAGGGCCACGTCAAGGACTGCTGATCCAAGAAGAAGAAGGAGTCAGAGTCTCAAGACAACAAGCCAACATCGGAGGCCAATGTGGCAGGTAAAGTGGAGCAAGATGCTTTAATTCTCTCATTAGACAATGTGTCTAATTCCTGGATAGTAGATTCCGGGGCTTCATTCCATGCGACACCACACAAGCAACATTTCCAAGATTACACCAAAGGTAATTTTGGGTATGTATACTTGGGAGATGATGAAGCTTGTGAGATTGTCGGCAAAGGTATAGTTTCTGTCAAAACTGCTAACGGAAATGAATGGAAGCTTAAAGATGTTGGGCATGTTCCTTCTCTTCGCAAAAATTTGATCTCTATAGGACAATTAGACGATGAAGGTCACAACATTGCATTCGGAAACAAACAGTGGAAGATCTCTAAGGGATCTTTGGTGGTTTCCAAAGGAGAAAAGGTCGGTACACTTTACTTGTGTACTGTTAGCACGCAACCTTCAGCTTGTGCAGCAACTACAGAAGTTGACAGTGCGGTGTGGCACTACCGGCTTGGGCATATGAGTGCCAAAGGAATGCAAATCCTTCAAACAAAGAAGCTTCTACCAGGTTTGAAAGAAGTGGACTTACAGTTCTGTGAAGATTGTGTTTATGGTAAACAAAAGAAGGTGAAATTTCAAAAATTAGGAAATGAAAGAAAAAATAAAAAACTTGAGTTGGTTCATTCTGATGTTTGGGGTCCTGCAAGTACACCATCACTTGGTGGCTCATTGTACTATGTAACATTCATAGACGATGCGAGTAGAAAAACATGGGTTTATGTCATGAAGAATAAATCCGATGTATTTTCCA
Organism: Adiantum capillus-veneris; assembly: GCF_014529385.1. Taxonomy (NCBI): domain Eukaryota; kingdom Viridiplantae; phylum Streptophyta; class Polypodiopsida; order Polypodiales; family Pteridaceae; genus Adiantum; species Adiantum capillus-veneris. The sequence continues at coordinate 111,776,523 of NC_140937.1, forward strand.
TATTTCAAAGGTGGAAAGCTTTTGTGGAGAATGAAACAGGTACTAAGGTTAAATGTCTCAGATCCGACAATGGAGGCGAATATTGCAGCCAAGCTTTTGAAAGCTTTTGTGCTAGCAATGGCATTCAGAGGCAAAGACAACCCCAAGGACACCTCAACAAAATGGGATTTTGGAAAGGATGAATAGGACAATCATGGAGCGAGCACGAAGCATGCGGCTACATGCAGGCCTACGGCTTGAGCTTTGGGTGGAAGCTGTAAGTACGTCTGTGTACTTAGTCAATCGGTCACCCTCAATGGCATTGGATGGGTGAGTTCCAGAAGAGGCATGGACAGGTAAACCGGTGAATTATGCATTTCTCAAAGTGTTTGGATGTGAGGCTTTCATGCACATAGATAGAAGCCTAAGATCAAAGCTAGATGCAAAGTCCAAAAATTGTTTCTTCATTGAATATGGAGAAGGTGACGTTGGGTATCGCCTATGGAATCCTGAAGATGGTAAAATCTTAAGGAGTAGGGATGTAATTTTTAACGAACAAAATATGTACAAACATTACTTGGAAAGAAAACAAACAAATGAAATAGGTGATGAGTACATGGAGCTTGAGGATGGTAAAGACTCAAGGACTGCAAACGGTGACAATGTGCAACAACTTCAACCAAATGAGGAGCCTCAACCTATTCCCCAAAGATCTACAAGAGCAAGTAGACCTCCAGAAAGGTTCGTTCCCTCCTTCAACCATCTCTTGATCTCAGATTCTGGAGAGCCAGAATCGTACGAAGAAGCTATGCAATATGAATCCAAAGAAGAATGGACGAAGAGCATGCAAGTGGGGATGGACTCACTACATCGCAACCAATGGTTGAGTTGCCTAAAGGTAAGAGGACACTTCAAAACAAATGGGTGTACAAGTTGAAGGAAGAAGAAGGTGGGAATAAAAGGTACAAGTTTAAGCTTGTGGTAAAAGGGTTTTCTCAAAAGAAAGGTATTGATTTCAATGAAATATTTTCTCCTATTGTAAAAATGAACTCAATTAGGCTTGTCTTAAGCCTTGTGGTTTCTCATGATCTAAATCTCGAGGAAATGGATGTAAATACGGCATTCCCTCACGGTGACTTAGAGGAGGAAATATACATGCTTCAACCAAAGGGGTATGAAGTAAAAGGTAAGGAGAAAATGGTTTGTAGATTAAAGAAGAGCTTGTATGGTTTAAAGCAAGCATCAAGACAATGGTACTTGAATTTTGATCGATGGATGTTGGATCATGGATTCACAAGATGAAACTCGGATCACTGCGTCTACACGAAGAATTTGGGAGATGGGAAATTCATCATCCTAATGTTGTATGTTGATGACATATTGATTGCAAGTGCTAACATGCAGGACATCAAAGACCTAAAAGAGGAGCTGTCTAAATCTTTTTCAATGAAAGATTTAGGTGCTGCAAAGAGGATACTTAGTATGAAAATATCAAGGGACAGGACGAAGAAGACAATAAAGCTATCTCAAGAAGATTACATCAAGAAGGCACTAGAAAGGTTTGCAATGCAAAATGCAAAACCAGTTTCTACACCTTTGGCTGGTCACTTTAAACTAACAAAGGATATGTGTCCAAAGACACAAGAGGAGATAGCCTATATGTCTAAAGTTCCATATGCTGCAGCGGTAGGTTCTCTAATGTATGCTATGGTCTAGACAAGGCCAGACATTGCACATGCAGTGGGAGTTGTGAGTAGGTTCATGGACCAACCCAGGTAAAGAGCATTGGCAAGCTGTGAAGTGGATACTTAGGTATCTAAAAGGGACGACAAAAAATGCTTTGTATTTTGGAGGAACTGATATTTTTCTAGAAGGGTATGCTGATGCAGATATGGCAGGTGACAAAGATACTCGAAGGAGCACTACTGGCTATGTGTTCACGGTTGGAGGCACAGCAGTAAGCTGGGCTTCAAAGTTGCAGAAAGTGGTAGCCAAAGTGCTATCCATCTTGCACAGTGATAGCCAAAGCGCTATCCATCTTGCAAAGAACTCAGCCTTTCATTCAAGGACAAAGCACATTGAGGTGAGATATCACTTCATACGCACTCTTTTGGAAGAGGGACAGCTAAAGCTAGGAAAGGTGCATACAAGTGAAAATCCAACAGACATGTTTATAAAGGTGGTCAACAAGGAGAAGTTGAGCTTTTGCTCATCTTCAATCGGCATTCAAGGATAAGAAGCCAGAATGGAAAGCAGTCACAGGTTTGGTTTGGAGATCAGTCTCCAAGTTGGAGATTGTTAAGTATGGAGCCTGATTTACCTTGTAATTTTTTGTGGTAAAAGTGCACATTTGTAAGGCCCCCATTATGAGGAGAAGCCATCGTGCGTGAAGGAAAATCACTCGCCGGAAACCAAAATTTTCACGGCCAAAAGTCAGGGGCAACTTTAGGGGCCTCGGGGGCGGAAGCCCCCGAGACTCTTTTTTCCCTCACCGGAATATTTCTTTTCGCCGGAATATTATGGCCGGACGACGGCCGAAAAGTGGTCGGAAAACAACCGTCGGTTGACCGGTGGCCGGTGGTCGGAAGTCAATGGCCGGTGGCCGGTGGCCGAATTCAAAAGCGGACTTGTCTTCTCAAGGACTTGTCTTCTCAAGGGCGGCCACACATGGGCGGATTGGAGTGTCCGATTTGGACTTATCTACACAAGGGCGGCTACACATGGCTGCCTCTCATGAGAGAGGGCAGCCCTTTTGACCAATAAAAGGAGGCCATTTCTACACACATTTCATAGTGTGAAGTTGATGCAACAAGGTAAGTGTGAGGTGGTGAGAGTGAAGCAAGGCAGGAGCTCCATTAAGGGTATAATCCCTTTGTAAACTACTTCTTGTTTTGAAGTACTAAAGCCATTGAGTGGCTTTCCCATGGACGTAGCCCACATTGGGTGAACCACGTATATCGTGTGTACTCTCTCTCTCTCTCTCTCTCTCTCTCTCTCTCTCTCTCTCTCTCTCTCTCTATAATCTCGTGTGTGTAAATCTGTCTCTCTCCATTAAATAATCTACTTAATTATCTATTGAGCTATGTCTTCTTTCCTAACAAATAACACCCACAAACATCGTTAGTTTACAAAAAAAACGCTTAATCAATACAAATAACAAATAAACGAAGCGCCAATACAAATGAATGAATCTAAAGTGTATTGTAGACTAATAAAAAGAGTTTTACAAAAGAGTTCTTAGCAAAAATCATTAGTTAATCTCTCATCTTCTTTGAGATCTAATGCACCAAAGATGTCTATCTCAATTTGTACTTTTGCATCTTCGTCATCAAACCCTACTTCTTCGTCGCTCTCCACATCAGCTTTACTATTTGACACTTCATCTCTAGGTTCATGCATATGCTCACCACTAACCTCCAACTCAAAATCCAAACTTATATCGTCCGTCATCCCTGCACTTTGTTCATGAATCACCTCTTCAACCTCAACGTCCAATCCTTCACACACTTGCTTTCTCCGTGGAGCAACTTGAAAAACATAGTGCCAACGCGGTTTAGACTGATCATTTTCATCATTTTCTCTCCATAGTGGATCTAGTGTGAACACAACTTGTTCACAATGTTGCAAAAGTACAAATGTATCCTGCGCATCTGTCCACACTCTCCTAGAGTTCACTTGAATGAATCCACTCTTGTCTTTGCGCACAGTTGCATTAGGGTCGCTTGTAATAACTTTGAACCACTTGACATCAAAGATAAAAGTATCCAACTTTCTAAAGCTAATCTTCAAGATGTCTTGGAATAGCCAAAGTATTCAAATTTGCTAGTCTCTATGTTCTCATCCGTGGCACTACTCCTACTTTCTTGGACAAAGCTTGCCCTAACGCCACTGTCAAAAGTGACCCTTTGTTCGTCAATCCGTTGCACTCTGAAGTGTTTTCCATGCAACGAAAAAGCTCCATATTTGTGATAATGCAGCCACAAAATTGAAACAGACTTATAGTTATTAAAGAAATGTTATCATCTCGAGCTCAAAAAGGAAGTTGTGAAAATACACATGCCAATCGCAACCCCTTGATATCTCCTCTTCCTCTTCAGTAATCAACTCTCCATTCCTCTTTGTCTTTGAGATTGTCGCATCTAACCACCGCTCAGTTGGAAAGTCAGGAAATTTTTGAAGATGATCTGGAAAAAAGACGTTTCTAGTGGCACGATTGCGCTTGAATTGCAGGCGATCTGTCTAGCGTTGTTGCTTTTCCCCTTTGTACCTCTCTAGCCACTTTTGCATGATGTCTGAGTTGAGAAAGAAAAATCTCATAAACTTTTCTTGCATTGTGCCGTGCGGCTCATCCCCTGTCACCTTTTCGTTGACCTCAGCAATCCACATTCGGGGCATCTCTGGATCAATTGAGACAAAAAATTCACGGATGAGGACAAGAGACTCTTGTACAAGCCATCCTTCGGCCATGCTATCCTCGGGCGAGCCCTTCGACGAATGAACCCCTTTAAAGTATTCATAAATCTCTCCGAGAAGAACATCCACTTACTATGGACTAACCCAGCAATTGTAACTTCATCGAGCACATGCACAAGTACATGCATTTGGATGGTAAGAATGTTTGTTGGAAAGTACTTCTCCACCATGCACACTGCTTCAATAGCATTTATGCATGCTACATCGATGTTGTCTTCTCTTATCTTTTTTGAATTGATCCAACGTACCAACTCACTGATTTTGTAGATTGTTCTTCTAATGTCATATGTCAAACAATCCTTTATGGCAATTGGTAAGATAAACTGTAAAAATTTGTGCCAATCGTGGAACATAAGACCACTAAGATTTTCATCTCTCCTAAAAGCCATTTTCAAACATCGCATGTACCCAGTGGGAGTCTTGAATGAAGATATAGTCTTCTTCACTTGTTGCTCTTCTGCACGACTCAAAACCCATGGTCCTTTTGGTATAGCAAACTTCCCCTTGGGTTTAAGTTGAGGCCACATCTCTGGCATCCGACCCACAGCCTGTAGGTCATCTCTTTGGGCCTTGCTCTCCCTTTTTCCAGTGATGGTTTTCCATATGATCTCCCCCACATTCTTGAAGATGTGCATTGGGTCATGCATATGATTAATCAGTAGGTCACTCCATTACGGGAGTTCATGGAAATTAGAAATTCTTTTTATTCCGGGTGGCATGAAATCTCCCCTCTCTAGCCACATGTTTTTTCAATCGCTTGCTTTCAGTGGATACATGTCATGTTTGCATATGTTTGGTCCACATAGCTCATGTCCTTCGTGCAAAAATCTACCATGCTTCTCATAAATTGTCTTGCTCAAATGCTCAGAGCGGCAGAAGCCAAGTCGAGGACCACATTCCAGACATGCATGATTTCCTGAGTAAGTCAAGCCTGAAAAAGCACAAATTTAAAATATAACAGCGTTGGCATAGCCAGGAATAACATGACGTGTGTGAGGGTTTTAAAGAAGGCTTACCTGAACACTCACCTAGTCCTGGCCAATCGTGCATGATCCACATGAGAATGCCTTGCATATGTACATTCCGTTGTCTGATTGGTTGGGACATATCAACCACATTGATTCTTGTCCACAAGATTTGGAGCTCCTCTCTAAGTGGTGCTAGATAGACGTCCATGTTCTTTGCTTTATACTTTCTTGGGACGATCATTTACAACAATAGATGGTCCTCCTTGATATCTAACCATGGTGGAAGATTATAATTAACCCAACAAATAGGCCACGTGCTCCATGAAGAACTCTATAATCTGAATGGTTTACTCTGTCCATTGCCAGACCAAAGCGGATACTCAAGGCTCATTCTTAAATGTAGGCCAACTTTCCTCTATGTGCTTCCATCCAAGAGAGTTAGCAGGTACCCGCATCACATCATCTGTCGATCTAGTATTTGAGTGCCATGTCATCAAAGCAGCTATAGACTTGAACCTAAACATGTTCTTTATTCTTAGAATGATAAGAAAATGTCGAAGGACCTTTGCAGAGATAAATTTTCCTTGTGTGTCCTCTCTATACCTATTTGATCCACAATTGGGACACTGTTCCAAATTTGCATAGTCATTACGGAAAAGTTTACAATCATTAGGACATACATGTATTTTGTGATAATCCAAGCCCAAATTAGAAAGAAGTTTTTCAGCAGCTAGAAGGGTAGGGGGCATGTGATTCCCTTCTGGAAAGATTTTCTCGCTGAGAAACCTGTCGTTACATGAACACATTAGCCCCTTGATTAAATTATTGAACTATAGCTTACAGTTGATACAATGTATACAATGTATTGAAGCGGTCCGGGGCGGGCAAGAAGAAGAGCAACCTCTAGACACCCTTCAAGGCTCCCTTGCTGCTCAATGGGGCTAGGGCACAACACAACACAAACCAAAACAACAAACCCCCAGCCAAATCCCAACTACACAAGGGGCACCACCTAGTTTAAGAGCGAACTAGGACGCAAAAGAGGAGAATCGTTAGAGCAACCCACAAACAAGCAAGGAATTTACACTAACCCTAACACCAATGGAACACTCTCACACACTAAAACACGAGGGAGAGAGAGAGAGAGAGAGAGAGAGAAAGAGATGGTGCTCGGGCTGCTTTGAAGTGTATCGTTAATGATCAAGCAAACATAAATATATATATGTAAGAAAGAGAGAGAAGGGGAAAGGGGTGCTTGTTGCGCTAATGCCTTCTTACAAATCTGTCATGACCAATCAAAGTGAGATTAGTATTTGTTCAACATAGCCTAAGTAAATTACACCACAACACATCACAAGAAAAAAGCCACCCCAATCACTGTCTTAAGTCCAGGGGAGTCCTCTCCACTCTGTCGCCCTCTTACATCATGTGGGATTTATGGCTAAATTGATAACAATACCCGGAGACAAGCTATCAAGAACTTGAATAAAACACCAAGACACTTACATATCATTATTGTCCATGACTTCACGTTGGAAGGGAGACAAGGTATCCATGCTTAGTCCAAATTCACCCTCCTTGATTCAACAAATGTTGGGCTTACACTAGTAGGAGAAATGATAGATTTCCTACTCTCAATTTAATGATCACTCTCTCTTACAATGGCATAGAGTTCCCTTGCTAATCACCCCTAATACAACACATACATATGCCTAATGCCAATGAGATTCCACTCAAAAGATCCTTCTCAAGAGGTTGAGCTTGGCTTCTCAAGCTATAGCATAGTGCTCTTTCTTCTCCCCCCTTTTTTGTGCTAGCTACACCCTCCTTTTATAGAAATTTTGAAGGCTAGGGTTACTCCTCTAACCATGGTTGGGTTAGATTTTCAACAATTTATCTAATTTCTTTTGCTTGGAATTATCAAGAAGTTGGTGGGGAAAGAGAGAGGAGAGAAATGGAGGTGATAGGACTTTTCATAGTGGGTTAGTGTTAGTAGAGTTAGTATTAATTTACAAATGGAATTGGATATTTACAATGGGAGTATCCATGTAGGATACAAATAAGGAAGAAAAACTCGTAAGAGGTAAGAAAAGGTGGATTTCTTACAAGGTTGATGCTCCAAGTGTCTTGAGTAGGGCCAATTTTGACGCTTGTTGACGGTCCACTAGCTTTGACGGTACATTTTTTCTCCACTCTTGACCTTCCTTGAGAGACAAGGTAATTGAAGCTGAGTAATCAACCACCATGATGCTATCTTTTAAGAGAAGAGGCTGAATTTTGTGGTTTTTTTTTATAGATATGGGTAATTTGGAGGAGGAAAAATGAGACTAGGTGGTCAATTTTGGAATGGAATTGTGTGTGGGAGGTATGAGTTCACCATGGTTTCTCTTATTCTTCAAGGTTGAGGAGAAGGTGAGTAGGGTGCAGAGCGGAGTGGTGAGAGAGGTGGGGATGATGATTGGAGAAGTGTGTGTGAAAGAGGAAAATGATAAAGTGGAAGAGAGAGTGTGGCTGCATAGCATGGGAAAACTGGGGTCCACTAATAAAATCATAGCTCACAGCTCGTAGCTCAAAAAAATATGAAAAACTTTTAGGCAAAAGTTCAACCCACGAGCTACAACTTTTGTTTGTATCACCTTTTCAAATTCGGAGAGCAAGTGAACTTTAAAAATTCAGCAAAACCGATTGTTTTTTTCCACTGCACAAGGTCCTTGTGGGGTCCTTCTTTGGATGATTCTTTTGAATACCTCCAAGAGTGAGCCCTCCATAGTGCTTGTATGCATGCCACCTACCCTTGACCTTATTTGGTAGGTCTATAATTGAAGATATTGTTGAGATCATGATATAAGTGAATAGTACAACTAAGAAAATCAAATATTGAGGGGTCTAAAAAATATGTACATGTCAAATATAAATAATATAAGTGGAAAAAATATAAAGGGGTCAAAAGAAATCTCTCTCATTATAAGGCTTCCATAAAAAGATAAATATTTTTGGTGTCTTAATTTTTTAGAAAAAAAACAAAATAGATGTAGGAAGGGAAAAATCACAATAGTGAAAAAATATACACATAAATAAAACTAGTTTTTTTGGATTTTTGTTGGGGTGGAGTTACACCAAATATAAGAGAAGCTTACATGAAAATATTTCTATATGGAATAAAGAGTATGAAAAATGGTAAGAAAAATTGTGGTAATGGTGAGGCAATGTACAGAGCATAAATAACACACACCTAGGTAGAAATATTTAAATAAATACCAAAATAATTATGAAAAAATCTTTTATTTAGGCCCTATATACAAAGAAATATTTACATATGCATGGGCCATAATATACTTATATTTTTTATATTTTTTGGCTCAACTAACCCAATGACTAGCTAATTGAGGTTTTTTTATTTCAGTAAGGAGATATGGGAAAAGTCCCCTAACTCACACGCACCTATATACAGTGAAAGGGTGAGGGTAACCACAGTGTTTGAGTGATTTGATAGGGTGAGATAACTCACTATGGCAATTACAGAGAGCCGAAAAACGGCTATCATTAGCCCTCCCCCAGGATGATGGTATATTCATGTACCATTATAAAGAATCTTTTCCAAAGAGAGTGCTTCAGAGTCCTTGACAAGATCTTCATTGTTTGGCCCCTTGGAATTTTGGTTTGTGTTACACTCATGCTTCATGGAACAATACTTACATGGGATAGTTGCCTTTTGCTCTGGTAGATCCTTTGGTAGAAGGCGACTCAAGTAAGGCTTCAAGCGATAGCCGTTTACCTTCCTGGAGTGCTCTTTCCCATTCAAGTCCATAAGTTGATAGTAACTTGAATTGAAAGCCTTCTTGACTATGTATGGCCGCTTCCATCTTGTTTCAAATTTGGCATCAAAACGATTATCGAGTCGATTGTCATACCTTAGCACAAGATCTCCTTCATTGATGCCTTTGTCCTTCAGTTTCTTGTCAAGCTTCTCCTTTGTCTGTGTGGCTTTCCTCTTATAGCACTCGTATGCTGCTTCTCTTTTCCACTCAAGCTCAGCTAAGGTAAGAAGTCGATCCATCCATGCTTCTTGATCATCTTGTGATGATTTGCCATGAAGTCGCATTGTTGGAATGTTTAGTTCAATTGGCTGTAAAGCCTCTTGACCATAGACCAAGTGAAATGGTGTGAACTTCGTGGCTTCCCTATATGTGGTTCGATACGCCCTTAAGGCACCATCCAAGAAGTCATCCCACAACTTTGTCTTGTTTTTCACCATCTTTCTAATGATGCCTGCAATGACACCATTAGCTTTTTCTACCAAACCATTTGATTGGGGATAGTAGGGTGTACTGTGACGATGTAGAATGCGAAGTTCTTCACAGAATTCTGTGAGCAATCCCTTTCTAAACCCTGGACCATTATCAGAAACAATCTCCAAAGGTGTGCCAAATCTACAACAAATGTGAGTGTAGACAAATTTGCTCACTGTCCTCTCATTTACCTTTGCCACACTTTGTGCTTCCATCCACCTAGTCATATAGTCTACAGCCACTAGAATGTAGAGTTTACCATTTTTTGTCCTAGGCAGAGGACCCATAGCATCAATGCCCCACTTTTCAAAGGGTCCATTTGCAAGCACGATTTGCCTTGGACCATAAATCAATCTTCTATTCCCATTTACCTGACAATTGTGACAACTTTTACACCAATGTTGGACATCCACATGTAGACTTGGCCAAACATACCCCGCAAGCAAAATCTTCTTCACAGTTAATTCTTGGGAAAAATGACCACCACATGCCTCTTCATGAAAACCTTTTAGAATGGCTGTAATTTCCGCGATAGTTGGTACTCTTCTGCACACTTTATCCTTCCCTCTTTGATAGAGGGAGCCTTCTAGGAAGAGATACATGCTTGCCTTCTTCATGAGTCTCCTCTTCTGAGCTTTTGTGAAGTCTGGTGGAAACTCACCCTCCAAAATGTAGCCAATGATGGGAGCCAATGACTCCAATCCCTGGTACCTCGGTTGCTTCACAGCAGCCGCCACCATGATGACCTGCACTTCTTTCTTTACACATGCAACGGCTTGTTGTGCAAGTAAATCAGCATCTTCATTTTGTTTCCTAGGAATATGATATAATTGCACCTCCTCAAATTGATTAAATAGCCTACGGATGGTATGAACTTTGGCCCTTAGTCTTTCATTTTTGCATGCCCAAATGCCTAAAATCTGCTTCACAATGAGAAGTGCATCCCCTTTTACCATGAGACGTTGTATGCCATGGCCAATGCATATTTTTAAACCATGAAGTAGTGTGTCATATTCTGCTTCATTTTTGCTAGCTGAACTTGGTAGATTGAACTTCTCTTTCATGACCACCTCTCCACTTGGGTTGAGCAACACTAGCCCTCCCCCTGCTTTTCCTGTGGCTCGACGAAAAGCTCCATCAAAGAACAAGGTAAAAGCATTAGGAATACTTTTTGGTGGTGGCAATGGTAGGGTCTTTACTTCAGGCACCTTAATCTCCTTTTCATGCACCCTATAAGTGAGAATCCCTGCCAATTGTGCACGCACACTATCTTCTACCTTGAAAGAGTATTGAAACTCTCTTGCAACTCCATAATCCACTTTGAGATCCTAGTACTAAGATTCATTTGAGATGACACCCAAGGAACAAATTCTCTGCGGTGAGGATTACAAAAGGTTTTGGGAGCAAGTAGGATCTAAACTTCCTTATCGCAAACATGAGAGAAAGCATCATGAGTTCTGCCTCCGTGTAGCCTCTCTCTAAAGCATTCATGACCGACTAGCAAAGTAGATGGGCCGCATCCTGGTACTATAGGGATCTTGTTGTAACAAAATTGCACCAATTGTTTTCTTTCCCAGCACTAGAGCTAACAAAGAATGTGTACTCCCAACAAGGAGGCATGAGTGTTGGTAGCTCTGACAAAATGGATTTAATGTTACAAAAGTACTCTTCAAGCTCATCAGACCATGCAAATTCTACTTGTTGTGTCAACTTTTGCAAAGGGTGAAGTAACTCCGAGGCTAAGTGAATGAAGCGTGACATATAGTTCACCTTTTGAATGAATGAGATGACCTCCTTAAGACTCTTGGGTGATGGTAGCTCAATAAGAGCCTTTGCCTTTAAAGGATCCACTTCAATGCCTTTGTAAGAAACTTTATGACCAAGCAAGATTACTTCATCCTCACCTATATGGCACTTGTCAGGGTTGAGTTGACCTCCCATGTCGTAGAGCTTCTTTAAACCTTCTTCTACCCTTTGTAGATGCAATGATTTTGAGCTATAAATACAGAAATCATCAATGAACACCCTAATTGACTTTCCAAAGAATGCTCGAAACACCATATTCATGAAACGTTGGAATGTTGCAGAAGCATTTGTCAAACAAATGGCATGACTCTAAAAGCATAACAACCCCAAGGAGTGATAAAGGTTGTTTTCAATTGATCCTCCAATGCAATCCCTATTTGAAAGTAACCTGAGTAACCATCGCACACAATGTACTTCTCATGACCAGCTACCTCATTTAGTATCTCATCCTGGAATGGGAGGGAAAAGTGATCTCTTTTTGTTGCCCCATTGAGGGGACGGTAATCCACACACACCCTCCACTTGCCATTTTTCTTAGGAGTGACAACAAAAGAGAGACCCACTCTGAATTCTCCACTGGATAAATGAAAACTTGCTGCTAGAAGCTTTCTTACCTCCTTGAGTAGAGCCTGCTCCTTTATAACTCCTAGCCTTCGTAGCTTCTGAGCTTAGGTGTGGCCTCAGGCTTTAACTCAATCTTGTGTTGAACAACATCTACCCCATGCACGTCGGTGTAGTCTTTAGCAAAAAGCCTAGGAAACTTCCTTAGCACACATTTGAACTCCTCTCTTTCATCCTTTGTAAGTGTTGTTGATAGCATACCTTCCAGCATCCCTTCATCTTGAACACCTTCATTCTCTTGAGGACCTACCTCCTCCAAGCCTTGACAAGAGGTCTCTTGGTTGCTTGGCTTAAACCTTACCCCCATGACTTCGATGGAAGACTCCTCTTCAGTAATGCTGCCGCTACTTTCTTCTTCTGAAGTGCTATCGGTCCAACCTTCTTCCGTCTCACTTTGAGATGATTCTTCATGGAGATCCTCTTGGCGTTGCTCCTTCATGTCAAAGAAAACCTTCTTATGATTGTCATTCCTGCAAATTAATTTCCCACTCTCCCAATCCTGCAAAGCTCGCATTTTCATTAGCCATGGTCTTCCTAGGATAAATGGATAACCACTTCCCTTGGTCGACATAACATAAAAATCCACCGCTTTCTTAATGCCAAAGGCCTCTACAAAGACATTTTTACAAATGCCTACACACCTAGCCTTGCTATTGTTTTCCATCTTGACTTTGATTTCAGGTGTCTCATGGATGTGCATGCCTAGTCTTTGCATGAGTCCCTCTGTCATGATGCAAATTTGTGCACCCCCATCCACTAGACCTTTCCTAACCAATCTTCCTTTGATGTAACAGTCTAGCACCGGTGTAATGTCCTCATTCATTTTAGCTTGTGCAATTTTTACAATAGGCACACTCTCTTTTACCTTTCTCCTAGTGCTAACTGCCCTTGTTAAATCCCTCCTAACTTGTGGACATAATGCAAGAAATTGAGGCCATGAAATATCAGGACCCTTACCTCTCATGTCTTCCAACAAGTTGTACAGAGCCATACCATGTCCAAGAGGGAAGTCTTGGAGGTTGATACGACGTCGAGTCCTCTTGGTTTCCTTGGTTTCCTTTGCCTTCTTGCCTTGTCCATGGTCACTCTGTGATGTGACTCCTTCTTTCTCTTTACCTTTTCCTCGGCCACGCTTAATGCCATTGGCTTCCATGTCAACCTCATTTGAATTTGTCACCTCTACCACATGCACATTTGGATCTGGCAAAGGTGGAACTCCTTCTACCCCTTGTGGAGGTGGTCTTGGTCCATTTGGCCTTTGTAGAAGCCTTGGTTGTTGACCAGCTCCTTCTCCTGCATTCATCACTGGGTAATTCAAGTTAGGTCTCCCTGGCTCTCCACGGGGCCAAGGACAATTATACATCCCATGTCCAAACTCTCCGCAATTCCAACATTGCAAGACTCTCCTAGTTCGTGGCTCTCTCTCTTCTCACTTCTTTGCTTCTCCCTTTGGACCTACAGTTTGTGCAAGGTGAATTGACAGGCTGCTTAAAGATTCATTTAACTTCTCAATCACTTCAGCCGTTACCTCAGGAAGCTCCCTAGATGTTGATGCTTGTGACTTACCTTTGGGTCTAAGACCTTCTATTGGAACCTCTCCCCTTAAGCACTTGAGTTTCCTATACTTCTCAGCAGCCCTAGTCTCAGCTGCATCAAAAGTAGCAGGTGCACCCGCCTCAACTTTTACCTTAAGGTTAGGAAAAAGTCCGGCTATGAACCTCTCCTTCTTTAAAAATTCTGCACCATCACCAGGGTTAGCAACATTTCGTATCCATAGAGCCCAAAGACGTAGAAACTCTTGCTTGTACAAGTAGTAGTCATCTAAGTCTTTTTGCTTATGAGAAACAATGTCTTGCCATAGTTTTTGAGTGTTTTGGGGATCAAAGAAGTATCTCTTAAAACGATTCAAAACTTCTGTGTAATTCCCCTTGACTTCCTCAGGCAAAGAGTCAAACCAAGTACTAGCATCTTTCCTAAGGACCACCTCAAACATTTCTACACGTTCTTGATCGGTTACTATCCTCTTGATACGGCAAGACATCTTGAAATTTGCTAAAAATAATTTGCATCCTCTCCAGGCTCTCCAAAGAAAAGAGGATATCCAGACATTTGGCGTTGGCTCTCCATTATTATGAAAGATTACAACACAAGTTACAATAAGGGATACAATAGAGATTTAGAACCACTCGCCTGCAAATGAAGAAGTGAAGAAAATACCACTTTAGGTTTTCTTCTTCAGCTATCCAAGCTTCAATGAGGTCTCGATTTGTTTGATCAAAACAAAAAGGTAGACTATTGACGAGCTCTAAGAAGGGTTGAAATTCTTCAAGCTAAGGCGATAAACAGAAATCTCTAGAACTTCATTTTCTGGATCCAAAAGAGCAACCACGTCCCAAGTGATAAATTGCACTTGCTCTACAATTCCCAACGCACAAGCGGTTTGTATAAAAACTAGATCTTCATGCTCATCGAAGGCCGTGAGAAAGTAGCAATTGACTAGGAGCTCCTTTCCTTCGAGTTCCACACACTCGGAGTGAGGCAACCTTCTCACAATTTCATAAAGAACATCCTCATCAAGTCCAATCAAGTTTGCAAGATTTAAAGACTCCACTTGTGCTACAAAATTCCTGGACAAAAACTCCTTAGGATTATGGTTAAATCATTCAAAAGCATAAAGACATTTACAATGTCTCTATGAACAAAGTGTCATAGAAAGTAGAGAAGGATGAGAATTTATACAAATTTGCAATCTTCTCTATGCTCTCTTTATTAAGACAAGCTCTGAATAGCTCCCTATCTCCTTTGTTGAAAGCGAAAGGAAGACTATTAATAAGACGCAAATGAGGGAAAAATTCACCAAATGTGAGTCTATGAAGCATGAACTCTGGCCGCAAGTTTCCTGAAGAGTCTTCCTCAATGGTGAAATGCACTCGCCAAATGCCAAATTTCACTCTATTTACCAATCTTAGGGCACACACTAGTTGGATGAATGCGCGGTCTTCCTTAGTGCCCAACAACAAGAGGAAAATGGAATCCACGCGTAGGACCTTTCGTCTTAACTTCACCACCCTCTTGTTATGAGGGAGACGCCTTACTACTTGCTCTGCAACTCAATTGGTAATAGAGCTAGATCTCTAAGGATTGAACTTTCACTGCACACACATTCCCTGTTAGAACAAATGATCGTTTTTTGTTTCTTGTAACAACTTGGACAAAGAAAAAACAAACATACACACTATTTTGCCGGGCTGCACTTCATTTTAAAATAAAATGAATACATGTACATCAAAAGAAGTGTGGTAGTTGATGAGAGGTAGAATGACAGGGTTTGGTGATACAAGAATTTCTCCTACTCTTTGGGCACCAAACATGAACACCATTCGTTGTTGAAAATGGATCTTTCTACTAATTGCAACGTTTATTCTAATGTGTGGAGTAAAATGAAAGGGAAAAACCTCTATTCTTGGGCCATTATCCATGGCCTATGCATGTCCTAATGCTTAAAATAACACAAAAATATAGACGTCCAAGCTAATATCGTACCTAATGAGAGGCAAAATAAAAGATTTATCGAAGTGTTTATCTCGGCTAACCTAAGAGGACCTAAAATCCTACGAATTACCCGTTGAAATTGCAACTTAGTACTAAAAATTATGTGTATCTTTTGCCTTGCAATGGAAATGAAAGGATCATACAAACTCTCGTGATTCATGCAAACTACTTGACTATGCTAAAAGTTGATCCTACACAAAAACATACACGAGTTGTTGTCCTCAGTGGGGGAACCAATTTGCAGCGGTCCGGGGCGGGCAAGAAGAAGAGCAACCTCTAGACACCCTTCAAGGCTCCCGTGCTGCTCAATGGGGCTGGGGCACAACACAACACAAACCAAAACAACAAACCCCCAGCCAAATCCCAACTACACAAGGGGCACCACCTAGTTTAAGAGCGAACTAGGACGCAAAAGAGGAGAATCGTTAGAGCAACCCACAAACAAGCAAGGAATTTACACTAACCCTAACACCAATGGAACACTCTCACACACTAAAACACGAGAGAGAGAGAGAGAGAGAGAGAGAGAGAGAGAGAGAGAGAGAGAGGGAGAGAGAGAGAGAAAGAGATGGTGCTCGGGCTGCTTTGAAGTGTATCGTTAATGATCAAGCAAACATAAATATATATATGTAAGAAAGAGAGAGAAGGGAAAGGGGTGCTTGTTGCGCTAATGCCTTCTTACAAATCTGTCATGACCAATCAAAGTGAGATTAGTATTTGTTCAACATAGCTAAGTAAATTACACCACAACACATCACAAGAAAAAAGCCACCCCAATCACTGTCTTAAGGCCAGGGGAGTCCTCTCCACTCTGTCGCCCTCTTACATCATGTGGGATTTATGGCTAAATTGATAACAATACCGGAGACAAGCTATCAAGAACTTGAATAAAACACCAAGACACTTACAGATCATTATTGTCCATGACTTCACGTTGGAAGGGAGACAAGGTATCCATGCTTAGTCCAATTTCACCCTCCTTGATTCAAAATGTTGGGCTTACACTAGTAGAGAAATGATAGATTTCCTACTCTCAAATTAAATGATCACTCTCTCTTACAATGGCATAGAGTTCCCTTGCTAATCACCCCTAATACAACACATACATATGCCTAATGCCAATGAGATTCCACTCAAAAGATCCTTCTCAAGAGGTTGAGCTTGGCTTCTCAAGCTATAGCATAGTGCTCTTTCTTCTCCCCCCTTTTTTGTGCTAGCTACACCCTCCTTTTATAGCAATTTTGAAGGCTAGGGTTACTCCTCTAACCATGGTTGGGTTAGAGTTTCAGCAATTTATCTAATTTCTTTTGCTTGGAATTATCAAGAAGTTGGTGGGGAAAGAGAGAGGAGAGAAATGGAGGTGATAGGACTTTTCATAGTGGGTTAGTGTTAGTAGAGTTAGTATTAATTTATAAATGGAATTGGATATTTACAATGGGAGTATCCATGTAGGATACAAATAAGGAAGAAAAACTCTTAAGAGGTAAGAAAAGGTGGATTTCTTACAAGGTTGATGCTCCAAGTGTCTTGAGTAGGACCAATTTTGACGCTTGTTGACGGTCCACTAGCTTTGACGGTACATTTTTTCTCCACTCTTGACCTTCCTTGAGAGACAAGGTAATTGAAGCTGAGTAATCAACCACCATGATGCTATCTTTTAAGAGAAGAGGCTGAATTTTGTGGTTTTTTTTTTATAGATATGGGTAATTTGGAGGAGGAAAAATGAGACTAGGTGGTCAATTTTGGAATGGAATTGTGTGTGGTAGGTATGAGTTCACCATGGTTTCTCTTATTCTTCAAGGTTGAGGAGAAGGTAAGTAGGGTGCAGAGAGGAGTGGTGAGAGAGGTGGGGATGATGTGTGGAGAAGTGTGTGAAAGAGGAAAATGATAAAGTGGAAGAGAGAGTGTGGCTGCATAGTATGGGAAAACTTGGGTCCACTAATAAAATCATAGCTCACAGCTCGTAGTTCAAAAAAATATGAAAAAAGTTTAGGCAAAAGTTCAACCCACGAGCTACAACTTTTGTTTGTATCACCTTTTCAAATTCGGGGAGCAAGTGAACTTTAAAAATTCAGCAAAACCGATTGTTTTTTTCCACTGCACAAGGTCCTTGTGGGGTCCTTCTTTGGATGATTCTTTTGAATACCTCCAAGAGTGAGCCCTCCATAGTGCTTGTATGCATGCCACCTACCCTTGACCTTATTTGGTAGGTCTATAATTGAAGATATTATTGAGATCATGATATAAGTGAATAGTACAACTAAGAAAATCAAATATTGAGGGGTCTAAAAAATATGTACATGTCAAATATAAATAATATAAGTGGAAAAAATATAAGGGGTCAAAAGAAATCTCTCTATTATGAGGCTACCATAAAAAGATAAATATTTTTGGTGTCTTAATTTTTTAGAAAAAAAAACAAAATAGATGTAGGAAGGGAAAATCACAATAGTGAAAAAATATACACATAAATAAAACTAGTTTTTTTTGGATTTTTGTTGGGGTGGAGTTACACCAAATATAAGAGAAGTTTACATGAAAACATTTCTATATGGAATAAAGAGTATGAAAATTGGTAAGAAAAATTGTGGTAATGGTGAGGCAATGTACAGAGCAAAATAACACACACCTAGGTAGAATATTTAAATAAATACCAAAATAATTATGAAAAAATATTTTATTTAGGCCCTATATACAAAGAAATATTTACATACGCATGGGCCATAATACTTATATTTTTTATTTTTTTGGCTCAACTAGCCCAATGACTAGCTAATTGAGGTTTTTTATTTCTCTTAAGGAATACCCCCTAACTCACCATTTTTATATACGGTGGGGGTAGGTCCACAGTGTTTGAGTGATTTGATAGGGTGAGATAACTCACTATGGCAATTACAGAGAGCTGAAAAAAGCCATCAGTATTTACCTGAAAAGCACTGTGATTTTGTCGTACCAACCTAGCTATCTTGTCAGAGACTGTAAATTAAGCATTGCCAAAGCGGTACGGAGAACTGAGATTTTTTCACCATTGTAAAGAGGCATGGGTGCAAGAGTTTGTATCTTCTTGCCCTCTTTATCGTTGCTATCATGCCGTCGATATAGACGGGTTGGATGAGGTTGGTTGGCAGTATTACATTGGCTGATGTCGTCTTCTATGTTTTCAAAATGATTGGATCCATGTCAAAGAACGAGTGTAGCATCTTCTCCATCTCTACTTCTTATAATGCCACATCAGGTATAGGTTGGGAGGACTCGGTCGATGGCTGTTCGTTTGAAAATCGTCTTCTCTGGGATGAAGTTGGAGAAATATCTACTTGCGTTGTTTGATCTATTGTCTCCGGACCATGAGATGATAATGTAGGTCTTGTAGTTGCTCTATCGAAAAGAGGCCGTGATTGCGTATGTGATGGTCGCAGATTTTTTGTTTTCAAAAGATCTGATGTTTGCAATAATGCGCACAAGAACACGCCGTCCTATTGTCCATAATTTATCTACCAATGATGCAACAAATAATTAAAACACTCAACTACACACTACTAATTACATGAAAATACATGACAACCTCACATTCTTTAGCCAGGTCCGGTCCCCGCACACCTTGGTCTAGAGGTGCACAGAGATTAGGACCAGAGGGTAATAATCTCGTCTTTATTGGTCAATGACTATATATTAAGGTTTAAAGTCTGTGTGCGCTTTTGAAGTCCGATTATGTTATTTTACTTCCTTTATCAATTTTTGTTTATGTTTTGAAGTACACAAGACATTTCCAAAGTTCGTTTGCATTTTTTCAACTATTTGCTGCTAGCTCTAACAACCTCACATTCTCTAGCCATGCCCGATCCCCGCACACCTCCGTCTAGAGGTGCACAAAGATCAGGACGTCAATGACTATATATATTAGTGTTTTTGAAGTCTGTGTTTGTTTTTGAAGTTCAATTGCGCTTTTGAAACCTATAACCTAAACCTAACATATAACCTATAACCTAACCTAACCCCTCCTATAACCTATAATTTAATCTAATCTAACCTATAACCTACCCTATAACCAAATTGTAACTCACCTATAACCTCACCTATATATAACCTAATTGAAGTCCGTTTGCATTTTTTGAAGTACACAAGTCATTTTTAAAATCCATTTGCATTTTTTTTTACTATTTGCCGCTAGCTCTAACCTAACCTTTAATCTAACCTAACATATAACCTAAACCTAACATAACCTATAACATAAACCTAACCTGCCCGTTTGCGTTTTTGGAAGTACACGAGTCATCTTCGAAGTCTGTTTGCGTTTTTTTACTATTAATCTACCACTAGCTCTAACATAATCTATAATCTAACTTAACCTATAACCTAAACCTAACCTAACTTCACATAACCTATAACATATAACCTAACCTATAACCTAAACCTAATCTCATCGAAGTCCGTTTGAGATTTTTGAAGTACACGAGTCATCTTCGAAATCCGTTTACGTTTTTCTACTATTAATTTTCTGCTAGCTCTAACCTAACTTATAATCTAACCTAACCTATAACCTAATGTAACATAACCTATCACCTAACCTAACCTATAAAACCTATAACCTAACCTAATCGAAGCCCGTTTGCATTTTTTGAAGTACAAGAGTAATTTTTGAAGTTCGTTTGTGTTTTTTCTACTATTGTTGTTAACTATAACCTAGCCTAAACCAACACAATCTTGCATGGTGAATGATGTGTATTCTAATCCAACCATTGATGTCAAGGTGTTATCTTAAATAGATCTTCCTTTGATGAAACCTTGTTGGCGAGGAGTGATACCCTTATCCACAATGGGATAGAGTCTTAGGGAATTTGACTTGGCAATAATTTTGTAACCTATTGACATCATGGTTATGGGCCGCCAATGTTTCAGTTGGGAGCATCAGATTTTTTTTGAACCAAACCTATAACCTAAACATTATTTAACTCAACCTATAACCTAACCTAACCTTTTGTACAACCTATAGCCTAACCTAATTAACCTAACCTATAACCTAACCTAGTCTATAACCTATAACTTAATCTATAACCTAAACCTAACCTATAAGCTAATCTAACCTAACCTATAAGCTAACCTAACATAATTAACCTATAACCTAACCTAACCTAGCTTATAACCTAAACATAATCTAACCTAACCTAACCTAACCTATAATCTATACTTTAACATAGAACCTATACCCTAACCTAACCTATAGCCTAACTAAACCTAACCGAAACCTATAACCTAAACCTCATCAATCGCATGATGATGATGATGAGATGGTAGCGTAATTTCAAAACAAAATTTCTTCAAAACATAATTTCAAAACAAAAATTTTCCATAGCATAATTTTGAAATAAATTTTCTTCAAAACAAAATTTCTGCGTAGCATAATTTCAAATCAAAATTACCCCAAACCATAATTTCAAAACAAATTTTTTTCCAAGCATAACTTCTAAACAAAATTACATAAAAATTTAAAGCATTGAAATCCTAATGAATGAAATTTTATTTTGTCAATATACAATATTATTTAAAATTAATTAAATATGCATAAAACTTTCGAGCACTCACATGCAGCCTATTTGAGGAAGAAAGGGTCTTGTAAACGTCTTCAAACTTGTAAAAAACGCACACAGACACTATGTTAAACCCTAAAACTACAAGCAAACTTGAAAAGAATCTCACCTTGATGCTAAGGAGTAGGCCACAAGCAAGATTCTCACCTCTGACAAGTTGTTGGGCACTTGATTTGCAGTAGGTAAGGAGGAAGAGAGAAAGAGAAGAGGCACAAAAACTAGAGAAATGCATAGAGAAAGATCTGTGGGTTCGATTTTTGAAGGGTCCGTCGGTACAGATGCTGGTACAAGAGTCGGAAGAAACATTGAAACAGGTGTCGGAATACATATCTATATAAACATCGGTACAGGCGATTGAAATTCAAAAATAATTTTTAAAAAAATTTTCATCTCTCTCCATACTTACCTACACATATACCAACGTCTGCCATTGACGTCGGTAATTTGGCATCGGAATTTAAGTGACCTCTTGTAGTGTTTGTAAAGTTAATTTCAAGTTTTTGGATAAGAAATACACAGCATGAGCTAACGGTGCTCACTTCTCGCCTTCTCATGCTTCCATCTCCCTTGTCATTTGTCACATTGCAGTGTTGTCTGTAGCGTTGCAACCACATGTAAGAGCTCTATACATTAATGTAAACATATCATGGTAAATCATAGCTTTTGGCGTCACCAACCCGTGGTCTAATTTCATTATAAATAGGAATTTAAGCGAGGAAATCACAAAATAAGCATAGGCTGCATATTGGGGCATCATTGCTAAGCATTTAAATGCATTTGAGGTCAGAAACGACTAGGTCAAAATCTCACTGGTGTTAATAATCACGTCCTTTGCATTTCATCAAAAGTGATTTTTGAGACCATAAGCATGTGTGCTTAGTTCTTATATACTTGTCTTAGACGTTTTATAACATTTGGATGTCGTTTGAGTCATGTTTTGTTTGCCGATTAGTGATTAGCTTTTCATGACTTAGTTCATTTGAGTGTAGCTTGTGTTAGTTGCAAGTTGTCTGCAGTTTCCAAGAGATTGACACCCTCTTGTAGCCTCTATGCACTAGTCGAGTCAGCTTTGTTCCATGGATTGACAATTATGTTCGTTGGTCTCGCTATGTCTGTAATAAGATAAGAGTGAGATTAGGAAACCCATCCACACTTGACGCCTCTACCGAGGACAAATAGACCTAAACTGGGGAAAACAAGAGCATATAGTGTAGTTGTCCTTTAACTTCCTCTAGGATTACCTAGAGTTAAACTTTCTCTTTAAAATCGTATAGCTTAAGAGTGTTGTCTTTTGCTGTGTAGAGGTAGCTTTGGGAGTAGATTGTAATTGTTAAGTACCTTGTAGGACTGTAGGATTAGGTAAGGATTTTGAGAATGATTGATGGACAAGACAAGTCTTAAGATCAAGGCTCAGAAAGTCATAAAAAACAAGAAAACAAGTGTTTGTGGACACTTTCCACAACCCAATTTTGGTAGAACCTAGGAGTAGGGTAAGTAGAATCTGAGGTAGGATCTCAAAACATTGCTCACTCTAAAAGAATCATCTATGAGTTGTTTACGTGAAGTTGCAGAATTTTAGGTCTACGGCTTGAAACAACACCAAAAGATTGTCAACCATTGAAACCAAATGGAGATTATGCTCATAAAATTTGTATGAACGAGTGGGTAAGTTTAAGGATGCATTTGAGGTAAATTTTTAGGAGTTTACAAAAACCCAAATTATTTATATTTTCTTGAGAATTTAGGCGACTTGACTCAAAGGCTTAAAACATGTCACAAAAAGACTGACTATTGAAAGAATTGCAAAAAATGTTCATTTGAGGCCAAAAGTAAATAATCACGATTATTTACTTTTAGCTCAAAATTGACCAAGGTTGATACCAGAGACTCTATGCATGATTACAAACATCTCTTGTGAAAGCTCATAGAATTTAGATCACAAAACATACCAAAAACTTGATAAAAAGCTGAATCTATAGTACTGATTATCAAGAAATTGAGTTTGACTTGATAAATCTTGCTCAAATTAAGTTTTGACTTGACTCAGACGCTTAGTTTAATGTGTGTAACATGTGTATGCTCAGATGATAAAAAATATAAGTAAATAATCACGATTATTTACTTTTGTCCAATTTTCAAACTTTTTTGGCTAACCAAGCATACCACAAGTTCTATCATGTTGTATTGAGCACTCAGATCAAATTTGATAAGATTTGGATCTTTAAAGTGGAAAGTGTGGTCAGATTTGTAAAGTCAGTCTACAGACACAGAACTGTTGACAAATTGAGCAGAGTTTATTCGAACTTGGTGAAACTTGGCTAGGGAGCTTAAATTGAGTTTCTTTACCTGTTTGTATCAACAGTTTGATACAAAATTACTAAAAATTCCAAAAGTAAATAATCGCGATTATTTACATGTGCTCTAGAATTGAGAGTTTTTACACAACTATATACCACAAGCTCAATCATATGAAGTAGACTACTCATATCAAATTTGGTGAAATTTAGATAACAAAAGTGAGACTTAAGCCAGATTCTCAAAAATTGAGTCTGCAGACACTAAACATTTGATAACTTGAATAAATCTTTTTCAAACTCAGTGAAACTTTTCCAACGAGTACAACAAGGTGTCTATATGGCAAAACAATTCTAAAAAGTGAGATTATTTACTTTTGAGTCCAAAGACAAGATTTTGGACTTTTGAGCTTGTACAATATTAGAACAACATAATACAAGGCCACTGGTCAAATTTGGAATCCATCGGGTCTAAAATAGTATATGCTAACTCAGTTTCCAGGTTGCAGATTAGTTCTTTAGCTCTTTGCAAGGATAGAATTTGGAAATCTCATTTGCTGACTCACTTAGCTAAGATTGAAGTGATATACTCAGATCAATCACAATATTTAGCAAAAATTGTACAGTCTTTGATAGAAAACAACTACCTTGGTTAAAACTGACACAAGAACCAGGTTACAAGCAAATAAGTGAGAGCTTGATAGAGCTGAATTTGAGTCAAGTGAAAAAACGGATAATAAGTCAATCCAATGATAAGTACTCTATCTAGGGCTTAACCAGTCTATATGAACCTTTGATTTGGTCGTATACTAGCAAATCAAGGCATATTTGGAGAGATCTCTAGTAGAGTATCCATTGAAGAGAGTGTGAATCAAGGTGATCACTTGGAAACTATCTTTGAAGAAGTCTCACACACCTATTTCGACTCAACATCTGAAATGTCTTCCTATTCGACTCATTCAGGAATCGGAAGGACAGTGCGATATAAGCACATACTCACCTTTTGTAAGACTAATGGCCATGGAGCTCAGGTTTACCTGGATCCTAATGAAGAGTATGCCATTCACATTGATGACCATGACATAGAGTTTGAAGAGAAAATCAGGGAAAACAAACAATGAGAAATGTATATGTATAAAAACGGGAGTCAATATGTAAAAGTTGAACACCCTGATGTGATAGACAAATGGGGGTTAGAAGTGAGTACAATAATTTTGGATATGGTAGAAAAAGAAGGTCCATTGACTTTAGAATTCAAGGGATACGATTAAGTTGATCTGAAACCTTTGGAACGGCTTAGCACTGATAATCCTAGGATTAAAGTCTATTGTTGGGAGGATAGGAACTTCAAGGATCTTTTATGGACCTCTCATTCCAAATTAGGGCAGTTAACACCCATGAAGATAATCTATATCTTCAAAATCAAAGACAAGGGTTTAGCAGATCTATCATCTTACCTATTTAGGGATTGTTATAACAATAACTTAATTTGTTATGATGAGTCCTAAGGAGGTAGAACATGCCAGATAGCAAGGGTACTCTATAAGAGATTGGATATTGGGGCAAGGACCTGATCCTATTCCAAGAGAGGAACTCTGCAAGAGATCTTTTGGGAGCAATGTTAGAAAACTTGAATCTACCTCATCACAAAGAAAACCGCGTGACATTAGAGCCAGTGCAGGGCTACATGAGTCACTATTTCCAACAGATTCGTTTGGAGGACTCGAGACAGGACCAACTGCGAGAAGTGTTGGAGCTGAGCCAAACAGACGTGTTAGACCAGCTGATTTTCAAAAATGGGTCAGGAAATACAGTGGATCTGGGGATCCATATGACCACTCAGCTAGCTTCCAGGATGTGCTAAGAGCAGAACGCATATTTGATTTCCACACTCAATTTGAGAGTTTTGGAATGACTTTAGAAGGAAAAGATTTGAAATGGTTCCAAAACATTACACCAAGGTCAATCATGGATTTATATACATTAGCTCAGGGGCTTGTAGCTGCATGTTCCAAAACTGGGATCAACCATAATACGGTAGCTCAAATCAATAGCTTTAAGCAAAAACAAGGTGAGTCTGTTTGTGCAACTAGGACGAAGCAATACATTGCAAGATGTCCAAAATTAGAAATACCATCAGAAGAAATATTAGTGTTACTGTTTCTAGAAGGATTGCTCAACAAATAACTTCATGCTATACTGTATAGCAAGAAGCATATGACCCTAGAAGAGTATGTATCAGATGCTATTGACTTGGGAGACGATTGTGATATTTTCAATGAAGGATATGTCCCTAAGGATACTAATAAAGAAGATGTCCCTAAGGATACTCAGAGTGAGAAAACAACATCCTCAAAATCAACACAAGTGGGAACGGCTACTGCAGCACCACTTACAGCCATATAAGACATGCTCAAAAGGATGAACAAAATGATGAATAATATGCAAAAATCACCTATGAGAGGACCAAGGCAAGGGATACCTCAACAAGGGCAACCGATTAGGCCGCAAAAATGGTGTACTATTGAGAGTAAATGGACTAACCATGAGACCAATGAGTGCTACTACCGACCAAATTACGATGGAAATATTCAATATGTGCCTATAAAACAACAAGAACAACCCATGTACAGATATCAGCCTAATATGGTCCTAGCACAAAGACCACCGATGGGTATGGAAAGACCACAACCAATGTTGGATCAACAACCTCCATATTCTAAACATAATGCAGTGCCTGTAAAGTACATGCATTCAGAAGGAGTCATGGATGAATAAGCACTCGTGCCTATTACACCTTATGCTGAGCCATGGATGAACAAGCACTAGTGCCGATTACACCTTATGCTAAGCCTAGTCCATCTACAGTAATGGTAGAAGGAGAGTTGTATAATTCACATCCACCTTCAATGGAAGAACATGTGACTTATGCTACACTAGAGCTTACACCGATGTACTTTGTAGCTAATCAAGGTGTTATACCTCTAATGGTAAGACCCATGATTAAGCCAAGGACTAGAAACTGCTATAATTGTGGTGCAAATGATCACTGGAAAAATGAATGCCTAGAACCCGACAAGAACATTAAGCCAGTTGAAGCTTTTTGTACACAATGTTGCAAAAAGGGTGAACACTTCCTTGATGTCTGTCCAAAAAATCCGATAAAAGGAAAAGCAGTGGTGAATGTAGTCCAAGTGATGCCTAGTAGCTCTTTGAAGAGTGAACCTATTGTTCCAATCAAGGTAATCACTAGAGTCCAAGCTAAGAAAAAGAAACATAACTTTTTTGATGAATCAGAGAATACTACAAATTCCTCTCAAAAGACCAAGAAATGAAGAATTCAAAGATATGAGATGAGAAAACAAAAACAAAAGGATGAAATTGCCAAAAAACTACTACGGGAAAATATGAAAGAAAATGAAAGTGAAATCAAGGAAACCACAATAAAATCTGGAGGATCAATTTTGGTAGACAAAATTTTTGAGCCAATCAATGCAACCTTGGAAGCTTTCCAAGCGGGAACTGAAGGAGGCCAAAAATGGTAAAACTATCATTCTCCAGATATGGAAGCAGATAAGCCTGAATCTTATCAAAATTTGGTAAGAATTACTCAAGAAATGCTGAAAAAACAAAAACGCAAGCTTGAGTGTATAGAAAAACCTGAGGAGCTTGTGGTAGAGACCAATAAAGTGAAATCCAAAGTGGTGGTAGAACCCCACCTTGAAATCAAAGAGCCATAACTCATAGTGCTTGACAATGAAGATATTCTAGATGGAATTCCATTTGTGGAGGAAGACTGGACAAGACATCTATGGGAAAAAGTAAGAGGGATTAATGATGGGAGCATAACTTTGAAATCAACTCCTATAGAGGAAGTTTGGTTAGAAAATTTACCTCTTGATATGGACATGGATATACAATCCTTGTATGGGGATTGCAGCTCTGAAGCATCAAGAATATCTAAACCATTGACTCTAAAAACACTACCCTCTTACTTAGGAGACAACGAAGATTGAGTCCATAGTGTGCAGAACCACGCAGGTACAAAAGAGCGAAACAAGCCCTAGAGGTAGAAAACATCCCTTCAATCATGTCAATGCCCATTCAATGTAATCTTGCCTTGGGAGAACGGTTAAAAATTACACCATACTTATGGAATGATTTACAAAAAACTCTAGAGAAGATGGGGATAACAAGTCTAATAACAAAAAAATTGGGTAAATTAAAACATGAAATGGATAACAAAGAGATTAGATTTGTCCCTATGAGAAAAGTCGGAAACACAACCCTTCCGGTGAGATAGAATGATGTACAAACCATGGCAATATTGGATACTGGGGTTGGCATAGCCATAGCCACAAAATCAGTATGGGAATCATGGGGAAAACCAACCATTAGACAAACTTGAATGAAATTACAATTGACTAATGGACACATAGAAAAGCCCTTAGGAATTCTTGAAAATGTGATATTTAGTTCCTATGGAATTGATTATCAACATACTTTTGTGATAGTAGATTCTGGGAAGAAACTTAATTACGAAATCATCTTCGGAAGGCCATTCCTGCAGCAAGTACAACTCATTCAAGATTGGGAAAACAACTACTTGTAATTGAAGCAAGTGGGACCAATCACAAGGGTTAATTTGAAAGATCACACTTTTAGAGATGTAATGAAAACACCCATTCAAGAATTTGACTCAGTCTCTTCAGCTGAATCAAAGCTACCGTCTTGGTTAAACAAAGACACACCTATTTGGATGTGTGGAGCCTCAAAAAACGGGAGTTTGAAACGAGAAGAATGTATCTTAGAAAGGCAGTGCACAGATGAAGCAGATGTACCTAAACCCTTTCTGAAGCATTTTTTTGAGCCATTTGAATGGACTCAAATTTTGGCAACACTGGATGTATGTGTGAATACTCAAATTTTGGTAACAATGGATGTATGTATGGACTCAAATTTTGGCAACAATGGATGTATGTGTGAATACGTCTATGCCTACTCAATTTTGAAATGATGATGGTTATGACATAATTCCCATACAAATGATCTCAACCTTTCACATTGAAGATGAAGTTCAGAAACCCAAGGACTTATTGAAAGCCTAGCAAGTCTTTTCAGACCTCTATTATGATGCTACTGACGAGTTTAAAGAACATTCAGCTACAAAGAACATGTGAGTGCTACAAACGGATGCGCGATGGCCCTGCAAAATACTCATGATAACACAATACATACCATAAAACGATAAATCAGTATACCTGAATCATCACAGATGCACATAATCAACGACGTATGCGAACCAAGAGAGACATAGAGCGAGAGAGAGTAGAAGAGCACGTGCAG
Organism: Adiantum capillus-veneris; assembly: GCF_014529385.1. Classification (NCBI taxonomy): domain Eukaryota; kingdom Viridiplantae; phylum Streptophyta; class Polypodiopsida; order Polypodiales; family Pteridaceae; genus Adiantum; species Adiantum capillus-veneris. Next base: position 111,805,436 of record NC_140937.1, read on the forward strand.
ACGCACCTCCTAGAGTGGAGTGCTACGTCGGAATGGCGAGAGAGAAGAGAGGAGAGGAGAGAAGATTGAGACGGACACTGGGTGCAATCTCCCCGCGTGCAAGAGTGACCATTTCCCTCTTGCACGTATTTGTTTTATAGATTTCGTGAATGGTCAAATTGGTTACGAACTGGCCGGCCGGTCATAAATGGCCAAAGCTCATAAAAGAGGACTTGAATAAATATACATAAAATGTAATATCCTTTTGCAATAGCCTAGCTCGGTCAAGCCTTTTCCACCTGTCAGCTGCAATAAATAATAACATATCAACTCCATAACATACCTCTCCGTTGGAAAGCAATTGTCCTCAGTTGCAAAGATAAAGAAAATCTGCAACCAATACTTGTCAAAAACAGTGATTAGAAATCTGTGTCAAAAACTAACATATAGTAAAAACAATGAAAGTAATCAGCATTGCTTATGCCTGACGTCATCCACATACTACCTATTCTAGTGTCCCATACCACTAGAATAAGTAGTATATGTCATACCTTGATGAACCAGGATATCATTGGTCACACTCATCATTGTATAAATCAATTCTCATCAATCTCAAGTTCACTTTCATAAATACTGTCGCGACAGAAAATCATCATATACCAATTCCAAATCCAAATTCAACCATCTGCCAACATATACCCATTGCAAATCCAAATCCAAATATTTCTGCATTTTGTATACCCGGGTAACAAAATCACACCAGCCACTGCAGCATGATTTTGTGATCAGTGTTGCCTCATCCGGCGAGTCTACACCAATAAAATGTGCTGCCTAAATCGGCGAATCTGCACTAATGCTGTCTAAATCGGCGGATCTGCATTGGATATTGTTTAAAAATCATAAATCTGAAGGTTATTAATGTGCTGCCTAAATCGGCAGATCTGCACCAAGATGAGTATCTACACACTGCCTAGATTGGTGAATCTTTGTGTGCGTGACCAATGGACTAGGCAAGACATAAAAGGGGGGGGGGGGGGAATACTTATTATGTTGTTGACATCACAATGCAGTATATCAAAAGCACTTACAAATTGTTGTGCCTTATCCTAGAGCACTGTAGCTCACCTGAGTAACTGCATAGCTTATAGACAAATCTTCTTTCAATACAATTATAGGGCATGACCTTAGCAGCGTCTGAGTATTTTGCTTAGAACATAATGTAGAGAAATGAGCTATGAAAAGAGGAGTGATGTATGCGAGGTACATACCAAGAGGGGTTGGAATGGGTGTCCTTGAGTATGCTTGCTGAGAGAGCTGTGGTAAACCAAATAAAGATAATGGTGTTGAGCAGTGCTACTGTACAACAACTAGTAAAATATAACAATGTGCTATTTGAAGAGGAGGGAACCTAGAAAATCTTCAAAATTTTAAAAGTCCAACCAATTGTAAGTCACCAATTAAGAATGCATGACATTTGATAACGTTGATCGATACAAGGAATTGCAGAAAGAGCATGCAATATAGCATAGCCGGAATTAGATGAAGTTGCAAAAAGTGGTCACCGAGCAAGCTGGCAGGAGGAGTAGGAGCATAGAACATTTTGTACCAGCTTGTGCTAATTTAAAACATTAACCAACTGAAAATAAAATGCTAACAACATTGCTAGGTATCGCAAAGGATTTAAAATATTGTGCTACATACCGAAAAAAGATCATGCAAATCATGCCATAAAAATCCACAGATTGAAAGTAAAATAAAATCTCTGCAAATAGTGTGATGGAATCTATTGAAGATATTAGAGCTATATAAACCTCGGTCTTATGATCATTTTATGAAGCTTGATTGTGGTCGTTTCCAGCAAATAATTTCGTAGTTGTGTTTCGAATACTTTCTGCCTTAATCAGTGTTGTTACCCACCGCAAATTTGTACCATATTTCGTCAATATCCCTTAGTATGCTTCTAGTCAAATTTGTGCATTCATTATCATCTAGTCACATTGTAATCGTCGATGGGGCATAATATCGTCAATGTAATTTGAGAGGGGGGGGGGGGGGGGGGGGGGGATATACGAGTAGAGGCTAGGGTATAGAGACAAAGATAAAGCTACATCACATATGTCATCGTCCAGTATACTATGAGATATGAAGCCACCTTCATTGTTCATTTAGTCCGGATCAATGATTCCTCGGGTTGTTTTCGCTAGAGTTGGACAGACACTAGGAGAGTCTCTTGAGGAGATGAGACAATGAGAGAAATTTACAGAGGGAGATCATTTATTTCTTTAGAGCAAAGACTCGGCATTTAGATAAACAAGCTTCACAGACGACTTTAGAGTCCAGTAATACCAAAGGTATATTGATTATCGACAGAGTCATTAAGCTTAGAAGAGCTAGACGACAATGTTTTATACGAGGTCCATCATGACATTGATGGAGGCGGTTATTGACCCGTTATTTACAACATTCTTCATGAACCAATGCGCCATAATTTTACGTCAATTTTATTTTGTGTCCAAACATTGTATTAGATCCATCAAGATTGTATGGCTTGGATCTCATAGGTCGTTAGCAAGTGATGCTACAAAGAAATTATGTGATTGCCGTTGTGATCACTAAAACAACAGCGAAGAAGACGAACAAGATATCCATGAGAGACTACCCCAATTACAACCAATTAATTAATGATTTACATAAGGGCGTGAGTATGAGGCCACGGTTAGAGAACCAGGGGCGTGCATTACCATAAGTGATGATGGTCGGAAGATGTTGAGAGCATAATCCAACGATTGTAGCTAGCAAATGATAGGAATACCATCACTCGGACTGCAAGAAACACAGGTAGGCCCTGCAGCTGATGAGGCATTTGGTGAACCTCCACCACCGTGGCCGCATAAATTTACATGAGACTTTGCAGCAGTGCAGCTTCTAGAAGCCTCCAAGAAGTGTGTGTATGTGTGTGGGTGAGAGAGAGTAGTTGGTTATGCATCACCAACTTTGAGAGAGAAATGAAATGAAATGGTAGATTATTCGTTTTTCAAAAGGGGTATGGGATGAAACTCTGACAATCCTTATGATTTAATACAATGCTTGGGTAAAAAAAAAATTAAATGAAGTAAAAAAAAATCATCATCAGTGTCGTCGTCAGTGCCCGATGATGCTCTGCAGCAGATGGCGTTGTTTCAGAAAGTATGGCATCAATCACGGAGGGGCTTCTTCAATGCCCATCGCTGTAAGTAGTTGTTCGGGGGGTCGGTATATGGATAGTTTCCGCCTTATGGTGGAGAGAGAGTGTTTCCAAGGGCCAAGGGACCCGCCCCGCTAATGCTTCTGGCAAAGACGTGCCTGACTCACCGAGCTCCTCCCTAGCTTCTCTGATCAGTCACGATAGGGACAGGAGAGGGAGATGAGGTTGAGCAGAGCCCCAACCATGATTGATAGGAGGTAGTAGTGGTACTGTGGTAAGCCGTAAGGTAAGGAGACTGAGCAGGGAAAAGAAGCGCAGGCCGTCGAATCGGAGAGAAAAGCTATATTACCATTCCTTGTTGCAACCAAGGAGAGCAGAGAGTTTGTATGGATCCGGTTGACTGGTTGAGAGAAGGAGTGTCGGGTGGTTGCATCAAGTGAGGGAGAGAAGCGGGACGATTAGGGTGGGTTGGCAGACGATCATAGCTGCAATGGAGTGGTTGGAGACTGCATGTGGCCACCGAGTGATGAGAAGTGGGGCGGGGGATGAGAGAACCATTGCATGGGAGTGGTTGGCGACCGGAGAGAGAGGCAGATGTATGGTGGTGAACCAACGACAGAGAGAGATATTGAGACGGGGTGTGTGTGTGTGTGTCAGTTTGGTGGTTGGCAAAGCAAAAAGGGTGGCGGCTGGACAGGCAGGAAGAGGGTGTGAGAGAGAGAAGGTTCAGTTGTCGCAGGAGTAATGGGTGGTAGGGTGAGAGTGAGAGAGAGTTCGAGTTTGCATGGCGGCTGGGTGGTGTGCAACCCAGTGCCTGGCATCCAGCAACTAAGGAGGGAGAGAGTAACGTGGGGTGCGGGTGTGTCCAACGACCGAGACAAAGAGAGAATGCAATGGTTACTGGCTGAGGACGCGAGAGAGAGAGAGAGAGAGAGAGAGAGAGAGAGAGAGAGAGAGAGAGAGAGAGAGAGAGAGAGAGAGAGTGAGTTTGAATGCGCCTATGTGTGGCTGTGAGAGTTGCTCGTTAACGCAGCACATTTGCATGCTGCATGGTAACTAGCCGAGGAGAGGGAAAGAGAGAGTGGTCGCTAGTTGTCCAGAGAGAGAGAGCTATAACTGTCCACGCTGAGTGTACCGAGAGAGAGAAATGGAAATCATTTTCGTGCCCACACACTTTGACGGATGGAGTTCACTCGGTGCTGCCATGCAAAAAAAACTGCTATGCGTACAAGGGAGCGGCTGCCGCTTCTGCTGCTTAACAGATCAGACAATTTGGCATGATTGAAAAGTGCCAAAATTGGAAGGGGAATGCGGTGGATTTTACTTGCCAACTGTGACGGTTGGTTGCTCAATGGGCCGGGATGAAGCACTGCTGCAAATGCAGACACTGTTGGTCGAGGGTAGAGATGCGTGCTCTATGTTATGCTGCTCGCACCTGGTGCTACTTGCCTTGGTGATGTGTGGAGGATGCGGAGAGTCTTGCGAGGTTCAATAGCCTGATGTGAGGATTATTTTAGAGACTAAATTGGGGGTGATTCCTAATTTCCTACTATGCAATGAGTCCTTGAGATTGCTCCTTATGACGGGAAAAATAAATAACTAAAAATCCGTTACAGCTTCATCTTCCTCGTTGGGTCTTCTCCTTCTTCTTCTAATTCTTGCTCATCAAAACTCAGGCTACCTTCCTCTTCATAAATCTATTCTTCTTCCTTTTTCCCCTTTGTCAAATTCTCTCGTGGATTTCTTATCAGCTAACAGGCAATTGAAATCCAACATTCCTCACCTGTTATCCTATACTGTGAGTTGTAGACGAACCTTGATATCATGAAAAAGATTCTATTCCTCTCTTGTTATTGCATATTGCCATAAGATTCCGAGCCTAAGATTATGTTTAATCTATTCTATCAATATGTTCAATTAACATAATTATACTAATAATTACTATATCATGATAATAAACAAAGGATTCTCTTCAATTTTTAAAAATCACTATCTATCTCATATAATCGACATTAATTAGTATAAATTGAAGCAATTAACAAAAGCTACAAGCATAAGGAAACAAAACACTTAGTTGTTACGTGTCAAAATTCTTCAGTCTTGGAGCGTAGCCTACGCTCTGATACCACTGCTACAACTGGATGCGTGATGGCCCTGCAAAATACTCATGATAACACAATACATACCATAAAACGATAAATCGGTATACCTGAATCGTCGTAGACGCACATAATCAATGAAGTACGCAAACCGAGAGAGACATAGAGCGAGAGAGAGTAGAAGAGCACGTGCAGACACACCTCCTAGAGAGGAGTGCTACGTCGGCACGGCGAGAGAGAAGAGAGGACAGGAGAGAAGATTGAGACAGACACTGGGTGCAATCTCCCCCCGTGCAAGAGTGACCATTTTCCTCTTGCACGTATTTTTTTTATAGATTTCTTGAATGGTCAAATTGGTTACAAAATGGCCGGCCGGTCATAAATGGCCAAAGCTCATAAAAGAGCACTTGAATAAATATACTTAAAATGTAATATCCTTTTGCAATAGCTTAGCTCGGTCAAGCCTTTTCCACCTGTCAGCTGCAATAAATAATAACATATCAATTCCATAATAGTGAGAGCCAAACTACTCCTAAAAGGAGGAGAGGAAACGTTTTTCGACTTTCCAAACCAAAAAACAAGGAGACATAAATGGTATAGAAGAAAAAGAGACACAAAAAACTAAAAATCTAGACCTATGCCATCAGTTTCTAGTAGAACAAAGTTTTTGATGCAGATAGATGCACATGATTGTGTCAAACACAATCATGTGAGAGCCAAACTACTCCTAAAAGGAGGAGAGGAAGCGTTTTTCGACTTTCCAAACCAAAAAACAAGGAGACATAAATGGTATAGAAGAAAAAGAGACACAAAAAACTAAAAATCTAGACCTATGCCATCAGTTTCTAGTAGAACAAAGTTTTTGATGTAGATAGATGCACATGATTGTGTCAAAGACAAAATCACGAGTAGATATCCTTCAGAAAACAAACAAGGAACATCAAAAACATTAACAATAAAAAACTAAGCATCAAGATGATGAATCATCTATGACATGAGTTGAATGAAAGAAAAAATATCAAGAGTTGAAGAAAACTCTAAAGGAGGTGTATACCACTGAAATGGAAACAACCGAGTAAGAGAGTAAAGATGTAATGAGTGTTCCATCCCATTACAAGGAATATACTCTCTAAGAGCAAAAGATCATAGTAGAACAACCTGTAAGGGAGCTAAGAAGAAGGGTGAGTCATATGAAGGACCTAAAAGTACAAAGAAAATAGATCTAGCCGAGCAAGGAGAAGAGCCCAGACCTGCTTACATTGCAAATGACTTGACTGAAGAAGAAGAAGAGGTTTTTCTAAGCTTACTGAAAGAATAGTAAGATATATTTTCTTGGTCTTATAAAGATCTCAAGGGTGTTGATCCAAAAATTTGTCAACATACCATACCAATGAGAGATGATGTGAAGCCAACTAGACAATGGCCATATACTTATAATGAAACATTTACCAAAAAGATCAAAGAAGAGATAGAGAAGCTCAAGGAATCTGGATTCATTTATGAAATTGAACACAGAGATTGGGTGTCTCCAATTGTGGTGGTACCCAAGCAAATGGAAAATTAAGGGCGTGTGTCAATCTCAAAAAAGTGAATGCAGTCACCATTAGAGATAACTACCCTCTTCCAATCACTAAGCATGTTTTATGATGAGTTGCAGGAAAAGAATCTTACAGCTTTTTAGATAGCTTTTCAGGGTACAATCAACTTTTGGTTGATCCCAAAGATCAGCATAAAACTGCCTTTGCAACTGAATGGGATATTTTCCCTATACGGTTATGCCTTTTGGGTTAGCTAATTCTCCTGCCACCTTTCAAAGATTGATGAGCCATGCTTTCAAAACATATCTTAGGAATTTTTTGGAAGTATATATGGAGGATTTATGTATACATTCATCAATTTGGGCTGATCATTTTGAATATCTCAGAAAGGTATTCAAAAAATGTAGACTTTATAGGATTTTCTTAAATCTTGAAAAGTGCACCTTTATGTCCAGACAATGAAAAATTCTTGGACATATAGTGTCTAAAAACAACATAGCAACCGATATGGACAAAATTCATGTTATTGCTAATTTGCCTAGACCGACAACAACCAAAGGGGTTCAGGATTTCATAGGACATTGTGGATATTACATAAGATTCATTTGTGTGTATGCTTTAATCGCAAACCCATGTATGTCCTGATTACACTCTTTGTATGGATTGATGAGTGTAAAGAATCCTTCATGAAAGATTAAACAAGCTCTCACTTCAGCCCCAATATTGAAAGCACTAGATTGGAATAAGATATTCCATATACATGTTGATGCTTTGCATTTTGCCAGTGGGTGTATATTAGCTCAACGAAGAGGACGAAAAAATTGATTTTCCATTTCTTATGATAGTAGACAGCTCAATGTGGCAGAGAAAAACTATACAACCACCGAAAGAGAGGGATAAGGGATGATCTATGCCGTAAAAAAGTATAGACATTACCTATTATTCAACAAGTTTGTGTTCTTTGCGGACCACCAAGCTTTATTGTACTTGGTCAACAATCCATGCAACACAGGGAGAATAGTGAGATGGTTCATCATTCTTTTGAAATTTGGTTTGACTGTAGTTGTAAAAAAGGGCACCACACACCAAAGAGCAGATCATTTATCAAGGATTATTTTAGAGGAAGCACCAAAAGAGGTAGACGATGATCTACCAGATGCATATCTGTTCTCCATGGAAATAATATCCCATTGGTCAGAAAATATGGTTTCATTGATGACTATAGCTCAGTGTACGGTGTGTAACGGCCAACCAGGTTAGATATCTAGACAAGAGCTATTGTGGAGGCAACATGGTAGATGCAGAGTGGGAGTGGGCCATGCAAGAAAAGAGAAAACAATGATTGCAAGGGGCTCATCCTACAGACAAGAACGTGAAGCCTGGCCAAAAAACTCCCACACACCATGGTTCGGAAGGCAAAGCAGCTTGGGGACAAATATGTATGTTTGGTTAAATTGGAACCTAAACCGGTTCAAAAAAGGTTTTAGTTGATAAATTGCTTTTTGATTGTAACTTAGGAAAATATCACTCTGAGTTGACCAACCAGAGAGATGTTCAAGTTTTGAGAGCGTCACATAGAATTCGAAACTTGGCGATGGAGCCATTTGACTCAGGGGTTGGATCTCTACAAGTGGTAAGTCTAGAAAAATCATATTATTTAATTGTTTTTAGTTGATAATTTGTTTAATTTACTTTTGGTTAATGTACAGTCAAGGAAATCAAACGTATGTGCCTGTGGACGAGGAGGAGGCGGAGGACCTGTGATAAAGAAAATTATTTATAGTCATCTCTTAAAGTCCGAACGTGGCACAAGAAAGCCTCTATGAGCATAAGTAGACACAATTAAACTAAAATTCCATCTTATTTGTAACTTTTTGAAATAGTTGGTCTTTTGCACTTTATATTTTCAAGGTAGGTTATATTTAAATTCCATCTTATTTGTAACTTATTTAAATAATTAGTCTTTTGCACTTTAAATTGTCAAGGTAAGTTATATTAAAATTCTATTGTTAATTTTTTTGTTTACACTTTTTCAAAAAAAAAAGATATTTCATACGTTTTATCCAGGTAAAACATACAGGTGCTCATTTGGGCCACCCAAAATTGGCTGGCCCAAATGAGCACTGTTAGCAGCAACCTAACACATACACCATTTTCGGAGTTCTCTTTGTAAATTAATGAGCCGGGGCTACAAGCTTCCAGATTGTATCAGCCAGTCATTACCCAACTTTGGTAGAACTCCAGATTATTAGTTTTGACTACCCAAAAACCTTGGCTAAGGTATAAAAGCCAATTTTTGTAAGTTTTATATAAGTTTTTTGGATAAGAAATACACAGCGTGAGCTAATGGCGCTCACTTCTCTCATTCTCGCGCTTCCTACTCCCTCTCCGGTTGTCACATTGCGATTGTGTTTGTTGCATTGTAGCCGCAGGTAAGAGATCTACGCATTGACATAAGCAGTTCACAGTATTTCGTAGATTTTGGAGTCATCTACCCGCGGCCTAATTTCATCATAACTAGGAATTTACACTTTTAAATAAAAAACTAAGCATAGGCAGGGTATTGGGGTATCATTGCTAAGCATTTAGATGCATTCTGGGTCGAAAACGACTAGGTCAAAAATCCACTACTGTTAATAATCGCGATTTTGGAACTTGACCTAAAGTGGGGTATGAGACTATAAGCATGTGTGCTTAGGTCTTATAAACTTGTCCTAGAAGTTGCGTTACGTTTGGATGTCATTTGATTTTGTAACGGATGTGATTTGTTTGTCGATGAGCGATTGGCTTTTGGTGATTTCAGTCACTTGAGTGTAGCTTGAGTTAGATGCGAGTTGTTATTTGTTTTCCGAGAGATTGACAACCTCTTGTAGCCTCTATGCACTAGTCGAGTCAGCTTCGTCCCATGCTTTGACAAATTAATTGTGGTTCTCGCTAATACTGCAATAAGATAGGATGGTGAGGTTAGACATGCGTCCCACATTTGGCGCCATTGCCGTGGATCAAAGAGACCTAAACTAGGGAAAAATACGAGCGTCTTGTGTAGTTGTCCTTGAACTTCCTCTAGGTTCACCTAGAGTTCAAAACTTTCTTTTAGAAACCACATAGCTTAAGATTGTCGTCTTTTGCTGTGTAGAGGTAGCTTGGAAGTAATCGTACTTGCTGAGTACCTTTAGGAATGTAAGATTGTAGATTTAGATTAGGATATTGAGAATGATTGGTAGACAAGACAAGTCTTAAGATCAAGGCTCTGAAAAACATAAAAAACACAAGAAAACTGGTGTTTGTGGACACTTTCGACAACCCCATTGCATGAGAATCTAAGAGTAGGGTAAGTAGGATCAGAGGTGGATTTTAGAACATTGCTCTCTCTCTGAAAAAATCAAGTGTGAGTTGTTATTGGAAGTTGCAGAATTTCAGGTCTACGACTAGAAATAGCTCGAAAAGGCTCGAATCCACTCAATCCGGCTGGAGACTAAGCCTAAGAGTTGTCCGAACCAGTTGGTAAGCTCAAAGGCACTTCGAGGTAAAAATTTCAAGAGTTGGCCAAAACTCAGCTTGACGCCGATAGAGAATTTCTCATTTCCTCCTCCATCATCTTTGGGGGCGCCGTTATGGGAATACTTTTTCTTGAGATTTTATGCCAAATTAAGTTTTGACTTGATTCATAGGCTTAAAATAGCTCATATAAAGTCTGTTTTTGAAAAAATTGCAACCAAGTGTTCATTTCAAACCTAAAGTTAATAATCGCGATTATTAACTTTCTTCTCTAAATTGGCCAAGGTTCATACCATTGACTCATTGCATGTGTACAAACAACTTTCATAAAGTCCCAAGAGATTTGGATCACTAAACTGACAAAAAACTAGGTAAAAAGTAAAGTTTGTACTAACTTTTTGAACCTTGAGTAAAAATTGGAGAAAAATTTATCCAAACTTTTTGAAATATGATTTATCGGCTTATATTGATGTGTTAAACATGTGTACATGCTCAGTTGACCAAAAATTACAAAAATTTATCAGAAGTAAATTAATAATCGCGATTATTTACATCTGCCCTATTTTTCAACTTTTTTGACCAAGTCTGCATACCACTAGTTTCACCATGTTGTAATAAGCCCACAAACCAAATTTGGTAAGATTTGCAAAGATCACTGACTTGAAAATTGTGACTAAAATTGCAAAGTTAGTCTACGGACAAATAATTGATGACCATTTGACCAGAAACTGTCCAAACTTGATGAGACTTGGCTAGTGACCTTAACTAAAGGTGCTTAACAAATCGGTGTCAAAGTTGGGGCAAAAACTTGCAAAAATATAGCTCGAGTAAATAATCGCAATTATTTCCATCTGCTTCAAAACTTGATGATTTTGAAAAGCTGAGTATTTCCACAAGGTCAAGCACATCAAGTAGACCTCACAAATCCATTTTAGTGAAATTTGGATCCCAAAAGTGAAACTTAAGCCAGATTCTTGAAATCAGAGTCTGGGAACACCAAACAGTTGAACTTGATCAGATTTTGTCCAAATTTGTTGCAACTTGTCCAGGGACTTTAACAAGTTGTATAATTGCTAAACCAATCAAAAAAGTGCAAAAAATTTGACGAAAGGAAATAATCGTGATTATTTACTTCTGCTATCTACAGACGGGTGAAAGCATGTATAGGTGGACTGCTTTTGCCACTATATAGTATATGGTTTTTGGGGTTGAGAAAATGGGTGGTTTAGGCGTTTGAAACAGTGGGATTGAATTCAAAATTTATGGAAAAAAAAGGGTTAAAATTTGACGTGTACTAAGTGAAAGCGCTTACTAGTTAATGATCACCTCAAGGTACTTTCAAGCACTTAATGCAAATATTCTCTCGAGTCTCGTCCCTCCCACTCTGTCTCGCTCGTTCCTCCCCCCTCTCTCTGCCTCTTCCGCATCATTCAGGTTTCTGATTCCCTCTTTCCTCCCTCCTTTGCGTTTCTCTGCTAGCCGAAGCAACAAGCAGCAACATCACAACAACAACAAGCAAATTCAGGAGGAGTACTTTTTGCTGGGCTGGTCACATCAACTTCAGTAAAAATCCCCTGCACAGCAGCAACAGGTATGTGGCATCATGTAGCTTGAAGCATTCTATCACGCATGTTGGTTGAATTTGAATGTGGCTGGTTTTCCTAGGTAGCGTTTCCAGGTAGCATTGATCCATGTTTTAACATGCTTCATGCAGATGTAGAAGTGTTGTATGCTTGTCTCTGAATGTGTGGCAAGATAACCAAAGGGGGCTTGGCCTAGTGGTTAAAGTGAATGGGTGGGTGCGTAAGGACCCAGGTTCAACCCCTGGCGATATGGTCTGCCCTCTATTGGGGAGGGTATTGCAAAAAAAATAGAAAAAATGTGTGGCAAGATAATCATGGATTGTAACTATTAATGATGCATGTGTGAGTTTAGAATTTATTTATGGAATGTATATGCATTGTGCACATCTAATTGATCACCCTTGGGAATGCTTTATAAAAATGCATCATTCAGCTTGAAGCATGAATGTAGATTTTATCAACTGTGTGTGCATGCTTATACGAATGCATCATGCAGGTTCAAGCATGAATGCATTTAACTATTGATGTTGTATCTATGTGGCATTTGTGATTTTTTCAGGATGAAGAACCAAGCTACAAAAGGACCTTCAGACTCTGACAAGGGTACACCTAGGGAGGGAAAGAGCTTTACGCAAGAGTCACCTATCAAAATAGGTTAGATGCATCATGCATGCATTTCTAAAATTGGTTTTATGTGTTGTAAAATTTCTGATTTTTTTGCACATGCATGCTACAAAAAGAACTTTCGAGTCCCCCAAGGGTTCACCTAAGAAGCAAAATGTTCAGCAGGTTAGATGCAGGTATTTCCCCCATGGATTCAATTAAAGTGTTGCTTTATTAGGAAAAAGTAGTGTGCACACCACTAGTAAATATCAAGTGGGTGAACCCCACTTTTTATGGGTACAGCACCACTGATAGGCTGTGTTGAAGTGGTGCACCTGCAGCACCCTTGAAAGTTGGGCAGAAACCATGGTTGCTAGTTATGCTGATATGGTGCACCATCTCTTAAAAGTGATACTGGACCACTTTAAAGTGTTGGGCAGCACTAAAAAGAGGTAAGGCTCTAGTAAAAACTGGCGATACAATGGGTGCATCACTCTCCAGTGGAAAACCCTAACTATTTTGTGGTGAAGCATCACTTTTAAGCGAAGCGTCACGATGGTGCATCACTTTTCAGTGGTTCTACACACTTTTAAGGTACCGAATAACGTTCTAGTTAAGAAGCACCACTTTCTAGTGGTGAAGACCATTATAAAGTGGCCAACATCACTATAAAGTGGTCAACATCACTATAAAGTGGTGAACACAACTATAAAGCGATGCTTCTTAACTAGAACGTTATTCGGTACCTTAAAAGTGTGTAGAACCACTGAAAAATGGTGCTTCTTAACCTGAACGTTATTTGGTATAAAGTGGTAAACACCAATAAAGTGGTGTTCACCACTTTTTGTGATTCAAATCACATTTAAGTGGTGTTTATAGTGGTGAAGACCACTATAAAGTGGTCAATATCACTATAAAGTGGTGCTTCTTAACTAGAACGTTATTCGGTACCTTAAAGGTGTGTAGAACCACTGAAAAGTGGTGCTTCTTAACCTGAACGGTATTTGGTATAAAGTGGTGGTGCGTGATGGTCAACCACTTTCAATGTTGTAGAACCACTTTTTAGTGATGCTTTACAAAACTGCAATAATCTTTAGTTCTACATCTTTGCTAAAAGTGGTTGGTTAAGTGCTTTTAAGTGATGAAGCTTTACAAGGAGATACCACATTCTATTGGTGTAGCACCACTTTTTAGGAGTGTAGCACCAGTTTTAAGTTGTGTACAACAACTCACATTGGTGTAGCACAACTGAACAGTGGTTCAACCCACTTTTATGTGCTGGAGCACCACTTTAAAGTGGTGAAGAAACACGAAAAGGTGATGTATCACCAGCAAATAGTGGTGTAGCAGGACTTTTTAGTGTTACCTAACCAGTTTTAAGTGGTTGAGAACCATTTAGTGGTACACCACCACTTAAAAATTTTGCAGAACCACTGAGAATGGTGCAGAAATCATTTCAACCACTTCTTATTGTTGATAAAACAAGTTTAATTATGGCTCATTACATACTAACATGCATTCATATATGTTTTTACAGGGAGGTGGACAGTACCACCAGTGGCCTTACCCACTCAAAAAAAAATTTGCTTCACCAAGGAAGATTTTCATACCGAATATGGGCTATGCTTGGTTGGCCAGGATCCGAAGCTCCTATGTGATGATGATTTCTCAGATGAGGAGTGGCTTAGGGTATGGATTTACAAGCGCACCAAAAGGAGAAGATGCATTTAAAGGGGCTGAGGCCTGAAATGTATGAAGAATGTCTCGTGCTATACCACAAAGTATATCCGGGAGCTCCCCCAAACAATGAGGTAGGCGTGCATTTTGCACATGGATTTATGTGGCAGAGGTGCAAGGACGCTGAAGATTCTGAAGGTTTAGTTGCATGGGCTATGTATGATGAAGGTGTTATCAAAATGTTATGCCAACAGAAAACTTTAAATAGAAAATTGGAGAAATGGAGGTCCACAAATGGTCCATGTCTTGGAAGCGAGTGGAAATTTAATGCAGAAAATATGCCTAATTACACTGACAGTACTGGCACAGGCTTTGACTGGAAGACATACTCAGGTGGACATCAATTTTCAAGGCAAGCTAAGGAGGAATTTCTAAAGAAGCGGGCCTTTGGCTCGATGGGAACATTTGGAATGTCAAATGTTTCCTCGACTACATTTTTTGCGTCAACGGCGGCTGATGTAGCAGCTATTTCTAACATGAAGGCTAATGCTCCTAAAAAGTTAAAAGAGAAGCAGCAATGTCTCGAAGCAATAAAAATTGCTTTAGATCAATCAAAGACAAAGAGAGATGAGCAGGTTGGTTTGATGCGAGGCGCCGCCAAGATCGTAGAGAGATTGAACAATGATATGGAGGAACTCAAGTTGCATAAGGCTGGGCTTGTACCAATGAGGAAGCAATGGCAAAGCTTGAGACCTTGATTCAAATCAGAAAGGAGGCTCTCAAAGACATGGGACTTGATATTGAAGTGCACAATCTCGATAACCTAGGTGAAGAGGCAGCACAGTTACAGGTATGTAAGCTTGATTGATTCACCTAGTAGCAGTTGATATTACTTAAAAGTGGTTAAAATCTAATTAGAAAAAATGGTTAGAGACTATTTTATATGGTAAAATACCACTTAAATGTGTTTATATAACGCTCTTAAGTGGTACCACATAAAGTGATGAAGACTCTTGAAAGTAATGCACAAACACTTATACTGTTTTATAAAGTACGCAGTGCTATTTTTTTACAGGGTCATCATGACACTTTGTTATGGGAAGTAGAAGTGGCGACAGGGCATCTTCAATTTGTGGAAACGATTATTAATTTGTTCAAGTCAAGAATGCCTATCCTTCCTGTTAGGACGCCTGTTCATTTGGGATTGGACAATAGCTGTGTGCAGTTTGGTGATTGTGTTGCTTGTGGGATGTCTATCATGCAGACTATTGTTACCGGTGTCTACATGCTCCAGTGTCAACATCCGTATCACCCACTTTGTTTTGTAACTGCCTGTAAGTTTGCCAGCGAGTGTCTATTTCATGGATGTGAGGAACCTTTGAAAGATGCTTTGAAGCTGCTGGCACCTGGAGAGGCGAACATGGATGAGCATGTTGGTATAGGTAATTGATGTTTTTATACCTTATGATATGAAGCTGATTGTAGATTCATTTCTTGACCATTTTGTTTCTTTTCTCCATGTAATTGCAGAGAAAGATCCAATGGAAGGAATCTTTGGATCTCCGGTTGATGGAATTGGTAATATTCTGCGGAACATTCTTCTCTTTGCCAATGTTCACATAACTTAATATTGAGTATTATTACATTGTCTTTTATGTAGCACACTCCCAAGATGGGTCATCACGCAAGCCCAATATTGATAGCATGTGTGGTGGGTGCGGGGATAAGAATGCATCCCAGAAACAAGCAGGTGAAGACACTCCGGACCAACAAAAGGCAGAAAAAAGGGCTGAAAAAAGAGCAGATGTAGTGGGAGCTCAAGGTGACGCATCCAAGGAGTCAGCCAAGGTGCCTCTGAAGCCAGAACCTTCAAGGAACAAGGATGTAGAGGACACTCAAAAATCATCTGAGAAGCCAATTGAAAAGGATACAACAGTGAACTTGTCTGATGAGGAGTCGGATCTTCTTATTTGAGATGTTTGTGCACAGATGTTGGGGCGTAGGAAAAAGAGGAGCAACACTGAAGAGTGCGCCACACCAAAGAAAAAAGCTAAGGTTTCATCTGAGCCTCCAGAGCCTACTCCAGGAGATAAAAAAATCCAAGGAACCTTCATCTTCTCGGAAAAAGACTAACCTCCAAGCACTCAACCTTAAAACTCCCAAACCAAAGTCCCGCAAGAAACTTCTGTAGCCCCTATTAACCTTTTGTGCTTTGTAGCCTCTTTGTAATTTTGTCTTTGTATCCTCATTTTGATGATAATGAAACGACGGCTTTATTTTTCGTTCACTAGTTGTTTATTGATCATTGATTGTCTATTTATTGTACTCATATTGTTCATTGACTGTCCATTTATTGTACTCATATTGTTCTTTCCGACATCATCATGAGCATCTTCAAGTAGAGCTTATTTTTTCTCCAGTATCTCTTGCCAAGTGGACTGTTGCCATAGAAGTTCAGGAAATTAATGAAATGGAAATCAATAGCCTGGAAGGTATACAAGTGTATTTTGAAAAGGTTAATATGTCAGTCTGATTGAGGTTTTTAAGGCATGGTACTTGTCTATGGCAGAACTTAGCTGGATTGGAGATGTTCAAGAACCAGATGAGAAGGTTGAAGACATAGCAGCTAGGAAGGATGCAGAGCAGGATGCAGATGTAATACCAGATAAAGTAGAGGAAGACCAGGAACTAGCAGTTTTCCTTGAAATTGAGAAGATTTCACCAAACTGCCCTGGATGGGGATATCTTGTTTCGAATTTCTACAAGATCAAAAAGATCATCATCCTTGATCTTGATGGACTATTCGTGAAACGAGATGTAACGAAATGTGATCCAAAGACTGGACAACTTAAACACCCTCCACATCCAGCTTCCGACAGAGTGAAACTAAAACGAGTGGACGAGAAGTTGTGGATCTACTACCGTAGAGATGTTGAGCAATTTGTTTGGGATTTGAGGCAAATAGCAGATGCAATGATTTGGAGCACTTCTATTGCTGCTAACATTGAGCTAATCCTCAATACATGTTGGCCAGACATATGGGAACATAGGACTTATTACTTTAGGGATATCTTCTCAAACTCACAATGTGAGAAGTGGTCGTATTTTGAAGAGATTGCTGGAGCTCCAAGAGACCTTGCAGGTGAACCTATGTCTTTCAAGCCCCTTTACCATGTCTCGAACAAGTTTCCAGAATATGACTCCTCTTGGACATTGCTGGTAGATAACTCTAGATATAAAAATCTGCGTAATGTCTGGGACAAATGTATATGTCCACCCACCTTTGATCCTCTTGATGAAGACCAAGACCTTGATTACCTCACGTGCACACTGTTGCCATGGTTGTGCAGATGGGAACTAACCCCCAATACCCTGGAGTATACAAAGGCAAACCCCATCAGCAATCCCAAAGATGAACTTTTGAGTCTAGTCTTTGAGCACTTTGTTATAAATGGAGATGAATGAGATTGTACATCTGTAATTTAAGAAACGTTATATATTGTACATTCTTGGTGGATATGTAGACGTTTCTGGATAATTGTTGTAGTATAATTTTTGTAATATATAGAAGTTCTGGCACTTTACATGTCTCTACACTTCTGAATGTCTCAGCACCACTTTTTAGTGGTGATAAACCCCTAAAACGTGGTTAAATTTTTATTGTGTTATTGCAACAATTTTTCTGGAATTGCAACACCATTTAATGGTGATGTTCGGGGGGAGTGGTGAAGCATTATAAACCACTTTTTAGTGGTGCTAAACCACTTTAGCACCACTAAAAAGTGGTAAATTTTTATTGAGTTTTTCTGGAACTGCAACACTTTTTAGTGGTGATGTTTGGGGGGGGAGGGGGGATTGGTGAAGCATTCTCAAAAACCAACATGTCAATTCCATCGTACGTTTACACCAATTCCATCTTGTTCAATCTTTCACTAGATGATATAAAATCAGATTTGATTTATAATTCAAAGGGCATGCTATTGTATATTGCCTCATGGTTTTCATTGGAAAGTTCGAATACTTCTCCTATGCCATCGAGCACTACAGGCTCCATAGGGAACTTTATTGACCTTATCAAGTGGGAATACATGAAAACTAATGGCTTGTTATCCCACATATCATACAAGTTTTCTTGTAGGGATTTATACCAATGGCCCGTGACCATATAAGTATGCTTCTCTATCTTGTTGCCCATGCATCAATTTGCTCGTTAGTTGTTAGGCCCTTAGCTACTACACACTTCAAAATGTATAAGTCAACAACCTCCTCATTATTCTCTTCAGAAGTGACAACAAAATTGTCTCCAGGTGTGAGTGGCACCATGGAACTCCTCATCGTCTGAGTCTCCGTATGACTGGGAATCATTAGCAAGTGGCTCCAAAGTGTGATATTGCCACGTCTCCACATGTGATCTGTTCATACACTTTCTCCAATGGCCAAGCCTGCAAGGAAAACAAAAGCATGACAACCGTTTTGATCGCAATGCACAAGTGTTGTTCTTAGAATACCCATTCACACAATGCATTGCTCTTGAGCCCTTCAATGGTTTGCAGTCCCATTGATGGGATCGCTGAACATCGCCTAGCTTGACCTCCCACAACACCCTACTGACCTCCCTCTTTTGCTTGTCATACATAGCAATTGCTCCAGTACTGAGATGCATTCTCAAAAAAGAGAAAACTTCAACTGCACAAGTCAACCGCACGCTATTTTGCTTCAATTGCTCATGAGTTAGAGCCCTTTTAATGATAGCCCCATCCCCAGCCCCATCATGTTCCCCCTTTCCATGTCCTGAGCAAAAAAAATTCCAATTCATTTCCATGCCAGTAAGGCTCCAATATCTAGCAACAAAGTAAAACGGTCACTTTGCTTTAAATTGTGAAGCTGCACCATCTGACCAAACCCAATGTTTCTTAAAGCTTAGCCCTTGATCTCTCAACCATTGAGCATGTAAGAGAAAAGCACGATGAACAAATAAGGTGTCATGTTGTTTATCATCTGAGACAAAAAAGTGCATGGTCTTCTTTATTGTCAACGACGGAGACAACCACATCATTTGGAAACAAAGAAATGCAGTCCTTGAACTGTTGTGCTTGCCACCTAAATATAAAATTGTGAGTGACATACTTCTTCAAGTGGTCTTGGTACACTCGCAAAAGTTCTCTAGGTAGCATTTTCTTGTGGACAATGTCTTTCACAGTGCCCTTTCTAGCTTTATTGTTTAATCCAGTAGCACCCACTATATTTTCAAAAAACTTCACAGATACTTGCTTACTCTGCTCAACTTCTTCTCTTGGATAGATCTGAATATTACCTACACCGCATGCATTGCATGTTCCCATTAAGCATTGGTAGCTATGGAAACTATGTTCTGCAAGTATAGGGCAAAGTATAGACTCCAACAGTGAAGTGGTACTCATACTTGCATTTTTGTATGCAAGACATCCATGGTTGACAACTTCATCATGATGAAGGAATATAGGGCAGCTGCACATGCAACAAGAACCATGAAGATCAAAACTTCGAGTCTGCATGTGGTTTACTGCCTCTTTAAGGAAAATCAATTGTACATGCACAATACAACAGCAGGTGTAGCGATCCCTCAATTTTCGGACAAAGAACGGTTTCATAGACTCGAAGCAACGTTGCGAAATCTTAATATCTACATACTTTGTCTTGAATCTTAAATAAAGCTCCACCTGCAATATACATGTATACAAATGTTAAAAATAAACTTAGCATTCAAAACTGGTTAAATTGTTTCAAAACATTAAAAAGTGATTCTATATCACTAAAAACTGGTGTGCACCACTAAAAACTAGTAATGATACATTCAATAATATTGTTTACCTGTGAAAATAATGCACCACAAATACAAATAAGTGTAGAAACTAGTAACCATACAAAAAGGTAGGATATTAAGAGGTTGTGTGAGGAAAACTTAATAGTGGTGAGAAACCACATTCAGCGTAACTAAAAAGTGGTTTGGTACAACTTAAAAGTGAATTCAAACCACTTGATAGTGATGAACCGCCAATAAAAAATGGTGTGCATTGCTTGAATATGGTGGGAAACGATTAAACAGTGGTGAGTAAGGACATGAAAGTTATGGGGAAGTTCAGAACTAGCACTTAAAAAGTAGTTGGGAGGGACAAAATACTAGGCAACAGACCAGCATTAACACTAGATAGTAGTCCAACACAACTTGAGAGTGGAGCAGCTCTTGTGAAAAGTGTTTGATGACCACTTTAGAGTGGTGAGCGACTAGTTCAAAGTGGCCAGTCACCAATTAAAATATAGCACTTAAAAAGTAGCTGGGAGGGACAAAATACTAGGCGACAGACTAGCATCAGAACTAGATAGTGGTCCAACACAACTTGGAAGTGGAGGAGCTCTTGTGAAAAGTGCTTGATGACCACTTGGTTGAGCAACTAGCTCAAAGTGGGCAATCACCACTTGAACGCGGATTCTGGTCACTTGAATGTGGTTTCTAGCCACTTGAAAGCGGGAACTTGCCGCTTGATTGCAGTGACAAGGTTTTAGCTACCACTTGAAAGTGGTGTCTTGCCACTTGGGAGTGGTGCCTCATCACTTGCATGGAGTGATGACTGACGTAGTGACTTAGCACATGAAAGTGGTGTCTCACCACTTGACAACCACTTGAAATTAGTGAGAAACTACTTCAAAGTGGGCAATCACCACTTGTACGCTGATTCTGGTCACTTGAATGCGGTGTATGGCCACTTGAAAACGGGAGCTTGCCGCTTGATTGCAGTGACAAGGTTTAAGCTATCACTTGAAAGTGGTATCTCACCACTTGATGACCACTTGAGAATGGTGAGCAACTAGTTCAAAGTGGGCAGTCACCACTTGAACGCGGATTCAAGTCATTGGAATGCGGTGTTTGGCCACTTGAAAGTGGTGTCTCACCACTTGCATGGAGTGATGACTAACGTAGTACTTTGCACATGAAAGTGGTGTCTCACCACTTGATGACCACTTGAGAGTGGTGAGAAACTAGTTCAAAGTGGGTAGTCACCACTTTAACGCGTTTTCTTGTCACTTGAATGCGATGTCTGGCCACTTGAAAGCGGGAACTTTCCGCTTGATTGCAGTGACAAGGTTTTAGTTACTACTTGAAAGTGGTGTCACACCACTTGGGAGTGGTGCCTCACCACTTGCATGGAGTGATGGACTGATTTAGTGACTTAGCACATGAAAGTGGCTTCTCACCACTTGAATGCGGTTAGACACCACGTGAAAGTGGTTTTTATACGTGTAAGTGTTGTGTGCACCGCTTCATTGTGGTGTGACAGCACTTGTAAGTGTTCAAACTCCACTAATATGGTTTTGGTTACCATCATAAGGTGGTGGGCACCATTCGTGCAGCAGCAGTAAAAAGTTTATGGCACTTGGAAAAAATGAGCTACACCACCAAAAACATTTGCACCTGTAACACCCCTACAAGTTTGTAAACACGTCTATTAGCATTGGGTAAACAAGACTTTTTAGTGGGTGAACACCACTTTGTAGGGTTTACGGTGAAGCGTTGGTGCATTTCTAGTAAAAACTATTTCTTAAACATTAAAACCTACTGCAAAACATTAAAAATTGGTTCAAACACACTAAAAAGTGGTGTGGAAACACAAGTAAAAGTGCTTCAAAAACATTTAGAACTATTGATCAAATTTTAGAAGTGGTTCAGATACAATTAGAGACTAGTATAGTAATGTTTCACCACTTTTTAATGTTTCAACACCACTAGAAAGTGGTGCAAAACACCAAAACAAGCTGTAGCACTAATAAAAAGAAGTATAGAAACATAATGTTGTGGCAGTAATGAGTTGTAGCACCAATAAAAAGTGGTATAGAAACATAATGTTGTAGGAATATGAGTTGTAGCACCAATAAAAGTGCCCAAAAAATATATCAATTACCTGAGGCTCCTCAAGAAGGTGGATTGGATGCTTTACATATGAACATCTAGCTAGTCTCTTACTGCAAACATCTTTTTTGTTGGGGGACACCCTCGTCTCATCTGTCCAAAATTGAAAGACTATGTCTTTAACAGTTTGAGTGATGTGAGTTCTCTGTGCATCATGTCTATGACACGTAGATGTAGGGAACGAACCATCGGATTCACTTGACACTATTAAGTGATGTTTCGATGAATATAATTTTCTTTTGTGGATCCCCATAAGCTTGGCAGCTTGTGGTATGCTCATGTCAGTGTTTTGCTCCTTGCTTCCACCATTCACCAACATCATCATTGCTGATTTCTTCACAAAAAACTCGTCTGAAGATCTTGGGACCTTCACATGATTCAAAGTGTTGCGGATGTTTCTCAACATAATTGCTTCCAACTCTTTGGATTTACTCTGCATAGTAAGGAAGCAAGGATGTTGAAGAAGTTCATCAAAGATTTCCTTCCTACTACTTGCATCCATTCCCATGGTTAATGTATCAAAGTGTTGTACCATAGATTGACATATCCTTCGTTTCTTTCTTTCATCCATCTCCCCCGTATTGCTTTCTGTCACAAAGTTGATCGTTGCCTTACGTTGCTTTCGTTTCTGAGCAGCCCAATATTACCTCATTAATTTTCTGCGCTGAATTTGAGCTTCTCTACTCAATGACGATGAGCTGATACACAGTTCTTCACTGTGCTCCATTGTTGCAGTAATTTTAAAGGATTGCTCTACAAGAAATACAATACAAATGATAACTACACGCTATACTTTTAATTAATACATGGCACTTCTTGCACTAATTAGCAAGATACTAACAAAGCATAATAAGTGTTTACATACCTCAAGAATCATCAAGTAGAAGAGGAACCTATAGAGATAGAGTTCGTGAGAGCGAGAGAAAGAGTGCTGAGAGAGAGAGTATGAGCACGAGCTCAGACACAAGAGGAGCCATTCTTAGAGAGAGAAAGAGAGAGAGAGGGGGCTGAGCAATACAGAAAGCTCAGCAAGAGCTCTGTGAGAGAGACAGAGAGGAGCTAGATAGAGCTCCAAGAGAGATCTCAGAGACAAAGAAAACTCAAAGCAGAGAGAAAGCTTAGACAGGTTGTAGCGGGAAATAAGAGGCGGACAATAATCTAGCGTTCAGCAGTAAATTACATTTAGTCTCATTAATTGTGGTACGTTAGGAGACTTAATTGACGTACCTTAGGAGAGTGATATTATTTTTGATATTTAAAGCACTTTTAAAACACCCACTTTTAAGCGCAAAAAAGCAATGTCCTTGACATTACTTTCTAGGCCACCTATACATGCTTTCACCTAGACATCAATTTTGACTTTTGAAGTGATAGACCAACATAATATAAAGCCGTAGGGCAATTTTGGGTTCAATCGGATCAATGATACATGTATACTTAGTTTTTAGGTTGCAGATCAAACCTTTGATTTTTGCTAAAGTCCAATTTAAAAGTCAAATTTTCTCTCATAGCTCGATTTGAAGTGATACACAGAGACCAATTGCAAGAGTAGCAAAAACTCTACTATCTTTATAGAAGAATAGCTAACTTGATCAAATTTGTACAGGAATCAGGTTGTAGACGAGGAATCAGTGGCTTGACAGAAAGTTGCAATTGAATTAGGTGGAAATTGACGACAAGTCAATCGAAAGGTGAGTACTCTATCCAGGGCTTCATAAGTCTATATGAACCTTAGATCTGGTCCTGTACTAGGAAATGAGGGCATACTCGAAGAAACCTCTAGTAGAGTATCTATCATAGAAAGCGTGAATCAAGGCAATTTCTTGCACACAATTCTCGAAGAAGTCTCAGAGACTTTTTCAGATTCAACATCCGAAATGTCTTCTTGCTCGACTCACTCGAAAACCGGAACGACAGTGGGCTATAAGCATATACTATCTTTTTACAAGACAAACCATCATGGAGCCCAAGTTTACTTGGACCCTAACGAGGAGTATGCTATTCGCATTGACGACCATGGTATTGAGTTCAAAGAAGAGTTTAGGGAAAACAAACGAGGAAAAATGTACATGGATTGAAATGGAACTCAGTATTTCAAGTCGAAAACCTTGACGTGATAGAAAAATGGGGGTTAGAAGTAAACACCATAATCCCCGATATGTCAGGAAAAGAAGGACCACCAACTTTAGAATTCGAGGGATATGATCAAGTAGCCTTGAAGCCTTTGAAACGGCTTAGTACGGATAATCCTCGGATCGGAGTCTATTGTTGGGAAGATAGAAACATAAAAGATCTTCTGTGGACTTCTCATGCCAAACCAAGACAATTAACGGCCATGAAGATCATCTATATCTTCAAGATCAAAGATAAGGGATCTGTAGATCTACCAACCTACCTGTTTAGGGATTGTTATAACAACAACTTTGTTATGATGACTCCTGAGGAGGTAGAACAAACCAAATACCAAGGGTATTCCATACGGGATTGGATATTGGGGCAAGGACCAGAAAAAATTCCAAGAGATGAACACAGTAAGAGATCATCAAAGAGTAATGTGAAGAAACCAAAAACCACCTCATCACGTAGAAAACTGGGTGACACTAAGGCCAATCTAGGGCTACATGAGTCACGATTTCCAACAGACTGGTTTGAAGGACTCCAAACAGGACCAACTCCCAGAAGACATGGATTTGAACCAAACAAACGTGTCAGATCAGCTGATTTTCAAAAATGGATCAGAAAATACAGTGGATCAGGGGATCCATACACCCACTTAGCAAGCTTTAAGCAAGTGCTAAGAGCAGAGCGTATATTCGATTTCCATACTCAATTCGAGGGGTTTGGAATGACATTAGAAGGTAAAGCATTGACATGGTTCCAAAACATTCCACCAAGGTCAATCATGGACTTTAACACATTAGCTCAAGGATTTTTAGCTGATTGTTCCAAAATGGCGATAAAACATAATACGGTAGCTCAAATCTATAGCTTTAAAAAGAAACATGGTGAGTCTGTTAGGGATTGTGTAACTCAAATGAAACAATACATTGCCAGATGCCCAAAGATGGAGATACCTACAGAAGAACGACTTGTATCTTTATTTTTGGAGGGATTGCTAAACAAAGAACTTCATGCTATACTCTATAGTAAAAAGCATACAACCCTAGAATCGTGTGTGTTAGATGCTATTGACCTAGGAGACAATTGTGAGATCTTCAACGAAAAAGATGTCCCTAAGGATAACCAAAGTGAGAAAACAACATCCACTAAACCAGCATAAGTGGGAACAGCTGCTACGGCACCACTCTCAACCATAGAAGATATCTAAAAAGGATGAACGACATGATGAACAACATGCAAAAAGCACCTATGAGAGGGCCAAGACAAGGGATACCTCCATAGAGACAACCAATTAAGCCACAAAAATGGTGTGCAATCGAGGATAAATGGACCAACCATGAGACCCACGAGTGCTACTTCAGACCAAAGTATGATGGGAATGTTCAGTACGTGCCCATGCGGCCACAAGGACAACCCATGTACAAATATCACTCTAATATGGCCCAAGCTCAAAGACCACCAATGGCTATGGAAAGACCTCAACTTGTGTTGGGACAACAACCTACGTATCCAAGACATAATGTAGTGCCTGTAAAGTACATGCACTCTGAAGGAGTCATAGATGAACAAGCATTAGTACTTGTTACACCCTATGCAGAGCCTAGTCCATCTACAATAATGGTAGAAGGAGATTGGTATAATCCACATCCACCACCAATGAAGAAACCGTGACTTATGCTCCACCAGAGCTAGCACCAATGTATTATGTAGCTAATCAAGGTGTCAGACCTCCCATGGGAAGACCCATGATGAAGCCAAGAACAGGAAACTGTCATAACTGTGGTGCTGATGATCATTGGAAAAATGAATGCCCAGAGCCTGACAGAAACTCAAACCAATTGAAACCTATTGCATACAATGTTGCAAAAAGGGAGGACACTTTTCGGAAGATTGTCTTAATTAAAATATTTTCAACAAGGATAAAACCATAGTAAACATAGTCCAAGTGATGCCTAGTAGGTCATCAGAGAGTGAACCAATTATTCCAATCAAGGTAATCACTAGATCCCAGGCAAAGAAAAAGAAACACAACCCCTCTGATGATTCGAAAAATATGAAAGTTTCTTCTCAAATAATCAAAAGGAGCAGAAGCAAAAGATATGTGTTAACCCTCATGGCACACGGACACCCATCACCTACGATGGACGCGTATTATGTATGATTTAGAGTCAGGTACCGGGCTTGTCGGACCAATAGGGAAAGGTAGAGTGATCGTCGATGAGAGGCGCACTTTAACTTGGACATTCAAGGGATTAGTTGGTTAAGCATGGGCGCCCAAGTGTGAATGGGGTGAGCTCCTATAAAAGCCAACTAAACCTAATTTTTACTCATTCTCTCATTTGTGCAATTGAAGAGTGCTCTTGCTCCATCTCCATCTTCTTCTTCTTCACCTCCTTGTGTGTGTGTGAGAGAGAGAGAGAGAGAGGGAGAGTGTGTGTGCAATCGAGCATTACGAAGGCACGACGGCGGCGAAGCGGTTGAGCGCGGCACGTCTGCAGCTTCTTCTTCATCGCGACGAGGAATCCACCACGAAGGCGAGCGTAGAGCGGTGAGTGACACACCCTTTGTTTTCTTGAGCTTGCTAGTTTAGGCTTGTTGTGTGCTTGGAGCCGTTTGTGGCTCGCATACGGTGTATTGGCAAGTCCCTTGCTTCGACAGTGCGGCAAGGAGCGCACATTTTTGGCGCCGCTGCCGGGGATATGCCCTACACTAAGCTCGGTTAGCACTTTACGCTTCCTTGTGGTGCAATCTCTATCATAGGAAAGGCAGGGAAGGAGTGTGTGGAAGGTTTCTGTTTTTTGCGTTTTCTGCAATTGCTGTCAAGTTTCAATTTCTGCTATTGTCTGTGTTTTTTCAATTTCTGCAATTTCTGCATTTTCAAGTTCGGCGTTTTCAATTTCTGCAATTTTCTGCAATTTCTGCGTTTTTGCTGCATTTTCTGCAATTTCTGCGTTTTTTTTGCATTTTCTGCAATTTCTGCGTTTTCTGCAATTTCTGCAATTTTTTCAATTTCTGTATTTTCGAAAATGCAGAAAAAACGCAGAAATTGCAGCAAATTGACAGAAAATGCAGAAATTGGCGGAAAAATTTTTCGAAAATAAAAAACGTGACTCTTAAAACGGACGGGTTGGTTTGTATAAAAGATAGATCGGGATCATTTTCCCAAGCCCAAGCCCAAGCCCAAGCCCAAGCCCAAGCCCAGGCCTCAGTCCTCAGTCTTATGATATATACTAGACTCACTCTTATATATATACCCTACTCCCTCAAGAGAGAATGAGAGCATGTGGGACAAGTCCTCCACTCTCCTCCTTTCTCTTCCCACTTGCACCCTTAGACTTTCTAGTTTGGGCCTAGTTCCCTACTGGAAATTGACAGTTTTAGGGATTTCGAGGGCATAGAGTGACCAAACGGAGGGTTGTAAAGCACGGCACGACCCTCTGACCGATACGCTCGTTTTGAGCTATCACACGGCCCATTCCACGACACGCTCTAAAAAATCTAGCAAAAAAACAAACAAAAAACACGCTAAAAACTAGTCACAAGGCCTCCTAGAGCAGCTTTTTGACACCTAAGGGTATCAAAAGCACATGCACTTACGCTCTGGGCGGGTGCTAGAACACGAGCATATTGAGGGTGCCTCTGTTCATACGGACACCCATTACCCATCCACGATAAGCTCTAGACCCTCAGCGGGGACACAAGGTAGCACCACCCAAGACCCTAAAATAGCCGCTAGTGATTCCTCCTCCGACTCAGAAATCATGGAAGCATACCCTACCCAAAACACTGAGAGAGAAGGCCATGCACCTCCCGAAGCTCCACAGCCTAGTACTAGTATGTTTAGCCGTTTCATGGAAACATTAGGTAGAGCTACTCGCTCGGAACCTGAGGCAAATGAAGCACGCGAAGGGGGTGGGGAAGTGGAATCTCCTTTCACATCGCACGTGGACCCCACACCCCCAAAGAGTGTCCATGTGGATATCCTACCAACTTCTTACCAAGAAGGCCCTGTTGAGCTGCCTCCTTCAGAAGTTTCCTCTAGAGTACCGTTGGTGGCAAGTAAAACCACGGGGAGCAACATTGCTTCTACCTCACAAGAAACCGTTAACACGTCGACTCTAGAAGGATTGTTCATTAATGATCATTGGACATACGACCTCCACACTGAGGTGTTGACGGATCTACACTCTGGCCACGCCTACCATGTAGGATGGATAGAGATTGTACAATCCACCTCTAGTGCCACGAGCATCGAAGATCAACAGAAAATGATCTGTAATGTTATCCATGGCATTATTCAATCAGAAAGGCAAAACCGAGGGGTAAATATACTCTCAACTGGCCCCATGAGATTTCTGGATACGAGCAAGGCTCAACAGCCTACTCTATCTCAAATGGAGACTCCTCTAATGAGCCCCATGGACCCATCTTACGTCATTTCACCTAGGGTCTCTATGCAATCTGAGCCTCCGAGCGAAAACTTTAGCTTCCCTAACTTGGCTCAACCCTCTATCAAGGAAAACACAGTGCTCACTCCAGGGATAAGCCTGACAGAGAATGTACCGATGACATCTACGGTTAGCGCAGTGCCACTACCTAGTGTCGTAGTACCTAATATGGGGCCTCGACCATATATGCCTCTAGCCCCTTATGCACACATGGCCCCCACACCTCCAATTGTACCACTTGCTTATGCTCCTCGAGTGCCGCTCCCTAGCTCTTATCCGAGTGGACCTATGCCCGGTTATGTTCCATATCCTGCATCATCTACACATATGCCAAGACCGACACCCGTCCCTCTCCCACATATGATTCCAAGAGTACCTCCACCGGCCCTGCCTCCTCACATAGGTGACTTGGCAGCGTTTGCTCAAACCATAGGTCGATCTATCGCGGAAAATATGCGTCATGCATCTGATAGAGAGCCTAGAAGTAAGGCAGTACAAATTGCCAAACTCACGCAAAAATTCAATGGGGACGAAGATGCTAGGAAACACATTGAAGTGTTTGAACAAGTATGTGATTCCTTAGGGGAACACAACGAACTACATAAGTGCAATGCCTTAAGCTTGACATTAAGTGGGAAGGCTGGAGATTGGTATAGGACCCTAAGGGTGGACGAGAAAACAATCTACCCTACCCTTCGAAGGTTGTTTCTAAAGGAGTACATACGAGAAGGTGTGCTTTGGGGTGTAGCATCTCAGCTACAGAAGGCCGAACGTAAGGAAGGAGAGTCAGTAAGGGACTTCATTAGTCATCTAAAGCACTTAAACTCTCGTTGCCCTGTAAATGAGCGCTTCAACAATAACCAACTGCTTGATCGATTCATTCGAGGGTTGAGGAATGAAGGAATCTATAATGGACTAGTGATTAGAGGTATCACAACCTGGGAAGATGTCACTGCCAATGCAATCCAATTAGAGGACAACTTGATGATAGCAGGCATGAGGGTGTCTACTGACACGAGATCCACTAGCTCACAAGCCATTGAGTATGAACCCATGACTGCAAAGCCCATTGCCAATGAGCCAAAGGTATTTGAGACATTCTTGACAGACCTCACCAAGGCAATCCAAGAGTCTCTTAAGGATAATCGACCCCCTCAAAATAGTCACATGTATCCAAGAAGGGAGCAACAATGGTGTTCCATTTGCTTAGGTCCACATAGCACTAGTGAGTGCCCTACGTTTAGAGTAAAATTTAATGGAACTTGCAACGCATGTGGTAGGTATGGTCACCAAGCTAAGGATTGTTTAATGATCAAACGTATGATGGCAAATAGACCACCTGTAGCCTGGACGGATGCGCCTCGAGCTCCTGTATTGATGCCTACTCCACCTGTTGAGCAACTACCGCAACACATGGTCCCTAGACCTCAAAATGTTGTACAAGCTACACCGTTACCACCTCCTGTGCTAGGACCGCAGCCCCCTCATCCAAGAGTCGCCCCTATGAACCAAGTGGGTTGCGAGCCATCAAATGCTTATGCAGATGGTTGTGAGGAGGAAATAGACACTAGTATTGCCTACGGACTTGATACATTGGAAGAGTGTCCTATATACTACATGGAAGATTGTTGGGGACAAGTCAAACCGGTTTATCAAGCTGCTGCTCTCGCATCCAGAGGTCAAAATATCAACACCCAGGCTAGGAGGCCACCTCTTCAATGCTACGAGTGTGGTGGACCACATCGAGTAGCGGAGTGCCCTATTAGGCTGCAAAAGAATGCTGCACAGATGCAAGTGAATCAAGGGAGCACGTCTGCAATGCCAATACTCACATGTAATCGTTGTGGCATAGATCACTTGATTGCCCAATGCCCCTATAACCCAAATGCGCCTAAAATCACACCCCTAAATTTGGTTGAAATTGCTAGTGTGACATCGCCAATACCACCCGTTGCACCCGCTTATGCGATTACACGGTCCATGCTTCAAGGGCCAGGCCATATCCTCGAAGAGAGAGATACCGCGTCAGTTATCCAAGCAAAGAAAAAGAAGACACGAAGGAAGAAGTCGCAGAATACGGAAAATTCAAAGCCAAGTTCCAAAACAAACATAGGAACAGGAGATGACCCCGTGTATATGAATGACCTCGAGGATGATTCAGATTCAGTCGAGACAATGGAGACTAGAACCAATACCACAAAAAGAAGGCCGCCAAAGCACAAACCGAGTTAAACAAGATACAAGCTCAAGCTGAGGCTAAGGAGCGACAACAACGTATAAGACAAAAACGAGAGGCTAACCTTGGGGTCACAAATGCATTCCACGTGGAAATCGAAGAGGATGGGTTGGACTCTGACACACCTCTACGATACCCCATTGAGTTAAATAGTGCCTATGGAAAAGTGCTATATAACGCCTTATTGGACACGGGTGCTAAATACAATCTGCTATCCTATGGGGTGTGGTGTCAGTTAGGGAAGCCACCTCTATCTGAGAGTATTATCCAAGTCAAGGGTGTCAACAAGAAAAAAACTGCGGTTTTTGGAATCTGGCACACTTCTGTCAGTTATGACAATGGGGTGGTAGCTCAAGACTTTTTGGTCATGCCTACTGGAACTATGGAGGGTAATATAAACCTAGGTCGCACGTGGATGATAGCCACCAAATGCACTATTGATTGGGGGACTGGGGGTGTTACAACGCAAAAACCAACTCTTAGCCCTACCACTCAAGCCATAGTCCCTGAGATATTGCCCAAGGAAATAAAACCCAAGACATTGCATGTCCAGGAGGTTGAACCATACGTCCCCATAGCCCAACTCTCTAGAGCTTCAACTAATGTAGTTGAAAGAAAGCTTGAGACACACAAGAACCATCCTAATATAACAGAGAAAACATACAAGTGGGTCCCTAAAACCTCTGTAGTGAGCATGGTTGATGCAAAAAAACGGAAACCTAGTAAGAACCGTACCACTCACTCCAAGAAATGTAAAGAAACGCTGCGTTGGATTCCTAAACGACTATTGGAAGCCCAAGGATACTATGAAGGAAATGATCAAATCTGGGTGCCCAAACGTAAAGTGTACTCTTACCTGTCACCTGGCCCATGTAAACCCAATCCTGTGGCTCCAAAACAAATTGAAAATTGCGGAAAGGAAAAAATCATGGAACGTTACACACCCGTTCTAGAGCTAGTTTGGGTACCAAAGAAAGAACGATATGTCCCACCTAGCTCAGGAACAGGGAAATCAAATGAAGCTTCTTGCTCTTCATGTAGTTCCTATACGCAAATAGAAGCTTCGACACAACCTCCACCTACCACTGTACATATCCATCCAAGCACGAAAGAGTTTGCACCTTCCGGGGTAAGTTCACCACCTACAACAACGTTGCAAATAAAATCCTGGGAGAGTACCTTACCACCCTTGCAGCTTGACGAGGCACCTAGGGTAATAGAAAACTACTGGCAAAAATCCTCACCTATTACCAACTGGAACAATTGGTTTCAAAGGGTGACAAGCTCATTTCAAACGGTATGATCTACCCAAGGAAGGGGGGAGTGTTTGCTGACAGTCATCATTCATTTGTTTCCCTCTCAACCTTTTTCCCTGACCTCTCAATCTCCGATCTTAGGGAATGTATATATATAGCCTTATACTCGCAAAAAAACAAAAATAGTAAAGAGCAAGAGCACCTAGCAATGAGAGAGCACCCTATCAGATCTTACATATAAGTCTAAATTCACCGTGTCAAGTCAAGCAACACACAAAAACAACTCTTATGTTTTAAAGGCCTAACCAAATCTATCTGTCTTGTCAGAAATGGCTACTTCACCAGAGGCATGCACTTCTTTTTTTGATGAAAGGTACCCCTTGTCTTTTCAACAAGTGTTCTACGTATGCTACCCTATACTTTCTTGCAAATGGGATTTGATAGAGAGCCTTGCATGTGAGAGAAATTTTGAGGAGTTAGAATGGCTGATACGTCTATGGCTAACTAGTGATCCCTACCCAGTAGCGAATGTGTCTCCAATGGCACATGCTTATTCTTTTGCACAAGATGAGTATCCACGCATCACGAGGTTCTTGATTAGCATGCTTGCACAAGAGGATGATGAAGAGGAACTAATAGAGACCGAGGAAGACTATGGCCTCACGGACAACGTTTTTATTTATCTAGATGATGAGGATAGAGGCCTAGCCTTAGGGTGGCCACCCGGTTTATATAATATCCTCTTTCCTTGATTCTAAAAGGGGTGACAGATAGGTAGGTTAGGGGTCTAGATTGTGTTTTGAGTTTGTTTTTTAGGAGTTTTAATTTTTCCCACTGATGTGCCTCCTGGAGGTATTCCTTTTGTTTCCTAGTGTGTACAGGAGCGTGTTGCTATTGATAGGATTTGGACCTTCATGGAACCTTTCTCTCGTTCACACTTCAAATCAAGCGCGACCATCAACACAAACAGGTGTTTCTTATCCATTAGCATTGCCCTTATCTTTTTTGCATCCATGTTTGTCTGCTTTGATTGTGATCGGTAGCATAATATTCAGCGCATTGGCTTAGTATCAAACATTTAATTCAATGTAATGTTTTGTCATAGTCACTTGTCTAGGTTTAAAAATCAAGCAGTCCGACTAAGCTAGTTTGACCAAGCTAGGTATTAGAAATCTTCTCTTAATACCATGGGGAATGCCTTCCTAATAAGCAATGGTTACTTAGGTTCTTAATCCGATTTAGGCAGCATTGTATGAAATGTACTAGGGCTTTCTAGTGGGCTTAACCCTAGTGACCTTTAGCTTAAGTATTGTAAAGGGAGTTTACTAATGTGATGAGCCTGGGGAATTTAACAGTGTTATATGACCCCCCAAAGTTACAAAATTTAAATGATGAAAATGAATAAACAAAAAATCAAAGTGCCACAATGTAAAATTTTAAGCTGGAAAAGAAATCTCGGCTTGATTTGGTACTTCACTCACATGTATCGCCTATGGTACTAGAGCCCTAGAGGTTCCCAGTGTGGGCGCTTTTCCTTGAAAAGCAAAAAACCCAAGGCATACAAAATAAGCACACACATCATAATTGAATCAGTGTGAAAAGACTTTGGGGGGTCAAAGAAAAAGTAATCAGTCAGGCGATGATTTCATGAGAAATTCCTTTTATGGTAGCTTAACTACAAGGTTTTCTAGATATAGCCTCTAGTCAGCCCTTGAACATGAATACTTGGCTCTCGCGATTAAACAACTTAATTGACCACTGAAAATTAAGAAGCTTACCCATGGTATTAATATTCGATCTCTAGTGCTTTTCGACCGTCAAATTAGTGACCCCAGACTTGTTTAATTTTTTACCTTTACATCTGTTTATGCATTTGATTACATTGCAATTTAATGTTCATTGCTAACAAATTGTTTGAAATTCTTTGACCAATCAAATTTTCTACCTAAAACTGCATATGCTTTTTAAGAGAATGCCATTACTGTGCCAATGTTGTTTGATTTTGTAGTGACTGAAGAAGGCTAAGGACATTCATCTCAAATGCTCTTCCACCTCGACGAACCAGCTTCAACTCAATAGCTTCCGAGGACGGAATCTACATCAGGAAGGGGGGCATGTTAACCCTCATGGCACACGGACACCCATCACCTACGATGGACGCGTATTATGTATGATTTAGAGTCAGGTACCGGGCTTGTCGGACCAATAGGGAAAGGTAGAGTGATCGTCGATGAGAGGCGCACTTTAACTTGGACATTCAAGGGATTAGTTGGTTAAGCATGGGCGCCCAAGTGTGAATGGGTGAGCTCCTATAAAAGCCAACTAAACCTAATTTTTACTCATTCTCTCATTTGTGCAATTGAAGAGTGCTCTTGCTCCATCTCCATCTTCTTCTTCTTCACCTCCTTGTGTGTGTGTGTGAGAGAGAGAGAGAGAGAGAGGGAGAGTGTGTGTGCGATCGAGCATTACGAAGGCACGACGGCAGCGAAGCGGTTGAGCGTGGCACGTCTGCAGCTTCTTCTTCATCGCGGCGAGGAATCCACCACGAAGGCGAGCGTAGAGCGGTGAGTGACACACCTTTTGTTTTCTTGAGCTTGCTAGTTTAGGCTTGTTGTGTGCTTGGAGCCGTTTGTGGCTCGCATACGGTGTATTGGCAAGTCCCTTGCTTCGACAGTGCGGCAAGGAGCGCACAATATGAGATGCTAAAACATAAACAACGGGTTGAAATCGAGGAGAAAGCAAAAAAGCCAGCCCAGGACAAGTTGAAAGAAACTGGTGGTGAATTCAAGGAAACAACCGTGAAATCTAGAGGATCCATTTTGGTTGATAAAATTTTTGAGCCTAGTAATGCCACCTTGAAAGCCTACCAAGCAGGACTTAAAGCAGGCCAAAACATGGAAAAACAAATGGAAAAACTATCCATCTTCAGACATGGAAGTAGATAAGCTGGAAGCTTATCATAATTTGGTAAGGATTATGCAAGAAATGTTGGAAAAAAAAAACCCAAGCTTGAAAGTATTGCAAAACCTGAAGAGCTTGTGGTAAAAGAAACGAAAGAAAAATTTGATGTGGTGGCAGAACCCCACCTTGAAACAAAAGAACCAGAGCTTATAGTGCCTGACAACAAGGATTCCTTAGACGGAATTCCATTTGTAGAGGAAGATTGGCCAGGACACTTATGGAAAAAAGTGAGAAAGGTCAATGATGGGATCCTAACTCTAAAGTGATCTCCTATAGAGGAAGTCTGGTTGGATAACCTACCTTCTGATATGAACATGGATATACAATCCTTGTACGGGGATTGTGGATAAAAATCTTTAAGAATGTCGAAACCATTGACCTTGAAAAAATTACCTTCTTACTTGGGAGATAACGAAGATGAATCCATCGTGTGCAAGACCACTCAAGTAAAAAAGAGATGAAAAAAACCCTAGAAGTAG
Source organism: Adiantum capillus-veneris (assembly GCF_014529385.1). Classification (NCBI taxonomy): domain Eukaryota; kingdom Viridiplantae; phylum Streptophyta; class Polypodiopsida; order Polypodiales; family Pteridaceae; genus Adiantum; species Adiantum capillus-veneris. The sequence continues at coordinate 111,841,043 of NC_140937.1, forward strand.
AGAACATTCATTCAATCATGTCTACACCCATCCAATGCACTCTTACCTTGGGAGAACTGTTAAAACTCAGACTATACTTATGGAATGATTTATAGAAAACCCTAGAGAAGGTGGGGATAACTAGGTTAATCTCAAAAAAGTTGGGAAATTTGAAAAATGAAATGGAAAACAAAGAGATTCAATCAGTTCCTATGAACAAAGTTGGAGAATATCATGAAGGGGAAGAAGGAAACACCACCCTCCCAGTGAAATATAATGACATTGAAACCATGGAGATACTGGATAGTGGAGCGGGCATAGCCATAGCCACTAAAGTAGTATCAAAATCATGGGGACAGCCATCCATTAGACAAAATCGAATGAAATTGTAGTTGGCTGACGGACACACTGAGAGACCAGTAGGGCTGCTTGAAAAAGTGATAGTCAATTCCTGTGGAATTGAACATCAACACACTTTTGCCATAGTAGACTTTGGGAAAAAACTTAACTATGAAAGCATATTGGGAAGACCTTTCATGCGATAGGTATAGCTTATCCAAGATTGGGGAAACAACTATCTGTACTTGAAGCAAGTGGGATCTATAACAAGAGTATTTAAAAGATCACACTTATAGAGATGTCATGAAAACACCCATCCAAGAGTTTGATTTAGTCTCTTTGGCTGAAACTAAACTCCCATCCTGGTTAAACAAAGACACTCCTATTTGAATGTGTGGAGCTTCAGAAAACGGAAGCTTAAGACATGAAGAATGTATCCTAGAAAAGACTGCACAGACGAAGCCTACGTACTTGAACCCTTTCCAGAGCATTTATTTGAGCATTCGAGTGGGCTCAAATTTCAGCAACAATGGATGTATGTGTGAATACGTCTATGCCTACTCAATTCTGCAATGAGGATGGCTACGACATAATTCCCATCCAAATGATTTCAATCCTCAACATTGAAACAAATATGAGAGACCAAAGGACTTAATGAAAGCTCAACAAGTCTTTTTAGACCTCTATTACGATGCAGCTGATGAGTTAGATGAACACTCAGCTACCTCAAAAGATTCGAGGTCAGAAAAAGAGCATACGAGAGCTAAGTTACTCTTAAAAGGAGGAAAGGAAAAGTTTTTTGACTTTCCAAACCAAAAATCAAGAAGACAAAAGTGGTATAGACAAAAGAGGGACACTGGAATGGTGAAAACACGACCTATGCCATCAGTCACTAGTAAAACACAATTCTTGATGCAGGTAGATGCTAATGATTGCGTCAAGGACAAAATAACTGGCAGATATCCTCCAAAAAAAAACTCAAAAATGTCTCAAACATTGAGAAAAACAAGGAAGGGTACTCAAGAAAAATCATAGGATAAGAAACCACTCATGACCAGAACCGAGAAGAAAAAGAAATATCAAGAGTTGAAAAAAGCTCTAAAGGAGATATACACACTGACCAAAATGGAAACCACGGAAGAGGATGGTAAGGATGTAATACATGTTCCATCCCATTACAAAAATTATACTCTCCAAGATTGGAAAATCATAGTTGAACAACATGTTAGGGAACTACGGAAACAGGGTGAGTCTTACAAAGGGCCTGAAAACGCTAAAAATATAGACTTGGGTGAACCAAGAGAAGAGCCTAAACCTACTTACATTGTGAATGACCTAACAGAAGAAGAAGAAAATCTTTTGCTAAGCTTGTTAAAGGAATACCGAGATATCTTCGCTTGGTTTTACAAGGATCTCAAGGGTGTTGATCCAAAAATCTGTCAACATACCATACCCATGAGAGATGATACGAAACCAAGTAGATAGAGACCATACACGTAGAACAAAACATTTGCCAGGAAGATAAAAGAAGAGATTGAAAAACTAAAGAAAGCCGAATTCATTTACGAAATTGAACACACAATTTGGGTGTCTCCAATTGTGGTAGTCCCCAAGAAAAGTGGAAAATTATGAGTGTGTGTTTATCTCAAAAAGGTGAATGCAACCACCATTAGAGACAACTTTCCTCTTCCGATAATTGAGCATGTTTTAGACCAAGTTGCAGAAAAAGAAGATTACAGCTTCTTAGATGGCTTTTTGGGATACAATCAACTTTTGGTTGACCCAAAAGATCAACACAAAACTGCTTTTGCAATAGAGTGGGGTATATTTGCCTATCGGGTTATGCCATTTGATTTAACCAATGCTCCAACCACATTTCAAAGGTTGATGGGCCATGCTTTTAAAGAATATCTTAGGAAAATCTTAGAAGTATATATGGATGATCTATGCATACATTCATCAATCTGGGCTGATCATTTTGAACACCTCAAAATGATCTACTAGATGCCTATTTGTTCTCCATAGAAATGATACCTAGATGGTCAAAAAAAATTGTGTCATTAATGACAATAGCTCAAGGAGATTCACAAATACCACTCCCTATCACAAGCGAATTAATCAAGCAATCTGCTATGTATCAATTACTAGCTAGAAGGCTATACAAAAGAAATCGGGACGGGATATTGCTTTTATGCATTAACCCTGAAGAAAAAGAACAGTACCTAAGTCAAGCACATTTTACCATAGTAGGACTTCACTTTATGGAAGACCAAACTATGCAACAAATCTTGAGACTTGGAGTAGCCGACTATGAGGAGAGATGTTAGATCTTTTGTAAAGGATTGCCCTCAATGTCAAAAACAAACACCCATAATTCATGTAACATTGTTTCAAATGTCACCTGTTCCTAAGTGGAGTAATTATCTGGTTACTTACTTATCGAGCTGAACATTTCTTGAGGATATGAGTAAACACCATCAAAGAGCAATTGAAATTGAAGCAAGAGACTATGGTCTTATTGGGACCAATTGTATCGGAGAGGTAAAGATCAACACTTGTGTCTTTGTGCAAATGAAAACGAGTATATTCCGATTATAGAACAAGCACATGCTGGATTAGCTGGAGGTCACTTTTCTAGTGAGACCACCGCAAGAGCAATATTGATGGCAGGCATATGGTGGCCAACACTTTTTGCAGATGCTAAAAAATATGTTCGAAGATGTGATGCTTGTCAATGAGCAAAAATGCCAACACGAATAGATAGCATGCCCTTAAGACCAATGATGGGGGCTAGAGATTTTGCAACATGGGGTATAGATTTTGTTGGACCGATATAGCCACCTGCTTATAGAGCCCAAGCTTAATATATCATTGTAGCTACGGACTATTTGACCAAGTGACCCAAGGCTAAAGAAACTCAAAAGAATGATGCCAGAACCACTATTGCATTCTTATATGAGTGTGTATTCACGAGGTATGGACTACCAATAGAGATTGTGAGTGATCACGGAACTCATTTCCTCAATGAGATAATAGAGTATTTGCTTAATGAGATTAAGGTCATCCATAACAAGTCAGCTCCCTATCACCCACAAGCATATGGACAAGCTAAGCATATAGATAAAATTCTTAGCTCGGTGTACTGACTAAAGTGGGTAGTTCAGGAAGGATAGACTGGGAAATGAATCTCCATGCTGCTCTATGGGCTTATCGAGTTTCATTCAAAACAGATTTAAACGCCACACCCTTTAACCTTGTTTATGGTCTTGATACCATACTGTCAATAGAATTTCTATTTCCGACATTATGGGTAGCACAGAATCTTGAGTGGACTGGACACAAATTGTCAGAAAGACTCGAAGATTTGGAAAAGCTAGACGAAACTGTTGTAGCTCATTCTATGCACAAAAGCAGAAACAAAAACAGTTTTTTGATTCCCACTTAATCACAAAAATCTTCAAGAAAGGGGACTTAGTTTTAGTTTATTCCCTTAAGCAACACATTCCCAAGTTTAAGAAAAAGGGAAACGGACCGTTTTTCATTGAAGATGTATCTCCAAGTGGAGCAGTAAAATTGTCCACCTTAGGTGGTGAACCAATGGCTAATTGAATTAGTGGATTTCGTTTAAAGAAAAACAATTTGCCACTAACCAATGAATTGCTAGAAAGAGTGCATGCAACAAAAAAAAGGAAGATCAAACGACAACAGGTTATTGATGAAGCCCAAGAGGAAGCTTGGCTTCGGGTACTCAAGCGAAAAGCTTCTCTCAAGAATCAACAGATATCGATTCCCATCAACACTCTGGAAATAGATGATCGACAATGGGAATTACCTAAAAATGCAGTTTCAACAGATGATGATTGGTTAGACGGAATGGATCTGCGCATCAAAGTACAACTCAATAATCATAACACCAATGCTTTGGTCGACACAGGAGCTAGAGTAAATGCAGTCAATTATTCCACATACAAGAAGGCAACAACTCAAGCATTGATGGCAGGAATAGCATCAATCAAAGGATGTAATAAGAACCCAACTCCAACACTAGGAGTAGTCAACTTGAACGTGATAGTACATGGATTTTCATGCCCTCATCAGTTTGTATGCTTACTAGATGAACAAATGAATGAAACGATGATTCTTGGAATTTCTTGGATACGAACATACAAAGCAGTACCAGATTGGGATACAAATCATCTAAAGCTATCACCTAGAGGAGGGCAACTCATTGTTCCAATTGCACCAAGCAAAGAGGAATGGAAAAGAAGCAATCACCATACCAAACCAAGAAGTAGTCAATCTTCTCCATCCCCTCGACAATCAAATGCTACATATATCATGCAAGGAGTCAAGCAAATTTGGGTACCAAAAGCACAACTTAAGGATAAGTCGAATCAAATCTGGGTGCCTAAAACTTCACCGACAAAACAAAAGAAGGTTCCAAGGGTTAAAACACAGAGACGAGCATCTCTGAGCAAGGGACCTAACATGGAAATGGTTTGGAATAAAAAGGAGCACTTATCTTCTCCACAAACAATAAAACCAATCAAGCAATGGCGAGTTAAGTCTCAACAGACTCCACCACACCATGCAGCACCAAGCCTCGGGGGATTCACCATGGAAAACGTATCACACCACGTAAGTGCAACGGAGGGGGGTTTTTTTACAAGTTACATAAACGTATAAGTTAGGGGCAAATCCCCAATAATTTATCTCCTAAGCTTAAAAATAAGGGAAGGGGTATCATATTTATTGGTTGGGGGGGGGGGGGGGGGGGGGGGGGGGGGGGGGGGGGGGGGTGAGAAAAAGAAAAAATGAAAGGAAGTTTTTGTGTTTCAAAATCATTGCTTCCCAAAAAAGTCCGCCCTTGAACTTTTGAGTCAATAGCTACAAAGATCCATGCAAGAACTAACACTGCTTTGTATCAATTGATTGTTTTGTGATTATAGTTCATTTATTGAGGGATGAAAGCTATAAAGAGTTTGTATAAATGCAAATTTACACGAAGAACCTAGCACAACTATATGACCATGTTTTTTGAGTAATTTAGGTGGGGCAGAATTGGATTAGTAGCTAGACTGAAAGCTGAATAGGTACATAGTGTGAAAGTCAAACTAAAACACATTGAGAGTACATCTAGTTATCAACATAAGTGGTTCCTTAGTACATTGTCAATCACTATGCTACACGCTCTTTGACTAGTTTTACTCAGTTAGATCATGTGAGACCTAAATTTTATATGTAAGATAGGGGTATGATAATTTTCTGCATTGATTGTCATATAAGCATAGAAAGGGGGGTCATATTCCCTAATATGAGTCGTATCTAGGGGTTTTATCAAAGTTTTCCGCTTGCACGTGGCGTCCCATTTTATATATAGAGTGAATCCTCCGGGCACCAAGCCGACCAAGCTACCAATGGCGAGAAAAAGCTCGACAACAGTCAAAAGTGCTACCAACAGCTCAAGCAATCAGTGTGCCAAAGCATCTTGATGATACAATCAAACAGAGAGCACACAAGCTGCAAGATTTTCTCTTTGGAAGACATCAGCAGCAAACCTCGACATCGAAAACCCTTGAGTTAATTACTCAAGACCCAGCTCTTGCACATCATACTGGCTTAAATTGCATTGATCTTCATAGCATGATAGAGCCAATCATGGCTATGCATAGACACAATTGTTCAACCCATGCACACAGTCGTCCCGGAGTACGCCATCTAGGTGGGGTGGAAGGGCATTAAGTACTAAGTACTAAGTAATTAAGGGCAATGTTTGAAGAGGGGGGAAAAAGTTCGATATCAACGCATGATTTTTTGCAAAATTACCTAATAATGCCCTTATAACATCATCAAGCAAAAATTCACAGATAATATCTTTCCGATGAGTGTAAATAGTGTATATACTATCAAAAAATCATAAAAAATAGTCCTCTTTTGGATATTTTTCATCATTTTTATTGATAATGAGACTTAAAATTAGAAAAATCCAACAAAAAACAATAAAGCTCTGGCTTGAAAGGGATTTTCTTAAATATTGGATTTTTACTTTACCTTTTTAAAGCATTTTGCTATTTTCTTTGATTTTTTCAAATAAACAGGTCAAAAATTAATAATAAATAGCAAGGAAACTCAGATGGAAAAATTAAAGACATGATGGTGATAAAAAAGACAAGGCGGACAAGCACAAAAATTTTCAATGAAATTAGAAGATGAAAGCGGGAAGTCTAAATTAGGCGGCCAGGCCTACTTTTACAAAATTCTTGCAGAATGAGCTACAGGAATCCGATCAAGGAAAATTTTGAGTCTAACATAGATTTCACGGCCTAGTAGGACTAACGGGGGAATCTGGGAAATTTGGTTTAGGAAGTCCGGGTATGGATATCCAAGGTAGGCTAAAACCACCTCATTTCCACTTGGAGCCTTTCCAGAGAGAGATTTCGACCTCTTTCATGCGACTGTTTTGGAGCCCACAGTTGACCATTTTCAGCGCCGTCTCACACCAGACATGAGCGGTATGTTCTTTACTCAACAATGATCCATTTTGTACGGCCGGTAGCTAGTCTAAAGCCCTAGAAAAAACCCTAGAAACCGAGCAGTGCACGAAGACCTACGACCTAAAACTGACCATAGCGGCCTGCCAGCTTGACCAAATCAGATGGGATTTGAACCATATCATGCCCTAACATAATAGAACCCTTCTATATCACCAGTTGACCATTCTGCTGGGGTCATCGGCTGGGGTCGAAGGGGTCCCCAGTAGAAATGTTAGGTTTTTGGCAAATGCCAGAATTCCGACCTAACTCCACAGATGGCTTGCTTATGAGATCCATATACAATGTATATGATTAATTTGGTGAAATCCATCAAGAAAATCCCTCGAAAAGAAAAAAACGGCTCGAAGATTACAAAGTGTCAAATTTGACATACGGGGCCAAACTGACTCCAAATGAGTCAGAATTGGATAGGTTGCTTCACGACTATATTGTGGATAAGTCCAAAGTCTCAAAGTTGACTGACCAACCCAACAGGAAGTGGTCACAAAAAGCGGTGATTTCAGAGTTAACAAAGCACAAAGTGATGCCGGCATGACCAAACTTGACCAAATTCAATTTAGGACTTGTATTAGGTGTATGAAACATGTCTAGGTCAAAATTTGTAGGTTTTGCAAAGATTTTGTCACTGTTGTAAATAATCGCGATTATTTACTTTTGCATCAGTTTTGCTTGGAAATTGTCACATCACCTCACCTATCATGTGTACACACCTATTACATGCCAAAAATCAAGTATGAGCCAAAATGACCAACCATTACTTGTAAAAGTGCCAAAAAACGCAAAGAAGTCTTTACAAGCCAAAATTTGGGTTATGGGCCACATTTGTTGATCCAAATCATCTCATATCTTATACCCAAGGTCTATACAATACCTAGAACCAATTTGTACCAAAAAATGTCAATTTTGGAAGGAAAGTTAATATTCGCGATTAGTTACTTTCTGGTCAAAATTGGAAAATTTTGATATTTTGTCATCATACATCCAAATTACATGATGTGTTAAGCCCACTAGCCAATTTTGAATCAATTTGGAGCTCAAAATCTCAAATTTCCTTTATATCTACTGTTTTAGAGACCTAAAGCCAAAATCTGATACCATTTTCACCCTGTGCATCCAAATGAGCCCATATTTTACTCAGAGCAACTGTAAATAATCTCCATTATTTACTTTGGTTGAAAAAATTTGTTCTGACCACACAATTTTGTTCTTTGCATGTTTTTATGCATCTTTGCTTGTTCAAAAATTGATTTGAAGCAAATTGGACCAAATTGTCAGCAGAGCCTAAAGGACATTTCAAAGAGATAATTCCAACAAATCTACTAACTTTGCACTCTATTCACTGAACAGGAGCCATGCAAGTAGCAGAGAGGGGTAAAAAGAAGCTCAACCAAAAAGAGAAACTACAAGAACTGCCCGCTTATCAACTAGACTACTAGTCAGTCAAAGCAGCAAAGGCATCCTACCTCTCTAGAGAAACAACTGGAAGAGCACCACACTACAGTTTTCACTGGCAAGTTCAAAAGTGAAGAATGGCATCAGGTGGAGTTGCAACTCTGCCCAAAGAAGTCTATGATGTAGTTGCCAAGCCAGAAACCAAAGAAGCTAACCGCAGGCTAGGGCTCAGGGATTTCTACGAACAAGAGCCTTGCGGAGTGGATTTTAGAAGGCTTATGAGCTTCTATCCACCATCAAAGAATACGGAACCACACAGATATCTGGCACCTAAGGGAGCAAGGTTGAAGTAGTGATCACAAAAGGGATAGTGGCAGAGGCACTTAGACTGCCCACAGAAGGAATGACCATGCAAGCAAGGGACAGATAAACTGCTGGCACATTTACCAAAGAGACAGCCGCGGCTACATTTGCCAACCTCATTCACAAACAAGTGGAAGAGCCAGCCCGTTTGTACCACCAACACTTCCATTTCTTGGCAAAAATGCCACCAAGGTACACTACACCAAATCATGCCGTGGCCACCACATTTACTCAGGTTTTCAAGTCAACAACAAGACAACCAGTGGACCACGCGCAGTATGTCTTGACAACCTTGAAGGGCACCAAGAAGGAAGACAAAATCACGTACTTGGGTGCGCCAGAGGTCTTGACTTGAATAGGATATCATGCCATCGGCATGGCCGACAACGTACCGCCTGCTCTAGATCAGAATACATGGATATTGGTAGCACAACCCTCTTTAAGAGCTACCAGGTCAGGAAAAAGATCGTATAAATCTGATGAAGAGTCAGCTGACAGCTCGCCGGAAAGGCACAACAGCGAGAGCTCTAACAATGAAGATAAGAGAGCTCGGAGAGAAGAGATCAAAAGAAAAGTTGTGGCCGCACACCAAGAAGAGCCATCTAAAAAACAAGCGCGATTTGAAAGAGAGAAATAGGCGTACCAGTGCAGTAGGCAAGCACAAGGGAAGAACCCAAAAAAATGGGTACCTGCTGGACTTAAAGGCCCTCGAATGAAGCACCATACAAGAAAAGAGGCGGATGATCCAACAGAACGTCTAGAAAGAATGTACCAAGAGGCTGAAGCTCTAAAGATGAAGGAGGTAGAAGAAGCTGCTAAGAAAGCCAAAGGCAAGTCGAGGAAACGGCTAGACAAGAACAAAGTTATGGATCTCCCCGACCCACCTCACCGCCTACAGAACAACAAGACCATCCCATGCCTAACGCACCACCATGACCGGCGGGCAAAGACACCAATAAAGAAGTGGATCCTAAGAAAGGCAAAGATTTTGAGTCCACCAAACAAACAGAATCCACACAAGAAGCTGACCAGCATGACAAACAAAAAGAAAAAGAGGCCAAGTGGAACAGGAGAAGGCCGAAGAAGATACTAAAAACCAGAAGAGAAAAAGGAAAATGGATCTAAACAAGAGTCTGATAAAGAAGAAGATGCAGAAAAAGAGTCTACCACTGCACATGAGACAGAACGTGAGCCATAGAAGGAAGAAAGGATGGCACCTGAAGAGACAGCAAGGTCGGAGCCAACACCCTCTACTTCTACTCAGCCAAAAACTGCCAAGGTATCAAAGCCTCAGGATACCCAAGAAGAAGACCGACCATCTACCTCTACACAAGAATCACCAGCAGTTATGACATACCAAGAAGCCACACATGAGGCTGCAAGCACATCTCAGCTGGAAAGACATGAGGAGTGGAAATCAAATGATAAGGTAATAGTACAAGTCAATGAATATGCATGGCAGATGCAGAAAATGACGAAAATAATCCGCTCAGTAGCATTAAACTACAGCACAAAGGCCAAGTAACTTGAGATGGTGATCTAAGCTCTCGAAGGAGAGTTAGAAGACAGGATGACTGTCATCACCGATCTTCAAAGGCAGGTGCAAGAGATGAAGGCAGAAGCAGAACATCATCAGTTAGCCAGAGATAGGCAACAAAAAGAAATGAAGGAGCTAGGGGATCTACTCACTAAACTATCTGATGCCTGCAAAGCAAAAGACGAGCAGCTGACAGAAGTTACAAATGAACTTCTTACGACATCTCTATCAACTCAAAAAATTCAGGTACAGCTAGATGTTGCCAATGATTCTCTGCAGTATTCTGAACAGCGGATCAATGATCATGCAACTTTCTTACGGAAAATCATAGAAAATCCAGCCGTGGCCTCAATCAAAGGAATTGACAAAGTGTACAAGGCACTCAAGAAGAAAAACAAAGACCTTGAATTGGTATTTAAGCTAGAAGAATCACAACACAGGGACCTACCACTGATGCGGGTTCAGAGAGAGGAGGAGCTTCTAAAGGAGATAACAGAACTAAATCGAATTAATCAACTCCTCAGAGATGGGAAACCAGACACGCGGGAAGAGGCAAGCACTCCAAAGGTGCCATAGATGGACATACCCTCGGTCTCATTTGCTGAGTTTGAGACACGATCCACAACAGAGCCGAGTGTTGATGAAGATTTTTAGATTAACATCACGGATGAAGACACAGTGCCAATGGTCCAGCTGTCAAAAGCTGAAGAAGATGCACTGAAGGAGAAGATCACCCTAGAGGTGGATGAGCAGTGGAAAGCCGCAATGGATCGGTAGTTGAGAGTTTTACACTCTGTCAACGTCACTCAACTCACTCTCAATCAGATCAACGCTCAATGACATCAACATCCCTGTCGTACCCTCTCATCAAAGTGGAATTATTACAGGTGAAAGAAAGGCTGTACAAAGATACACAAGAAGATGGTGCAGATAAAGACCACCCAAAGTGGAGGTTAAGATGCTTGAACAAGAATCCAAGATACTTGATTCTATTCACAAGAGCACCTGCATCCCTTCAAAGAGATCCAACCTTATGTCCTGTACCCAGAGTAAGGACATGGCAAGCGCATGAAGCACTGCAAAAGAAGAGGGCAAGTTGGCTTAACTTCCCTAGGTTTCTAGCTCTAGAGAGAGGCCAAGTGACAAAGGAATACATGGTGTAAACCCTAACGGACACCATGTCTTTCTTCAAGAGTCTACCAGACCTCTCCTGCACCATGTTATGTAAGATCTGCAGAATGTTGCTAGCATGTATACAATTTTTTAATGAGCCTAACCAAACAGGAGCCCCATGTCTATCATTTTTGGAAGGAAACAAAGGCTTATGCTACGATCTGAGTGGGAAAACTTCAGAAGAAGTCCTTTACGGATTCTATGCCAGATGTATGTTCTTGCCATCGAATAATATGTTGTCCTTTGAAGAAGCTTTCTACACTGGATTCTTCATCTGGCAAACGAAGATATTTGCATCGGTGATCAGCAACCTAACATCCAGGTTTGTAGGCTACTCAATGGTGGAGCTAAAGAATAAGATGATAATGCAATTTCTTCAAGTGCCCGACAAAGAACGAAGAATCAGATACCAAAAGGCACTGGATGTGCTAAAAGACCACCTTGCTAGACGTCAACCCGAAGACTATTTCAGCCCATAAAGCTGTGTCAAGGGACGACACAAGCGAGGAGGGGGGGAATGTTAGCAGCGAGCTAACACAGACACCATTTTTTGGAGTTCTCTTTGTAAAACATTAATTATTTTGATAAATCGGGAATATTGTAACCCCTATTTTCTTGGATAAACTCTGTAATTAATGTGCGGGGCTACAAGCTTCCAGATTGTATCAGCCAGTCATTACCTAGCTTTGGTAGAACTCCAGATTATTAGTTTTGACCACCCAAAAACCTTGGCTAAGGTATAAAAGCCAATTTTTGTAAGTTTTATATAAGTTTTTTGGATTAAAAATACACAGCGTGAGCTAATGGCGCTCACTTCTCTCATTCTCGTGTTTTCTACTCCCTCTCCGGTTGTCACAATGCGATTGTGTTTGTTGCATTGCAACCACAAGTAAGAGCTCTACGCATTGACGTAAGCAGTTCACAATATTTCGTAGCTTTTGGCGTCGCCGACCCACGGCCTAATTTCATCATAACTAGGAATTTACACTTTTTAATCAAAAACTAAGCATAGGCAGGGTATTGGGGCATCATTGCTAAGCATTTAGATGCATCTTGGGTCAAAAACGACTAGGTCAAAAATCCACTGTTGTTAATAATCGCGATTTTGGAATTTCACCTAAAATGGGGTATGAGACCATAAGCATGTGTGCTTAGGTCTTATAAACTTGTCCTAGAAGTTTCGTACGTTTGGATATCATTTGATGCTATAACGGATGTGATTTTTTTACCAATGAGCGATTGGCTTTTGGTAATTTCAGTCACTTGAGTGTAGCTTGAGTTAGATGCGAGTTGTTAGTTGTTTTCTGAGAGATTGACAACCTCTTGTAGCCTCTATGCACTAGTCAAGTTAGCTTCATCCCATGGTTTGACAAATTAATCGTGGTTCTCGCTAATACTGCAATAAGATAGGATGGTGAGGTTAGACATGCGTCCCACAAGCACCTTTATTTTTGAACAATTGTGTAGTGTAATATCTACAGTAATAGGCACAACAATGTATGTGATAATAGACGTGGATATATTTTCTCGTCTATTACGGTCGTGTGTATTGCTGACAAACCATTATCGCGGCTATTACCGCATCGATTACCGCTTCTGCAATTTTTTATCTCTCCTTTCCCATTTGTTATTCCATGGTATAATGGAAGCGTTTCTCAATTTCTCCTCTTATAGTGGGATGGCTAGTATAGACACCATCGACATACTTGAAGCATCAACATGCACATGGAAAATAACATCCCGATTAGGCTGGCAAAGGACTGGCTTCCTGCTCATCGCATCCTTTAAGCGTTGAAAACTGCATTCAAATTCTTCAATCTAGATGAATTTATTACCTTTCTTTGTGAGCTCATATAGGGGTAATGCTTTAGCTACTAACCTATGAAAAAATCTTTGATAAAAATTAATGCACCCCAAGAATAAACTCAGTTGAAATAGTAGTGGGTGCTCTGGCTTGTTTAATACTCTTAACTTTTATCGTCATGATCCATCTCAATACCATTTCTTAGGAGTGTAGAAATTCATTGAAGATCTCCATCATACACCACTAAAAGGTTGCAAGAGCAATACAAAGTCAAAATGGCATTACCAGATACATATATACTCCCCATTCAGTGATGAATGTTGTTCTAGCCCTGTCTTTTAGTGCAACCTTTGGTTGATTGTAGCCAATATAGCCATCCATGAACCTATAAATTTCATGGTCTGCAATCTCATCTAACATCATATTTGTGAATGGTAATGGGACGGGATGTTTAATGGTTTGCGCATTTAGCTTTGTATAATCCACGCATAATCTGAGCTTACTATTCTTTTTTAGAACAACCACTATGAAAAATGATCATTCGCTGGTTTCCACCTCTGTGATGAATCTAGCTTTAAGAAGATTATAGATTTCCTCATTGACCTTATTTGTGTAATTAGGATTCATTCTAAACATCTGCAATCATAGTGGTTTGGCATCAGGCTTAAGTGGTATCCAATGCTGACACACTTTTGGATCTACTCCTTTTAGATCCGTATGTTCCTAGGAAAATACATCTTTGTATTTCTAGAATAGTGCCTTGGCCTCCTCCTTAATCTCTAGCTTCATATGCTTATTGATTTTAACCGTTTTGGGATTCTCCTCCGATTCAAGATTCCATTCTTTCAATTATTGATGATCTAGAAGTAACAAGTTTGGCCCACCTCCCTTTCTCTTGGCTATTGAGGAATGAAAAGAATATGGCTCATTGTTATTGGACTGAGGCTCTTGATACAGCTGTGTACATTATGAACATGACCCCTACTACTGCAGTGCATGATATGACAGCGGAGGAGATGTTTTGTGGTGAGAAAGCAAATGTATCAAATTTTAAAGGGTTTGGATGTATTGCTTATGTGAATGTGCTGGATGAGATAAGACATAAGCTTCATCCAAAATTAGAAAATTTTATGATCATTAGCTATTCCCTTAAGTAGAAAGGGTACAAGTGTTACAATCCTATTCACGAGTAAAGTGAGGGTGAGCAAGGATGTTGTTTTTTATGAAATGGCGAGTTGGCATGCTGATGTAAAATATGATTTGGGGGTTGATGTAAAAGAGAATGTGGTTGAAAAAAATACAGAAGTGCAATTACAAGTCTTGAGTGGGCCACAAGGGACACCTACTGTAGTTCATGGCAAGAATCCGTGGAGTGGAAGGCTGCACGAAAGAGTGGGTCCTACTAATTCTTCAAATGAATCAAGGAAAGGGAAGGAAAAGGTTGATAATGCCCCTAAGTTGCCAAATTTGAGTGCTGGGCATGATGATAGCAATAGTAGTGGTTCTGAGAAAAGTTTAGATGAGGAGTTTGGCATACCTTCTGTGAAGATCTCGAGTGCAAGAAGGATGCAAATAGGGAACAAAGAACCTAGTAGACTATGTAGGTTGGAAAGAGTAAGAAATCTTGTACAAATATTGAAATATGATAGCTATATGGCTCGTCATTGTGCATTTATGCCAAATATTAGGACCCACATGTTTTGAAGATGTCGTGAAAGATGAAGAAAAATGGTGCATGGATGAAGAGATGAATACACTTGATGCAAATGGAACATGGAAATTGGTGCCATTACCAAAGGGAAAGAAGGCAATTGAATGTAAGTGGGTTTACACAATAAATCATAAAGCTGATGGCAATGTGAGTAGGTACAAGGCTAAGCTTGTGGCCAAATGTTATGAACAAACTTATGGGATTGATTATGAGGAGACATTTAGCCCCATAGCCAAGATGGCTACCATTCAGTGGCTGTCGTATTAAAATGGGTGATGAAGCGAAGTGAGCATACTTGCATGTATCCCTGACCTCGTTATCTTCCTTACTACATGCACGAGTAGCGAGCCCATTCTCACTCACTCACCACTCCTCTCACCTTATTCTCTGACCACCCCATTCCACATTTGGGTGTGGATCTTGAAATGGTTTTCCATGGCATGTTTCATTGTGTATCTGTATGCGTCCTAGCTGCATATCTTGCTAGGTGGTGCCCTATTGTGTATCCCCCATGATGAGGCCATTGTGCATAGTCTTGGTGTAGAGGCCACCGGGTCTATTTTTTCACTTCCGCCTCTCATTAGCAGGGCAATAGATGAGCAAGTTACTGACATCTTCACGAAGGCCCTTGGAGCGGAGAAGCTATGACAATTTTGAGTGATTCTAGGCATACATGAGATAGCATTGAGCTTGAGGGGGAGTGTTGAGATGTCAAGCTCAACATGTACATCTCCTGGATGACTACCATCGACAGTCATCATCACTGGCATGACTTGGTGGATACACATATCTTCACTAGTGATACTACATCTATACTAGACCAAGCTGGTTTAGCTACGGGAGTGATGTTACACTTATCTACTCACCTCACTCACTAGCAGTTTACACTAGACCGTTGTACTAGTTTTCACTTTATGTTGTATTTTCCCCTTAATTTTTGTAGACCTCTTGTCTTAAGTTAGTGAATAAGAATAAGCATAGTCTCTTTGTCTCCGTCTCTATGTGTATGTGTGTGTGTGTGAGCTTGCATGAGCTCAAGCTCTCTCTCCTTGTCTATCTCTTAACAATCACAACTCATTACACTCTTCCAGGGGTGGATGAGCTATTTGAGTAGCTTAACACTAGTCCTGTAATTGGACACTAAAGTGTTGTGAGACACTAAAAGGTCATGCAAACACATTAAAGTGCTTGATTTTTTAGGAAGAGTACATTTAGCATGAATGAGTGGAAACTAGCTTGGGTTGTCTTTCAAGAATTGAAAAAGAATCCCAAATTTTTTTAAAGCCAGAATACCGCCTAACTAGCTTGTAAATAATGCATTTTTTGGTGATTTTTTTTAAATTGCATGTCTTTGGCTATGGAGCCGTGGAAGGGAGAAAGTTGGAAAATTCCAGGCCATCCGATGGGCAAGGAAATTTAATGGCTCAATTTGAATCCAAGAATTAGCACAAAAGGGTAAGACCTATCTCTGAATGGATGCACGTCACTGCAGAGCCAAAAAATGCTCTCAAAAAAGTCTTTTTGTAGGTAAAACCAGTGCGCAGGTGCATTGTTTGTTGTGGATTCAAGGCAGTGTATGGCAAGCATCACGTCCCCACTCCTCATGGTGGAACCTACACTAGGGTCTAGATGCCCATCTCTGCAATTTTGCACAGCTTTTTAAGAGGGTCGTGAGCTACTCTATCCAGCCATGGAGTTTGGGCTTGCATGAGCAAACAAGACCCATCCTGTTGATTGGCAAGAGAAGTTCTATCAAGGCAAAACCATATCATTTAATGCATGAAAAAGGTTGCTCAAGAGTGTCTTTGAAGGTGACTCACTGCCTACATGCTATTGTGGGAGTCCTTGAGAATGCATCTCGTTCCAATTATAGATACAAGCGTGGATATGCCTCACCAATGCATTGCAGATGTGGATGATGAGTTTAGTTTGCGAGTCACTTTGGTAGAGATTTTGGCATCACAAAAGAGGGATTCTCTTAATGTAAGGTAAAATGTATTGCCAAATGTGGACATGCCACTTGCATTTGATGCGATTGAAATGCCTTTTGAGAATGCTCCTATGATGCATGTGATGGATACTATGCATGATGCATTGAACTCTAATGTTGTGGATATACATGAGAAATCTATGGTTATGGATGTTTTGGGTGTGTCTCCAATTGCTTCTATTGCAAGCATGCCTCTTGTTGGAGTGCCTAGTGTGGCCTTTGAAATTGCTACGAGAGGTTGACCTCCTAAGAATAAGATTAAGGGTAGAGGCCGAGCAAGGGAAATACATGCAAAAGAATGTTTTGGTATCCATGTGGATGCAACTAATTTGAATGCCTCTACGTTTGGTACTAGATTTCATGCCAAAGTAGGTGTTGGGTTTTCTGGTGATGAGAGTCTTGTAAGACATTGTGATGTTGGAGTTTTGAAGATAAATGTAAGGAGGAAAATGCTATTGTTCATGATGAGATAAGTCATGCTCACAAGATGGGGAAGAAGTTCTCAAGAAGTGGGGCACTTCACAAAAGCATGCTGTAAAGAAGGGTCGACTTGTGGATGTTATGTAAGGTGGTGATGATTATAGAGATGAACATGCATTTGTGGGTGAGGAAGAAGAGTATGAATATTTGGAGGAAAAAGGACCTGTCTTGTGGATTCCGATGATGAGGGTGATTCGTCAAATGTAAGATTTCCATCTTGGAAGAGTAGTGATAAAATGCCTTATGTGACTCAAATACTAGTTACAATTAATCTTTTTGTATTTATGACAAGTTTCCATGTCCTAAGTTGTCATGCCATGTTGTGTCTATACTTGTTGCAGACTTGAAGCAAAGAGGTCATCATGGTTTTTTTTAATCGATGGTTTACATCAGTGAGCTATTGCTGCACTTGATGGCTGGGGGCTATGAAGATACATGTACATATATGAAAAACAAGAAGAATTTTCTAGAGTCACGATTACTGTAGATTGATCATTGTGAAAGAGGTGTTTCACGTTATGGATATGATGCAAGGAAAGGAAGACAAGATGGATGTGATCGAAGAGTCAACGTTACATTCCTTGAGATTTTTATCATGTATAATAAATGCAAACCAGGTTGAAATGTCTTTGATAGTATGGTGTTGGATTCTGGATACAGCTTAGAGACAAGTACCCATTACTGGAAATGATGGCGTGCATTATTTTGGGGCATTTTAGATTTTGTATTTGTGAATGTATGTATTATATGGAAATTCTTGCAAGAAAGGTACCAATTGTTTTTGGTTTATGGTGAGATTGCGAGCAACTAGTGGATAATCATTTTGTCTTTCAACGCCCAAGAGAGGTTTTGTGTGTGAGCGCATGGACACATTTTGATGAAGATTAGCTCAAACACAAGTAAGTTTTGATTCGTATGCGCTAACAAAAGAAAGCAGTTTTTGCATGAGGGAAAGACAATAGTTGGTCAAAGCCAACAAGAACTGTGTATGGATGTGAAAAATGCAAGATACAATTATGCATGGAGCCATGTTTCTATCAGTACTATGCATTGGAGGGCTATGATCGAGTTGGTATACATGCAGACAAGTTGTGAGATCCTAAAATAGCCCTATGGTAGTTCGAAGCTCTATGGAAAGTTTATGAGGCGATGATGCTTTAGTGGAAATGGTGAAGTGATAGCATGAGATTTATGAAGTGATTTTGCTGAAATGTTTGTTAAAAACCCAAGTTTTTTCTATGTGGATATTGTTGTAGCATTACATTGGTCCCAAGAATGTTCAATACCCTGTATGCTATTCTTACAAGTTTTATTCAAGGAGATTTTATATAGTGGGAGGCTACACTTCTTGTTGAAATGCTCAAGTTTTTTGTCTATGTGGTAGAGTATATGTCCATTATATTTGTTTCAAGAATGTTTGTTTCCCTACATGCTAGTTTTGTAATGTGCACATTGTGCATGTATTTCATACGTATTTAGTTGCTGTGTTGTTGAATAGGAGCAACAAGATTAAATTATTTGATTGTGAAGGTGATTTTTCAAGTGGATGAGAGCAATCATGTGTCACTTATTTGGTTGTATATAATGGTGATGAACTTAAGCTATGGAATTTTTTTTCCATTGATACGGGTTACTTACTCCACAAGGGGAGAGTATATGTACCAGTGGATGATGACATCAAGCACCGTATCCTTTATAAGTATTGTCATGATAAACCTAGATTTTGTCACCAAACAATATAAAAGACCTATGCACTTCTACTGGCCACATCTGCATAAAGACATACATGATTATGTGATTCATTGCCAAAAGTGCTTCAAGTCTTTCTACGAGTACAAAAATATTTTGAAACTCTAAAGATGATTCCAATTCCAAAATTATCTCTTCATTGCTGGATCAAAGCCAACAAGAACTGCGTATGCATGTGCAAAATGTAAAAACATTTTATGTGTAGAGCTATGTTTCTATAAGTACTATGTGGGCTATGATCGAGTTGGTATACATGCATGGAAAGTTGTGAGATCCTAAAATCGCCCTATGACAGTTTGAAGCTCTATGGCAAGTTTATGAGATGATGATGCTTCAGTGGAAATGGTGAAGTGATAGCATGAGATTCATGAAGTCATTTTGCTAAAATGTTTGTTAAAAACCCAAGTTTTTATCTATGTGGATATCCTTGTAGCATTACATTGGTCCCAAGAATCTTCAATACCCTGTATGCTATTCTTGCAAGTTTTATTCAAGGAAATTTTATATAGTGGGAGGGTACACTTCTTGTTGAAAATCTCAAGTTTTTTGTGTATGTGAAAGCGGATATTTCCATTATATTGGTTTCAAGAATGTTTGTTTCTTGTTAGTTTTGTAATGTGTGCATTGCGCATGTATTTTGTACGTATTTAGAGTTGTTGTTTTGTTGAATAGGGACAACAATATTGAATTATTTGGTTGTGAAGATGATTTTTCAAGTGGATGAGAGCAATCATGTGTCACTTATTTGCTTGTAATACTTGGGCCTATAATATTTTTTTCATGTCCAATAGATTTTTTTGGAAGTGTAATTCTTATTTCTAGTGATGTAAGGTTGTTCTTTTGTACACATTAATTACTTTAAAATTCTTTATTAGGTTCCTAAAAATGGTTAATTCTTTGGATATTTTTTTTAAAAATGACTTATATATGGTATAAGAGTCGCTCAAAAGGAATTAGTAGAATGGTTTCTGGAAAAGGTGTAAGATTTCTAAAAGAAAACCTTAAAAAGGACACTTAAGTGTCCTATTTTGGTACCAAACTAGTGTTAAGGGAGCTAAGTGGTTCTCTAAGATATATTTACACTTTGACTAACATCAAGTATGCACATAACTAGAAAATATTTCAAAGACTGTCTTTTGTACAAGATTTGGCCATTATGGCCTTTTAGTCGTGCCTTTTAACTAGCTCGCCTACCACCTTCATGACAAAAATGGATGACATGATAAGACCATATGCAAGAAAATTTGTCATTGTTTTCTCTGATGATATCTTAGTCTACAATGCTATTAAAGAATAGTGCGTAAAACACCTCAAGTTGGTGTTTGATCTACTACGAGAGCATAAGGTTTATGCCAAGTTTACCAAGTGTGGTTTCCTTAAGATTGAATTCAATTACTTGGGACTTGCAATTTATTATGTTGGTCTTCAAATGGATTTTACATGGCCTTGTCTAGCAGATTTATAATAACTTCACATTTTTCTAGGTATAGTAGGATATTATTGTAATTTCATTAAAGACTATGCTAAGATTGCTATTCCAACTATGATAGATCATTTAAAAAATCAAGTCAAGGCCTTTAATTGGGGTGACAAGAAACACTGTACTTTTGATAGGCTTAAAGTAGCGTTAACTATGACTCCCATTTTAGCTATTGTTGATCCTTCCAAAACATAACAGATGCTAGCAACAGATCCATAATTAAGTGCAATGATCCAACAAGGATGGCCTATTCCTTTTGAAAGTAAGAAGTTAAATTTTTCTCATCAAAATTACTCTACTTATGAGCAAGAGCTTTATGAAAGTCTTCATGCCCTCAAGCAATGGCAAAATTATGTGTATTGTGCTAAGCTCGAGATTACTTTCAATCATGAAAGCATGAATGGGTCACACTACAAAAATATTTAAAGGAACGTAACGCAAGGTGGACTGAAATCCTTCAAGAGTATGACTACAAGCTAAGGACCATAAAGGTCATTACAATGTTGTAGATAATGCTTTAGGTTGCATGCTAGAGGTAAATACTCTTGCATTTATAGAAATTCAAAGTTCAAAGTGACTTTGTGCAATCTCTTAAGGGCAAGTGCGAACATGGTCAATCTTACTCCAAGGTGTGAATTCATGTTATGAAATGAGATCTTACCAATACTCAAGCTAGTGTCCATGATGAATCTACACAAAGTTCCACTTATACTGGTGATGAACTTAAAAGATGGCAAGATTTTCCCATTGATACGGGTTACTTCAGTTCCACAAGGGGAGAGTTTATGTACCAATGGATGATGACATCAAGCACCATATCCTTTATAAGTGTCATGATAGTCCTAGTTTTTTTCATCAAATAATATGAAAAACATATGCACTCATACATCGACAATTCTATTGGCTACATCTTCATAAAGACATACATGACTATGTGATTCATTTCCAAAAGCGCTTCAAGTCCTTCTACGAGTACCAAAATATTTTGAAACTCTAAAGATGATTCCAATTCCAAAATTATCTCTAAATTGTTGTGGTCCATTTAAGGATACCAAACGCATTGGTGAAGCTACCTATAAGTAGTACTTACCATCATCTTCAAGTGTGCATCCCTAGTGTTTCATGTTGGTTTTTGAGGAAATGGTTACTACATGGATGAGAATGTCATAAAAAGAGAGTTTTGATCACTTCTATCATACCATTAATGTCATAATAATCAATATCTAATTCTCCTAAATGATTTTCTCATGTTAAACTGATCATTTAATATGGGGAAGTGCCAGGGGAGAAAAAGCTAGAATATTGGTTAAGCTAGCAGACCGGACACAGTACGGATCCAAAGGAGAGAAAATAGGGATCCAATGGGGGGGGCATCTGCAAAAGAGCCATGTGCAACAATGGGCTAAAACGACCCTAAGGTTCAGCCCATTAAGACTTCCAAAATGCTAAGGTTCCAAAATTAAAAGGTTGTCTCCAAAGGTCAACCTTAGGGCAATTGGATGCTTTGTGTGTGTACAAAAAAGTCTTTTGCAATCCCTACTTATGAGGGGGCGAGCCTTTCTTGTAGGGGATGAGAGAGAAAGCCACACACACACACAAACAAGCTCCCTTTACACAAAGGGAATGAGGGCCACATGTCAACTCCCTAGCCCAGATGCCCACATGGTGTACCCAATTCCTATTGGATGGCCTTGGAGGTGGACCGATGAGATAGGCTAGAGTAAATCTAGTTTAATTAATTTAAAAACACTTAATAAAAGAGCCAATGAGAATTAAGTCCTCTAGAAGACTATTGGACAGTCTCCCAAGGGGTCCAATGAGCATTCAGCAGCCCAATGGCTTGCCTGATTCGTATTGGCCAGGAGGCAAAGGGGTCCAATGAGAGTTTAATTGAATTATTAAATTATTTAAATCTCTCACAAAAGGGGAAAGGGGGACACATGTCAGTAGGCTATTACTTATACTGCTTAATTACCATTGGCTAGGCCTATGGAGGTCCAATGAGGGTAAAGCAAGAGCAAATAGCAAGAGGGCTCGCCCAAGAGAGAGAGGAGGCTGATTTTTGCAAGGCATTATCACACACACACACACACACTCTGACACAGTCTATGTGAGAAGCAAGAAAAAGACTTTCTCTTTCCAAGCTTTAATGGAGAGCTCATCACCTACTCCAAGCTTGTGAGATAGAAGCCTACACCGACACACTCTTGGCATGTGGATGTAAATCCAACCAAGAGCCAAGCTTCAATGCATGCTCATCTCCTCTAGCATGCTAATTACTAAGCTAAGCTAAGCTAATATGAGTGATTATGTGAGGAGATGTACATCTTTCTCGTAAGATACTCCTTCCTCTCAATCTACTATCATACCCTGCTAGCTCTCACCATTTTCGAAGGTGTGTGAGATCTTGGGTCTGAGACCGGGGATAATTGATGTTGTGATTGCTAAGGATTTTGCTTAGTGCATGAAGCTTTCATATTCATTGCACTAGCTAGTCTTGAAGGAACACAAATAATTGTATTGTACAATGTCTCTCTTGATTGGAGAAACCATAATACAAAGCCTTTTGGAGGGGGGACCGGCTCCATGCAAATCCGGTCCTCAACTATTGTCAATAGCTTAACTTCTCTCTCTTTTGAAAGTATTGTTCATGCTATCTAACTAGGTGTTATGCCTTTTGTTCCTCTCTCCACCCAAGCACTCTTGTAATTCCGATTAGGAATCTATTCTAATGAAATGCCCACTATGTTCATGCTAATTTCCGCTACACACAAGTTCTTAGGCCATTAAATATTACATTGGTATCACAGCACAAGGTTTCTCTTTTATTGCTTCTCAAGAAGGGAGGTCCTCAAGCTAGCTATAAATGGTTGGTATTATTAATTGCCTGTGAGTAAGTAGAATAGGGATTTTTCAGCCTTGCAGTGCACCTGCCTTCGTGCAGTTAACAGGGCATCACCGTCGAGAGCTATGGTCTTAATAGTGGAGTCCTATGGCTTAACCACTATTGAGCTATTAGAAGCTTGACAGGAGCTGGTGCTGTTTTGGTGTTGAAAGACCCTCTCTTCTATTCCTTGCAATTAATGGTATTCGAGCCACGGGTATAGTAGCTTGAGTGCTTTTTCTAAAGGGGTAAAGAGGAGTAGAAACTAGGGATTGAAGTGTCAAAGTACACCTAAAAGTTGTTAGAATGGTTGACAATAGGAAAGAGAGTGAAATTAATGTTGATAAATTTGATTTTGCTAATGAGCAAGCTACTAATGATGCTCCGATGCTTGTTAACTATCTTGTTTCTAGGCTTCAACTAGCCATGGGCAATCCATCTCTCCAAAGTGAAGTGCAATAGTTGCTCTGTGCTCACGGGATTATCCAAGCTCATCACCATGATAAGAGAACACCTAGGAAGCCTCCTTGTGCGACTTCCAAAAGAGGTCTGTCTCCGATTCGGGAAGAAGAAGAGAATCCATATGAAGGGGTCAAGAATTTACTTCTTGATGATGCATCTCCTTCCCAAAGGAGAACTCAAGAGCCTCCACTGAAGGAACGAAAAATAAGTGAGTCTCCCACCACCTCGGCAGAGATGGCTCCATGAAGACGGCGGGCTAAATGCTCTCCATCACCACCAAAGCAGGGAAGACCATCGCACCCTTCTCCAAATCATAATTCAAAGAGGGATGATAAAAAGCAAGAGAAGAAAAATGCGAGAAAGAGGACACCCTCTTCTCCATCTTCTCCATCTTCTTCATCCTCTTGCTCTTATGAAAGTGATGGTGAAGACGACGAAGATCAAGACAAGAAAAAGGCGAGAAAGAGGTCACCCTCTTCTCCACCTTCTTCAAATTCTTCACCTTCTGAAGAAAGTGATGGTGCAACCTTTGAACCATAAAAAAGAAGAGGCCATAGGAAATCCTATGCTGCATGGAAGGGGTCGTCCAAGTTGAAGAAATTCAAAGAGGGAGGGAAGAGCATCTGTTTCCCTTCCTATGATGATACCTTTGGTGCTATAGACAAAGTCTTGGCCTTTATCCAACAGTTCGATGCGGCGTATGGATATGAGGGCTTCACGGAGTCCTCTAAGCTACGCCATGTAGCTATGCACTTTCGAAAGTCCGCCACGCAATGGTGGTCTAGCCTACGAGCCAACGGTAAAGCTCCATGAACATGGAAAGCTTTAAGAGCTTCCATTATGAAGCAGTTTTTGGCCACCGATGCCAAGGAAAAAGTACTCACTGAGTGGATAACCTTAAAGCTCTCTCCCTATGAATCTATCCACAAATATGTAGACAAGTTTTGGGACTTACAACTCAAAGCCACTGTCCTCAAAAAGTTGGATTTTGGAGAGCAAAAGCAACAATTTTGTGCGGGCTTAACCGAAGAAATGGCGGAGTATGTCAACTCTCAAAGGCCACGTACCATATCGGTGGTAATACACCATACTGTGGTGGCCTCTCGAATCAATTTCCAAATGGGGGCTAAAAGAAATAATAAGCCCACGGAAAACAAGGGTTCTAACGAGCCTAAGGGGAAGGACAATGTCCAAAAGTCTCCTAAGGGAAACACCAACAAAGCTAAAGAGAAGGGAGTTTACAAAGGTAAAAACAAACTCTCTCCTGAAGATCTTGAGAGTTATCGCAAGGATAACCGGTGTTTCAAGTGCGGCGAACAAGGGCATGCGTACCGCGCTTGTCCCCAAAAGAACAACTGCCAAGATCCTCCAAGATCCTTGGTTGAAATCCCTTAATCAGGAAATTGAGGCTTCATGTCCAAGGCTATGTGGGCAAAGAGGACCTCTTTATCTCTCCTCTCAAGCATGAGGATGTGATACTAGGGGTACCATGGTTTGACCGCCTGGCTGCCAATGTTAAATTTCCTAAAAGGAGAATCTCCTTTAAGTTTAGGTAAAAAGACATGTATATAGATGCTAAGGAAATGGGTAACACTACCCCCATTGTACATACACCAGCGTTCAACAAGTCAATAAAGAGCTCTATTTCCATGTACATGATTTTTGTTAAAGATTCTCAAAATGAACCTAATGCTTTAGCAAAAGAAAATAAAAGCAACCAAAAGAGTTATCCAATTTTCTCAAGGGGTTTCAAGATGTTTTTATTGACGACATCCCTTGTGAGCTACCTCCTAAACCAGGTAATGATGACCATGCAATTGAACTTCTTCCAGGAAGTTCACTGCCTAACAAACCTCCTTATAGAGTTTCTCAAGCTCAGCAAGAGGAGATTATGTAGCAAGTGCATGAGTTAGTTGAGAAGGGCATGGTTAGGCCTAGCTCATCTCCATTTTGCTCACCTGTGCTATTAGTGCAAAAGAAAGACGACACATATCGTATGTGTGTCAACTATAGAGCACTAAATAGGATCACTATCAAGAATAGGTTTCCCGTTCCACGGGTAGAAGACCTATTTGATAAGCTACAAGGATTGACCTACTTCAGTAGGATTGACCTAAAAAATGGCTATCATCAAATAAGGATAGTTGATCAAGACATTGTAAAGACCGCATTTCGCACCACATTTGGTCTTTACGAATACATTGTCATGCCTTTTGGCTTGACTAATGCACAAGCCACATTGAACCGCTTGATGGAGAAGCTGTTCAGGCCTCATCGAACCTTCACTGGAGTGTTCTTTGATGATATTATCATCTACTCTAATTCATTAGACGAACACAAGCAACACCTCCAGGTAATATTTCAAGTTTTAAGAGAGAATAAACTTTATGTTAATCGAAAGAAAAGTGAATTTTTCTTGCAAGAGATTCAATATTTATGTCACATTATCTCTCAAGATGGCATCCAAATTTATCCATCAAAGCTAGAGGTAATAAAAGGATGGCCTAAACCAAAGAATCTTCATGAACTAAGAAGATTTATAGGTATGTGTGCATACTATGGACGCTTCATAGAAAAGTTTTCACAAATTGCGGGACCATTACATGACCTAACAAGAGAAAGAGTTAGGTATACATGGTCTGCTAATGGGAAAAATGCTTTCGAAAATCTTATCTCTCAACCTGTGCTTACACTACCGGATCTCTCAAAACCATTTGAGGTCCAATGTGATGCTTGTGGTGATTGCCTTGGAGCTGTTTTGCTTCAAGAAGGGCACGCTATAGGCTATGAAAGTCGAAGGCTTGACGCTGTTGAGCAAGCTCTAGGCATTTATGAAAAGGAACTCCTTGCAGTTCTACATGGCTTCATGGAAGCACTATTTATTGGGGACTCCTTTCATTCTGTGAACGGATCACCAAAGTCTTAAGTACTTCATGACGCTGTCAGGAGTTTTTTGGAGCAAGGGATTGCGCATATGGACATACACATGCATGGTGCATCAAATAAAGGATTGCCCATTTTCCATAGCTAGGTGGTTACGTGGGGCCCACGTGTGTACAGGTAGGACAAGGTGTACATAGTGCAACGATTTTCACTATCACCAGTACCAGTGTGTTTTTTCTATAATAATGAGGAGTTGGTAGCGCGTAAAACTTCTCGAGGAAGCTATCCGCTGGTCGACGACATGAGGTAAGCAGATGTGTTAGATGGCATCTAGTGGCGTTGATCCGAGCCTATCACAAATTTTTTTTTACTATATTTTGTTGGTTTTTCTTGCTTCTAGAGGTTTACAATAAAAGAAAGAGTGAGAACAACCTCTTGGAAAAATTCAAAAAATGATTTGATGGGAATTTTTCCTTGACTAGTTCACCGGAGGTGAAAGGGAGAACCTAGTGGTAAAGGGAAGGGAAAATATGTAAATGTGAAAAGAAAAGATATGATGTGGTTGTGGAGCCATGCACCCATGATTCAAGGGTCATGAGTGGCTCATATCATCATGGCTTTGGAGCCATATAATGATTCAAACAGATGGGACCCAGGTGGAAGACTTGGTAAAGGAACGAAACAGACACCTTATTTTTCTGGATTTCTAAAAAATACTTCCACTCTGATGCAAGAAAATTTGTCTTCACCAAAGTTGTAGCTGATAAGCTAGAGATTCTGACCATATTTTTTTTTACAATTTTTGCATCTACTATCTAGGAGATATGGCCAAAATGGCGGACGCCAATTTTTCAACTGTGGTGGAGACCACCCCCTCTACTATACACACACACCCTTCCTTTTCCACATTGAGTCCTTCTCTAAAAATAAGCCATTAGTCTTCTCACCCTCCCTCCTTCCTCCTCTCTCTCAAGCTGAAAAAACCATCACAAATTCCTCTTCTAATCACCTCTCAACTCATGCTTAATCTTGTTGTAATTCATAAGTTCTCATTCAACCGCTTTCTATTATTACTAGATATGTATTGATTTTATGTAGATTCTTTACATTTTAAAATAAGGAAGCTCTTGGACTCAAGCTATGGAGGAAGGAGTGAAGACAACACAAGTGATGATGGAGCCAATTAGTTGCAAATTGGTCAACAAATCACTTGGAAGGAGCTTCTTCATTGGTTGAATGTCCCTAATCAAGCTTCATTTGTACAAATTGCACTTGGATCTTAACCTCACTCCTAATCACTCTCTTTCCTATATAAAGAGCCCCCCCCCTTTGTAATTTTAAGTCTCCCTCAGCCCCATTGAGTCTTTGTATCACTCATCATGAGCCCATAAAGCTCATTCATTCACTCTATTCTTGCACATTCTAGAGTGCAAATTGTTTTATGCTAGTAACCTCCCCTCCTCTTACTTACGTTAATTACGCTAATTCTTGAGTTGTGGTTTAGTAATCTACATGCTATTTGTGTTGGGAGTGCTTGAAGTTATCCATTCCTTGTACACACACTAAGGTTAATGCTTTATTCATAGTGATAGCTCTCTCTCTCTCTCTCTCTCTCTCTCTCTCTCTCTCTCTCTCTCTCTCTCTCTCTCTCTCTCTTTGTGTAGCGGTCCTAGTCCATGCTTCCAAGACTAGGTGGTGCCATCATCTCATTTCCCTTGTGGCGCAATGGAGTTTGTTTTGGTGTAGAGGCCGCCATTCCAAATTTCCTTCGTCATAAATTGGTGCCCCCACTGAGGAGTTCTCAAGAAGCGCTCTGCCAATCTTATGAAGGAAGGTCCATCAAATTCTCCAAGACTTCCACTATGGTCTTCCCAAGAAGCTCGAGAAAAGAAGCGTCTTTATCGACAAACGGCACGTATGCGGGTAAAGAGAGTTAACTACATACACCCTTCTTTGCTTCAAGGAAAATCTTGTAGTCATCAAGTCCCTAGGTCAAAGAATTGTGTTGAGTGCTTCATGGCTAGTGTGAAGACACTTCCTTTGAAGCCTCGACTTCAGGTGGTGAAAGCACTCTCAAACTCGGGTATTAACAAGTTTTTGGAGGGGGAGCTACACATCAATGGTGTGCAGTATTGGCAAGAGGATACATATGGTGATGCACTCCAACTACTACTAGCAAGAAGGCTCAAGGTGGTTGAGAGGGTATCCATTGAACCCTATGAACTCTACAAAGCTGAAGATGGTCACACCAAAGCTAGGCTAATCACTGGTGAGCAAATTCTTCGCATCTCTCAAATGGTGGGATCCAAGAGAGCTGAACTTCAATGAAGTGCTTCATGGAAGTTTGTATTTAATGCACCAATGAATAATCCCATTTTCTACAACTTTCAATCAGTTCATAATATTAGGGTGAATGTGCGCATTGATAGAAAGATTTTTTTCCAACAAAGATTGGTCTTCTATTTTGGAGCTAAGAGGTTGAGAGAGATATTTTTGTCCCCTGACCCTATAATATTTCCTATTTTGGAGTATAATGTATCTTTTGATGTTCACATCTTCATCTTGCTTTAAGCATACTTCATGAATCATAGGGATTTATATGGACCTTTCCAACCTCTTGCTAGACAAACTGTGCATATAATAGCTAGCACAAAGCTTAGTTTCCAAACCATCATAAGGAACTTACTAGGCCCTCGTCGTCTAGTTGAGATTAATTCATTTATCAATCCATTTATACTACCCTTAATAAGATATGATTTGGGCCTAGACGTTTTCATCTTTGTGATGTATTGAGAGGAAGGCAACCCATTTTATGATGGATTTCCCTAATTTTTTTGGGCGTAGTGGGGAAAATGCTGGGGATTTTTTGGATAACTTGGAGATGGCTTTCCTTGTCTCTGGGAGGGATGATGAAGCATTGAAATTGAGAGCTTTTCCTTTGGTGCTCAAAGAAGAAGCTAGGGTATGGTTCCAGGCTCTAGATCCAACCCAAAGAGCTGATTGGGAGGGATTGAAGGCGGATTTCCTACGAAGATTTCAACGAGCCAATTCGGTAGAAGAACTATGACAACGGCTTCTGGCCCTTCATCAAGTTGACCCTCATGGTTATGCAACCTATGAGGAAGGTTTTCTGAAACTTTGGGGGCAATGGTCAGACTCACTAAACCCTGGTGAGCGAGCTCCCAATTGCCTCCAAAAGGATCGATTAATCTCAGGTTTGTACCCCTTGCTAAGGGAGAAGGTAAAGAGAAAATTTCCAAACACTTTTGAAGATGCCTTAAGAATTGCTAGGGAAAAGAATCGAAAGATTCTCTATCAAGCCCAAGCTGGCCAGCTAGCTTTGGGAGGCAATATCATAGCTATGGAAGCTTCTCACGTACCTCCAAATGTGCCTAATGCACTAGACCTCAATAGAGGTCAACAAGAAGATATGCTCCAACAAATAAACAATCTCACAAACCAGCTAGAGGGTTTGAGAGTAAATCTTGTGCAGGGTGCAAGAAGGCCTATTGAGGGGAATGGTGGGAATTGGCCACCAATGCGACGTCAAGCAAGGGAAATGTTGTGTTACAATTGTGGGGAAAATGGCCACGGCATGTATAATTGCCCTCATCCCAGAAGATATGACTATCCTGTTAGAGGTCCTCGACAACAAGTAAGTCCTCCCCGTGCTAGAGCTCAAGCACAAGAGCAACCGTAACCTGCAGCCACCTCGTGCTCAAGCTCAAGCCCCTGCTACTCAACCAAATGTGAGCATCATAAGGATGGAGGAGGCCGTCAAGGGTAGAAGCAACCAGGAAGAAATAGCTAAAGGGAAGATGAAGATAGATGAAGTGGCTACAATGCCTATCAAGCGTGTGCGTGTCCAAGATGAAGTAAGTAAAGAAACAAGCAAGGATGCAAGCAATGAAGCAAGTACATCTCGGGCAACTAAAGATGAAGCCAAGAAGAGAAAGACCCGTACTAGGTCTCAAATTGACATCTCTGATTTCCCTATGGGATCTCGGACACAACCTTATGACTTGACAGCTGATGTGAGTTCTCAAGGACCAAAGATTACTTGGCCACAACTACTTCATATCTCCCCAAAGCTGCGACGACAATGGTAAAAAATGGTGAGCACGAGGGCAAAAAGAAGTAAGCTAGTAAGTGTAACCAAAGAATATGGTCTCAAGGATATAGTGCCTTTGGTGGAGGCTCAAATCAAGGGACAACGGATTCCAAAAACTTACATTGACAGTGGAGCAGAGGTTTGTGTCATGACAGAAAAGCTCATGCATCAATTGGGTTTAGAGGTAATGGAATCATCAAACTTTAGGGCAAAAATGGCCAATAATGTCTCTGTCACTTGTGTGGGTGTAGTGAAAGCTTTGAGAGTTTCTATTTTTGGAATCACTACAGGTTGATGCTTATGTGATGCTAGTAAAGGGAGAAGGATACCCCCTTATTTTAGGTCGACCTTGGCTCATGGGTATAAGAGCTAGGCAAGATTGGGCAACAGGAGACTTGGAGTTGAGGCCTCGAGTGGGTGGCCATAGTCGGAAGGTGGTTTATAACTTGAAGAATGGGCGACAAGAGAACCTTGAACTAGAGACGTCAGCTGATGAGTGGAGCTCAAGTGGATGCTCCTCATCCATGGATGAGGAAGAGAGTTCAAGTGAAGAGAGTGATAGCACTCTCGAAGTCATGGGCGTCACCATAAAGGAAACTACCTCATCAGAAGACAACCCAAGGATCCAAATGGAGAATGTGTGGGATGCCAGCCTAGAGAAGATGTTATCCAAGGATATAAAGGAAGAAGAAAGGGAGGGTTATGTAAATGTTCTCAAGAATCATGCATCATTGTTTATTTTTTATTACACTCACATTACAGGTGTCACTGCAGTGAAGCATCATATCCATCTAAAAGAAGGGAGCAAGCCAATAGTACAAAACTAAGAAGATTAGGAGTTGTGCAACAAAATGCACTATTGTCTGAGGTGAAGAGACTCTTAGAAGCAGGATTCATATACCCAGTAGAAGATTCAGAATGGGTCTCCCCAGTAGTGGTGAGGCCAAAGAAGAATGGTAAATGGCGAGTGTGCGTGGATTACAAGCCACTAAATGCTGCAACAAAGAGGGACCACTTCCCTCTCCCATTTCAAGATGAGATTCTAAATGAAGTAGCAGGCCATGAGCGATACACAGTGTGTGATGGCTACTCCGGCTACTTTCAAATACGCATTGCAGAGGAGGACCATAAAAAGACTACTTTCATCACACCATGGGGCTGTTTTGCATTTCGAGTCATGCCTTTTGGTCTCACCAACGCTCCTGCCACCTTTCAACGATTCATGAACATGGTCTTCCAACCTTACTTTGGTAAGTCCATAAGGGTTTTCATAGATGAATTTTGTATTTACAGCTCCAAAATTATGCATCTCGGAAAGATCGATGAAGGATTTACTCGTTTAGCTAAACTGGGTGGACAACTAAACAAGGACAAATGTCACATTGGGGAAAGCAAGGTTACACTATTGGGGCATGTAGTGTCCATTGATGGAATCGAGGTAGATCCTGAAAAGATAGAAACATTGCTAAATCTACCTTCCCCAACTTCCATCAAACAATTAATCTCTTTCTTGCAAAAGCTAAGATATGAGTAGATTCATACACTTACTCTGCCAAGTGATATTTCCTCTACAACAGCTGACTCGTTAAGAGACGCTTGTTTAGAGTGAAGAAAGTGATGGGCATTTTAGAGAGATTAAAAAAATGTTAGGGTCACTCCTCGTAATCCTCCAACCTTGTTGGGAAGAAACATTCTTTGTAAACCCTAGTGTGGGAGAAGAGGCCATTGGTGCTGCCCTCCTACAAAAAGATCCAAAAACATCCTTTATGAGGCCGGTGTATTTTGCTAGCCGCCTCATGGAAAACACAGAGAAGGCCTACACCCTGATGGAATAGCTAGTGTTAGCTCTCATGTTTGCAGTAACCAAATTTTGGCCATACTTGCTGCCGAAGAGGTTTGTAATTATCACTATGGAGGATATGTTTCCCTATGCACTACAACATATGGAAATTTCTAACAAAATAGCAAAGTGGGTGGTGCGACTTCAAGAGTTTGATTATACAATACAGGTTAAAAGAACAACTCGAGCATGCTTAGCCGACATTTTAACAAACAAGTGCTATGAAAAAGTTTTCCATTTGAAGAGAAAGGAACTTCCACCACCTCCAGATCTAGAGGCTCTAGTCAATGCTTATAGCCTCTACTTTGATGGAGCATACAAGAGAACCAAGGATAAGGCAGCTGCAAGCATCGTGGTCTTATCTCCATTGGGAGAGAGGATCCATGGTGAAGGGATCACTCTAGAATATGTCCACTCCAACAATGAAGCAGAATATCAAGCTCTAATTCATGGCCTTTGTTGGTGCCTGGATAACTCAATTGAGGTATTAAATGCTTTTGGTGACTCCATGCTTTTGGTAAGGCAAATGCAAGGTACATGGGCTTGCAAAAATGCCAGTCTCTCTACTAAAATGAGAGAAGCCAAAGCTCTTATGAGGAGAATTAGGGAGGCACAAGTACATCATGTGCCAAGAGACCAGAACAAGGATGCAGACCACCTAGCATCATCGAAGTTAAATGAGTCAATAGTGGGAGCAGTGGCCATCAAACTTCCACTTCAGCAAGGCAAGGAGGACTTAGAAGATATTATGCACATTATGGAGCAAGGAGAGTCTCCTAAACACTTGAATGCAGGGGAAAGGCGATGGCTAGCTAGGAAGGCTACCAGGTATCACATAGTAATTGATAACTTGTATTGTCTTGGTAAGGATGGTGTGCTTAGGAGAGTGCCTTTGAAGAGTGAAATTGAATAGATTTTAAAAGCTTGTCACGATGATATGTACGGAGGACACTTTGCACATGAAATCACTAGTAGAAAGGTTCTACAAGCTGGGTTTACTTGGCCAAGTCTTCATCGTGATGTCAAATACTAGTGTCAAACATGTGATGAATGTCAGAAAGCAGGACCATGACGGCTCATAGATTAACCTCAGAACCCAATAAAGGTATATGAGCCCTTTGAGAAGTGGGGAATTGATGCCATAGGGCCTCTACCACGCACTCAGTCAGGTAAAGAGTACATCATTATGGGAGTAGACTACATGACTAGATGGGCTGAGGCTATGCCGATCAATAGAATTACTGCTAAGGATGTGAGTCAGTTCATCTTTGACCACATCTGTTGCCGGTTTGGCACCCCTCTTGAAATACTATCTGATAGAGGACCAGGGTTTAGAGCAGACTTGGTAGGAGAACTCATGCAGAAGCTAAATATTCAGCATCAACACTCTACTCCTTACTACCCTCCGTGCAATGGCTTGGTGGAAAAGGTAAATGGAATCATTTGCAAAATTCTCACCAAACAGGTACATGCCAGGAGCCAAGATTGGGACAAACACCTGAATGGAGCTCTATGGGCCTATAGAACCTCCTTCAAAACCACATTAGGGTACACACCCTTTCATTTGGTTTATGGAAAGGAGGCGCTTTTTCCCATTGAAGTGAAGTTAACAAGTCTTCGAATATTGGGTAGCCAGGTAGGCTCTCAAAAGGAGAAAGTACATCAAAGGATCATGGATCTAGAGAGGCTGCAATTGGATCGTGAAGAAGCCATCAACAACTATTCTCAAGAAGCAGAGAAGCGCAGAGAAAAGTTCAACAAAAAGCTAGCATCCAAAGACATTAAACAGGGATCTCTGGTGCTTCGATATGACAATCGCTTCGACACTCGTAAGGATGGAAAGTTTCTTTTTTGATGGGAAGGCCCGTTCTTGGTCACCAAAAAGTTCAAAAATGGCTCTTACAGACTTCAAGACATTCATGGTAAAGTGCACAAGACCAGGACTCAGAGAATCGAGATAAATGTTTATGTGTCCAGGAAGATTTTTTTCCAGCAGCGCATAGTCTTTATGTTCGGGCCAAGAAGATTACGAGAGATACTGGAATGTCCCTGCCTGTTGTAATTCCAATGATTAACTATGAAAACTCATTTGATGTGCATGTGTTTGTCCTTATCTAAAGCTGAGCTCCATTGAAGTTTCTGGGGATTGAGTCAGTCAAAAGTTTTGGGTTCTTGCACGTTGTCACGAGTTTTTTGGAGAAAAGGATTGCGCATATGTACTTACACATGCATGGTGCATCAAATAAAGGATTGCCCATTTTCCAGAGCCAGGTGGTTACGTGGGGCCCACATGTGTACAGGTAGGACAGCATGCACATAGTGCAACGATTTTCACTATTATCAGTACGAGTGTGTTTTTTCTACAATAAAGTGAAGTTGGTAGCGCGGAAAACTTCTCGAGGAAGCTATCCGCGGGCCGACGACGTGAGGTCAGCAGGTGCGTCAGATGGCATCTAGTGGCGTCAGGAGGGCGAACGAGGTCAATATTTGCACGCAGATGAGGACGGACACAACGTGGGTGTTTGCTTATGAGAATTATACAGAAAGGTCATCATGAGGACCTTTTTTTGGGGCCACTTCACGTGGTGGCGAGGTGCATTATTGGAAAAAAGCTGAGTGCCAGGTGTGCGAATGATGCAAAAAGGTGACAACTATGCACTGCGAGGTCAGTTTTTGGCCTGTTCAGGGTCCGTTTGAGGTCATCTAAAAGGCCAAGGGTGCCCAACTAATAAAGCTAAGTGTGGGAACTGAAAAAACAGAGAGAAGACCAGAAAAAACGTGGAGAAGAGAGGAGGAACAGCCGCAGGTGTGTTTTTGCTCATTTTGGAGCCTGTTTTGGCCGTAAACTGCTCATCCGAGGTCGGATTTGAGCACTTTGACATTGTAGACTGGGGTTTTGGGCCGTTCCGGACGCGATGGCGCTGTCCATTTTGCCAAATTCCTCACTCTTTTCCTGCTGTTTTTCTATGTAAGTTTCTCCTATGAGCGAAGTTTCTGCTCCAGTTTGTGATTGTATCTGGCTTATTTTACCCATATTGTGTGAGCTGTTTGCCCCATTGGTGTTGGCCCAAGCTCATTTGTATCTAAACATCAGAAATTCTCCTCTTTTGAGCTGAGTTTTTGGGTGTGTGTGTGTGTGTGTGTTTGTGTGGAGTGGGCAAGTGGATAGTCTCTCTCCTCTCACTCCAGAGGTGTGTTCCCTGTCTCGGCCAGGTGTGTTGTGTAAGCCGAGTGGTGCCCCATAGTGTGTGTGTGTATCTTCCCAAGAGTGTGTGTCGGGTCGTTATAGAGGCTCTGTGTGTGTTTTCATCCCGCACACATTCTTTTGGCGCCCCCACGGAGGATATTCTTCGAGTACCTTCTGCTTCGAGCTTCCAGCTTCGAGCTTCGAGCTTCGAGCTTCGGGATTGCAGATTACAGGTTGCAGATTATAGGTTACAAGTTACAGAGACAGGTGCAGGTACAGGTGATTCACACAGGTACAGGTAGCCGGAGTACAGTGATATACTAGCAGTGATGTCACTTGCAGTTGTTGTGGGAATGCATCACTTGGCGCCTATTTGAGCGCATTGTCTGCTGGATTGTACGTTACTTGTGGAAACTGCCATTGTACGCCTTTGTGGAGCCATATATGGTTTTATTTGGCAGTCCCAGCCATTTCTGAGACTTGGTCTGGAAGGTAGTCATTTCTAAGACTTGACTATACGCGATTTGCATTAGCTTTCGTGTGAGGGTCGATAGCGTGAGGTTTTTATTGAGCTGGGGGATTCTCAAATGTGGAGATCCTTTCGGTGATACAGGTAGCTGGAGCACCCTTTTCGTGACCTCGCCATAGGCTATGTACTAGTGAGTCCTACTTGATGCTCGGGTTCTATTGTTGACAGTTTATGCGTACATAGACAGTCTATATTTTGGGTTCCTACTGCTCTACTTCTGGGGGAACTTTGTCGAAATTTTCCCAAATTATGATGGCTGGTTTTTTGGTATTTTGAGCCATTTATGCTGTTATGCTGCTGAAATTTTGGCAAAATCAGAGGTTGAGTCAGGTGTGCCTTCTTGGCCCTCAGTTCACTCCTTTTCATTTAACTCAAAGAATTCAGATTAATGTTCATGTGTCCAGGAAGATCTTTTTCCAATAGCGCATAGTCTTTATGTTTGGGCCAAGAAGATTGAGAGAGATCCTGGAATGTCCTTTGCCTGTTGTCATTCCGATGATCAACTATGAAAACTCATTTGATGTGCATGTGTTTGTCCTTATCTAAAGCTGAGCTCCATTGAAGTTTCTAGGGATTGGGAAGTGAAAAGTTTTGGGTTCTTGCACATGTGTTTAAAGAGGTTCTCAAAGCATTGAAACTTGGGTAGCCATGGCTTTCTCTTATCCGGAATTTCATGGAAGAAGTGGTGAAGATGCGGAAGACTTTCTTGAGCAAGTCGAGGTGGCATGCATAAGCAACAATATGTGTGATGAGGAGAAGATTTTGAGGCTATTTGGATTGCTTTTGAAAGATGAGGCCCGTGTTTGGTTCATGGATTTGGAAGCTAAAGAAGCAGTGGCTTCTTCTTATGGTTTGAGTCTTGACAAGTTTATAGAAGCTTTTTTAGAGCGTTTCCAGGTTGTGGAAGATGCAAATGCAGTATGGAATGAGCTCAATGTTCTTAAGCAAGGTTCTTGTCAAGGTGTTGACGCCTATGTACAAGGTTTTACAGATTTATGGACTCGTTGGTGTGTTGCTCTTAAGGATGAGACCCCCCCTTATTCATTGAAGAAAAGTTTTTTTGTTGATGGTTTGTCACCTTGGTTGCGGTTCGAGGTTGAGTTGAAGAGGCCCGAGTCTTTTGAAGATGCAGTATGCATTGCAAAGCACAAGGAATGGAAGTTTAAGCGTCTTGAGGAACATGGTATTAGTACAGGTATGCATGTGCAAGATGGATTTGACATGGAAGATGAAGTTAAGCCTAAGCAGGTGAAAAGTAGCCTATCCTATGATGTTTCTCGTTTCTTCCCAAGGTCTATTGTGAAGCGTAAAGAGGTCTTGCAGGTTGACAGATTTATGGAAGAGGCTAAAGAGGTGAGTAATGCTTTGGATACAGGATTGAAAAGTCTTGAAGAGGATGCATTGGCTACTTATGTACCTTGTGATTTTGGGTGTGAGTGTGAGGTTGAGGTTATTGATAATGAGCACGTATCTTTGGATACTAGTTCCTTGGAAATAAGGGAAGAGGGCAAGGTTGAGAGCCATGTTGTGGATTTGTTGGATGTGGATCCTATTTTGAAGCCATATGTTGATGTGTGTGCAGTGATTGAACGGATTTGTGAGCATGATTGTGCTTTAGAGCAGGGATCTGTATTCTTGGAGACTGATGAACCCATGCTAGAAGCTATGGATAGTGGTGATAGCCATGATTATGATGTGGATGAAGTTATGTGTGATGATGAGTATGCTTATGATGATGAGAAGGGGTTTGGCATGTATGAGTCCAATCTCAGCTATGTGGATGCCTATGCTAGGGATATGTGTGCTGCGGGGATACTTTTGTGCTTTGGATATCAACAACTTTACCTTCACACAATGCTTTTAGCTACTTGGGTGCATGATTTGCAGGTTGTTGCTATGGCTGGTGAAGCCAAGATGCCAGGTGATCAGTCACTTGAGTTGTCTCTATCGGTTGGGTTGAATGTGGAATGCAATATTTATGCTTTTGGAACTCCAGACAGGGCGGATGTGTTAGTTGGATATGCCTATGGTGCATTTTGGTTGATTGTTGACAAATGTAGGTGTGGTGTTAGGATTCTTCTTGTGAATCATGCAATATGCCTTTGGCCTTTTGATCCAGGTGGAATGAGCATCTACTAGTGCTGCTGCTGAGCATGAATGCTCTAGCAGGCTAGGGGGTGGGCAAATTATGTCAGGAGTTTTTTGGAGAAAAGGATTGCGCATATGTACATACACATGCATGGTGCATCAAATAAAGGATTGCCCATTTTCCAGAGCCAGGTGGTTACGTGGGGCCCACATGTGTACAGGTAGGACAGCATGCACATAGTGCAACGATTTTCACTATTATCAGTACGAGTGTGTTTTTTCTACAATAAAGTGAAGTTGGTAGCGCGGAAAACTTCTCGAGGAAGCTATCCGCGGGCCGACGACGTGAGGTCAGCAGGTGCGTCAGATGGCATCTAGTGGCGTCAGGAGGGCGAACGAGGTCAATATTTGCACGCAGATGAGGACGGACACAACGTGGGTGTTTGCTTATGAGAATTATACAGAAAGGTCATCATGAGGACCTTTTTTTGGGGCCACTTCACGTGGTGGCGAGGTGCATTATTGGAAAAAAGCTGAGTGCCAGGTGTGCGAATGATGCAAAAAGGTGACAACTATGCACTGCGAGGTCAGTTTTTGGCCTGTTCAGGGTCCGTTTGAGGTCATCTAAAAGGCCAAGGGTGCCCAACTAATAAAGCTAAGTGTGGGAACTGAAAAAACAGAGAGAAGACCAGAAAAAACGTGGAGAAGAGAGGAGGAACAGCCGCAGGTGTGTTTTTGCTCATTTTGGAGCATGTTTTGGCCGTAAACTGCTCATCCGAGGTCGGATTTGAGCACTTTGACATTGTAGACTGGGGTTTTGGGCCGTTCCGGACGCGATGGCACTGTCCATTTTGCCAAATTCCTCACTCTTTTCCTGCTGTTTTTCTATGTAAGTTTCTCCTATGAGCGAAGTTTCTGCTCCAGTTTGTGATTGTATCTGGCTTATTTTACCCATATTGTGTGAGCTGTTTGCCCCATTGGTGTTGGCCCAAGCTCATTTGTATCTAAACATCAGAAATTCTCCTCTTTTGAGCTGAGTTTTTGGGTGTGTGTGTGTGTGTGTGTGTTTGTGTGGAGTGGGCAAGTGGATAGTCTCTCTCCTCTCACTCCAGAGGTGTGTTCCCTGTCTCGGCCAGGTGTGTTGTGTAAGCCGAGTGGTGCCCCATAGTGTGTGTGTGTATCTTCCCAAGAGTGTGTGTCGGGTCGTTATAGAGGCTCTGTGTGTGTTTTCATCCCGCACACAACGTGTGTTCGAAGGGGTTCTCAAAGCATCGTAACTTGGGTAGCCATGGATTTCTCTTATCCGGAATTTCATGGAAGAAGTGATGAAGATGTGGAATACTTTTTGGAAAAGATAGAGGTTGCTTGCATTAGCAACCAGATTCATGACCCGGCGCAGATGTTACGTCTTCTCCAAATTTTTTTGAAGAGTGATGCACGAGTTTGGTCCAAGGCATTTGAAGAGGAGTTGCGTGCAGCGGATCCACCTGTAAGATTGAGTTGGGACAATCTAAGGCATGGATTGGAAGTGGAGTTTGTGAAGATAGAAGATCCTAACAAAGTGTGGCAAGAAGTACAAGGTTTGGTGCAAAAGGAAGGTGAGCCAGTAGATGCGTACATACGTAAGTTCTCATTGGCATGGGAGCGGATGTGCAAGGCCTTAGCACCATAGGTACCCCCACCTGACATGATGAAGAAGGACAGGTTCTTAGCTGGTCTTTGGGAGAATATATGTTGGAGAGTGGAGCTAAAGAAGCCTAGGACATATGAAGATGCACTAGAGGTAGCAAGGAACAAAGAGTGGAAGCTGAGGAAAATGAGCCAGTTAGGGGTGGAGTCTTTGCCCATGAGGTCTGAATTTCAGCCTATAGACTCTTTGCAAGGTCGCATGCGAGGGGTTCATCATGAACCAGTGGTTTCTGTTACTCTTCAGGTTATGCCAGCAGTGCAAGATGATGGGCTAAGGCAATACATGAGGCAAGTGGTAGATTTAATGAAGAATCTCAGCCTCAACCTACTAGGTCAAGTGGGAAATAATCGAGGTCGAGGAAGGTTTGCAAATTAGCCAGGAGGTGAAGAAAGACCTAGGAATGGTGTTGGACAAAGCAATGGTAGGTTCTGGAGGCAGACGCCCACATGTTATAATTGCGGAGAGTTGGGCCACATCAGCCCGTAATGTGATAAGCCACCAAGGATGGGTGGAGACATGTATCCATTGCCAAGACAGGTGCTAACTAGGTCCAATGATTATGGCATCGAAATTAAGGGAGATGAAGGAACCAATGGATTAACCCAGGAGGAAAAGGGAAAGACAAAAGTGCTAAGTGTAGTCACCTTGGAGAAGGCATCAAAGCTAGAGGATACATTAGTGATGCCTATTGGGAAGAGGACCACAGAGGACAAGGAAGGAAGAAGTGCCCCGGGTCCTAGTAAGAAGAAGGGAAACAGCCATGAAGACAAAGATGTCAAGGCCAAGTCTAGGAAAAGGAGGGCTCGTCGCAAGTTTCATGTTTCAGATTTTCCACTAGGGGATGGGCAATTAAGCTATGACTTGAAGGAGGATCTGACAAGCAGGAAGGCAGATGTTACTTTTGGGCAGCTTATAGAAATGGTGCTTAAGCTAAAGCGACACTGGAAGAGGATAATTAATCCAATGGAGAAAGAGCCAGAGAGAGGTTCAATAAAGGTGTTGGCGATGGATGAGCTACCAGACATTTTCCCAATAGTAGATGTGTGGCATAAAAGGAAAAATCTGGGACAAGGCTATGTTGATGGCGGGGCCCAAATATGTGTGATAACGCACTCATGTGTTAAGAAGATGGGTCTCACAGTGACTGGGGTGTCAGGCTTCCGGATCAGATTGGCAAACCATCAGAAAGTAAAATGTTTGGGTGTTGTAAAGAGCTTAGAAGTGGAGGCATATGATGCAAAGGCGGTGGTTGATTTTCATATGATGCCAGCAGGGTTGGGAGCATATCCTATTATACTGGTTTAGTTGCATTTGCAAATCAAGTTGAAGATGAAAGTGAAGGGCCTTATGAAGTGATTGAAGGGCTGATGCAAACCAAGGTCCAATTATCAAAGAAGCAAGAATTGATGACACAGATGATCAGTGGAGACCTCTCATCTATGGAGAAGGAGATATATTCGCACATGCAAGTCTATGCCAAATTAATTGATGATTTACTTGATGAAAAGTTGATATATGGCATCTCTACAGGCTTTCCTTGGGAACCAGGTGGAACCTTAATTAAGCTTTTGATGCAAGGAATGCCAAGTGTTTTTGTGTGGGATCCAGGTGGAATGAGTATCTACTAGTGTTGTTGCTAGGGGATGGGCAAATTATGTCATGAGTTTTTTGGAGCAAGGGATTGCGCATATGTACATCCACATGCATGGTGCATCAAATAAAGGATTTCCCATTTTCCAGAGCTAGGTGATTACGTGGGCCCACGTGTGTACAGGTAGGACAGGGTGTACATAGTGCAACGATTTTCACTATCACCAGTACCAGTGTGTTTTTTCTATAATAATGAGGAGTTGGTAGCGCATAAAACTACTCGAGGAAGCTATCTGCGGGTCAACGACATGAGGTAAGCAGATGCGTTAGATGGAATCTTGTGGCATCAGGAGGGCGAACGGGGTCAATACTTGCACGTGGATAAGTACGGACACGATGTGGGTGTTTTCTTGTGCTAATTATGCAAAGAGGTCATCATGAGGACCATATTTTGGGGCCACTTCACGTGGTTGCGA
This sequence comes from Adiantum capillus-veneris, assembly GCF_014529385.1. Lineage (NCBI taxonomy): Eukaryota > Viridiplantae > Streptophyta > Polypodiopsida > Polypodiales > Pteridaceae > Adiantum > Adiantum capillus-veneris. The sequence goes on from NC_140937.1 coordinate 111,883,334, forward strand.
GACGCATTATTGGAAAAAGCTGAGTGCCAGGTGTGCGGATGATGCAAAAAGGTGACAACTATGCACTGCGAGGTCAGTTTTTGGCCTGTTCGGGGTCCGTTTGAGGTCATCTAAAAGGCCAAAGGTGCCCAAGTAATAAATCTAGGTGTGGGAACTGAAAAAAAAGAGAGAAGACCAGAAAAAAAGTGGAGCGAAGAGTAGGAAGAGACGCAGGTGTGTTTTTGGGGGTTTTGGAGCCTATTTTGGCCGTAAACTGCTCATCCAAGGTCGGATTTGAGCACTTTGACATTGTAGACTGGGGTTTTGGACCGTTCGAGACAAGATGGTGCTGTCTATTTTTTCAAATTCCTCACTCTTTTTCTGCTGTTTTGGTTGTGTAAGTTTCTCGTATGAGCGAAGCTTCTGCTCCAATTTGTGATTGTATCTGGCAAGTTTTACCGATATTGTGTGAGCTATTTGCCCCATTTCTGTTGGCCCAAGCTCTATTGTATCTAAACATCAGAAATTCTCCTCTTTTGAGCTGAGTTTTTTTTGTGTGTGTGTGTGTGTGTTTTTCTCTCTGTGTGGAGTGGGTAAACACACAGTCTCTCTCCTCTCACTCCATAGGTGTGTTCCCTGTCTCGGCCAGGTGTGTTGTGTAAGCCGAGTGGTGCCCCATAGTGCGTGTGTGTGTATCATTCCAAGAGTGTGTGCCGGGTCATTATAGAGGCGTTCTGTGTGTTTCTATCCCGCTCACAACGCAGACCAAGCTCTCCGACAAACAAATGAGGTGGGCAAATTTCCTTTCGCAATTTCATTTTCATATTGCTCACATTGCTGGCAAGCATAAACAAGTAGCTGATGCACTCTCAAGACGACCGAGAGTGAATGCGGTTTCCATAGCAACTCACAATGATCTATCTTCAATGATAGATGAGTACGCTATTGATACCGATTTTAGAGATGTGATTTCAGCCCTTGCATTAGGAAAGAAACAAGAACCATTTACTTTAGAAGATGGTTATCTTCTCTATGGCAATAGACTATGCGTTACTAACTCACTACGTGAGAAAGTAATTTATAAATCACATGCTCCACCTTATGTGGGGCATAGAGGGATTCAGTCTACCTTAAAGGGAATTGAAACATATTTCTAGTGGCCTACTATGAAAGTGAACATACAAGAGTATGTTTCTAAATGTGTGGTATGCCAAAAGACAAAATTTGATAGAGGGAAGCAACTTGAATAGCTTCAACCCTTGCCAATCCCTAATTCACCATTGGAGAGCATATCCATGGATTTTATCTTTGGATTGCCTACGTCTATCCATGGGAATACGAGAATATGGACGATAGTAGACAGGTTCAGTAAACAAGCTCATTTTATACCTGTCAAAAAAACTATCAAAGCCCATCAAATGGAAACCCTCTTCATTTCACAAATTTTCAAGTACCATGGCTTGCCAATGTCCATAGTGTCGGATAGAGATCCTAGAATGACCAATAATTTCTGGAAGGGTCTCTTTGAGAATTTAGGGACAAGGCTAAACTTGTCTTCGTCCTATCATCCACAAACGGATGGCCAAAGTGAAATAGCTAACCTAACCATTCTCGATCTACTAAAAGCCTATGTAACGGAAGTAGATCAAAGATCCCAATGGGAGAAGTACTTACCCTTAGTGGAGTATGCTTACAATAACACTGTACATACGTCCACAAGAAAAGCACCTTTCAAGGTAATTGAAGGAAGATCAAAAAGTCCCTTGCTACTTAAGGTACATGGGAAGATCTTCACTGCAGATGAGTATAGCCGAGATCTACAAGAATCTTTTCAAAAGATTAAGGATGCTATTTCTATCTCACAGCAAAGGCAAAAGGCTACTGCTGACAAGCACAGAAGAGCCCAAGCCTTTAAAGAAAATGATTAGTTCTTATTAAAGTTTTCCAAGGCTCGATTAAGGCACACGACGGGCAAGAATCCTACAGGCCACCAAAAGTACTATGTTAAAATAGCAAAAAGGTACTATGGTCCCTTCCAGATTCTTAGTCCAATCAATGAGATGGCTTATCAACTCAAGTTGCCCAATCATTGGCTCATACACAATGCTTTCCATGTGAGCCTATTAAAGCCTTACAAAGGAGAGCCACGTCAAGAACCAACTATTGAAGACCCACCGGGGATCGAGAACCAAGAGGAGGTGTTGCAGCCCGAGTCCATTCTCCGACATGAACACAAGGAACTAAGAGGCGGTAAGACTATCCGAAGATATCTTAATAAGTTTAAGAATTATCCTTTTGAAGATGCTAGATGGATGCAAGGCATACAATTAAAGGATAACCTAAACCTTGTCAATGCTTACAATGCTTCCCAAGAGTAAGCAAATGTACAAAATGTTAAAAATGAACAAAGTTTTTGTCTTATAAGACTCTTTTTCTTTACTGTGCACAAAAATGAAGTAGTATTCATGCTTAGATCAAGTTTGCGGAGACGACGTCTCCCAAACACCAAGTAGAGCTTGTCACTCTACTATGGAAGACTGATAGGACTAATGTGCAGACAGGCTTGCGGCAGCCTCAGGCTCTCAAGTGCCAAATGGACTAGTCATCCATTGTGGAATGATGTCGTAGGGTAACATAGGGATCCTCTACCCGCTAAGAAAAGGACTCATAAATATGCTTTATCTTCTCTACACCATAGTCGAGGACGACTATGATTTCAAGAGAGAGGTAATGTCATAATAATCAATATCTAATTCTCCTAAATAATTTTCTCATGTTAAACTGATCATTTAATATGGGGAAGTGCCAAGGGAGAAAAAGCTAGAATATTGGTTAAGCTAGCAGACCGGCCACACTAGGGATCCAAAGGAGGGAAAATAGGGATCCAAAGGGGGGGCCATTTGCAAAAGAGCCATGTGCAACAATGGGCTAAAAAGACCCTAAGGTTCATCCCATTAAGACTTCCAAAATGCAAAGGTTGTGTCCAAAGGTCAAGCCTAGGGGAATTGGATGCTTTGTGTGTGTACAAAAAAGTCTTTTGCAATCCCTACTTAGGAGGGGGCGAGCCTTTCTTGTAGGGGATGAGAGAGAAATCCACACACACACAAGCTCCCTTTACACAAAGGGAATGAGGGACACATGTCAGCTCCCTAGCTCAGATGCCCACAAGGTGTACCCAATTCCTATTGGATGGCCTTGGAGGTGGACCAATGAGAATTAGGCTAGAGTAAATCTAGTTTAATTAATTTAAAAACACTTAATAAAGAACCAATGAGAATTAAGTCCTCTAGAAGACTATTGGCCACGAGGCAAAGGGGTCCAATGAGATTTTAATTGAATTATTAAATTACCTAAAGCTCTCACAAAAGGGGAAAGGGGGACACATGTCAGAAGGCTATCACTTATACTGCTTAATTACCATTGGCTAGGCATGGGGAGGTCCAATGAGGGTAAAGCAAGAGCAAATAGCAAGAGGGCTCGCCCAAGAGAGAGAGGGGGACTGACTTTTGCAAGGCATTATCACATACACACTCTCACACAGTCTATGTGAGAAGCAAGAAAAAGACTATCTCTTCCCAAGCTTTAATGGAGAGCTCATCACCTACTCCAAGCTTGTGAGATAGAAGCCTCTTGGCATGTGGATGTAAATCCAACCAAGAGCCAAGCTTCAATGCAAGCTCATCTCCTCTACCATGCTAATTACTAAGCTAAGCTAAGCTAATATGAGTGATTATGTGAGGAGATGTACATCTTTCTCGTAAGATACTCCTTCTTCCTCTCAATCTACTCTCATACCCTGCTAGCTCTCACCATCTTCGAAGTTGTGTGAGGCCTTGGGTCTGAAATCGGGGATAATTGATGCTGTGATTGCTACGTGTTTTGCTTAGAGCATGAAGCTTTTATCTTCATTGCACTAGCTAGTCTTGAAGGAACACAAATAATTGTATTGTACAATGTCTCTCTTGATGGGAGAAACCATAATACAAAGCCTTTTGGAGGGGGGACCGGCTCCATGAAAATCCGGTTTTGTTTATGTTGCACTACTATGAAGGCATTATTTATTTATGAGATTTTCTTTGCTTTTACCTTGTAAGTCTCTTTGCCTTCCCGACTCTAAGATGTCGTAGGTCTTGTTTACATCGTAGTACTATCAAGGCATTATTTATTAATGAGATTTACTTTGCTTTTACATTTAGTAAAAATAGGTGTGGCCATGCACTACGTCCCATGCAGTTCAATCTAGCCTACGTTGGTTGCCAGTGGCTAGACTTTGCTGCCGCCTGGAACCACTTGCTATCAATCCCTATGAGTTAGAAGTCGAAGTCCTATGTGCTAAATGTGACCGCTGGGTAATAGCTCGTCTAATCCATAACTAGATCGCTCGCTTCCAATGGCCTCATCTAGTCTAAGCCACTGCTGCCGCTCGACTTTGAGCGTGTACTTTCCAACCACATTAAAATCTTCTCTTATCTTCGCATCGTTCAATTAGCTAGTGACGGTCAACGTGGGTTATCAAGAAAAAGCAAGATTGACTGCCAACGTACAATATTGGTTTAATTCGCAATCAATGGTTGCGATTGAGCCAAACGGATTAATTCCCTTGCCTCGTTTTATAAAAGAGTAAAGAATAAACTAATATAGAAAAGTTGAGCAATGTACAAGGGTGTTTTGGTGAGGACTGGTCACCAGCTCACGTCCGGCATCGTGCCCGCACGGCGAGCGCACTACCGACAGCGAGCTGGTCATCGTCGAGTGGAGTGTTGGTGGCTGACCAGCTACTCGGCCGGGGAATTCTCTGCTGCAAGTCAAAGGTGGCGGGGCTTATAAAGCTGATTAAGGGAGGGCTGCTCAATCTTGCGAAGAGCAGCTGCTCTAACCCCCTCACTAACTAGCTACTTCAATAGATATGGCTCTTCTGCGGCATCCCTTCCTCCTCCTGCTGGCCCTCGTGGCCTCCACCTTCCTTAGCGTCCAGGCCAGCTACTACCCACCGGAGGAGAGCAGCAACTACCCCAAGAAGAAGGAGGAGGACGACTACACAAAGCCGCCTGATGTGCCCTACTACACGAAGCCCTCCCCTTCCCCGGCCTATTATGACCCCAAACCCTACTATTACTACAAGCCCAAGCCCAAGCCCTACTACTACAAGCCCAAACCCAAATCCTACTACTACAAGCCCAAGCCCAAACCCTACTATTATTCCAAGCCCAAGCCATACTACTACAAGCCAAAGCCAAAGCCCGTCTACTACAAGCCCAAGCCCAAGCCCTACTACAAGCCTTCCTACTACAAGCCCGATCCCGTCTACTACAAGCCCAAGCCGCACTACTACTACAAGCCCAAGCCCTACTACTACTACAAGCCCAAGCCCATCTACAAGCCTCCCTACTACACCCCCTCTCCTGTTTACAAGTCCCCCCCTCCTCCTACCTACTATACTCCCTCTCCCGTCTACAAGTCCCCTCCTCCCCCCACATATTATGAGCCCTCCCCAATCTACAAGCCTCCCCCACCCCCCACCTACTATGAGCCCTCCCCCATCTACAAGTCTCCCCCACCCCCAACCTACTATGAGCCCTCACCCATCTACAAGTCCTCTCCACCACCCACCTATGAGCCTTATACAACCTATACCTCCCCCCCTCCCCCTATTGTCTATGACTCTCCTTACAGTTCACCTTCTCCCGTCTACTCTCCACCTCCCCCATCTTACTAAGATAAGTAGCACTAGCATCCCTAATACATGCCATAAGTAGCACTAGCATCCCTAATACATGCCATTGAAAACACCAGCCCAAAAAAATGTGGAGGATGCCTAACTCATAGTAGACCTTATTCGAAATTAATAGACAAAAACAATTCCATTGATTCTTTTTGTTCAAATTTTGGTCGCATCAAGTTTTCCTTTTCATTTTTTCTTAGTTTGTGTGTAGACCCTTGTTGGTCCTTGTGCAAATCCCAAGATCCTAAAATTTCAATCACTCAAGTATGACTACCAACATCTAATTTGAATGCTCTACTTTGGTGATCTCTTTCATAAGCGTGTGAATACATTCTTATAACGTTGATGCATGTGAGAATATGAGTGGCATTTCGTACAGAGAGCGATAGTAGCTTAATCTCTTTGAATCTGAGTAGACAATTATGCTCTACCTTTGCTACTCTCTAAGAAACTATCTTCTAAAATGTTTGCTATTTTATAAGAGCCATTAGGATAAAGCTACTCAATAAGCAAAAAATGTGAGCCTCTATTGCTTGTTAGTTTAGGAATAAACAAACAGTGATCAAGCATTAAATAAAAAAGATTATCTTTTCTTTCTAGTATGTTAGCATGATTTAGGAAAAAGCTGAAGTAATCAAAATCTTGAAGAGATTTTCTTTATCCTTAAAGGAAGAGAGAAGCCTTTGACACTACCTTGAGCCTCACTGACGATTGGTTCCCATGATGGCAGTCTCTCTCTCTCTCTCTCTCTCTCTCTCTCTCTCTCTAGTATCTCTCTCTCGGGTTGAATGACGAATGTGGCCTAGCTTGTAGAGTTTTATCAAGCTCACCTATGGGCTCTCTCTCTATATCTATCTATCTATTTATCTGTGTGTCTATAGTATTCTTCATCTCTCTCTTTGCAGTCAAGGTCACACACCCTTATAATCTCCATGCTCTTTTAGGAAATTACAAAGAGATTGGGGAGGGACGAGGGGATCCCATGTCTTGAAGCTGGGGTTTCCCTGTGGGGGCACTTCACGACCAAGTAGCACCTCTTCTGTGTTGATGGCAATAGTGAGCTATAGGAAAAAGGGCATGCAAATGTTGAAGGGGCATGATAGCTGATATGGGTTTTTTTTTTTTTTTTGGGGGGGGGGGGGGGGGGGGGGGGGGGGGGGGAGACGATATCTCAATAATACATTCCTTTTTGGAAAAAGTCTGCCAATATGGAGGCATATAGTTTCTTTATGGTTTGATTTATCAATGTTGCTAACTGGTCACTAGAAACTGCAAAACATCTTCAATTTGAGAGTTCTTTGAGGGTGGGTTATGACGTATAAGATATGTACCTTGCATATTTTCTCATTTTTCTGAAGAAAACTATTGATTTAAAAAAAAGTTTCATTTTACATGGTAGTTTAGCAATAAACAAACACTAATCAAGAATTATATAAAAAGGATTATCTTTTCTTTCTAGTATGTTAGCACGATTTACGAAAAAGCTGAATTCTTATCAAAATCTCTGAGAGATTCTCTTTATCCTTAAAGGAAGAGAGAAGTTTGACACTGCCTTGAGCCTCATTGACGATTGGTTCCCATGTTGGTAGTGCCTCTCTCTTTCTCTCTCTCTCTCTCTCTCTCTCTCTCTCTCTCTCTCTCTCTCTCTAGTATCTCTCTCTTGGGTTGCATGAGGAATGTGCCCTAGCTTTAGAGTTTTATCAAGCTCAGCTATGACCTCTCTCTGTGTGTGTGTGTGTGTGTGTGTGTGTGTGTGCGCGCGCGCGCGCGTCTGTCGCACGTGTCAATGCAAGGAACTTGCCGATACACTGTGTGCGAGCCACTAATGGCTCCAAGTACACAACAAGCCTAAACTAGTAAGCTCAAAGATGGTGATGGTGTGTCACTCACCGCTCTACGCTTGCTGTCGTGGAGGATTCCTCGCCGCAAAGAAGAGGGAGATGCCGCTACGCCGCGCTCAACCACCTCGCCGCTGTCGTGTCGCCGCAATGATCGCACACTCTCTCTCTCTCTCTCACGCATACACACACACACACAAGGAGATGAAGAAGAGGAAGATGGAGATGGAGCAAGAGCACTCTTCAATTTCACAAATGAAAGAATGAGTGAATTTTAGGTTTAGTTGACTTTTATATGAGCTAGCTCCATTCACACTTGGGTGCCCATGCTTAGCCAACTAATCCCTTGAATGTTCTAGTTAGAGTGCGCCTCTCATCACTCTTACCCTTTTCCTATTGGACCGACAAGCCCGATACCTGACTCTACCAAATAAATAATACAACGTCCGTTGTAGGTGATAGGAATGTGCGTGAGGGTTAACATGCCCCCCTTCCTGATGTAGATTCCGTCCTCGGAAGCTATTGAGTTGAAGCTCGTTCGTCGAGGTGGAAGAGCATTTGAGATGAATGTCCTTAGCCTCCTTCAGTCACTGCAAAATCAAACAACATTGGCACAGTAATTGCATTCTCATAATCAATTAAAAAGCATATGCAGTTGTAGGCAGACAATTTGATTGGTAACAGAATTTTAAACCATTTGTTAGCAATAAACATTAAATTGCAATATAATCAAACGCATAAACAATTGTAAAGGTAAAAAAATAAACAAGTCTGCGGTCGCTAATTTAACGGTCGAAAGGCACTAAAGATCGACTATTAATACCATGGGCAAGCTTCTCAATTTTCTCTGTTCAATTAAGTTGTTTAATCATGAGAGCCAAGTATTTCATGTCCAAGGGCTGATCTCGCCTTGTGCAACCTGCAACAATTGACATTCAGGACCCTGTCAATTTTTGCAGCAGGCATGTTCTCCTTTGAATTCAACATCATCTACAATGCTACATTCTATAAAACCTACTCCTCATTGGAACCTGGATGCTTGATGGTAGCCATTGTGCTGCGAACATTGGAGATAATTGCCGTCTGTACAATAACCTCCTCCTTGAAAGACTCATCATGGATCGCCCGAATATGCGGATGTTGAGCAACAAGATTCTAGATTTCCCACTTTGCTTCTGTACTAAAACCTTTGTCCTACTTTTGAAAGCTCTCACAATCTCAGAGGAGATTTTCTTTTTCTCCTCATCGTTGAGGGCATGATGTTGTCACTCAAATTTCATTTGTTTTTGCTCCCGTTATTTCCAGCTCTTTCTTACTCTCTCATATTCCTTGATTACAAAAAAAGATGGATCTTGGGAGTTGTAATTCATTGCCTGTAGTGGCTCTCTTTTGCTTTTGCCTGAGAACTGTAGTCGTGCATAATATGTTACCTACTTAAAATCACTTAAATGTATAACTGTCAACACTTGACGTTGTAATACACACATACTATGAACAAATGCCCTCACAAAACTATAGATGTCACCTACAAAACCAATGACTTCATTTGGAGTTGGTGGGCTACACATAAGATTTGCTTACCATCACATTATAGTACGGCTCCATTTCCAGCATTGGAGCTAGTGGCAATAATGTTGGCTACTAGTTCTCCATTTCTATAGGTTTGTGTTGGAAAGAGAGAAAGAACTCAGCTTTGACAACTTATCTTTGAGGCAGGATGCCTGGTGCAAGGAGAGAGAGAGAGAGAGAGAGAGAGAGAGAGAGAGAGAGTTTAATATATTAAATATTCACATAACACATGAGAAACTTATACAAAGACCTTTGTCAACAATTATAATACAAAGACATGTATTCCTTTGCCGAGTGTACCCAAAAAAAAAAACATCTTCAGTTACAGGCCTAAGACAGTAAAATGGTCTTGTAGAGTAAGATAATTGAGAGTACAACACTTCACCTTTTCAGTCAGCAGCCAAGGAGAGGGCACCCTTACCTGCATCCACAGTGAAAAAACAACCTATAGGTTAGTTTTCAAATAGCATTGGAAAAAGTGTAATGATGTGTAGCAAATCCCAGTAGTGTCATCTACCCTATATATTGCAAAAATAAGTAGCCTAACTTTTGAGTCAGACTATATAGTGATGAACTAGAATCCCAGCAACACAGTAGGTTTAGTAAGCCCAAAAACATGTATTGCGGAAAAAGGACCATGCTCTCCTAAACTAAATTCTGTTCAGTTCTCCATGAATATACCAAGTTAGAATCAGTTGTAACTTAAGCGGGTTAAGGTGTAGTTAGTCTACATCAAACATACATTTCAAATTGGTTAAGCCAGGTATAATGATACCTATACTTAAGTAGGGTACAAAAAAACAGAAAGTAAGCAGCTGCTTGAGAACCCAGCCAGCTTTTAAGCTCACTAGCTTTTCATCTCAAAGTTTATGACAAACTAGTGGTATTATACTCCTGTGTACACCCTGCAAACAGAACTTAGTTTATACCAAGGTCCTCTCCTTAATAATAGTAACCCCATGTCAGCTAGTCAGATGATCAATACCCTGCAAACCAAAATCAAATTTAGCCACCCATGGTGGGTCAGAGGGTCAAAACCATAGACTACAATCCTATCCAAAACCGGGAATAGTGAAAAGAACTGTAGAATTTTTCAAGCATCAACTTGTGGCAACCCTGAAATATAAATATCTTTATATTAATTGAAAAAAGTTAGTGTCAACAAGTCACTGCAGATAATGAACCTTGCACTGTTGTTGAGCTGGAGTCACGCTTGTGCAGTTGGAAGGTGCAGTGTTGTGAATATATGTCCTCCCTACCATACACAAAACACGCAGATGTAACTATATGTTCTATGTCCTCTAATTAGTATTACCTTCTGTGTGTGTGTGTGTGTGTGTGTGTGTGTGTGTGTGTGTGTGTGTGTGTTGTAAGCTACTTCGGTTAGCAATTATGTCTTCTTGCCTCCTTGCTGACTAACCTGCCTTATGTATTGTGCTTCCTAATTGCACATGATAATGGGCATCTTGAGGTATGCATCCCTTGTAGTGCCCGAGGTGAATGCTGCCATGTTTGCATAGGGTGCATGACTTATTGCATATGTTGAGATTTGGCACAAGCGTATTGCTCATGTAAATTTTCACAAGCTGAAAATGATGCAAACTTAAGAGATGGTTACAGTTTGCCAATGGTTAAAGTTGTTGAAATGCAGAAATTCTATGAAGCCTATCAGTTTGAAATCAGGAAAAAGCATCTTTTCCTCATGATAAGCATGTAAGCAGGGATGCATTAGATTTAGTGCATGCATATATTTGGGGTCCGACAAAGACTACATCTATGGGTGGATGTAGATATTATGTGAGCTTCATTGATGACCATTCAAGGAAGGTATGGGTCTACTTCATGAAGCAAAAAGTGATGAGTTTATGCACTTTCATAGTTTTAAGGGTATGGCAAAAAAGCAGACTGGGAAACATGTAAAGTGCTTGAGTTAGATGGAGGGGGAGAATACTTCTCCAATGAATTCAATGTTTGTTTGAAAAAGCATGGAATTTAGAGACAATTTTCACGCAGGTATACTTTGTAACAAAATGGTGTTGCTGAGCGGAAGAATAGGCACATTGTAGAAGTTGTTAGAGCATTGATGAATGAAAAGAATATGGTTCATTGTTATTGGGCTGAGGTCGTTGCTACAGTTGTGTACATTATGAACATGACCCCTACTACTGTAGTGCATGATATCATAGCGGAGGAGAAGTTTTGTGGTGAGAAACCAAATGTATCAGATTTTAAGGTGTTTGGGATTATTGATTATGTGCATGTACCGGATGAGCTAAGAACTAAGCTTGATCCAAAAGCAAAAATATGTGTGTTCATTGGCTATTCCCTTGAGTATAAAGGGTACAAGTGTTAAAATCCCATCACGAGTAAAGTGAGAGTGAGCAAGGATATTGTTTTTTATGAAAGAGCGAGTTGGTTTGCTAATGTAAAAGATGATTTGGGGGGTTGATGTAAGAGAGAATGTGGATACAAAAATACAAGTGTGCAATCATAAGTGTTGAGTGGGCCGCAAGGGACACCTAGTGTAGTTCATGGCAAGAATTCATGGAGTGGAAGGTTGCGTGAAAGAGTGAGTCATGCTAACTCTTCAAATGTATCATGGAAAGGGAACGAAATTGTTGATAATGGCAATAATAGTGGTTCTGAGTAACGTTTAGATGACGAGTTTGGCATACCCTCTGTGAAGACTCAAATTTCAAGGATGCAAACAGGGAACAAAGAACCTAGAAGTGATCCTAGACCATGTAGGTTAGAAAGAGTAAGAAATCTTGTGCAAAGATTGAAATATGACAGCTATGTGGCTCATCATTGTGCATTGATGGCACATATTAGAACCCACATGTTTTGAGGATGTCGTCAAAGATGAAAAATGGTGGCAAGCTATTGATGAAGAGATGACTGCACTTGATGCAAATGGAGCATGGAAATTTGTGGCATTGCCAAAGGGAGTTAATGCAAATGGACCATGGAAATTTGTGCCATTACCAAAGGGAAATAAAGCAATTGGATGTAAGTGGGTTTACAAAATAAAGCATAAAGCTGATGGCAGTGTGAGTAGGTACAAGGCTAGGCTTGTGGCCAAATGTTATGCACAAACTTGTGGGATTGCTTATGAGGAAACGTTCAGCCCCATAGCCAAGATGGCTACCATTCAGTGGCTACCACATTAAAATGGGTGCTGAAGCAAGTGGATGTAAAGAATGTATTTTTGAATTTGCATATATGGAGTAGACACAAGGTTATGCAAATATGAGGCTATGTGACCTTGTATGCAGGCTAAAGAAAGCATTGTATGGACTAAAGCAAGCACCTAGAACTTGGTATGAGAAAATTGTGACATTCCTCATTTCATTGGGGTTTGAAATTTCTGATGCAGATCATTTATTGTATGTGCGCAAGAATGAGGCATGAATTGTGGTGATATGCATAAATGTGGATGATTTGATTGTTAAAGGAGATAATTTGGCTGAAGTAGAGGGTGTACAAAGTCTACTTATGCAGGAATTAGAGCTGAAAGATTTGAGAGACTTGTGATATTTCTTGGGCATTGAAATTTTTCGCACATAAGAGGGTGTATGGCTGCCACAAAGGCAATATGCTTTGGATATGTTGAAAAAGTATGGTATGGCTGATTGTAAGCCAATTGCAATGCAAAAGTTTGAAGTGCCCCTGTGGGACGCATGTCTAGCCTCACCATCTTATCTTATTGCAGTATTAACGAGAACCACGATTAATTTGTCAAATCATGGGACAAAGCGGACTCGAGTAGTGCATAGAGGCTACAAGAGGGTGTCAGTCTCTCGGAAAACAACTAACAACTCGCATCTAACTCAAGCTACACTCAAGTGACTGAAATCACCAAAAGCCAATCGCTCCTCGGCAAACAAATCACTTCCGTTACAGCATCAAATGACAGCCCAACATAATGAAACTTCTAGGACATGTTTATAAGACCTAAGTACACATGCTTATGGTCTCACACCCCACTTTAAGTAAAGTTCCAAAATCGCGATTATTAACAACAGTGGATTTTTGACGTAGTCGTTTTCGACCTAGAATGCATCTAAATGCTTAACAATGATGACCCAATACCCCGCCTATGCTTAGTTTTTTATTTGAAAGTGTAAATTCATAGTTATGATGAAATTAGTCCGCGGGTCGGCGATGCCAAAAGCTACGAAATACTGTGAACTGCTTACGTCAATGCGTAGAAATCTTACCTGTGGTTGCAATGCAACAAACGCGACTGCAATGTGACAACCGGCGAGGGAGTAGGAAGCGGAAGAAGGAGAGGAGTGAGCGCCATTAGCTCACACCGTGTATTTCTTATCCAGAAACTTATAAAAAAATTACAAAAATTGGCTTTTATACCCTAGCCAAGGTTTTTGGGTGGTCAAAACTAATAATCAGGGGTTCTACCAAACCTGGGTAATGATTGGTTGATACAATCCGGAAGCTTGTAGCCCCCGCTCATTAATTACAGACTTTATCCGAGAAAATAGGAGTTACAATATTCTCAATTTATCAAAATAATAAATGTTTTACAAAGAGAACTCCAAAAAATGGTGTCCGTGTTAGCTTGCTGCTAACATTCCCCCCCTCCTCGCTTGTGTCGTCCCTTGACGCAACATTATGGGCTGAAATAGTCTTCGGGTTGATGGCTGGCGAGGTGGTCTTTAAGCGCATCCAGTGCCTTCTGGTATCTGATTTTTCTTTCTTTGTCTGGCACTTGAAGAAATTGCATGGTCACTCTATTCTTCAGCTCCACCACTAAGTAGCCTACAAATCTGGATGTAAGGTTGCTTATCACCGGTGCAAATATCTTTGTTCGCCAGGTGAACAATCCAGTGTAGAAAGCTTCCTCAAATGCCAAGATATTGCTTGATGGTAAGAACATACATCTGGCATAGAAGCCGTAAAGTACTTCTTCGGAAGGATGACTACTCAGATCATAGCATAACCCCTTGTTACCTTCTAAAAATGACATCCATGGGGCTAGTGCTTGCTCAGGCTCATTAAAAACTTGGATGCATGTGAGAAACATTCTGCAGATTTTAAATAGCATTGCGCAGGAGAGATTCAGTAGACTCTTGAAGAAAGACATGGCGCACGTCAAGGTTTTCACCATGTATTCCTCTATTGCTTGTCCTCTCTATGGAGTTAGCAGTCTTGGGTAGTTAAGCCAAGTTGACCTCTTCTTTGTTAGTGCTTCATGCTCTTTCCATGTCCTTACTCTGGGTACATGATAGAAAGTCGGATCTCTTTGAAGAGCTGCAAGTGCTCTTGTGAACAGAATCAGGTATCTCAGATTCTTGTTCAACCAGTTTAACCTCCACTTTGGGTGGTCTTTATCTGCACCATCTTCTTGCATGTCTTTGTACAACCTCTCTTTTACTTGTAGTAATTCCACTTTGATGAGAGGGTATGGCAGGGATTGTTGATGCCATTGAGTATTGATTTGATTGGGAGTGAGTTGAGTCACATTGACAGAGTGTAGAACTCTTAACTCCCAATGCATTGCGGATTTCCACTGCTCATCCACCTCTTGGGTGATCTTCTCTTTGACCGCGTCTTCTTCATTTTTTGACAGTGGGACCATTGGCATTTTGTTTATATCTGTTATGTTTATGTGAAAATCCTTTTCACCACTCGGCTCTGCTGTGGACTGTGTTTCCAACTGAGAAAATGAGACTGAGGGTATGTCTATCTATGACGTCTCTGAAGTGCCTGCCTCTTCCTGTGTGTCCGATTTTCCATCTCTGAGGAGTTGGTTGACTCTCTTGAGCTCATCTATTTCCTTGAGGAGATCTTCTTCTCTCTAGATCCGCATCAAAGCAAAGTCCTTGCACTGTGATTGCTCTAGCTTTAACTCTAACTCAAGGTCCTTGTTCTTCTTTTCTAGTGCCTTGTACACTTCATCAGTCCCTTTGATCGAGGCCACGACTGGTTTTCTCTTATTTTTCGTAACAAGATTGGCTGATCATTGATTCGCTATTCAAAGTACTGTAAAGAGACATTTGAAACATCCAATTGCACTTGAATTTTTTGAGCTGATAGGGATGTCGTAAGAAGTTCATTTGTAACTTCTGTCACAACTGCTCATCTTTTGCTTTGAAGGTATCGGATAATTTGGTGAGCAGATCACCTAACTCCTCCATTTCTTTTTGTTGTCTGTCTCTAGCTAGCTGATGCTATTCAGCTTCTGCTTTCATCTCCTGCACCTAACTCTAAAGATCGGTGATGACAGTCATCCTATCTTCTAACTCTCCTTGGAGAGCGTCAATCACCATCTCAAGCTCTTTGGCCTTTGTGCTACGGCTAAGTGCTGCTAAACGGAGTCTCTCTATCATGTCTTGCATCTGCCTTCCATATTCATTTACTTGTAATATTACCTTCTTGTTTGACTGTCAATCCTCTTGTCTTACCAGCTGAGATGTGCCTGTAGCCTCATATGTGTCTTTCTACTGCGTCATAGCTAATGGTTCTTCTTGTGTGGAGGTAGAGGGTTGGGCTTTTTCTTTGTCATCCGGAGGCCTTGTTGCCTCGGCGGTTTCTGGCTGAGTGGAAGTAGTGAGTGATGGCCCAGAATGGGTAGTCTCTTCAAGTGCAGGGCTCACTTCCTTCTCTAGCTCCGGTTCTTTCTGTTGTCGTTGCTCTTTGGTAGCATTGTCCTTTGGTGCAGATTCACTTGCCTTTTGCTCTTCAGGCTTTTGAGTAGGTTCGGCGGATTTCTCTTGTTCCGGCTCTGATTCTTTCTCTTTTTGTTTCTCGTGTTGGTCAGCCTCTTGTGTAGATTCTGTCTCTTTCTCAGGCTCCACTTCTTGATTGGTGTCTTTGCCCACAGGTGATGGTGGTGGGCTAGGCATTGGATGGTCTTGTTGTTCGGTAGGCAGTGAGGTGGGTCTAGGAGACTCGTAACCTTGTTCTTGTGCTTCTTCTCTATCCGTCTCCTTGGCTTGTCTCTGTTCCTCCACCTCTTTGGCTTTCCTTGCCGCGTCTTCTGCTTCCTTCAGCTTGAGGGCTTTAGTTTCTTGTTTCATTTTTTCCAAACGCTCTGTCGGATCTTCAGTCTCTTTTCTTGTATGATGCTTCGTCCTTGGGCCTTTAAGTCCAGTAGGCACCCATGTCTCTGGGTCCTTCCCTTGTGCTTGTCTACTGCACTGGTAGGCCTGTTTCTCTCTTTCAAAGCGTGTTTGTTTTTGTGCGGGCTCTTCTTGGTGTGTGGCCACAACTTTTCTTTTCATTTCTTCTCTAAGAGCGCTCTTTTCCTCCTTGTTAGAACTCTCGTTGCTGTGCCTTTCCGGCAAGGTTTCAGCTGATTCTTCATCGGATTTAAAAGATCTCTTTCCTGACCTTGTAGCTCTTGGAGAGGATTGTGCTGCTGCCAATATCCATGTATTTTGATCAGCAGTAGGTGGTAAATTGTCAGCCATGCCAATGGCATGGTATGCTATCCTCGCCAAGACTTCTGGCACACCCAAGTGAGTTATTTTTCCTTCTTTCTTGGTGCCCTTCAAGGTGGTTAGGACATACTGTGCGTGGTCCACTGGTTGCCTGGTTGTTGACTTTAGAACTTGGGTAAATGGAGTGGCAATTGCGTGTTTCAGCATGGTGTACCTTGGTGGCCTTTTTGCCAAGAAGTGGAAGTGCTGATGGTACAATCTGGTTGGCTCTTCCACCTGTTTGTGAATCAAATCTACAAAGGTAGCCACGGCTGTCTCTTTGGTAAAGGTTCCTGCTATTTTCCTATCTCTTGCTCTCATGGTCATTCCTTCTATGGGCAGTATGAGTGCCTTTGCCACTATCTCTTTAGTGATGACCACTTCGATCTTGTTGCCCTGAGTGTTAGATATCTGTGCGGTTCCATCTTCTTTAATTGTGGATAGAAGCTCGTAAGCTTTTTGAAAATCCACTCCGCAAGGCTCCTGTTCGTAGAAGTCTCTGAGTCCAAGCTTGCGGTTGTCTTCTTTGGTCTCTGGCTTGGTGGCAACATCATATACTCCTTTAGGTAAGAGTTGCAACTCCACCTGATGCCCCTCTTCACTCATGAATCTGCCAGTGAAGACTGTACTGTGATGCTCTTCTAATTACTCTTTAGAGAGGTATGCTGCCTTAGCCACTTTGACTAAATCTGCGTCTAGTTGATATGCGGGCAGTTCTTGCAACTTCTCCTTTTGGTTGAGTTTCTTCTTGGCCCTCTTTGCTGCTTGCATGGCTCCTGTTTAGTGAATAGAGTGCAAAGTTAGCAGATTTGTTGGAATTTTCACTGAAATGTCCTTTAGTCATAGGTGCTGACAATTTTGGTCCAATTTGCTTTAAATCAATTTTTGAACAAGCATAGATGCATAAGAACATGCAAGAAACAAAACTGTGAAGTCAAAACAAATTTTTGCAACCAAAGTAAATAATCGCGATTATTTACAACTAAGTGAATTTTTCAACTTTTTTCAAACTTAGCTTCAGGCTTGAATTATATACCAAATACATGCTCTGAATGAAATATGGGCTCATTTGGATGCATAAGCTGAAAATGGTACCAGATTTTGGCTTTAGGTCTCTGAAACAGTAGATATAAAGAAAATTTGAGATTTTGAGGTCCAAATTGGGTCAAACTTGGCAAGTGGACTTAACACATCATGTACTTTGGATGTATGATGGAAAAACATCAAAACTCCCCAATTTTGGCTAAAAAGTAAATAATTGCGATTATTAACTTTTCTTTCAAAATTATCATTCTTTGGTACAAACTAGTTCTAAGCATTGTATAGACACTATATATGAGATATAAGGTGATTTGGATCAAGAAATGTTATCCATAACCAAGAAATTGGCTTGCAAAGACTCCTTTGCGTTTTTTTGACAATTTTCCAAGTAATGGGTGGTCATTTTGGCTCATACTTGATTTTTGGCATGTAATAGGTGTGTACACATGATAGGTGACGTGAGGTGACAATTTCCAAGCAAAACTGATGCAAAAGTAAATAATCGCCATTATTTACAACAGTGACAAATTCTTTGCAAAAATTACAAATTTTGACCTAGACATATTCCATGCAGGAATACAAGTCCTAAATTGAATTCGGTCAAGTTTGGTCATGCCGACATCAATTTGTGCTTTATCAACTTTGAAAATCACCATTTTTTGTGACTACACTGCCTGTTGGGTTGGTCGATCAACTTTGAGGCTTTGGACTTGTCCGCATCATAGTCGTGAAGCAATCTGTCCAATTCTGGCTCATCTGGAGTCAGTTTGACCCCGTATGTCAAATTTGATGCTTTGTAACCTTCAAGTTGTTTTATGATTTTTGAGGGCTTTGCTTGATGGATTTTACCAAACCAATTATATACATTGTATATGGATCTCATAAGCAAGCCATCTATGGAGTCAGATCGAAATTCTGGTATTTGCCAAAAACCTAGCTTTTCTACTGTGGACCCCCTCGATCCCTCTCGAATGGTCAATTGATGATATAGAAAGGTTCTATTATGTTAGGGCATGCTATCATTCAAATCCCATTTGATTTGGTCGTGCTGGCAGGCCGCTATGGTCAGCTTTTGGTCGTAGGTCTTCGTGCACTCCTCAATTTCTAGGGTTTTTTCTAGGGCTTTAGACTAGCTACCGTCCGGTTCATTGACGAGTAAAGAACTTACCCCTCATGTCTCCTGTGAGACAGCGCAGAAAATGGTCAACTGTGGGCTCCAAAAAAGTCGCGCAAAAGAGACCGAAATCTCTCTCTTCAAAGGCTGCAAGTGGAAATGAGGTGGTTTTAACCTACCTTGGATATCTATACCTGGACTTCCCGAAACAATTTTCCCAAGATTCTCCCATTAGTCCTACTAGGCCGTGAAATCGATGTTAGACTCAAAAATTTTCGTGATCGGATTCCTGTAGCTCATTCTGCAAGAATTTTGCAAAAGTAGGCCTGGTTGACTAATTTAGGCTTCTCGCTTCCATCTTCTGATTTCATTGAAAATTTTTGTACTTGTCCGCCTTGTCTTTTTTATCACCATCATGTCTTCCGTTTTTCCATCTAAGCTTCCCTGATTTTTATTATTAATCTTTGACCTGTTTATTTGAAAAAATCAAAGAAAATAGCAAAATGCTCTAAACAGTTAATGTGAAAATACAATAATTAAGAGAATCAATTGAAGAACACAAATTTATTGTTTTTTGTTGTATTTTTCTATTTGTGAGCCTCATTATCAATAAAAATGATGAAAAATACCCAAAAAAGGACTATTTTTGATGATTTCTTATAGTATATAACTATTTACACTCATCGCGAAGTATTATCAGTGAATTTTCCCTTGATGCTGAATTATAAGGGCATTATTAGGTAATTTTGCAAAAAATCACACGTTAACATCGAAATTTTTCCTATCTCTTCAAACATTGTCCTTAATTACTTAGTACTTAGTGCCCTTCCACCTCTCCTAGATGGCGTACTCCGGGGAAACTGTGTGCATGGGTTGAACAATTGTGTCTATGCATAGTTGTGATTGGCTCTACCATGCTATGAAGATCAATGCAATTCAAACCAATATCTTGTGCAAGAGCTGGGTCTTGATTAATTAACTCAAGGGTTTCTGATGTCGAGGTTTGCTGCGGATGTCTTCCAAAGAGCAAATCTTGTAGCTTGTGTGCTCTCTGTTTGATTGTACCATCCGGATGCTTTAGCACACTGATTGCTTGAGATGTTGGTAGCACTTTTGACTGTTGTCGAGCTTTTTCTCGCCATTGATAGCTTCGTCTGCTTGGTGCTATATGGTGTGGTGGAGTCTTTTGAAACTTAACTTGCTAGTGCTTAATTGGTTTTAGGGTTTGTGGAGAAGGTAAGTGCTCCTTTTTCTTCCAAACCATTTCCATGTTAGGTTCCTTGCTCGGAGATGCCCGTTTTTGTGTTTTAACCCTTGGAACCTTCTTTTGTTGTGTCGGTGAAGTTTTAGGCACCCAGATCTGAATTAGTTTATCCTTAAGTTGTGCTTTTGGTACCCAAATTTGCTTGACTCCTTGCATGCTACTTGTAGCATTTGATTGTCGAGGGGATGGAGAAGATTGACTACTTTGTGGTTTGGTTTGCTGATTGCTTCTCTTCCATTCCTCCTTGCTTGGTGCAATTGGAACAATGAGTTGCCCTCATTTAGGTGATAGCTTTAGCTGATTTCTATCCCAATCTGGTACTGCTTTGTATGTTCCCATCCAAGGAATTCCAAGAATCATCGTCTCATTCATGTGTTCATCTGGTAAGCATACAAATTGATGAGAACATGAACATCCATGTACTATCACGTTCAAGTTGACTACTCCCAATGTTGGAGTTGGGTTCTTGTTGTATCCTTTGATTGTTGTTATTCCTACTGTCAATGCTAGACTTATTGCCATCTTGTATGTGGAATAACTTATTGCATTTACTCTAGCTCCTGTGTCGACCAAATCATTGGTGCTATGATTGTTGAGTTGTACTTTGATGCGCAGATCCATTCCGTCTAACCAGTCATCATCTATTGAAAGTGTGTCTTTAAGAAATTCCCATTGTCGATCATCTATTTCTAGAGTGTTGATGGGAGTCGGTATCTGTTGATTTTTGAGAGAATCTTTCCACTTGAGTACCCAAAGCCGAGCTTCCTCTTGGGCTTCATTAATAACCTTCTCTCGTTTAATGTTTCTTTGCTTGGCTGCATGCATTCTTTTTAGCAATTCATTGGTTAGTGGAAAATTGTATTTCTTTAAACGAACATCCACTAATCCAATCAGCCATTGGTTCCCCATCTAGGGTGGACAATTTTACTGCTCCACTTGGAGATACATCTTTAATGATAAACGGTTTGTTTCCTTTTTTCTTAAACTTGGGAATGTGTTGCTTAAGGGAATAAACTAAAACTAAGTCCCAGTTCTTGAAGATTTTTGTGACTAAGTGAGAATCAAAAAACCGTTTTTGTTCCCGCTTTTGTGCATATATATGAGCTACAGTAGTTAGCCTTTGCTCATCTAGCTTTTCCAAATTTTCAAGTCTTTCTGATAATTCATGTCGAGTCCACTCAAGATTTTGTGCTACCCTTAATGTTGGCAATAGAAATTCTATTGCAAGTTTGGCATCGAGACCATAAACAAGGTTAAAGGGTGTAGCATTTAAAGCTGTTTTGAATGAAACTTGATAAGCCCATAGAGCAGCATGGAGATTCATATCCCAATCTGTCCTTCCTGAACTAACCACTTTAGTCAGCACCGAGTTGAGAATTTTATTCGTATGCTCAGCTTGTCCGTTTACTTGTGGGTGATAGGGAGCTGATTTGTTATGGATAACCATAAACTCATTAAGAAAATATACTCGATTATGTCATTGAGGAAATGAGTTCCCCGATAACTGACAATTATTATTGGCAATCCATATCTCGTGAATACATACTCATATAAGAATGCAGCAGTGGTTCTTGCATCATTCTTTTGAGTTGCTTTAGCCTCGGCCCACTATGTCAAATAGTCCGTAGCTACAATGATATATTGAGCTTGGGTTCTATAAGCAGCTGGCTGTATTGGTCCAACAAAATCTTTACCCCATTTTACGAAAGCTCTTGTCATGCCAAGGGTAGGACTAGACGGGCACGGCCCAGGCAATATGCCAGACACACATGCAATAAAGGGGTCAATATATGGAAGAGGGCCAGGGGCCTATATATAGGATGGTTGGGAGGTTATTCGCATGTCTGTCTACCCGCTGGCTTCACATTGGTAAACCTCCCAACCATACTATATATAGGCTCTTGGCCCTCTTCCATATATAGACCCCTTTACTACATGTGTGTCCGGCACATTGCCCGGGCCGTGCCCGTCTAGTCCTAACCTTGGCATGACATTACTCCCCCGTTGGAGAAGCATTTTCTTCCTTGAAAACACAAGTGGTGGTATCTTCATAAGAACACTAATTTTTTCCACCGTGGCATCCCTCATGGATCCAACGGTTCGTTGAATCGGAACCCGGTTCCTTGGGAGGTTCAATGAAATCAAGAGTAACATCTTGATTTTCTACATTGTTGTCCCTGTGCAACCGTCTTGGTTAACCGACTCATAATCAAAAGAGTGTGAAGGCTCCATTTAGAACTCACTTGAGAATGCTAAACAAGTTATCACAACTAAGAGGTGTTTAAATGCATACCCAGGGTTCAGACTTTCTGAAGGTACTGGAATGTGCAATATAACCTCGGCTCATCTTTCCATGAAAGTACTATGCTGACATACTCATCAGCAGCAACCAAGTCCTTGACTTGTGGTGGCTTCTTGCCAATAGTCAACCTCATCCAAACTGATGATTAAGGTTGATAATTTGAAAATAACAGGCAGAGACTAGAACTAGATGTAACATGCCTTTCATCATATGAAGCAAACTCCAAACCAGAAAGGTAACCGATCTAGTTGTTTTGCTCCTTGTTAACGTATGCACTTAGCATATCCTTTAGCGTGCTTTACTAGCGTATGCACTTTGCATATCCTTTAGTACTAAATAGAATGCTTGTAAGCTACCCATCCTACGCGGAATGAATAGCAACAGTAAGAGTGAGGTGCTTTCCCCCAACCACTTACAGACAGTCGCCCACGACTGACGACAAACTATGACTCAATCATTGAGTATAGAGCCATATACTCGATATGGAATGGAGACAACCAACTAGGTTGAAAGCAGATTGGAGTTTCAAGCAGCCAGTCACGAACACCCATACTCAGCCATCACCGTGTATGGAAGGGTGTAAACTCATACTAAATATGCAAGAGAGATTGCACGAGCAGTGCAAAAAATTGAAGAAACAATAATGTCCATGAATTTTCATGCCGCTCCGAATAAATTTGTGTTAAACACTAGGGCCCATAACACCTAGTGTGCATGCATTTAACACAAACATATCCGAACCGCATTTCCATGATGAGACTTTCCACGGTATGTACGTGAAAGTCTTGCAACAAATTTGGACCATAATAGAATGTGACAACCCGATCACACCTAGGTACCAACCATGAGACATTCTCATGAATATAGCATATTTTGCAACAAAAGTTGTACCATAATAGAATGTGACAACCCAGTCACACCTAGGTACTAACCATAAGACATTCTCATGTACATAGCATACTTAGCTATATGTAGAAACGACCCTCCATTAAGGTGGTTTCATAGCACTTGTAATCGTAACAAGTTTGTACTTAGTACCCGACAATTTCTGGCCACTAAAATTGCTCTTAATACTGTGTGCGTAAAATGGTCGAAACAATGGATGCGACCAGCACCTAGGGACTTCATCGCGACACATTGTTAGAAATTTTGCGCCAATGTCAGTCCCAGAGACTCATATTCTCCACATATGGAATATGCTTCAAACAAGGATATCAAGAAAAGAGACATCCATCAAGTACGAGCTGGTACTTGTGTGTGGAGGTAACTGCAAACACTCCGCGACAAGAGTGAGAGGGACCCTCATTATCATGATCCACACTGGCTACACTGAACTCCTTGAGTTCCTAGACCATGTTGTATCCCATGTGACAACATGTGCCAAACCGAACCCTACAACTAGGTTCGTAACAGTATAAGGTATAGTGGACGCTACGGTCCAAAATACTATGTTCCAACATGCCCTTGGCATGGCTTTGAAACATTCAAGCGTATTTATACGACTTGCACTGGAAACCGTGGGTGTTGCTTGCGCAATCCAACCGCTTTGGTTAACATCTACGTAGTCAAACCCCTTGGTAAGACCCTCTGTAGAAACTGTTCAACGAGCACGCAACGGTAACCAACATAGTTAACCGTGTACATAATGATTGGAATCAACTCCAAAATTTGAATTCGTCCGCTACCGTGTGTTAGATTGCGGAATTCTTTCGTTGAAAGTTTAATTGGGAGAGATCAAATTGTGCTCCTCAATGCTTATGGGGTGATTTAGCAGTCACCCTCAGGGTCGTACCCTAAACAATATGTCCATAGACACTCCGTAGTGCTATAGAGAGAGCAGGGAATCCATACAAGGGAACTGCCTAGCTCTTTATGGACAGCCATCCTGTCACAAGTGATTGTTGCATCTATACTTCCTTGTAGAGATCAGCTGCTGTGAGTTTTAGATTTATCAAAAACTCAACTTGAGTGTCGCACTGAAAACATGTAGTGCAAAAATGACACTGTAAACATCCTGAATGACAAGACCCTTGCTTGTCCATTAACATCGATGTATACTTCCTTGGGTAGATCTGTTCACTTTTGAAAACAATCACCCAAAGAATGCCAATAGTTGGGTCTTACCCTTGGCCTGACAATGGCTCTTAGCCTGGGTGGCTCATAGCCCTTGTGAAAATTAGTGTTCAATGGACGAACCGATGAAGAATAATTTGAGGAGCATCTTAGCCACGTGCTAGCTCAGAGTTAGAGCACCTTGGCTCAGGCTGACTCACGAGCAAAACACGTATCAAAAGCTTCTTAGAAGATTTTCATTATTCCCTTAAAGAGAGAGAACGAGAGAGAAGAAGAGCATGCTGGGCTCCGGAACTTTCCTTGAACGACTATGACGTGTATAGTTGATTGCCATGCTCGTGTGCATCTTATGCCTAACGTGCAGTGTATCCTATAAGCATGCAACAAGTTTCTTCTATGACTCTCTCATTGAGAGAGGTAATAGAAAAACACAACCACATCTTGATCTACCTGCCTTGCAGGGTCGTGATTGTATGAAAATGACTTAGCATTGGCACTTTGCCTGTGAAATAAGTCCTAGATGTAGGTTCCTTTTAGTGCTGTTGGGTGTTGATAGCAACCAACCATCAGGTTCAACAATCCATCACTTAGTCTGTCCTTGACAGAGTTGCGAGTGTGATAGCAGAAGCATAATTCATAAAGTGGTGGAATCCATGCCACCTGCTTAGTATGCCTTGCATGAAAAAACGTAAGCCCTTGGCTACTATAACGGTCTCAAGCGTGAGAACCAAAATCATAAGTGCCTTGCACAAAATAAACTGGTAGGGATTTTGTGAGCTGACATTCCCTATTTTTTCGGTTCCCCAAACTTGTGTGCCAAAGCCCTTGATTCCAAATCAATGGCAGTATCTCGGCACAAGGGAGAAGCGGTGCTTCATGTAAAATTGCCAAAGCACTTTGCTTTGCACAATGACAGTAATTGCCAAGTAAAGTGTAAACATGGAAAAAATAAGAAAAACTTAAACTTGTCTAACCTGGTAGTTGTTGCTGCAACCAGTTGTCATGAGATTCCAAATGGAAAGCTCGTGTAAGATGGCTCATAGCCAAATCTGTCGTGTGAGAGAAACTTGTCGCATATGGATATACGCCCTCTTGTATCATATACCTCCGTCCTATACGAAATGAAATAACCTGTAAACAGTTTGTTAAAGCCATCCCAAGTTTGTATGCTCATAGCATATGCCAAATGTTGATGCATAAATAGAAGCCTTGCTTCACCTAAATCGGGTAGTGCTAATAGCCAACTGATGTGGCTGCAAATAGCATGACAAAAATAATCGACCTTGTCTCTCTCACTCTTGTCGCGGAGTGTTTGCAGTTACCTCCATACACAAGTACCAGCTCGTACTTGATGGATGTCTCTTTTCTTGATATCCTTGTTTGAAGCATATTCCACATGTGGAGAATATGAGTCTCTGGGACTGACACTGGCGCCAAATTTCTAACAATGTGTCGCGACGAAGTCCCTAGGTGCTGGTCGCATCCATTGGTTCGACCATTTTACGCACACAGTATTAGGAGCAATTTCAGTGGCCAGAAATTGTCGGGTACTAAAAACAAACTTGTTACGATTACAAGTGTTGTGAAACCACCTTAATGGAGGGTCGTTTCTACATATAGCTAAGTATGCTATGTACATGAGAATCTCTCATGGTTAGTACCTAGGTGTGACTGGGTTGTCACATTCTATTATGGTACAACTTTTGTTGCAAAATATGCTATATTCATGAGAATGTCTCATGGTTGGTACCTAGGTGTGATCGGGTTGTCACATTCTATTATGGTCCAAACTTGTTGCAAGACTTTCATGTACATACCGTGGAAAGTCTCATCATGGAATTGCGGTTCGGATATGTTTGTGTTAAATGCATGCACACTAGGTGTTATGGGCCCTAGTATTTAACACAAATTTATTCAGAGCGGCATGCAAATTCATGGACATTATTGTTTCTTCAATTTTTTGCACTGCCCGTGCAATCTTTGTTGCAGATTTAGTATGATTTTACACCCTGCCATACACGGTGATGGCTGAGTATGGGTGTTCATGACTGGCTGCTTGAAACTCCAATCTGCTTTCAACCTAGTTGGTTGTCTCCATTCCATATCGAGTATATGGCTGGATACTCAATGATTGAGTCATAGTTTGTCGTCAGTCGTGGGTGACTGTCTGTAAGTGGTTGGGGGAAAGCACCTCACTCTTACTGTTGCTATTCATTCCGCTTAGGATGGGCAGCTTACAAGCATTCTATTTAGTACTAAAGGATATGCAAAGTGCATACGTTAGTAAAGCACGCTAAAGGATATGCTAAGTGCATACGTTATCAAGGAGCAAAACAACTAGATCGGTTACCTTTCTGGTTTGGAGTTTGCTTCATATGATGAAAGGCATGTTACATCTAGTTCTAGTCTCTGCCTATTATTCTCAAGTTGTCAACCTTAATCATCAGTTTGGATGAGGTTGACTATTGGCAAGAAACCACCACAAGTCAAGGACTTGGTTGCTGCTGATGAGTATGTTAGCATAGTACTTTCATGGAAAGATGAGCCGAGGTTATATTGCACATTCCAGTACCTTCAGAAAGTCTGAACCCTGGGTATGTATTTCAACACCTCTTAGTTGTGATAACTCGTTTAGCATTCTCAAGTGAGTTCTAAATGGAGCCTTCACGCTCTTTTGATTATGAGTCGGTTAACCAAGACAGTTGCAAAGGGACAACAATGTAGAAAATCAAGATGTTACTCTCGATTTCATTGAACCTCCCAAGGAACTGGGTTCCGATTCAACGAACCGCTGGATCCATGAGGGATGCCACGGTGGAAAACATTAGTGTTCTTATGAAGATACCACCACTTGTGTTTTCGAGGACAAAAACGCTTCTCCAACGGGGGAGTAATGTCATGCCAAGGGTAGTACTAGATGGGCACGGCCCGAGCAATGTGCCGGACACACATGCAAGAAAGGGGTCTATATATGGAAGAGGGCCAAGGGCCTCTATATAGGATGGTTGGGTGGTTATTCGCATGTCTGTCTACCCGCTGGCGTCACAGCTCTAGCCCCGATCATATGTCTTAAAGGCGTGCTATCTACTTGTGTTGGCATTTTTGCTCGTTGACAAGTATTACACCTTTGAACATATTCTTTGGCATCTGCAAAAAGTGTTGGCCACCATATACCTGCCATCAAGATTGTTCTTGTGGTGGTCTCACCAGAAAAGTGACCTCCAGGTAATCCAGCATGTGCTTGTTCTATAATCAGAATATATACGTTTTCATTTGCATAAAGACGCAAATTTTGATCTTTACCTCTCCGATACAATTGGTTCCCAATAAGAATATAGTCTCTTGCTTCAGTTTCAATTGCTCTTTGACGGCATTTACTTATATCCTTAGGAAATGTTCGGCTTGATAAGTAAGTGCCCAAATAATTTCTTCACTCAACAACAAGTGACATTTGAAAAAATTTTACATGAGGTATGGGTGTTTGTTTTTGACATTGAGTGCAATCCTTTCCAAAAGATCGAACATCTCTCTTCATAGTCAGCCAAAATACTCCAAGTCTCAAGATTTGTTGCATAGTTTGGTCTTCCGCAAAGTGAAGTCCTACTATGGTAACATGTGCTTGACTTAGGTACTGTTCCTTTTCTTCAGGATTAATACATAAGACCAATATCCCGTCCCGATTTCTTTTGTATAGCCTACCAGCTAGTAATTGATACATAGCCGATTGCTCCATTAATCTGATCGTGACAGGAAGTGGTATTTTTGAATCACTTGAGCTATTTTCATCAATGACACAACGTTTTTTGACCATCTAGGTATCATTTCCATGGAGAACAAATAAGCGTCTGGTAGATCATCGTCTACCCCTTTAGGTGATTCCCCATAAACAATCCTTGACAAATGATCTGCTCGTTGAAGTGTAGTGCCTTTTTTTTACAACCACAGTGAAATCAAATTCCAAAAGAATGATGAACCATCTCACTATTCTTCTTGTGTTGCATGACTTGTTGACCAAATACAACAAAGCTTCGTGGTCCAAAAAGAACACAAACTTGTTGGCTAATAGGTAATGTATATACTTTTTATAGATCATTCCTAATCCTTCCCTTTCGGCAGTGGTGTAATTATTTTTTGCCATGTTCAATTGTCGGCTAGCATAAGAAATAGGAATGTCAATTTTTCCATCTCTTGGTTGAGCTAGTATACAACCGATAGCAAAATTGGAAGCATCTACATGTACGTGGAATACCTTATACCAATTTGGTGCTTTCAATATTGGAGCTGATGTGAGAGCTTGCTTAAGCTTCATGAAGGATTCTTCACATGCCTCGATTCATTCAAAGTGTGTAATAAAGCTATACATGGGTTTTGCAATTATAGCGTACATGTAGATGAACCGTCCGTAATATCCATAATGTCCCATGAAGGCTTGTACCCCCTTGAATGTTGTTGGTCAAGGCAAATCAACAATGACATGAATTATTTCAATATCCGTAGCTATGCCATTTGTAGACACTATATTCCAAGAATGTTTCTTTCTCTACCATGAATGTGTACTTTTCAAGATTTAAGCAAATACTATAAAGTCTACATTTTTTGAATACCTTTTTGAGGTGTTAAAAATGATAAGCCTGGACTGATGAATGTACGCATAGATCATTCATATATACTTCCAAGAATTTCCTAAGATATTCTTTGAAGGCATGGCTCATCAACCTCTGAAATGTGGTTGGAGCATTAGTTAACCCAAACGGCATAACCCAATATGAAAATATACACCATTCTGTTGCAAAAGTAGTTTTATGCTGACCTTTTGGGTCAACCAAAAGTTGATTGTATCCCGAAAAGCAGTTTAAGAAGCTGTAAGCTTCTTTTATTGCAACTCCTTCTAAAACATTCTCAGTTATCGAAAGAGGAAAGTTGTCTCTAATGGTAGTTGCATTTATCTTTTTGAGATTAACACACACTCATAATTTTCCATTCTTGTTGGGTACTACTCCTGGCAAATGTTTTGTTATACGTGTATGGTCTCTGTGTACTTGGTTTCACATCATCTCTCATGAGTATGGTATGTTGACAGATTTTTGGGTCAAAACCCTTGAGATCCTTGTAAGACCAAGAGAAGATATCTTGGTATTCCTTTAACAAGCTTAGCAAGAGCACTTCTTCTTCTGTTAGGTCATTCGTAATGTAAGCCGGTCTAGGATCTTCTTTTGGTTCACCCAAGTCTATCCTTTTAGCATTTTCAGGTCCTTTGTAAGACTCGCCCTATTTTCGTAGTTCCCTAACAGGTTTTTCGGCTATGATTTTCTGATCTTGGAGAGTATACTTTTTGTAATGGGATGTAACATTCATTACATCCTTACCATCCTCTTTCGTGGTTTCCATTTTGGTTGTGTATATATATCCTTTAGAGCTTTTCTCAACTCTTGATATTTCTTTTTCCGCTCGACTTGAGTCATGAGTGGTTTTTTATCCTGTGATTTTTCTTGAGTACCCTTCCTTGTTTTTCTCGACGTTTGAGACATTTCTGAGTTTTTGTTTGAAGGATAGTTGCCAGTGATTTTGTCCTTGACACAATCATTTGCATCTATCTGCATCAACAATTGTGTTTTGTTGGAGATTGATGGCATAGATCATGTTTTCACAATTTTGGTGTCTCTCTTTCGTCTATACCATTTTTGTCTTCTTGATTTCTGGTTTGGAAAGTCAAAAAACTTTTCCTCCCCTCCTTTTAAAAGTAGCTTAGCTGTCATATGCTCTATTTCCGACCCCGAATCTTTTGAGGTAGCTGAGTGTTCATCTAACTCATCAGTTGCATTTCAATAGAGGTTTGAAAAGACTTGTTGAGCTTTCATTAAGTCGTTGGGTTCCTCATCTTCGTCTTCAATGTTGAGGATTAAAATCATTTAGATGGGAATTATGTCGTAGCCATTCTCATGGGAACATTGAGTAGGCATAGACGTAGTCATACATACATCCATTATCGCTAAAATTTCAGTCCACTCAAATTTCACTAGGATACAAGTTTAGTTTGAGCTGAAGAGATTGAATCAAACTCTTGGATGTGTTTTCAAGACATCTCTATAAGTGTGATCTTTTAGATTTACTCTTGTTATAGATCCCACTTGCTTCAAGTATAGATAATTGTTTCCCCAATCTTGGATAAGCTGTACCTGCTACATGAAAGGTCTTCCCAATATGATTTCACAATTGAGTTTTTCCCCAAAGTCTACTATGACAAAAGTGTGTTGATATTCAATTCCATAGGAATTGACTATCAGCTTTTTAAGCAGCCCTAATGGTCTCTCAATGTGTCCGTCAGCCAACTGCAATTTCATTCGAGTTTGTCTAATGGATGGCTATCCCCAGGATTCCCATACTGATTTAGTGGCTATGGCTATGCCAGCTACACTATCCAGTATTTCCATGGTTTCAATGTCATTATATTTCACTGGGAGGGTGGTGTTTTCTTCCTCTCCTTCATAATATTCTCCGACTTTGTTCATGGTAATTGATCGAAATCTCTTTTTTGTCCATTTCTTTTTTCAAAATTTCCAATTTTTTTGAATTAATCCCATTATTTCCACCTTCTCTAGGGTTTTCTGTAAATCATTCCATAGGTATGGTCTGATTTTAACAATTCTCCCAAGGTAAGAGTGCATTGGATGGGTGTAGACATGATTGAATGAATGTTGTCTACTTCTAGAGTCTGTTTGAACAGCTCTATTTACTTGAGTGGTCTTGCACACAATGGAATTATCTTCGTTATCTCGCAGGTAAGAAGGTGATGTTTTCAAGGTCAATGGTTTCGACATTCTTGAAGTTTCCAATCCTCAATCCCCGTACAAAGATTGTACATCCATGTTCATACCAGAAGGTAGGTTATCCAACCAAACTTCCTCTATAAGAGCTAACTTTAGAGTTAGGCTCCCATCATTGATCTCTCTCACTTTTTTCCATAAGTGTCTTGGCCAGTCCTCCTCTACAAATGGAATTGTGTCTAAGGCATCTTCGTTGCCAGACACTATAAGCTCTGGTTCATTTGATTGAAGATGGGGTTCTGCCACCACATGGGATTTTTCTTTAGTGTCTCTCACCACAAGCTCTTCATGTTTTGCGATACTTTCAAGCTTGGGTTTTTGTTTTTCCAGCATTTCTTGCGTGCTTCTTTGCTTTCTCCTTGATTTCTACCCGTTGTTTTTGTTTTCTCATCTCATATCTTTTGCTTCTACTCCTTTTGATTCTTTGAGAGGAAACTTTTCTATTTTCCAAATCATCAGAGGAGTTGTGTTTCTTTTTCTTGGCTTGGGCTCTAGTGATTACCTTGATTGGAACAGTCGGTTCACTCTCTGATGAGCTACTAGGTATCACTTGGCCTACGTTTACTATGGTTTTACTATTGCTCAAAGGATTTGTTGGACAATCTTCCGGAAAGTGTCCTCCCCTTTTGCAACATTGTATGCAATAGGCTTCAATTGGTTTGAGCTTTTTGTCAGGCTCTAAACATTCATTTTTCCACTGATCATCAACACCACAGTTATGATAGTTTCCTGTTCTTGGCTTTATCATGGGTCTTACCATGGGAGGTCTGACACCTTGATTAACTACATAATACATTGGTGCAAGCTCTGGTGGACCATAAGTCACCGTTTCTTCCATTGGTGGTGGATGTGGATTATACCAATCTCCTTCTACCATTACTATAGAAGAACTAGGCTCTGCATAGGGTGTAACAGGCACTAATGATTGTTAATCTATGACTCCTTCAGAGTGCATGTACTTTACAAGCACTACATTATGTTTTGGATACGGAGGTTGTTTTCCCAACACAGGTTGAGTTCTTTTCATATCCATTGGTGGTCTTCGAGCTTGGGCCATATTAAGCTGATATCTGTACATGGGTTGTCTTTGTGGCCTCATGGGCACATACTCAACATTCCCATCATACTTTGGTCTAAAGTAGCACTCGTGGGTCTCATGGTTGGTCCATTTACCCTCGATTGCACACCATTTTTGTGTCCTAAATGGTTGTCTCTATGGAGGTATCCCTGTCCTGGTCCCCTGATAGGTGCTTTTTGCATGTCGTTCCTCATGTTGTTCATCCTTTTAAGCATATCTTCTATGGATGAGACTGGTGTTGCAGCAGTCGTTCCCACTTGTGCTGGTTTAGTGGATCCTGTTTTCTCACTTTGGTTATCCTTAGGGACATCTTCTTTGTTGAGAATTTCATAATTGTCTCTCCTAAGTGAATAGCATCTGACACACACGCTTCTAGGGTTCTATGCTTCTTGCTATAGAGTATAGCATGAAGTTCTTTGTTTAGTAGTCCCTCCAGAAACAAAGATACAAGTCGTTCTTCTGCAGGTATCTCCAACTCTCAGCATCTGGCAATGTATTGTTTCATTCAAGTTACACAGTCCCTAACAGACTCACCATGTTTTTGTTTAAAGCTGTAGATTTGAGCTACTGGTGTATGTTGGATCCCTGTTTTGGAACAAGCAGCTACAAATCCTTGAAGTAATGTGTTCAAGTCCATGATTGACTTTGGTGGAATGTTTTGGAACCATGTCAATGCTTTTCCTTCTAATGTCATTCCAAACCTCTTGAATTGAGTATGGAAATTGAATATACATTCTGCTCTTAGCACTTGCTTAAAGCTTACTAAGTGGTCGTATGGATCCCTCGATCCACTGTATTTTCTGACCCATTTTTGAAAATCAGCTGGTCTGATGCGTCTGTTTGGTTCAACTCTCGATCTCCTAGCAGTCGGTCCTGTTCTGAGTCCTTCAAACTAGTCTATTTGAAATGGCGATGCATGTAGCCCTGGAATGGCCTTAGTGTCACCCGATTTTCTACGTGATGAGGTGGTTTTTGGTTTTCTACCTCGTCGTTTGACTAGCAATCCTCTTGTCTTACCAGCTTCAGGGCTTCAATTTCTTGGTACATTTTTTCCCAATGCTCTGTCGGATCTTCAGCCTCTTTTCTTGTATGATGCTTCGTCCTTGGGCCTTTAAGTCCAGTAGGCACCCATTTCTGTGGGTCTTTCCTTTGTGCTTTTCTCTGCGTTGGTAGGTCTGTTTCTCTCTTTCAAAGCGAGCTTGTTTTTGTGCGGGCTCTTCTTGGTGTGTGGCCACAACTTTTCTTTTCATTTCTTCTCTACTAGCTCTCTTTTGCTCGTTGTTACAACTCTCGTTGATGTGCCTTTCCGGAGAACTGTCAGCTGATTCTTCATTGAATTTAAAAGATCTCTTTCCTGACCTTGTAGCTCTTGGAGAGGGTTGTGCTACTGCCAATCCATGTATTTTGATCAGCAGTAGGTGATAAATTGTCAGCCATGCCAATGGCATGGTATGCTATCCTCGCGAAGACTTTTGGCATACCCAAGTGAGTGATTTTGCCTTCTTTCTTGGTGCCCTTCAAGGTGGTTATGACATACTGCACGTGGTCCACTGGTTGCCTGGTTGTTGACTTTAGAACTTGGGTAAATGGAGTGGCAATCACGTGATTCAGCATGGTGTACCTTGGTGGCCTTTTTGCCAAGAAGTGGAAGTGCTGATATTACAATCTGGCTGGCTCTTCCACCTGTTTGTGAATCAAATCTGCGAAGGTAGCCGCGGTTGTCTCTTTGGTAAAGGTTCCTGCTATTTTCTTGTCTCTTGCTCTCATGGTCATTCCTTCTGTAGGCAGTATGAGTTCCTCTGTCACTATCTCTTTAGGGATGAAAACTTTGACCTTGTTGCCCTGAGTGTCAGATATCAATGCGGTTTATCTTCTTTAATTGTGGACAGAAGCTCATAAGCTATGTGAAAATCCACTCCGCAAGGCTCGTGTTTGTAGAAGTCTCTGAGTCCAAGCATGCGGTTGGCTTCTTTGGTCTCTGGCTTGGTGGCAACATCATATTCTTCTTTAGGTAAGAGTTGCAACTCCACCTAACACCCCTCTTTACTCTTGAATCTGTCGGTTATGCTCTTCTAATTGCCCTTTAGAGAGGAATGCTGCCTTAGCCGCCTTAACTGAATCTGGGTCTAGTTGATATGCAGACAGTTCTTGCAACTTCTCCTTTTGGTTGAGCTTCTTCTTGGCCCTCTCTGCTGCTTGCATGGCTCCTGTTTAGTGAATAGAGTGCAAAGTTAGCAGATTTATCAGAAGTTTTTCTGAAATGTCCTTTAGTCTAAAATGCTGACAATTTTGGTCCAATTTGCTTCAAATCAATTTTTGAACAAGCATAGATGCATAAAAACATACAAGGAACAAAACTGTGAAGTCAAAACAAATTGCAACCAAAGTAAATAATCGCGATTATTTACAACTGAGCAAATTTTTCAACTTTTTGCAGACTTGGTTTCAGGCTTAAAGTATATACCAAATACATGCTCTGAGTGAAATATGGGCTTATTTGGATGCAGAGGTTGAAAATGATACCAGATTTTGACTTTAGGTCTCTGAAACAATAGATATAAAGAAAATTTGAGATTTTGAGCTCCAATTGGTTCAAACTTGGCCAGTGGACTAAACAAATCATATACTTTGGATGTATGATGGCAAAACATCAAAACTCCCCAATTTTGGCTAAAAAGTAAATAATTGCGATTATTAACTTTTCTTTCAAAATTAACATTTTTTGGTACAAACTGGTTCTAGGCATTGTATAGACACTATATATGAGATATAAGGTGATTTGGATCAAGAAATGTTATCCATAACCAAGAAATTGGCTTGCAAAGACTCCTTTGCGTTTTTTTGACAATTTTCCAAGTAATGGGTGGTCATTTTGGCTCATACTTGATTTTTGGCATGTAATAGGTGTGTACACATGATAGGTGACGTGAGGTGACAATTTCCAAGCAAAACTGATGCAAAAGTAAATAATCGCCATTATTTACAATAGTGACAAATTCTTTGCAAAAATTACAAATTTTGACCTAGACATATTCCATGCAGGAATACAAGTCCTAAATTGAATTCGGTCAAGTTTGGTCATGCCGACATCAATTTGTGCTTTATCAACTTTGAAAATCACCATTTTTTGTGACTACACTGCCTGTTGGGTTGGTCGATCAACTTTGAGGCTTTGGACTTGTCCGCATCATAGTCGTGAAGCAATCTGTCCAATTCTGGCTCATCTGGAGTCAGTTTGACCCCGTATGTCAACTTTGACGCTTTGTAACCTTCAAGCTGTTTTATGCTTTTTGAGGGCTTTGGTTGATGGATTTTACCAAACCAATTATATACATTGTATATGGATCTCATAAGCAAGCCATCTATGGAGTCAGATCAGAATTCTGGTATTTGCCAAAAACCTAGCTTTTCTAGTGTGGGACCCCTCGACCCTTGTCGAATGGTCAATTGATGATATATAAAGGTTCTATTATGTTAGGGCATGCTATCATTCAAATCCCATTTGATTTGCTCGAGTTGGCAGGCCGCTATGGTCTGCTTTTGGTCGTAGGTCTTCGTGCACTCCTCGGTTTCTAAGGTTTTTTCTAGGGCTTTAGACTAGCTACCGGTCGGTTCATTGACGAGTAAAGTACTTACCCCTCATGTCTCGTGTGAGATGGCGCTGACTCCCCCATTAGTCCTACTAGGCCGTGAAATCTATGTTAGAGGCTCAAAAATTTCCCTGATCGGATTCTTGTAGCTCATTCTGCAAGAATTTTACAAACGTAGGCCTGGCCGCCTAATTTAGGCTTCCCGCTTCCATCTTCTGATTTCATTGAAAATTTTTGTACTTTTCCACCTTGTCTTTTTTATTACCATCGTGTCTTCCATTTTTCCATCTAAGCTTCCCTGCTTTTTATTATTAATCTTTGACCTCTTTATTTGAAAAAAATCAAAGAAAATAACAAAATTCTCAAAAAAATTAAACTAAAAATCCCAGAATTAAGAGAATCCATTGAAAAACACAGCTTTATTGTTTTTTGTTGGATTTTTCTATTTGTGAGCCTCATTATCAATAAAAATGATGAAAAATACCCAAAAAAGAACTTTTTTTTTTGATTTTCTGATAGTATATACACTATTTACACTCATCCGGAAGATATTATCAGTGACCTTGATGATGAATTATAAGGGCATAGTTAGGCAATTTTGCAAAAAATCACACGTTAACATCGAACTTTTCCTCCCTCTTCAAACATTGTCCTTAATTACTTAGTACTTAGTGCCTTTCCACCCCTCCTA
The DNA here is from genome assembly GCF_014529385.1 of Adiantum capillus-veneris. Classification (NCBI taxonomy): domain Eukaryota; kingdom Viridiplantae; phylum Streptophyta; class Polypodiopsida; order Polypodiales; family Pteridaceae; genus Adiantum; species Adiantum capillus-veneris. Next base: position 111,919,861 of record NC_140937.1, read on the forward strand.
GATAGCGTACTCCGAGGCAAATGTGTGCACGAGTTGAACAATTGTGTCTATGCATAGCCGTGGTTGGCTCTACCATGCTATGAAGATCAATGCAATTCAAACCAATATGTTGTGCAAGAGATGGGTCTTGAGTAATTAAATCAAGGGTTTCTAATGTCGATGTTTGCTGCAGATGACTTCCAAAGTGAAAATCTTGTAGCTTGTGTGCTCTCTATTTGATTATACCATCCGGATGCTTCAGCACACTAATTGCTTGAGCTGTTGGTAGCACTTTTGTCTATTGTCAATTTTTTTCTCACCATTGGTAGCTTGGTTTGCTTGGTGCTGCATGGTGTGGTGGAGTCTTTTGAGACTTAACTCCCCAGTGCTTGATTGGTTTTATAGTTTGTGGAGAAGGTAAGTGCTCCTTTTTCTTCCAAAACATTTCCATGTTAGGTTCCTTGCTGGCAGATGCCCATTTCTGTGTTTTAACCCTTAGAACCTTCTTTTGTTTTGTCGGTGAAGTTTTAGGCACCCAAATCTGAATCAGTTTATCCTTAAGCTGTGCTTTTGGTACCCAAATTTTCTTGACTCCTTGCACGCTACTTGTAGCATTTGATTGTCGAGGGGATGGAGAAGATTGACTACTTCATGGTTTGGTCTGCTGATTGATTCTTTTCCATTCCTCCTTGCTTGGTGCAATTGGAACAATGAGTTGCCCTCCTTTAGGTGATAGCTTTAGCTGATTTGTATCCCAATCTGGTACTGCTTTGTATATTCGCATCCAGGGAATTTCAAGAATCATCGTCTCATTCATGTGTTCATCAAGTAAGCATAAAAATTGATGAGGACATGAACATCCATGTACTATCACGTTCAAGTTGACTACTCCCAATGTTGGAGTTGGGTTCTTGATGCATCCTTTGATTGTCATTATTCTTGGTGTCAATGCTTGACTTGTTTCCATCTTGTACGTGGAATAACTTACTACATTTACTCTAGCTCCTGTGTTGACCAAATCATTAGTGCTATGATTGTTGAGTTGTACTTTGATGCACAGGTCCATTCCATCTAACCAGTCATCATCTATTGAAATTGCATCTTCAGGTAATTCCCATTGTCGATCATCTATTTCTAGAGTGTTGATGGGAGTCGGTATCTATTTATTTTCGAGAGCAACTTTCTACTTGAGTACCCGAAGCCGAGCTTCCTCTTGGGCTTCATTAATAACCTTCTCTCATTTAATCTTCCTTTGCTTGGCTGCATCCATTCTTTCTAGCAATTCATTGGTTAGTGGAAAATTGTATTTCATTAAACAGCATCCACTAATCCAATTAGCCATTGGTTCACCATCTAGGGTGGACAATTTTACTGCTCCACTTGGAGATACATCTTCAATGATAAACGGTCCGTTTCCTTTTTTCTTAAACTTGGGAATGTGTTGCTTAAGGAAATAGACTAAAACTAAGTCCCCTTTCTTGAAGATTTTTGTGACTAAGTGGGAATCAAAAAACTCTTTTTGTTTCCGCTTTTGTGCATAGATATGAGCTACAGCAGTTAGCCTTCATCTGGCTTTTCCAAATCTTCAAGTCCTTTTGATAATTCATGTCCAGTCCGCTCAAGATTTTGTGCTACCCTTAATGTCGACAATAGAAATTCTATTGGAAGTATGGTATCAAGACCATAAACAAGGTTAAAGGGTGTAGCATTTAAAGCTGTTTTGAATGAAACTCGATAAGCCCATAGAGCAGCATGGAGATTCATTTCCCAATCTGTCCTTCTTGAACTAACCACTTTAGTCAGCACCGAGCTAAGAATTTTATTCGTATGCTCAGCTTGTTCGTTTGCTTGTGGATGATAGGGAGCTGATTTGCTATGGATGACTATAAACTCATTAAGCAAATACTCGATTATCTCATTGAGGAAATGAGTTCCCCGATCACTCACAATTTCTATTGGCAGTCCATATCTCATGAATACATACTCATATAAGAATGCAACAATGGTTTTGGCATCATTGTTTTAAGTTGCGGCCCACTTGGTCAAATAGTCCGTAGCTACAATGATATACTGAGCTTGGGTTCTATAAGCAGGTGGCTGTATTGGTCCAGCAAAATATATACCCCATTTTACGAAAGCTCTATCCCCTATGATTGGTCTTAAGGGCATGCTATCTACTCGTGTTGGCAGTTTTGCTCATTGACAAGCATCACCTTCGAACATATTCTTTGGCATCTGTAAAAAGTGTTGGCCACCATATGCCTACCATCAAGATTGCTCTTGTGGTGGTCTCACCAGAAAAGTGACCTCCAGCTAATCCAACATGTGCTTGTTCTATAATCGGAATATAAAGTGGTTTTCATTTGCAGAAAGACGTAAATGTTGATCTTTACCTCTCCAATACAATTGATTTCAAATAAGAGCATAGTCTCTTGCTTCAGTTTCAATTGCTCTTTGACGGCATTTACTCATTTTCCTCAGAAAATATTCGGCTCGATAAGTAAGTAACCAGATAATCACTCCACTCAAGAACAGGTAACATTTGAAACAATGTTACATGAGGTATGGGTGTTTGTTTTTGACATTGAGGGAAATGCTTTACAAAAGATCGTACATCTCTCCTTATAGTCAGCCAAAATACTCCAAGTCTCAAGATTCGTTGCATAGTTTGGTCTTCCGCAAAGTGAAGTCCTACTATGGTAACATGTGCTTGACTTAGGTATTGTTCCTTTTCTTCAGGATTAATGCATAAGATAAATACCCCGTCCCGATTTCTTATTTATAGCCTACCAACTAGTAAGTGATACATAGCCGATTGCTTGATTAATCTGATCGTGATAGGAAGTGGTATTTGTGAATCCACTTGAGCTATTGTCATCAATGAAACAATGTTTTCCGACCATCTAGGTATCATTTCCATGAAGAACAAATACGCATCTGGTAGATCATCGTCTACCCCTTTAGGTGATTCCTCTGAAACAATCCTTGACAAATGATCTGCTCGTTGATATGTAGTGTCTTTTTTTACAACCACAGTGAAATCAAATTCCAAAAGAATGATGAACCATCTCACTATTCTTCCTGTGTTGCATGGCTTGTTGACCATATACAACAAAGCTTCGTGGTCCACAAAGACCACTTGCTGGCTAATAGGTATGTCTATACTTTTTAATGGCATAGATCATTCCTAATCCTTCCCTTTCTGTGGTGGTGTAATTCTTTTCCGTCATGATTCAATTGTCGGCTAGCATAAGAAATAGGAAATTCAATTTTTCCATCTCCTGGTTGAGCTAGTATACAACCGATAGCAAAATTGGAAGCATCTAAATGTACGTGGAATAACTTATTCCAATTTGGTGCTTTAAATATTGGAGCTGAGGTGAGAGCTTGCTTAAGCTTCATGAAGGATTCTTCACATGCCTCGATCCATTCAAAGTGTGTAATGAAGCTATACATGGGTTTTGAAATTATAGCGTACATGTAGATGAATCGTCGATAATATCCACAATGTCCCATGAAGGCTAGTAGCCCCTTGATTGTTGTTGGTCAAGGAAAATCAGCAATGACATGAATTTTTTCAATATCCATAGATAAGCCATTTTTAGACACCATTAGGCAAAATTTGGACTCACAAAAGGGGCACTTTAAGGAGTTTGACTTTACCTCTTCTACCAAAACGGGCGGATGGATAAATTTTTGCAAACAAACTCCAAAGTTGATGGAGGTTTGACAGTTAGAATGTCCTCTTCAAGCTCTATCTATTGATATATAGCACGCCATGAGATTCCTCATATTTTAGAAGATTCTTTTTTTTTAAAGAATCTTCTAAAATATGAGGAATCTCATGGTGTGCTATATATCAGTAGATAGAGCTTGAAGAGGACATTCTAAGTGTCAAACCTCCACCAACTTTGGAGTTTGTTTGCAAAAATTTATCCATGCGCCCGTTTTGGTAGAGAGAGGTAAAGTCAAACTCCTTAAAGGGCCCCTCTGAGTCCAAATTTTGCCTAATGTATATGTCCAAGAATTTTTCTTTGTCTACCCATGAATGTGCACTTTTCGGGATTTAAGCAAATCCTATAAAGTCTACATTTTTTTAATACCTTTTTGAGGTGTTAAAAATGATCAGCCCGGATTGATGAATGTATGCATTGATGATCCATATATACTTCTAAGAATTTCCTAAGAAATTCTTTGAAGGCATGGCTCATCAACCTTTGAAATGTGGCTGGAGCATTAGTTAACCCAAACAGCATAACCTGATAGGCAAATATACTCCATTCTGTTGCAAAAGCAGTTTTATGATGACCTTTTAGGTCAACCAAAAGTTGATTGTATCCCGAAAAGCCGTCTCTAATGGTAGTTGCTTTCATCTTTTTGAGATTAACGCACACTTATAATTTTCCATTCATCTTGGGTACTATCACAATTGGAGACACCCAATCTGTGTGTTCAATTTCATAAATGAATTCGGGCTTCCTTTAGTTCTTCAATCTCTTCTTTTATCTTCCTGGAAAATGTTTTGTTATACGTGTATGGTCTTTGTCTACTTGGTTTCACATCATCTCTCATGGGTATGGTATGTTGACAGATTTATGGATCAACACCCTTGAGATCCTTGTAAAACCAAGCGAAGATATCTTGGTATTCCTTTAACAAGCTCAACAAGAGCTCTTCTTCTTCTTCTATTAGGTCATTTGCAATGTAAGCCGGTCTAGGCTCTTCTCCTGGTTCACCCAAGTTTATTCTTTTAGCATTTTCAGGTCCTTTGTAAGACTCGCCCTGTTTCCGTAGTTCCCTAATAGGTTGCTCGACTATGATTTTTCAATCTTGGAGCGTATACCTGTTGTAATGGGATGGTGTTAACATGCATTACATCCTTACGATCCTCTTCCGTGGTTTCCATTTCGGTTGTGTATATATCCTTTAGAGCTTTTTTCAACTCTTGATATTTTTGTTTCCGATCAACTTGAGTCATGAGTGGTTTTTTATCCTGTGATTTTGCTTGAGTACCCTTCCTTGTTTTTCTCGATGTTTGAGATATTTTTGAGTTTTTGTTTGAAGGATATCTGCCAGTGATTTTGTCCTTGACACAATCATTTGCATCTATCTACATCAGAAATTGTGTTTTGCTGGAGACTGATGGCATAGGTTGTGCTTTCACAATTTTGGTGTCTCTCTTTCGTCTATACCATTTTTGTCTTCTTGATTTCTCGTTTGGAAAGTCAAAAAACTTTTCCTCCCCTCCTTTAAAAAGTAGCCTAGCTCTCATATGCTCTTTTTCTGACACCGAATTTTTTTAGGTAGCTGAGTGTTCATCTAACTCATCTGTTGCATTGTAATAGAGGTCTCAAAAGACTTGTTGAGCTTTCATTAAGTCCTTGGGTTTCTCATCTTTGTATTCAATGTTGAGGATTGAAATCATTTAGATGGGAATTATGTCGTAGACATTCTCATTGCAAAATTGAGTGGGCATAGACATATTCATACATACATCCATTGTCACTAAAATTTGAGTCCACTCGAATGGCTCAAACAAATGCTCTGGAAAGGGTTCAAGTACATAGGCTTCATCTGTGCAGTCCCTTTCTAGGATACATTCTTCTCATCTTAAGCTTTTGTTTTCTAGGTCCACACATACAAATAGAAGTGTCTTTGTTGAACTAGGATAGAAGTTGAGTTTCAGCCGAAGAGACTGAATCAAACTCTTGGATGGGTGTTTTCAAGACATCTCTATAAGTGTGATCTTTTAGATTTACTCTTGTTATAGATCCCACTTGCTTCAAGTATAGATAATTGTTTTTCCAATCTTGGATAAGCTGTACCTGCCGCATGAAAGGTCTTCCCAATATGATTTCATAGTTGAGTTTTCTCTCAAAGTCTACTATGACAAAAGTGTGTTGATATTCAATTCCACAGGAATTGACTATCATCTTTTTAAGCAGCCCTAATGATCTCTCAATGTGCCCGCCGTCAGCCAACTCCAATTTCATTTGTGTTTGTCTAATGGATGGCTGTCCCCAGGATTCCCATACTGATTTAGTGGCTATGGCTATGCCAGCTACACTATCCAGTATTTCCATGGTTTCAATGTCATTATATTTCACTGAGAGGGTGGTGTTTCCTTCCTCTCCTTCATAATATTCTCCGACTTTTTTCATGGGAAGTGATCGAATCTCTTTTTTGTCCATTTTATTTTTTAAATTTTCCATTTTTTTGAATTAACCCCATTATCCCCACCTTCTCTTGGGTTTTCTATAAATCATTGCATAGGTATGGTTTGAGTTTTAACAATTTTCCCAAGGTAAGAGTGCATTGGATGGGTGTAGACATGATTGAATGAATGTTGTTTGAGCAGCTCTTTTTACTTGAGTGGTCTTGCACACAATGTATTCATCTTCGTTATCTCCCAAGTAAGAAGGTAATGTTTTCAAGGTCAATGGTTTCGACATTCTTGAAGCTTCCAATCCGCAATCCCCGTACAAAGATTGTACATCCATGTTCATACCAGAAGGTAGGTTATCCAACCAGACTTCCTCTATAAGAGCTGACTTTAGAGTTAGGCTCCCATCATTGATCTCTCTCACTTTTTTCCATAAGTGTCTTGGCCAGTCCTCCTCTACAAATGGAATTCTGTCTAAGGCATCTTCGTTGTCAGACACTATAGGATCTGGTTCATTTGATTGAAGATGGGGTTCTGCCACCACATGGGATTTTTCTTTAGTGTCTCTCACCACAAGCTCTTCACGTTTTGCGATACTTTCAAGCTTGGGTTTTTGTTTTTCCAGCATTTCTTGTGTGCTTCTTTGCTTTCTCCTTGATTTCTACCCGTTGTTTTTGTTTTCTCATCTCATATCTTTTGCTTCTACTCCTTTTGATTCTTTGAGAGGAAACTTTTCTATTTTCCAAATCATCAGAGGAGTTGTGTTTCTTTTTCTTGGCTTGGGCTCTAGTGATTACCTTGAGTGGAATAGTCGGTTCACTCTCTGATGAGCTACTAGGTATCACTTGGACTACGTTTACTACGGTTCTACCCTTGTTTAAAGGATTTTTTGGACAATCTTTCGGAAAGTGTCCTCCCTTTTTGCAACATTGTGTGCAATAGGCTTCAATTGGTTTGAGTTTTTTGTCAGGCTCTAAACATTCATTTTTCTAATGATCATCAACACCACAATTATGACAGTTTCCTGTTCTTGGCTTCATCATGGGTGTTACCATGGGAGGTTTGACACCTTGATTAGCTACATAATACATTGGTGCAAGCTCTGGTGGACCATAAGTCACCGTTTCTTTGATTGGTGGTGGATGTGGATTATACGAATCTCCTTCTACTATTAATGTAGAGGAATTAGGCTCTCCATAGGGTGTAACAGGCACTGATGATTGTTCATCTATGACTCCTTCAGAGTGCATGTACTTTACAGGCACTGCATTATGTCTTGGATACGAAGGTTGTTGTCCGAGCATAGGTTGAGGTCTTTTCATATCCATTGGTGGTTTTTGAGCTTGGGCCATATTAGGCTAATATCTGTACATGGGTTGTCCTAGTGGCCTCATGGGCACATACTCAACATTCCCATCATACTTTGGTCTAAAGTAGCACTTGTGGGTCTCATGGTTGGTTTCCTTCTAATGTCATTCCAAACCCCTTGAATTGAGTATGGAAATTGAATATACATTCCGGTCTTAGTACTTGGTTAAAGCTTGCTAAGTGGTTCTATGGATCCCCTGATCCACTGTATTTTCTGAACCATTTCAAAAAATTAGATGGTCTGACGTGTCTGTTTGTTCAACTCCCGATGTCCTCGCAGTCGGCCATGTTCGGAGTCCTCCAAACCAGTCTGTTCGAAATAGTGACTCATGTAGCCCTGGACTGGCCTTAGTGTCACCCGGTTTTCTATGTGATGAAGTGGTTTTTGGTTTCTTTACATTACTCTCAGATGATCTCTCACGGTGTTCATCTCTTGGAATTTTGTCTGGTCCTTGTCCCAATATCCAATCTCGTATGGAATACCCTTGGTATTTGGTTTGTTCTACCTCCTCAGGAGTCATCATAACAAAGTTTTTGTTATAACAATCCCTAAACAGGTAGGTTGGTAGGTCCATTGATCCTTTATCTTTAATTTTGAAGATATAGATAATCTTCATGGCCGTTAGTTGTTCAGGTTTGGCATGCGAAGTCCACAAAAGATCTTTTTATGTTTCTATCTTCCCAACAATATACCCCGATCCTAGGATTATCTGTACTAAATCGTTTCAAAGGCTTCAAGTCTACTTGATCATATCCCTGGAATTCTAAAGTTGGTGGTCCTTCCTTTGCTGAAATATCTAGGATTATGGTGTTTACTTCTAACCCCCATTTGTCTATCACGTTAGGGTTTTTGACTTGTAAATATGAGTTCCGTTTTGATCATGTACATTTTTCCTTGTTTGTTTTCCCTAAGCTCTTCTTTGAACTCAATACCATGGTCATCAATGCGAATAGCATACTCCTCGTTAGGGTCCAAGTAAACCTGGGCTCCATGGTAGTTAGTCTTGTAAAAAGATAGTATGCTTATAGCGCACTGTCATTATCGTTTCTGAGTGAGTCCAGTAAGAAGACATTTTGGATGTTGAATCTGAAAAAGTGTCTGAGACTTCTTCAAGAATTGTGTGCAAGGAATTGCCTTGATTCACGCTTTCTTCGGTGGATACTCTACTGGAGGTTTCTTCGAGTATGCCCCAATTTCCTAGTACACGACCAAATCTAAGGTTCATATAGACTTACGAAGTCCTGGATAGAGTACTCACCTTTGGATTGACTTGTCGTCAATTTCCACTTGATTCAATTGCAATTTTCTGTCAAACCACTGATTCCTCATCTGCAACCTGATTCCTGTACAAATTTGATCAAGTTAGCTATTCCTCTATAAAGATAGTAGAGTTTTTGCTAACTCTCGTGATTGGTCTATATGTGTCACTTCAAATCGAGCTATGGGAGTCAAAATTTGACTTTCAGATTCGACTTTAGCAAAAATTCAAAGGTTTGATCTACAACCTGGAAACTGAGTGTACCTATACCAATTTTGATCCGATTGAACCCAAAATTGCCCTGTGGCTTTATATTATGTTGGTATAACACTGTCTAAGTTCAAAAGTCAAAATTGATGTCTCTAGATAGCAGAAGTAAATAATTGAGATTATTTACTTTTGTCAGTTTTTGCACTTTTTGGATTGGTTTAGCAAGTATACAACTTGTTAATGTCTCTGGAAAAGTTTCAACAAGTTTGGACAAAATCTGATCAAGTTTATCAACTTTTTTGTGTCCGCAGACTCTGATTTTGAGAATCTATCTTAAGTCTCACTTTTGTGATCCAAATTTCACCAAAATTGATTTGTGAAGTCCACTTGGTATGCTTAACCTTGTGGTATACTCAAACTTGCAAATTTCTCAAGTTTTGAAGCAGATGTAAATAATCCCAATTATTTACTTTAGCTATATTTTTGCAACTTTTTTCCCCAACTTTGATACAGATCTGTTAAGCACCTTAAGTTAAGGTCACTAGCCAAGTTTCATCAAGTTTGGACAATTTCTGGTCAAATGATCATCAATTATCTGTCCGTAGACTAACTTTGCAATTTTAGTCACAATTTTCAATCGAATGATCCAAATCTTACCAAATTTGGTTTGTGGGCTTATTACAACATGTTAAAACTAGTGGTACGCTGACTTGGTCAAAAAACTTGAAAAATGGGGCAGATGTAAATAATCGTGATTATTTACTTCTGACAAATTTTTGGTCAACTGAGCTTGTACACGTGTTTATCACATCAACATAAGTCTACGAGTCAATTTTCAACAAGTTTGGACTAATTTTTCCCAAATTTACACTCAAGATTCAAAAACTCAATACAAACTTTAGTTTTTACCCAGTTTTTTGTCAGTTTAGTAATCCAAATCTCTTGGGCCTTTACAAAAGTTGTTGTATACATGCAATGAGTCAATGGTGTGAACCTTGGTCAATTTAGAGAAGAAAGTTAATAATTACGATTATTAACTTCAGGCTTGAAATGAACATTTTTTTGCAATTTTTTCAAAGACAGTATTTATATGAGCTATTTTAAGCCTATGAATAAAGTCAAAACTTAATTTGGCCTAAAATGTCAAGAAAAAGTAAATAATCTGAGTTTTGGTCAACTTTTGAAATTTTTACCTCGAAGTGTCTTTAAGCTTACCAACTGCTTTAGACAACTCTTAAGATTACTCTCTAGTCAGATTGAGTGGTTTCGAGTCTTTTCGAGCTATTTCTAGCCATAGACGTGAAATTTTGCAACTTCCAATAACAACTCACACTTGATTTTTTCGGAAGAGCAATGTTCTAAAATCCACCTCGGATCCTACTTACCCTAGTCCTAGATTCTCATACAATGGGGTTGTGGAAAGTGTCCACAAACACTCGTTTTCTTGTTTTTTTTGGTTTTCAAAGCCTTGATCTTAAGACTTGTCTCCTCTATCAATCATTCTCGAGATCCTAAACTATTTCTACAATCCTACAATCTTAAAGGCACTCAACAAGTACGATTGCTTCCAAGCTAACTCTACACAGCAAAAGACGAAAATCTTAAGCTATGCGGTTTCTAAAAGAAAGTTTTGAACTTTAAAAAAACCTAGAGGAAGTTAAAGGACAACTTCACAAGATGCTCGTGTTTTTCCCCCGTTTAGGTCTCTTCGTTCCCTGGCAGCGGTGCCAAATGTGGGATGTATGTCTAACCTCACCATCCTCTCTTATTGCAGTATTAGAGAGAACCACGATTAATTTGTCAAACCATGGGACGAAGCTGACTCGACTAGTGCATAGAGGCTACAAGAGGGTGTCAATCTCTCAAAAAACAACTAACAAATTGCATCTAACTCAAGCTACACTCAAGTGACTGAAATCACCAAAAGCCAATCGCTCATCGGCAAACAAATCACATCCGTTACAGCATCAAATGACATCCAAACGTAACAAAACTTCTAGGACATGTTTATAAGACCTAAGCACACATGCTTATGGTCTCAAATTCCACTTTAGGCCAAGTTCCAAAATCGTGATTATTAACAACAATGGATTTTTGACCTAGTCGTTTTTGACCCAGAATGCATCTAAATGCTTAGCACTGATGTCCCAATACCCCGCCTATGCTTAGTTTTCGATTTGAAAGTGTAAATTCCTAGTTATGATGAAATTAGGCCGTGGGTCGGCGACACTAAAAGCTACGAAATACTTTGAATTTTTTATGTCAATGCGTAGAGCTCTTACCGGTGGTTGCAATGCAACAAACATGCCTGCAATGTGACAACCGGGGAGGGAGTAGAAAGCGCAAGGAGTGAGTGCCGTTAGCTCACGCTGTGTATTTCTTATCCAAAAACTTATTAAAAACTTACAAAAATTGGCTTTTATACGTTAGCCAAGGTTTTTGGGTGGTCAAAACTAATAATCCAAAGCTCTACCAAAGCTGGGTAATGATTGGCTGATACACTCTGGAAGCTTGTAGCTCCGGCTCATTAATTACAGAGTTTATCCGAGAGAATAGGAGTTACAATATGCCCGACCTATCAAAATAATATATGTTTTACAAAGAGAACTCTGAAAAATGGTGTCGGTGTTAGCTTGCTACTAGAAGCCCCTCGAGCGCCAATTTGGAAAAAACCCTCTTTTAGAGGTTTTTAGCAATTTCTACCTCTTCGAGTGTCAGAAAAGGGCAAGTAGACATTTGATTTTTAGGTTTTTGAGTGTTTCCAACGCATAGGTGGTGTCAAAATCTTCAAGTTTTGACAGGAACTGATAGTTCTGTGATTTTTTGCATTTTAATGATGATACAAGCAACATTGAATGAGCGGCACCGGCCATGTGAAAAAGACACTCGCATTTAATAAAATAGTGACTGTTTTCACGGAGGATTGGATCATTGAATTCATGGATGAATTTTTTTTAATAATTTTGTTAATATAAGGCTTTTTTTCTACGTAAAGTTGGCTCTTGTCTCATTTGAGGATCTCTTTTTTCTCTCTCTACTAAAAGGCCCTCCAAAAGACCTCCACAATTTTCTAATGTACAAAGTTGGATTGGTGAGTCAGTTTATACAGTCTCCCAGGAGTCCACACTTGGATACGGCGAGGTGCACTTTGCACTATGTGAGTGCTACTTTAGATTATGCACTCTTCTATAGGGCTGATGTGGAGTTGCAACTCTATGGCTGCACAAATGGAAATTGGGCTGGTAGTACATGCGATCACAAGTCTACCAACAAATTCATGTTCTCACTTGGGAGTACTCTTATCACATGGAGAAACAAGAAGCAACCTATGGTTGCCCATTTGAGTACAGAGGCAAAGTATAGGGGTGCTACAGTTGCGACATGTGAGGTAGCATGGCTAGGCTTGCTACATCACCACTTTCGAGTACATGTACTGTAAGGGCCTTCTCCTAGCCCTTACGCAAGGCCAACACATCTAAGCCACCGACATAAAAGATGAAAAAAAAGAAAATGATAGAAATAATTTTTTTTTGGATAAAACTGTGGCTCAATTTAATCAGCAAAGTATACTCATGAGACACTTTCGTCTTATGCCATGGGAACATGGACATAACCATTGCATAGGAAATTAGCTTTTCATCTTGACAGAATTAACATAAAGAAAAGGATAAGATAAGGAAAAAGGAAAAAGAAAAAGACAAAGAAGAAAAGAGAAGATAAATATAAGGTGAGTAAGTAACTTGTTGAAAAAGTTTTAATACGTAAGATAAGTTATCAAAGAAAGATAAGTTATCAAGATAAGAAAGATAAGCTATCAAGATAAGTGAAAGCACTTATAAAAAATGTGCATAAAAAGAGGGATTCTCTTCTAATTTTTCACTTCTCTTCTTCATTTTTCTCGAGGTGAAAACTTGAGAGTAAGATTGAGAAAGCCATAGCCAAACCTCTTTCACACCTCTCTCTCTCTCTCTCTCTCTCTCTCTCTCTCTCACACACACACACACACACACACACACACACACACACACATCTGTCCAAGAGAATTCATGGCCAAAATCCTAATGAAATTTGTTAAAACTTAATCTTCTTCTTACACTACACTCTTTCTCTCCTCTCTCCTAATTCTCAATATTTCCATAGCTTGAATCCCCTTTGCCTCTTACCATTCTCTAATTCCAAGTAGCCAAATTGGTGGTATTCAAGCAAAGTGAAGAGCCAACTACATCCAAAGCAAGGAGAAGACTAGAACATACACACATCAAGATAATGTTTTCTTGTTCTTTATGCTATTGCATTTGCTTGAAAGTGATTTACTGTCATGCTTACAAAAATTTATGCTTAAGCATTATTTTTTCATAAGCAATCCTTTTGCTTGGGAAGAAGAAATAACTACTTAATTTTGTTGTTTCCCTCTAATTATGGTTTATTACTAATCATAATAATTATGTTGCTAATAACTAACCCCGATGTTATTTCAAGTTTTGTTGTTTCAAGTTCTCTAAATTACCAGACTATTATGGCATAGAGAGAGTAGAAAGCACTCTCTTTAACCATAGGCGACTGGATATCATACTTATATTTCAAGTTTCATTTTCTAGATTACAAGACTAATATGACATAGAGAGAGTAGAAAGCACTCTCTATGTTGGATGATGATTAATATCTATGCAAACCCTTAAACCCCGCCAAAAATATATTTTTTTAATTTTTAAGATGCACGAGGTAATTGCCACATAATCACGTGTAATTAAGTATTGAATTTTTTTGGAATTAACCATTTTATTCAGAGTGGCATTATAATTTACTCTAGAAAAAATGCGCTTATGAAAGGTTCACAAGTTTTTCTTTAAATTTAAGAAATAGAATTTTTCTTCTTTCAAAGAGAAAAAGAACATGCATGTAAGATTTGTTTAGTGATACCAATAAAGTTAAGACTAATTCTCTTGAGGAGAGTTAAGTTTTGAAGGGTAGCCCTATCTTAATCAAAGGAGTTTTTTCTTGGAAGTGGAAATTTCCTTCCAATTAAGGTTAGCCCCCCCTCTTATCAATTGGAAAGTCCCAAAACCATAAGCCTCTTCTAGTTACATAATTATTTCTCTACATGGTAGTAAAGGTATCCCTAAATCCCTTCTTGAAGAATAAGTTGTTAATCATTCATAAACTATTACATGAGCATTTTTCACTACACTAGCATGTCCACTCTTAGGAATATCGCATTTTCACTCTTATACTACCATGCATGGAAGGGTTTCACTCTTTCAAAAGCACTCAAAGGAAGTTTCTTGATTATTTGTCTCAAGATTGCAAGTTGGTGCATTCCAAAGTTTTGTGTTTACCAGGCATAGATCATACCAAAGCAAAAATCATTGTAGAAAGCATATGCATTGTTCATTTCAAGTATTTCTCCTTTCAAGTCTGTTTTGCAAATTCAAAGGGGGGAGTAAGGGGATAGCTTCATGGATGTCGTGACCATTTTGCTTGAACATAAACATCCCATCGCTTCCATGGAGGTGATCCATGGATGTCAAATGATACAAAGGGACCAAAATAGGATTCACCAAAGTCGGGATTAACTTGAAACTTACGTCGTGACAACACTTTAAACTCCCAAGAGACTCGTTGTATTTCTTAAGGTCTTGTTTGATTAAAAATTAAAATGAAGTAGTAAGTAAGAGATTATAACTCAAAGAACTTAATCTAAATTTAAATAGGATTAAAACTTTATTGAGAAGATTTGATGCGGATACCCCTAGAATAGCTTAGAAGATTTGAGTGTGAACTTTGTCTTACATGCTTGGAAAAGGCCGGCACAGGTGTTTACCTGTGGGATACAACGAGGGATGGTACTTTTTGTCTAGGATTGATAATTGTTGGTCTATGTTTTGAGCTCGTGTTCATTCACTACCCTAGTAATGGGATTGAATGGGAGTGTGTCTCAGTCGGGTGATAGGGACCCGAGGATGCGTCTGGAAATCCGCCTAATATGGGTAGGCTTGATGCCGATAGAAAAGGGAGGAAGAAAAATTGGATCCATGAAGAGATCAAGATAAGGGAGGAGGATATGATTGCAGGATGTGATTTAATCAATTAAGGAAATCTTCTAATTGTTTGGTAAAAAGGAACCTTGGAAAGGATAGGAACCTAAGTGCAGGACTATTCCGCGATTTTGCTCATCATTCGGACCTTTTCTCTGCTCCTTGGATTATTGATTCAATAGGAATTAGGAATATATTATTTTTGTAAGCCTTTCCCACACAAGATAAAGAAAAATAAGAATTGAAAATTTGTGTATAGGCACCGCCTCCACACTTGGTGGAGGAGACATGATATCCAAGTCCTCGGATGAGGATAGGGATATGCCTGGAGGAGGATATGTGATTTCTTGAAAGATAACTAGATAATTTTACTAATAATAAAGAAAAAAGAAAGTAAAATATTTTAAAAAGGAAAAAGGAGAAACAACTTGATAAATGCACACTTGCAAGGGTATGCAACAGTTTGCATACTGCTTTCAAATGCTTGAAATGTATTCTTGGTTTGACATGTTTTGGAATACGTTTTTCTAGTATCATAGTACTACCTTCGGAAGGTGCATTTACTAAACAGTGGGTGGGTTAATTTGTTGGCTGGAAATTTGAACCCAGATTTTTGTTGTCCATTAAGTTAAGATCTAGGGAAAAGGAACCTGATCTACAGAGTGGGGATCGAACCTGGGAACGAGGGATTGTGTAATTAGTAAATACACTCATCTTAGGGGAACGTACTGATGGCTATGCTCGATCATAGATAAGAAAAAGAGTCAGCGACCTTGAACCAAGGATGAATTGGAGGATTCCCACCAGTTGACCCTAGAAGGTTGAGTTCACATTTAGTCTAATGACTTCAACTGGAAATTTCAAAGCAGTAAGGAAAAATATTTCAAGGTTAAGGTTTTGTAATAGAAAAGTGAATGTTATCAGCCCCTTGAGTTGGCATCAAAAAGCGGGAGGATTTCTGTCTTGGTGTTGGTCTCAAGCAAGAGGGATGTTTGAAATCATGGTGTATCCATTTGGAGATGGTGCAGTCGACAGTCCCTAGCATGGCCCTCACAGTTACGAAGGCCGATTGTCATATACCGCGACAACCTTAGCAGGGCAATAGATGAGCAGGTTACCAACTTCTTCACGAAGGCCCTTGGAGCAGAGAAGCTACAACAGGTTTGAGTGATGCTTGCCATACGAGAGATGACATTGCGCTTGAGGGGGAGCGTTGAGATGTGAATCTCAACATGTACATCTCCTGGATGACTACCACCGACATCCATCATTACTGGTGTGCCTTGGTGGATAAACATATCTTTGCCAGTGATACTATAGCTATACTACACCAAGCTGGCTACCTATCAAAGTGATGGCACGATTATTTACTCACCTCACTCACTAGTGGTTTACACTAGACCATTGTACTACTTTTCACTTTATGCTGTATTTTCCACTTATGTTTTGTAGACCTCTTATCTTGAGTTCATGAAGAAGAAGAAGTACAGTCTCTTTGTCTCCATCTTTGTGTGTATGTGTACGTGTGTGTGTGTGCTTTCAAGAGCTCAAGCTCTCTCTCCTTGTCTATCTCTTAACAATCAAAACTCATTCCACTCTCCCAAGGGTGGATGAGCTATTTGAGCAACTTAACACTAGTCCTCTAATTGGACACTAAAGTGTTGTAAGACACTAAAATGTCATGCAAACACATTAAAGTGCTTGATTTTTTTAGGAAGGGTACATTTAGCATGAATGAATAGAAAACTAGCCTTGGTTGTCTATCCACAATTGAAAAAGCACCCCAAATTTTTTTTAAAGCCAAAAAACCGCCTAATTCGCTTGTAAATAATGCATTTTTTGGCGAGTTTTTTTAAATTGCATGGCTTTGGCTATGGAGCCTTGGAAGGGAAGAAGGTTGGAAAAATCCAAGCCATCCGATGGGCAAGGCAATTGAAGAGCTCATATTGAATCCAAGAATTAACACAAAAGGGTAGGGCCTATCTCTGAAATGGATGCGTGTCACTACAGAGGCAAAAAATGCTCTCAAAAAAGACTTCTTAAGAAGTAGGAAAAACTAGTGCGTAGGTGCGTTGTTTGCTGTGGATTCAAGGCAGCACATGGCAAGCTCACGTCCCCTCTCCTCATGGAGGAACCTGCACTAGGTTCTAAGTTGACCTCTCTGCAATTTTTCACAGCTTTTTAAGAGCAGCTGCTCTATCCAGGCACGGAGTTTGGGCTTGCATGGGCAAAGAAGACCCATCCTCTCAATTGGGAAGAGATGTGCTATCAAGGAAAAATCATATCATTTAATGCATCAAAAAGGTTGTTCAACCTGTGTCTTTGAAGGTGACTCCATTGCCTACTTGCTATCATGGGAGTCCTTGAGAATACATCTTGTTTCAATTATAGATGCAAGCATGGATATGCATCACTAATGCATTGTACATGAGATTGCAAATGTGGATGATGAGTTCACTTTGCGAGTCACTTTGATAGAGTTTTTGGCATCACAAAAGAGATATGCTCTTAATGTAAGGTCAAATGTAATTCCAAAAGTGGACATGACACTTGCGTTTGATGCCGTTGAAATTCCTTTTGAGAATGCTCCTATGATCCATGTGATGGTGACGGGAGCAAAGTGAACCCCAAACCCCGACGGCCTCTAAAACACCGGGGACCGAATGGCGTGCCTCGAGCCTGTCATGGTAAAGAAAACAGGGGGCACCACCTAGCTTCAGCGGCTAGGACGCAAACAACACACCACCATTACAAAGTTTTCATCCAAGAGAGATGGATGCTTGGGAGTAATGATGAAGAGGAAAGGGAATGAGATCGAGAGAGAGAGAGAGAGAGAGAGAGAGAGAGAGAGAGAGGGAGGGGGTATAGCGGCTTAGTACTTAGGCACGACAAAAGGATGGCGAATCTGCACACCCTTCACACATACACAAGCTCACTCCAAACACAAGACTAGGTGGAGATTCCGCACACCTCACATGGGCAAAACATTGCAAGAAAACATACTCACAAAACCTCAAGCTTTATTTAGAGAATAAGGCGATGAAATGGGAGCATAGGGTAGGGGAATGAGAAGGGAGAGCTTGGTAGAGCACATGGCGGATAGGTGGGAGTTGATGGCGAAGACTCGCACGAAGGTTATGGCCATCATACTTCATTTAGTTTCCCTTCATCTTCCATAGCCCAAGGGTGTAGAGGTCATGCTCAAGATGAGCATGGTGATTGCGGTGATGGTGATGGTGTGGGTGTGTGTGTGTGCACTAGGCACACACAGTGCATAGTGTACTCTTTGGTGATGGTGTGTGTGTGTAGTGTGATGGTGACCCCTCTTTATATAGGGGAGGAGGGGGGAGAAATTCTAGAATTTAGAAATGAAGAAATCATTATCTACATAGGCCATGTGACTGTGGGCCCCACTTGTCTGGCTGTGTGTATATGTGCCAGAACAGCAGTCTTATGAGAGAGAGACTAAGAGAGAGAGATGGGTTGATGAAAAAAAGTGAGAGGTGACATGGAGAATAAAGTAATTACAAGAGGGGAGTGTGTTCAGAGGTGAATCTGTGTGCAGATGTGTGTGAACACAAGAAAAATCAGGTAACCACCGGGTGGGGATGGGTCTGTGGGCACCTTTTTCAGTGAAACTGAGTGTGTGTGAGTGTGGGGGAGGTTATTTAGCTACAAGACAAGAGACATGGCACCCTTTAGAGAGAGAGGGGGGTATTTGGGTCATGGGATATGATAGGGGAGAGAAAGAGGGGGTGGGGTATACTATTTTGGAAGATAGGGTAAGTTGCATGTGAGTTAGGGTGCATTATTGGTGAGTTATAATGCATTATTGGTGAGAGGTGGGGTAGCTTGAGGGGAGAGAGAAAGGAGAAAGGACAAGGGGAAGAGAGAGGGGGTTGACCTTTTGAGTGGAGGAGAGAAAAAGGGACACCCGACGGGGCAACAGTGAAGAAAAAGGAGGCAAGGTGGGGATGGGCTACCCCGCAGGCATGAGGTGGCCTATTTTACCTTTCTTATATATTTACATAATCATACTTTATTTTTTTTCTTACTTTTTCCAATGCCTTTTATCACTCCCTCCCTAGAGGGGGTTTTCATGGGGTGGGGACGAGAGAAGAGGGGTATGGGAGCTTGGCTTGTGAAAAGCCCCCATCATTAGCCCTCCCCTTTTGGCTAGAGGCATTCATGTCTCTAGCTCATCTGTTTGATCATTATCGTCGGAGGTGGCGGCTGATGGTGTGTCCTCATCTGGAATGTCAATTGGTGGAGCCTGGTCAAATCGAAGAAAATAAGGTTTAAGTCGCCAACCATTTACCCTGGTTTTATGAAGTTTTCCATGAGCCTCCATAAGCTGGTAGCTTCCATTGGCATACTTTTTCGTGATGATGAAAGGGCCTTCCCATCGGAGCAGGAGTTTCTTATCCTTGCACGTGTCGAAGCGATTGTCGTAGCGGAGCACCAACATTCCTTTCTTCAATTCTTTTTTCCAGAGATGCTCGTTAAAGCTAAGCCGTCTATGCTCAGCTTGTGCTGCATAATAATTTATTGCTTCTTCTCTGTCCAGCTGCAGTCTTTCCAAGTTGATGATGTGATCTCTCAAATGCATGTTGGGTTGTTGAAGTTGGCTTGCCATTACTCTGAGACTTTGTAGTTGCACTTCAATGGGCAAGATTGCTTCCTTACCAAATACTAGATGATACGGTGTGAATCCCAAAGATGTATGAAATGAAGTTCTGTAGGCCCATAAAGCTGGTAGTAGATACTTATCCCAGTCTCCGGGATGATTTTTTACCTGCTTGGTAATAATTTTAGAAACCATTCCATTTACCTTTTCAACTAGGCCATTACATTGAGGGTAATATGGTGAAGAGTGCCTCCTTGTAATGCCCAGTTTCTGCATTAATTCTCCTACCAAGTCTGCTCTGAAACCTGGCCCTCTATCAGAGATGATCTCTAAAGGTGTGCCAAACCTACAGCATACGTGCTCGTAGATAAATTTAGCTACCTCTACCGCTGTGATTCTAGTGGTGGCTGTAGCCTCTGCCCATCTAGTCATGTAGTCCACCCCCATGATAGTGTAGAATTTTCCTGATTTGGCCCTAGGTAATGGCCCAATGGCATCGATACCCCATTTTTCAAATGGGCCATATGAGAGAATAGGTGTCTGTGGTTCATGCATAAGTGATCTAGTGCCGGCCTTTTGACACAACTTACATGTTTTGCACCAGTGGTGTACATCACGGTTGAGGCTAGGCCATATGAAGCCTGCTTGCAAGATTTTCCTACTTGTTATGTCTAGGGCAAAGTGACCACCACAAACCCCGTCCTAACAGCTAGCAATTACTCCCATGATTTCGTGAGAGAGAGGGACCTTCCTCAGTATTTGGTCCTTACCCTTACAGTACAAACCATCATTGATGAGTCGATACCTTGTGGCTTTCCGCGTCAGCCATTGCTTCTGTCCCTTTGTTAAATCTGATGGGAATTCCCCTGTTTCCAAAAAATGCATGATGTCAGGCAAGGAATCACTGCCTTAAAATAGAGGGAGCTTTAGTTTTATTGCTCCAACCACCACTTCCTGTAGTCTTTCACTTGCTAGGGCATCTGCTTCTTGGTTTTGAGCCCTTGGGATATGGTGTATTTGAACTTCTTCAAACTTACCCAACAAGGTTTTTTACACCATTTAAGTGAGTCCTTAAACTAGGATTCTTGCATGTCCATGCTCCATTTACTTGCCTTACCAGAAGTAGAGCATCCCCAAATACATTAAGGCGTTGTACACCTTGCGATACGCACCATTGTAGACCCTTGGTTAGTGCTGCATACTCAGCTTCATTGCTAGAATGTGAATCTAACAATTGGCCCAACGAAAATACCTTTGTCCCTTTGTCATCAAAGACCACTATGCCTGCAGCTGCTTTGTCGGACGCTCGCTTGTAGGCTCCATCAAAGTAGAGAGAGTATGCTCCTTCTACCATCGATGGTACTGGAGGTAATCGGACTTCTCCTTCCTTAGATTTATTCTCCTTCCTTTCAAAGACTTGGTAGGTCATGAGTCCCCCCAAACTTGCCCTTGTCGTGCTTTCTACTTGTACTGTGTAGTCAAACTCTTGCAGACGAACTAGCCATTTAGTAATTCTAGCAGACACATCCATGTGTTGTACAACATAGGGAAATATTTCATCCATGGTTAGAATCACAAATTGCTTACGCAGCAAATATGACCTAAACTTTGTAGTTGCAAATCTAAGAGCTAGGACTAAGTGTTCCACATGGGTGAAACCTTTCTCTCCTGCTGTCATCATTCGACTAGAGAAGTAGATTGGCCTCATGAAAGATGTCGTCGTATCCTTTTGGAGTATCACAGCCCCCAATGAGTCATCACCAACACTTGAGGTGACATAGAATTTTTAATCCCACTTAGGTGGTGAGATAGTTGGTAGAGTGGCTAAGACCTCCTTTACCTTGTTGTAGAGATGTTCGCTTTCCTCGTCCCAAGTGAAAGTTGATCTTTGAGTGAGTTGTTGCAGTGGTAGAACAAGTTGTGATAGTAGATGTATGAATCTACTTAAGTACCTCACCTTCTGTAGAAAAGATACCAGCTGACGTGCATTCGTTGGTGAAGGTAGGGCTATGAGTGCAAAAACCTTACTTGGGTCAGTGTTGATACCTTTTGCTGAAATTTCATGGCCTAGTAGAATGACTTTACTCTCCCCAATGTGGCATTTATCCACATTTAATTTCCCACCTAGGCTCTGCAACCTGGCCAAACCTTCAGTTACCTTTTCTAAATGTGAAATACGGGAGCTATATATACAAAAATCATTAATGAACACTCTTATGGATGTTCCAAAGAACGGTTGAAAAACATATGTGACATATCTTTGGAATGTGGCAGTTGCATTTGTGAGACCAAATGGCATAACCCTGTATGCAAAACAACCCCATGGCGTGATAAAAGTGGTTTTTTAGCTGATCTTCCAAGGCTATGCGTATTTGAAAGTATCCAGAATAACCATCATAGACGGTATAGCATTCAAAACCCGCTACTTCATTCAGAATTTCATCCAAGAAAGGGAGAGGAAAGTGGTCTCTCTTTGTAGCTGCATTTAGTGGTTTGTAGTCAACACAGACCCTCCACTTACCATTCTTTTTAGGCGTCACCACTACAGGTGACACCCATTCTGAGTTTTCTATAGGATAGATGAATCCCGCCTCCAGCAGTTTCCTTACCTTGGCCAAGAGTGCCTTTTCTTGTACGACCCCCAATCGTCGTAGCTTTTTCACAACTGGTTTTACCCCTTCCTTCAGCTTAATATGATGTTCCACCACTGTAATGCCTGTGATTCTTTCATAGTTGTCAATGAACAGGTTAGGAAATCCCATCAACATTTGCAAAAAACTATCTTTCTCCTCAAGTGTTAATTCCGTAGACAACATACCCTTCAACCTACTTCCTCCTAGGCCAGGTGATTTGCTCTCCTCTTCATTGGGTTGCCATTTTGGTGATGGATCACCAGTTGTGCTTACCCTTTGTGGATCCTTCATAATGATACCCATCACATCAATGGAACTGTCACTTTCGTCGGTGGATATGGTCTCCTCCTCAGAACTGGAAGATTCGCTAGTGGTTTCATCTGTCGATGTTTCCAGATTCATTTGCTTCTGCTTGCCAATCCTCATGTCGTAGTAGATTGTCTCCCCTTTCTTACCGGTCATGCGTAGAAGGCCAGTACCCCAGTCCTGTTTTTCCTTCATGGCCATCAACCATGGCCTTCCCAAAATTAGTGTATAGCCCTCCCCCTTAGTAGGCATTACAAAAACATCTACCTCTACCTCAGTGTTGAAAGCTTTGATTTTCACGGCACTTACCTCACCCACACACTTTACTTTTGCGTTGTTTGCCATCTTTGCTTTGCATGGAGAAGGCATGTCAACCTCGAGCCCTAATCGAAGCATCATAGCTTCGCTCATTACACAGATTTGTGCACCTCCATCAATGTAGGTGTTTCCAACCCTCTTTCCTTTTATGTTTACGTCGACAATTGGAAGAATTTCATCCATGTTGCATCCCGAAATTGCTCCGGCTACCGTTGTTTTGGAGCGTCTTGTACTTACCATTTTAGACCATTGTCGCCTTACTTTAGGTACAAGATGTAGCAGCTGTGGCCATGTAATCTTCGGTCCTTGCTCTGCCACATCCAATGTTAGATCATAGGACTTAAAACTTTCCCCTAGCTGGAAGTCGGTGATGCCCAATTTCCATCGTGGTCTGGATGGCCTCTTGCTAGTTTCTCCTCTCATGCTTCTCTCATCATCTGATTGTGTAGCCTTCTCCCTCCTAGCTCTTTTCACAGTCATGGCCTCAAGTGGTTCTAAAAAGGTTACCTTCTTCTTACCCTTGTCCCTCTCCTTTGCTCTAGGTGGATCCACTACTACGGCTTTTCCTTTCTCTTCTAGCCTTATGATGTTTACAGGGCGATCAGGTGGTGGGGCTGGTGGAAGGGGTGGAATGGATGCTTGTAGTGGTGTCTAGGGTGGACGTAGAATTTGTGTTGGTGGGGTTGGTGCTCGGGGTGGGGGTGTTCTTTCTCTAGGGGGTGACAACTAGTTCCTCCTACCTCCTCTATTATAGTTTTATCGTGGTTTGGGACAGTAGTACATACCGTGACCGTCTTCTCCGCAGTTGTAGCAATGATACTCCCTGTTTTGTTGTCGTGCTCTTCCAGGGTCTTGATCTCGTTCTTGACTCCTCCCTTGTTGTATTAAGTGGACAGACAAATTCTGCAGTTGGTCAGTAATATGGGCCAACATATCTTGTTGGTCATGTCTTATCCCAAGAGCCGGTGGTGGTGGTGGAATGGTGGTTGTCGTAGTTGCTGGTCGACATGATGTTGCTATTTCTGTTGACTCTGTTTCTTTGGCTTTCATTCGCAGCTTCTTGTCCTTAAGGCGAGCAATCTCAACGGCTAACTCGTACGTAGCCGGGAATCTACCTTTCACCTTCTCCTTGAGAAGCGGCCATAACCCATGCGTGAACCGATATTTTTTTAGGAAATCGGGTGCAGCTTCCCCCCTTGCCAGTGACTCAACCCACCGTTCCCACAAATCCACAAATTTGGACTCATAGGTGGCATATTCTAAAAGACCCTCCTGCTTCAAGTCTCTCAACTTGTCCCACAACTTTTCTGAAGTGGTACCTCCCCCAAAGTGCCTCTTAAAAGCGGTTTTTAAGGGTTCCCAGTCATCCTTGGTTGCTTGTGGAAGTGCACTGTACCATGATCTAGCTTCTAGCTTCATGAGATGCTTAAAGATTCTAACCCGGGATTCATCTGTATCTTTGTTGCTCACTACACGTGCTACTTCAAAGTCATCTAGGAAGTCTGTTACCAAATCCTCCCCCCTCTTTCCTTTAAATGTTGGAAATGCTACACTTGCCATGATTACTGAGAGAGAGCTAGAAAGACACACTGCTTAACTTGCAAAAGTTTTTTTCTTCTTTACAAGGAGGCGTGTATACCCTCTTATACTAGGACATAGATTAAAACTTCAAACGGTACATTGCCTTGTACCAAAGGTAGGACAAATGGTTGATCTGATGCCAGAACCTCAAAAAATCGCTCCCCACCCAGCATGGTGTCAATGACGTGCTGGTAGTGAGCCTTCAAATCCAGTATTACCTTGATTGAGCGTACACGTGTTGGTATGTGTGATCTGTCTTGAGGTAGGTTGTAAAGATTCATGTGAAGCTTAGAGGTGCTTAGTCACTGTCCAAGCATGTGGGAGAGGGTGGTGTTCTTTCTTGAAACAAACTCAGTAGATCCCTAGTTTCTCTAGTGAGAGTGTGAGCCAATGATTCCGTTATCTGTGCTGCAGCATCAGGTGCGACTTGAAAACTGACTGTGATAATTACCTCGGTGACTTGAGTTACCCGATTCTCAAAGTAGAATAGTGTTGATTCTCTATTGTGTAGAGATCCTTCCATTTTTTTGTTGTGGGTTGGTTGTAGGTTGCGGACATGGTTTCGACCTTCTCCTTCTTCTTCTTGGCACTTGGCCTATGTATATCCACTGGGTTTGGCATGTTGGTTGACTCTCCCACTGCAAATCGATTACCGTTACGCTTGGCACTCGAGCTTCGATGGAGATGCGGAGTTCGTCTAGTTGTGCTTGGAGCTCTTCTTCTTCTGTCGTCCAACTAGCAAATCCTGCTAGCCATTCATCCATTCACAATAGTTTAGGGGTTTCAGTCTTGTAAACTGAAGGGTTTCATGAAAAGATCCTCGGTGGGGGCACCAAATGACGGGAGCAAAGCGAACCCCGAACCCTGACGGCCTCTAAAACACCGGGGACCGAATGGCGCGCCTCGATCCTGTCATGGTAAAGCAAACAGGGGGTACCACCTAGCTTCAGCGGCTAGGACGCAAACAACACACCACCATAACAAAGTTTTCATCCAAGAGAGATGGATGCTTGGGAGTAATGATGAAGAGGAAAGGGAATGAGATCAAGTGAGAGAGAGAGAGAGAGAGAGGGAGAGAGAGAGAGAGAGAGAGAGTGAGGGAGGGGGTATAGCGGCTTAGTACTTAGGCACCACAAAAGGATGGCGAATCCGCACACCTTCACACATACACAAGCTCACTCCAAACACAAGACTAGGTGGCGATTCCGCACACCTCACATGGGCAAAACATTGCAAGAAAACATACTCACAAAATTTCAAGCTTTATTTAGAGAATAAGACGATGAAATGGGAGCATAGGGTAGGGGAATGAGAAGGGAGAGCGTGGTAGAGCACATGGTGGATAGGTGGGAGTTGATGGCAAAGACTCGCAAGAGGGTTATGGCCATCATCCTTCATTTAGTTTCCCTTCATCTTCCATAGCCCAAGGGTGTAGAGGTCATGCTCAAGACGAGCATGGTGATTGCGGTGATGGTGATGGTGTGGGTGTGTGTGTGTGCACTTCGCACACACAGTGCATAGTGTACTCTTTGGTGATGGTGTGTGTGTGTAGTGTGATGGTGACCCCTCTTTATATAGGGGAGGAGGGGGCAGAAATTCTAGAATTTAGAAATGAAGAAATCATTATCTACATAGGCCATGTGACTGTGGGCCCCACTTGTCTGGCTGTGTGTATATGTGCCAGAACAGCAGTCTTATGAGAGAGAGACTAAGAGAGAGAGATGGGTTGATGAAAAAAAGTGAGAGGTGACATGGAGAATAAAGTAATTACAAGAGGGGAGTGTGTTCAGAGGTGAATCTGTGTGCAGATGTGTGTGAACACAAGAAAAATCAGGTAACCACCGGGTGGGGATGGGTCTGTGGGCACCTTTTTCAGTGAAACTGAGTGTGTGTGAGTGTGGGGGAGGTTATTTAGCTACAAGACAAGAGACATGGCGCCCTTTAGAGAGAGAGGGGGGTATTTGGGTCATGGGATATGATAGGAGAGAGAAAGAGGGGGTGGGATATACTATTTTGGAAGATAGGGTAAGTTGCATGTGAGTTAGGGTGCATTATTGGTGAGTTATAATGCATTACTGGTGAGAGGTGGGGTATCTTGAGGGGAGAGAGAAAGGAGAAAGGACAAGGGGAAGAGAGAGGGGGTTGACCTTTTGAGTGGAGGAGAGGAAAAGGGACACCCGACGGGGCAACAGTGAAGAAAAAGGAGGCAAGGTGGGTGGGCTACCCTGCAGGCATGAGGTGGCCTATTTTACCTTTCTTATATATTTACATAATCATACTTTATTTTTTTTCTTACTTTTTCCAATGCCTTTTATCACTCCCTCCCTAAGAGGGGGTTTTCATGGGGTGGGGACGAGAGAAGAGGGGTATGGGAGCTTGGCTTGTGAAAAGCCCCCATCAATGGATACTATGGATGATGCATTGAACTCTGATGTTGTGAATATACATGAAAAATATATGGCTATGGATGTTTTGCGTGTGTCTCCAATTGCTTCTATTGCAAGCATGCCTCTTGTTGGAGTGCCTATTGTGGTCTCTGTAGTTGCTACGAGAGGTTGACCTCCTAAGAAGAAGATTGTGGGTACAGGCTGACCAAGGGAAATACATGCAAAAGAATGTTTTTGTAGTCATGTGGATGCAACTAATTTGAATGCCTCTACATTTGGTACTAGCTTTCATGCCAATGTAGGTGTTGATTTTTTTGGTGATGAGAGTCTTGTAAGACATTATGATGTTGGAGCTATGGAAAAGTGATAATGCTCATGCTGAGAGAAGTCATGCTCACAAGAAGGGGAAGAAGATTCTCAAGAACTGGGAACTTCAAAAAGCATGCTGTAAAAAAGGGTCGACTTGTGGATGTTATGAAAGGTGGTGATGATTCTAGAAATGAGCATGCATTTGTGAGTGAGGAAGAAGAGTGTGAAGATTTGGAGACAAAAGGACCTGTCTTACGAGATTCTAATGATGAGGGTGATTGGTCAAATGTAAGCTTTCCATCTTGGAAGAGTGGTGATAAAATGCATGTGGATCTTGAAGGAAATTTTAAGAGATTACCATCATATGTAGATATTGTGGGTCCAGACTTGGGACAAGTTCCAAGAGAGTTTATAGAGATTCATCTTTTTTGGCTCTATATCCTCTTGATTTGGTAGACACTATTTGTGACTGAGACAAATATATATGAAATGGAAACACCTGAAAAGTTTTTGGCAAAGCATAAGCAACTTAAAAATGGAATGCATTAGATAGAAATTCATTCTTGTGGTTTTTGGGAGTGTCTGTTGGTATGGCCTTCCAATTTATGCCAGACAAAAATTGTTATTGGAAATGAGATGCTTGCGATGTTGTCCAGTATCCTAACTATGCGGAGAAGATGGGGCAAATGGAATATCAACAAATAAAGTGTTTTTTGCATGTATGAGATAACTTAGAATGGCCTCTTGTAAAGGGAACTAGAGAGTACAAGCTATGGTTGGTTTTGTCATTGGAAGAGAGGTTGAATTCCACTTTTCAATTGCACCAAAATTGTGGAATGAATGTAACTGTTGATGAGAGAATAATTCCATCTAAATGTCAGTTGAATCCTTGTTGGGTCTATAATCCTAAGAAGCCGCACAGGTTTGGAGTGCAATTGTGGAATTTATGTGACTCAAAAACTGGTTACAATTACTCTTTTTGTATTTATGACAACTTGCCATGTCCTAAGTTGTCGTGTCATGTTGTGTCTACACTTGTTGCAGACTTGAAGCAAAGAGGTCATCGTTTTTTTTATATCGATGGTTTACATTAGTGAATCTATTGTTGCACTTGATGTCTAAGGGCTATGGAGACACATGTACATATATGAACAAAGTAGCTTAATCTCTTTGAATCTGAGTGGACAATTATGCTCTACCTTTGCTACTCTCTAAGAAACTATCTTCTAAAAGGTTTGCTATTTTATAAGAAAATTCAATAAAGTTTCTCAATACGAAAAAGATACGAGCCTCTATTGCTTGTTAGTTTAGCAATAAATAAATAGTGATCAAGAATTAACTAAAAAAGATTATCTTTTCTTTCTAGTATGTTAGCACGATTCAGGAAAAAGCTAAATTAATTAGAATCTCTAAGAGATTCTCTTTATCCTTAAAGGAAGAGAGAAGTTTGACACCTCCTTGAGGCTCATTGATGATTGGTTCCCATGCTGACAGTCCCTCTCTCTCTCTCTCTCTCTCTCTCTCTCTCTCTCTCTCTCTCTCTCTCTCTCTCTCTCTCTCTCTCTCTCTCTCTCTCTCTCTCTCTCTCTCTCTCTCTTTGCATGAAAAATGTGGCTTAGCTTGTAGAGTTTTATCAAGCTCATCTATGCCCCCGCCTCCCCCCTCCCCCCCCCCCCCCCCCCCCCCCCTCTCTCTCTATCTCTCCCTCTCTCTGTGTGTAGTCATCTCCACCTCTCTCTCTATAGTCATCTCTACCTCTCTTTCTGGATTCAAGGTCACACACCCTTATAATCTCCTTGATTTTTTAGGAAATAATGAATAAATTGGGGAGGGAGGAGGGGATCCCATGTGTTGAACCTGGGGTTTTTGTGGGGGCAGATCACGACCAAGTAGCGCCTCTTCTATGTTGATGGCAGTGGAGAGCTATCAAGAAAAGGGCATGAAAATTTTGAAGGGTGAGAGGGGAGTCGATGATAGCTAACATGGATTTTTCCTTTGGAGGGGAGGTATCTTGATAATGCATTACTTTTTGAAAAAAAAATTCCAGTATGGAGGCATGTAATTTCTTTATAGTTTGATCTATCAATGTTGCTACCTGATCACTGGTCACTACAAAACATGTTGGGGAAAAGATGGCATGCCTCTTACCATTGTCGGACAAGTCAGAGATGACCAACCGCCCATTACTTTTGTACACACTTTATTCTTTACTAGAAAAAAAATTAAGGGGCTCTCTCACACACATAGTGTTAAGCTTGCTCCACCCACACACTATGTAATCTCTCTCTCCCCTTTTCACTCTCCTCACACGCACCACATTCGTGCACTCACAATAGGTATAAAAGCTACAACTTGGTGATATCTCGCTTTGAGTCGATATCTCGCTCACTCTTGGCAATGGAGAGATCAATAAAGATTGAAAGATTTGTGAGAATGCAATGGGAGCTTGTGAACTCAATTGAGAGTGATGTATGCTCTTGTGGAAGCTCAAAAAGGAGTGTGGAAGATTGTGTGTAAGTGAAGGTCCTACCCTAAAATTGTGTGCACAACAACACTGTTTTTTAGGTTTGTTTTCCTTCTTATAGAAGATAGGTATGAATATTCTTTCCCCTCCACTCATCCGTTTCAAGTGGTTTGCAACTTTGCAGAAGAAAGTTTTTGCAAATTCCTCATCAGTTTGTTGATATTCAGCTCAGAATGACTATATACAGAAATTACAGGTTTTCTATTTTTGCATAGTGTGCGAATTCGATGCACTTTTGGAAGCATGGAAAATGCTCCATGTGGGTGTATAAATTTTGAGTTGAAGATGTAATTTTAGCTTGTGTAGAGCTTATGGTTAAAGGGTTTTGGATAGATTTGAGCAAAGAGTCATGGAGGCATTTACACACCATCGAAGCGGTCTCTTGGGAGACACGGTTTTTGGAGCACACAAGTGGAGCTTCTTCCATAGGTTTTCACAAGATACTTTGAGCATTTTTTTCACATCGATCAAGTTTCTAGATTTCTACTCTTTTGACACTTGCTTATGTGCGGTCACTCCATTGATGTACGTTGAGTGCGGATTGCCATTGTATGTGAAAATGTGGAGCCATTTTGGCATTTCTACTCATTTTCGTTGAGTAGTGTTATGGTTTATGGTAGAGATTGTACTTGAGCTTTGCTCAAATTTTAGGGGAAACTTTGCTGGATTTTCCCAGATTCTCGCCATGGTTTGCATATATTTGTAGTTTAATCTTTGATGGTTTAGTGGTCGAGTTGACTCCCACTCTGGCAGTTATCTGCAATTTTTTGCCTTGCGGTTTGCGTTGCATTTTGATTCATTTTTCAAAGGAGATTCTATTTGTTTTTCCCCGTCTTCTTGCCATGAAAGTTGTTTTTGTCAGCTTGGACACAGTTTGGTGTTATTGTACCCACGCTCGTAGGAGTGAGGATTAGTGTATGCTTGTGTGGATACAGACTTTTCTAGTCACATGTTTCATAGGTTTTTTTGCAGACTTTTGCAAGTAGTTTCTCTTGTGGTATGCGTTTTGAGCTAGTTTGTTCTCTACCTGCGTATATGGTTATGCACTTTATGATCAGTTGAGCAGTTTGTCGTAGTTTATGCTTGTAGATAGTAGATTGTAGAGTTGGTTTTTGCATATATGAGAATTTCTTTTGATGCAATTGGTCATGGTTTTCATGATTGTGTAGTGGTCAAGAACCTCCCACTTTGTTTCCATTTTGACATTAACTTATGGCTGTAGACATGTGCGACATTGAGAGGTGGCGGTCAGCTCATCCTTGTTGATACTTGCATAGTTAGCATTGTGGTCACACAAGGCACATTAGGTGCCGTTGTTTCAAATGTATGAGATAACAGAAGAGATGTATGCGAGATGCATATATGATTTTGACACATGCTAGAGTAGTGGCTTCATATGCCCGTGACGGTGATGTCACATTTGCCTTTAACATTCCTCCTGATTACATGTGTTTGTTCAATGACACTTCTCCACATTGGTTGCTAGATGAGGATGCAATTTTCCATGTCACACCACATTGTGACTGGTTTAGCACCTTCTCTAGTGGGAGTTTTGGTTGTCTACACTTGGCCAATGGTTCAACGTTTAACATAGAGGGTGCACTAGACGTTTGTTTGTCTTTGCCTAGTGGTGCATCATATTAGCTACAACATTGTGCGTTATGTTCCTTAGATAAGATAGAGCTTGATCTCAGTGAGACAATTAGCAGACCTTGATTTTCAGATATTGCTTAGAGAGAAGTTTTTCTAGATGCATTGCGGTTAATTAGTCATTGCCAGAGGATCCCGCAATGACCTGGTATATCCTATGCATGTGTCTGAGGTTCGGGATGGCGAGCCTTGATTTTGTTGATGGCATGCTTTGAGCGAGAGACTAGATGTGTCTCTTTCGCGGGTGAGGTCCACCATGCTCACAAGACGTAGCATTTAGATGTGCAGAATGTGCTAGTAGACTCTGTAGAGATAGAGGTAGAGCAGTAGTGCTCTAGTGAACACATCAGGTGTTGTCAGACTTTGTGCAGGTAGAGGTAGAGCAGGTGTGCTCCCTAGAGACACAGTCAGAGATGATAAACATCGATTTTTTTGATATGCTCATGTTAGAGGTTGATGAGTTGGTGCGAGGATGCACATTCTTGC
Source organism: Adiantum capillus-veneris (assembly GCF_014529385.1). Classification (NCBI taxonomy): domain Eukaryota; kingdom Viridiplantae; phylum Streptophyta; class Polypodiopsida; order Polypodiales; family Pteridaceae; genus Adiantum; species Adiantum capillus-veneris. The sequence goes on from NC_140937.1 coordinate 111,951,696, forward strand.
CTATGAGTGATAGCGACGTAGCTTTCCCAGTTTTGATGTTGACATATCCATATGCAATGGGTAGTCTTGATGATGGAATGATTGCAGATAGCGCAGGGGAGGCAAATACAACCAAGTTGGTGCAGATTTTGTTAGTGTTCGAGCGTCTCATGTTCGACTTGTTAGTGTTGAGGCTTGATCTAGCAACTGCAGTGGGAGCATTTGCAAGAGGGGTTGTCAATTATGTGATGGCTGACACTAGCATGATGCATAGTGAAGTTTTGTAGACCATATAGATTAGTATGCGGGATTTACATGTAGACTCTCATGTAGGTATGCACACTCACCTACCACCAGAGCCGATACGACTGAATGTAGATCAACAAAGTGAACCAGTGGGCATAGGTTGAGAGAGTCTCTCACCTAGTTGCCTTTAAATGGGAGTTTGTTGGGGTAAAGGCGTTGTGCCTCTTACCACTATCAAACATGTCAGAGATGTCCGACTGCCCCTTACTTCTACACACCTTATTCTTTACTAGATAGAAGAATAAGGGGGTCTCTCACACACATAGTGTTGAGCTTGCTCCACCCACACACTATGTACTCTTTCCTTCTCTCCTTCCCACACGCACATCGCACCACGTACACCTACACCTTCATACATGCACTCTTCAAAACATCTCCAATTTGAGGGTGAGTCATGACCTATAAGATATTAACCTTGCATACACTTTTTTCTGAAGAAAACTATTGATTTTTTTATTATAAATCATTTTGTTGTATTAGGAATGTCATCATCAAAAACATATAGTGATGGAAGGCTCACATTTTTTTGGCTTTATCATGCATATATATATACTTTTTCTAATATTTAATTAATAAGATAATTCAATCACTTTGATAATAGTCTGCATGTGTAGTCACTCTACAAATGTCAAGTAATGCAAGTTCTTTAACATTCTTTTGTTTTCATAGCATGTGTGCAACTCCTTGAAGATAGATTAATTTTTTTGACATTGCTCTTCAAGATTTTATCACTTTATACATAAACCCACGATGATGGCTTAATTGTCCCAAATAGAGTGTTTACAATAAATGATTACTAACCTTGTTGGGTCTACTTTATTGAACTTCATCCCATCAATGCTTTTGAGGAATGAGGGAGAATGATTACTAACCTTGTTGGGTCTACTTTATTGAACTTCATCCCATCAATGTTCTTGAGGCAAGAGAGAAAATGCAATTTGGAATGTCTAGTGTTCAAATTAGTGTTGGTTTTTTTGTGGCTTGGAAAAATAATATTTTTTTGGTGCTCTTATCCTACATCCAAGCTAGCCCCATGATCATTTTATTCCCCTCTCTCATAATAATTCAACCCGTCTTTATCTAATTCTAGGATTGACTAGAATATATCAAATACATTTGAGCTAAATGTGCCTAATAGCCAAGAATGTTCTTAAACATCCTTTGTGCATACTGTGATAGCAAAATTGAAAATAGTAGGTCCTATTTCTCCCCTCCTAGATTGCATTTATACGGCCATTTTTTGAAAATTATACGTATAAAACTCTATTATACAATGTAATCCCAAATAAAATGCTATTTTTCTTTTGGTTGAAAGATATTTTGATTGAAAGATCTTTTGATTGAATGATGTTTTGATCAAAATATCTTTTGGTTGTAAGAAGTTCTTATAAAATGAACAGCCGTCAATTTCGATCGAAATCGGCGACTACCTCTTGAATTGTGAGATCTCGAGAGATTATCAGTAGGAAAGCTCACTTAGCTACAGCGTGATCACTATTCAACTTCCATTTTATGAGTAATAACTTCTTTTTCTATATTTTGCCATACTCGTGTGGTGTAGTCATTCTCTGTCACCATAGATTTATCTTGTAGGCTATGGGCCACTTCCTGGTGTGCAGCCATACAGCTCACTCCAGAAGTGAGTAGAATGTAGTCTCTCTTCCGGTGCTATGCAACCATATGGCTCACTTCAGGGAAGGATTTTAGGACGACCTTAGATTCTCATTGGTGTGGTGTAGTTTATCTCTCACCATAGAGTTGACTTAGAATTTAGTGGTCGACGCATGGAGTGCAATAGGAATGATGCTTTAGAGTGACCTATAGAATTCTCAATTTAAATCATGATACATCATCATTTGTACTGCATAGAAACACAAGAATGCTGCTCATCAAACAAGGAGTGAAGAGATGCATACTTCATCCTGTCTTTATCTTTGTGTGACGCACTAGTTACCCTTGTGCTTTAGGCTGCATAGACACATCATTGTTCATCACTAGATGACTTGGTGTTGTCTTTGATGCAGATACCTATGATGTGTGGCCTGCATTTGAGATTGTTAAGCTGTCCGCCACCACTGATGGTTGTTTTGTGAGGTTTACGCACTTCACAAGGAGTATATTAGGTAACAATATCGCTAGTAATACATAGAAATATGAGGGTTATGCTCATCAATCTAAGAGTGGAGAGATGCATACCTATGCCCTCTTCATCTTAGAATGATATGCATTACCCTTGTACTTTCTACTCCATAGATACACCATTGTTCATCACTAGATGACTTGTTCTTGTCTTGGATGTAGATACATATGATGTTTGGCCCGAATTTAGATTGTTAAGATGTTCGCTGATGGTTGTGTTGTGAGTTCCACACACTTTATCAGAGATTATATTGATTAAACTATCAATCAACACTACAACAACATCCAAGATTTGTGATGAGTGCACCTCACACAAGCTAGTGGATTGTTCACATGTACAGTCCTTCGACCATTTACATATATTTTCGAGCACTCTATCTTCCCCCGTGCACATAACAGAGTGATGAGGGTACCTCACACTCCTTAGACTGTTTACATATATTTTCTAACATTCTACATCCCCCCTGCGGTGCACATACTAGAGTCTAGTCCTTGTGATGAGGGTACCTCACACTCTTGGCCTGTTCACCTCTCTCTCTCTCTCTCTCTCTCTCTCTCTCTCTCTCTCTATATATATATATATATATATATATATATATATATACATACATACATATACACATATTGTTGGGGGCAATCATAGCATAGCCTAATAAACCCAAGACCAACAAAATTATCAGTCCTAGGATCGGCAACCTGGCTAGGGCATGGAAGCACGAGCTTTGAATGTATCGAATGAGAGGATTCAAGAGTATGCTCATCCAATGCAATAGAGATTAGCAATGAATCACTAACTCTAATCATACCATCAACCAAGCATCTCCTACACACATTAAGCCCATCAAAGTCGGATTTACCATAGACTAGAATCTCAAAGCACACTGATGATAAGCACACACAAATTGCATTGCTGTTGGCCTCTCCAATCACCACATGACAATCAAGGCACTTCATCAAGAGCTACACGCACAAGGTGAATGGTGCTAGAGTTTCATTAAACCCATCCACACACAAGGAAACAATAGGGTACATACAATGATTGAAAGATTAAGAACCATCTTAATGAACCTAATTAGGGATGTTAAATATCGCAAATCTAATGATCATAGAAGGATAGGAGTGGGCAATAAGCAAGAAGTCATCACACATACTCAAATCTAGAATAATGAGAAAGGTGAAACTAATTCATGACATAATGGAATAAAAAGAAGAAGTAGACTAATGAAGAAAGTAGAGACTAGATTAAGAATGCTTCTCTAATTTCAATGGATTAGCACTAGCCTCTTAAGCATAGGCATTAAGCTCAAGGCTAGGCCATCCATAGAGTGGACACTCAAGAGAGAGCTCTCAAAAGTGTATCCTCAAGAGTGGAATCTCAAGAATGAAGCCTCCTTGCATAAAGGCTTCCTTAGAAAGGCTTGCACCACAATCCCTTCTACTATGGGTTTAAGTTGAGGCCTCTAGCTAGCATATACAACTTTGGAACTCCCAATGAGCCCAAGACCTTATACAAAGTGAGTAAGAAATATTGTGCACATCCATAGCACATCTCCCGCTTGATGCATAATTGGTGTAGCCTGTGTTAGCCCTTGCTAACATCCCCACCTTCCTAATTTGGTGCACGTCCTCGTGTGCCGGTGAAGCAAAACACGTTGACATGCTAGAAACCAAATCCATGGAAGAAATATTGATCTGCAAAACATAAGAACAAGTAATGAGAATCAAAGGCCAACAAGGATGAAAACATGAAGTACAATGAAGAATCATGCAAAGTGAATTTATTGCTTCTAAAAGATGGGTGAATCATAGTAAAAAACTAGACAACATAAAGCGAAAAATACACCTAAACTATCTTGAAGATTAAACCACTTGAAATTTCAGTTTTAAGCATGAAACACAAGCAATCCATTAAGACCCTAGGACAATGCAAGTTCATAAACCTACTAGCTTAAAAACTATGTGACCGATCTTAATATATCATTCAAGCGTATCATGTCTACGGGCTATAAAAAAGCTCCTAATCTATTAGTACATTGTCACGGATTTTTGAAGCTCATGGAAGTTCTGTTTTCACACATAGAAAAAATAAAGCTCATTACAAGGCTACCACCCCAAGGAAAGTCTAACTACGACTCTTGGCTCCTTGAACCCTCAAGAAGGTGTTCCAAAAGCCTACTAGGCTACCAAGGTGATGGCTAACCCCTATAAGCCCAAGGCATTGCTTTAGGTCCTTGACCAAGCGATCCAAGGTGATTCCCCTTACCTGCCAAGTGACAATAAGGTGCTAGGACTCACAAGACACACCATAACATATAAATTTTCCTTTCATGTGTCTAGTAGCATTTTTTCTACTTTTTCTTGATACTTTTTTGCTTCATTTTTTTCATTTTTTAGCACTTTTTATTGCTTCCAACATGAGATGCTAATGGAAAATGGACTAAAGGACTAAAGCCTAATCATAGCCCTAGGTCATGTTAAAAATGAATGGAGTATTAATACTATCATTAAGAGTCTAGGACTAATGATAAATCAACCTACATTAACCTAAGGTCAAGGCCAATTACCTATGATTAGCACACATAAAACCTAAATATTTATTGATGAGTTAATATTCGCAAATCTAAGTGTTGAAACCTTAGTATGCCTATCTTCTGAACATGAAAGAACCATAGCCTGGAAGCAAAAATTACTTAAGCCAAGCATAGAGAATGGAGAGATGAACAAAAGAGCAAAATCATGGAAGGGTTTTACCTATTCATGCTCTTTGTGCATCTTTTAGCAAGCATCCACTTTGTAGAGAAGTCTCTTGATCTTTTTATTATAATCCAAGATAAAACCTAAATATTTATTGATGAGTTAATATTCGCAAATCTAAGTGTTGAAACCTTAGTATGCCTATCTTCTGAACATGAAAGAACCATAGCCTGGAAGCAAAAATTACTTAAGCCAAGGATAGAGAATGGAGAGATGAACAAAAGAGCAAAATCATGGAAGGGTTTTACCTATTCATGCTCTTTGTGCATCCTTTAGCAAGCATCCACTTCGTAGAGAAGTCTCTTGATCTTTTTATTATAATCCAAGATAATTGAAGCTGAGTATAAACACAAGCTCCAAAGGCCTTTTATTGAAAGCCAAAAACACACAGAAAAAAAACATTAAATGAAAACCTAAATCTAGGGTCTTTGATACCCAAATATACCAAAGGGAAAAACGTGCCTTTGGTTATGCACATGATGTTCTTTGTAGCAAATTTATGCATACACAACAAAAATGAGATACAAAAATGCTTCTAGCTCAATGAAATATGGAATTAAAAACAAGCCAAGAGCTAGAAATAATGCAACTTTTTACGAAAGTAAGTGGCTCTTTCAAAGACAAATTTTACATTTAAAAGCTCTCCAAAAAAAGTTGGCTAACAACTAGCTCACATGAAATTTTACAATTTTAGAGCAATCCATGAGCTAGAGATGACTGTAACTTTTGATGGAATGAAGTGAAAGGCTCTCAATAGCCAAATTTTGTATTTGAAAGATCTCAAAAAAGTTTGGTAAACACTAGCTAAAATGAGAAAAACTTTACTTTAGACCAAGCTGTGAGCTAGCACGTATACAACTTTTAATGATAAGAATTGGAATGGCTCTGAACAGCCAAATATTGCACTATAATGCAATGATGACCCCTTCTTGGATCAATGAAATTTTTCATTGCCCACAATCCTTCAAAATAAATCTCAATTATTAGTGCATGAAAGCATTTGTCAATCAATACAAGCACTAATAATGTCAAAGAATCACAATAATCGATGTGCATGTATGTCTTTGGTCTTTAGTGGCTCCTATTAAATAACATCAAGAGACCCATGTGAGGATGTCATTACAAGTCATGTAGTGGAGTCAGGACTAGGAGAATAGGGGGTTTAGTGGCTACCTAATGTCTTTGATTGCTTGGTTCAGACCTTTGCTAATGAGCGCCAATGGCAGCGGAGTCAAGGCCAAGCGAATAGGGGGTTTAGTGGCTGCCCAATGTTTCTCATCGCTTGGTTCTGACTTTTTCTAATGAACGCCAGTTGTAGCAGATGTTGAGATGTAGAGAGAAAGAGAGAGAGACGAGACAAGAGACACACCATATACGCTCCCAAAGATTGATTCATATTGAGGACAAGATACAAATATATAGGTGAGACCAAGTTCAGTAGAGTGAGCCATATATAGCTCCAACACCCCCACTCAAACAAAGGTCTTTAGCTTTGGATGAAAAAACCCTTGGGGAGTTCAAGGGAAAAACCCAAGCCCCTATACAATGTGAAAATATGAACCAGCGGTGATGATGTGAAAGTGAATTGTGCATCTATGTACAAATATTCAAGTGACCTAGATATCACAATGTGAAAATGTGGAGTGTGCATAGTGCATGGTACCTAAAAGATTACAATGTCATATGTACAAAGCTATTACAATATCAAAGAAGCTAATCTATAAAGAGTGAGGCAGAAGCAACTCCAAGCTCCGAGCGCAAGAGGATGAAACGTGACTCATTGAGGACTCTGGTCAAAATGTCTGCAATCATCTGGTCACTTGGACAATGTTCAACCATAATGGTTCCTTTGCGTACTTCATACCTGACATAATGGTAATGGACAACAATGTGCTTTGACTTATTATGTTGAACATAGTCTTTTGCAAGACTAATAGCACTTTGGTTGTCACACCGCAAGGGTGTGCTAGAAAGAGGAGAGTGACCAATATCAACCAGCATTTGTCGAAGCCAAATCAACTCACGAGCTGCAAGTGATGCCGCAACATATTCTGACTCAGTCGTAGAAACTGCAACACAACGTTGTTTCTTGCTGGTCCAAGAAACAAGACAACCATTTATAAAGCAGCAATTTCCATAGGTAGATCGCATAGATAAATGTGAGCTTGCCCAGTCTGCATCTATGTAACCCAAAAGAGAAAGAGATTGCATAGAATCCGACGTGAGTTGTTGTCGATAGACTAAACCAAAATCTGTAGTGCCTTTCAAGTATTTCAATACACGCTTTGCAGCAGACCAATGCTTAAGAGAAGGACATGCAAGATGTTGTCCAAGATAATTAGCAGCAAATAGAATATCAGGACGAGTGTTCATGCCAACAAACTGAAGACATCCAATCAAGTTAGCATAAGGTTGATTTGTGACAAGTTGACCGCCATTGTCAGAAGTGTTCTTTGTAGAGCTCGCAAGACAAGGTGTGTTGGCTGAATGTGCAGATTCCATACCAAATTTTTGAATAGTATCTGCAATAAACTTTGACTGGCGAAGGATAAAATACCTTTTGTACGGTTACGTTGGATTAGAATGCCAAGAGAAGAGTGAATCTCTCCAAGATCCACCATATCAAATGCAGAAGACAATAACTTTTTCACTTGCTGAAGAAATCCCAAATCATTGGAAACAAGGATGGTATCATCCACATAAAGAGCAAGAATCACAAAACTGCTAACTTGGCTTTTTTTGTATAAGTTAGGGTCTGACAAGCAAGAGATGAATCCTTTAGAGGTGAGAAAAAGATCAAATTTTGTATACCAGGCTCGCGAAGCTTGTTTGAGACCATATAGTGCCTTATGGAGTTGAGCAACAAGGTCTTCTTTACCTGGAATAACAAACCCTTCTGGTTGTTCCATATAAATTTTCTCTTCCAAGTCACCATTAAGAAAAGCAGTTCGCACATCCATTTGATGAGCTTCTAAATCAAATTGAATAGCAAATGCCAATAAAACTCGAACACTTGTAATCCGAACAACTGGTGAAAAAGTCTCTTGATAATCAACACCAGCTACTTGGGAGTAACCTTTTGCAACTAAACGCACCTTGAACTTGTCAAAAGATCCATCTGCTTTTACTTTTGTCTTATACACCCACTTACATTTAATAGCTGTACGACCAGGAGGTAATTCAGTTAGTATCCATGTACCTTTAGAGATAAGAGAATCGTACTCTGCTTCCATAGCCTCTTGCCATTGATCCTTTTGTGGTGAAGAGATAGCTTCATCATAAGTAACGGGATCTTCAGAAGTAGAAAAAGCATTATCAGCAATATCGTCATCATAAACATGACATGAGCCATGTTCAAAATCAATAGGTAGATCAACAAAAATATCAATATCATCATTGGCAACATTTGGAATGGATGGTTGTGAAGAGGAAAGTTTCTCCATAAGAAGAGTTTCATCTTCTGAAAGAAATGGAAAAGCGTGAAGCAATGATTTAGTATCATCAGAATCATCCATGGACCATGAGCCTCCCATAAGCTGTTCGTTAAAAGTAGCATCACGATTCACAATTACTTTCTTGGAGGAAGGGTCATAGAATTTGTAGCCTTTGGAAGTGTCAGAATATCCAATAAAAATAACTTTAAGACCAGGAGCATCAAGCTTTGTTCGTGTTTCTTTGGGAACATGAATATAAGCAATACATCCAAAGGTTCGAAAATGAGATACAGAAGGAATGTCACCTGTCCATGTTGTGATGGGTATCTTACCAGAGGGTGCAGTAGTAGGAAGATGATTATGAATAAATGTTGCTGTCAAAATAGCTTCAGCCCAGAAAACACGAGATAAGCCAGAATGAATTAGCATACATCTCACAACATTGAGAATAGTGCGATTCTTTCGTTTAGCAACACCGTTGTGTTGAGGCGAATATGGAATAATGTGTTCATGATGAATTCCACTATCAGCACAGTAACTCACAAACTCTCGAGAAACATATTCGCCTCCATTGTCACTACGAAGCTTCTTAAGGCGACGACGAGTTTGAAGTTCCGCAGCCTTGTGTAATTGTTTGAAAACAGATAAGGCTTCAGATTTTTGTCTAAGTAGAAATACAGTCATATACCTTGAGAAATCATCAATGAAAGTAATGAAGTAGCGATATTGTGATCTCGAAGAAGGTAGAGGTCCACATATATCAGTATGAACAAGATCCAATATGTCATGAGAATGAGTTGTATTTGAAAGAGGAAAGGGTTTACGATTGTGTTTTCCATGAGCACAAAATTCACAAATTCCCATATGGGAATGGGCTTTAAGATCCATGCCATGAACAAGATCACGACGTTGAAGATCAAGGAGTTTTGAGAAATCAGCATAAACAAAACGGTGATGCCATACTTTGCAATCATGATCACTTGGACCAGTGACAATATTTGCTACAGCATCGTTGAGAGAGAGTTCAAACAAATTACCGTTTCGAAGAGCAGTGGCTATAGTCTGTCCATCTTTCTCAATTCGGCATTTGGTATGATCAAATCCAACAAACAGACCAAGATCAACAAGTCTAGCAACTGAAAGAAGATTACGTTGAAGATCTGGAACATGTAATACTCCTCGCAAAATTCGAGTGGAAGAAGATAAGGTACCAATATATAAGTCTCCAATACCCTTTACTTGACAAGTAGTATCATCAGCAAGATAAACAACACGTTGAACTGGAAGTGGATGATAGTTATGGAGCCACTTAGACTGATATGTCATATTTCCTGTAGCACCAGAATTGACAATAAAAAGTGATCCATCACGTACATGAAGTATTCTGTCTGGAGCAACTAAACATAGGACACAACTTGTTTCTGGTACAATGTTGTTTCGATGTTTAGTAGCATATGCTCTATTCCGATCTGTGTCGAATCGACGCTTATAGCATATATGAGTGGGATGATCAGATCGTCCACAATATTCACAAGAAGAAGAAGAAGAGTCTCTAGATAAACGTGGTTGTTTTGTGGTAATATTGTGTTCTTCATCATATTGACGTGCCCAACAATCATCTTCAGTATGGCCATTTCTGTTGCAGTAAGAACATTGCTTATTAGGAAATTTGAGACGAGAGAAAATATTACCGCGACGGCCACCTCTACGGTTTCCTCGTTGAAATGGACGCCTTCGAGCATAAAAAGAACGTTCCATCTGTTGTGACTTAGTCTCCTCTTGTGAAATCATAGTTGTATCGTGACCAGCATTCCGAAGTTCTTGACGTTGAGAGTATTCAATTAAAGACATGCAAGCTTGGTCGAAATCAAGACCATCTTTATTAGAGAGAATAGTAACAATGTTATCATAAGAAGAGTCCTTCACCGTATCAAGGAGAAGTGTAATCAATTGCTTTTGTGGAACAGGATCACCGGCAGCAGCAAGTTGATTAATAATAGATTTGAAAGATTCAATATGTCCCGTCATGGCAGTACCAACTTCATATTGTAACTTGTTAAGCAACCCTCTCAAATAAAGTATTTCTGTAACAGATTTCTTCTGAAAGTTTTCAATAAGGTACTTCCATACGTCGTGGGAAGTAGGCAGTTCATACATATCAAGCAAAAGGGAATCAGTAAGAGCAGAAAGAATATACCGACGAGCTGCTTTATCACGTCGTTGCCAATCCGTATAGGCAACATTCCAATCTTCAAATATAGGTCCTTCAGTGATAAGCATGTTATCATTATCTGTATCAACAGGCTCAGACGAACAAACACGATTTCCAAGAACAACATCGGAGAGTTCATCACCTTCAAGAATTAACAACATCTTTGCTTTCCAGCCTGGAAATCCTTGACCTTGGAAAGGAGGAGCAGAATGCTGGCCGGAAGGAAATCCCTTGACGAGAATATTCATAGCCATATCTTGTTGCGAGAAGACGTATAAGATAAGATTGCAGAATCTGCACACCATATATGGTGAAGTCCGCAATTGAGAATGAGAGAGATATGAGTACTGCGTTCTGTCAACGATAAACGTAAGAAGGATGCTCAAGGAACGTTCAAAGATGTGAGAGACGTCACCCAAAAAAGGCAGGGTAAAGGAGACGTTAATAATAAACGAGTCCTCAAAATAGAGTGGCGTGAGACGCAAGATTGACGGCCACAATACGAATAGCAAAAAGCTAAATCTTCTCGAAAAATTTATCGCCAAAATAAGAAAAACGATCGCGGACGCTTCACGAAGAAGTAGGACGAAGAAAGCTGCGTCAAGCTCAATTGTAGTAAAAACAGCATAACTTTCTGTTGCGAACTCCGATTGACGCAAACCTAGAACTCAAATCGAGGAGCTCAAGGAGACGAACAAGTTTTGGATGAAAAGTGCCATTGTGCTATGCTCCATTACACTTTTCCCGTTTCTCCAAATTTTGAGCAGAACAGCAAGAAAAATTGAGATGAAGTTCAGGGTGTCATCAACAAGAAAACGTAATCAACGATTAGATTGATTAGAAATAAACGCCACATAAAATACTAATCATATTCTTCTTAACAAAAAACAACCACAGTTAACAAGAATCAACGCTCAAAAATAAAATTTGTAGCAATTTTGAATCTTACATGCATACACATACTGTTGTGTCACCATGAATTGAATCGGCGCGTGATCCTTACCGCTCTAATACCATGTTGAGATGTAGAGAGAAAGAGAGAGAGACGAGACAAGAGACACACCATATACACTCCCAAAGACTGATTCATATTGAGGACAAGATACAAATATATAGGTGATACCAAGTTCAGTAGAGTGAGACATATATAGCTCCAACAGCAGAGTCAAGACCACTCACCGCTCATTGCTTGGTTCTGTCCTTTGCTAATGAACACCAGTGGCAGCTAAGTCAGGACCAGGAAAAAAGGGGGTTTAGTGGCTGCCCAATGTCACTCATCACTTGGTTCTGACCTTTGCTAATGAACACCAGTGGTAGCTAAGTCAGGACCAAGCAAATAGGGGGTTTAGTGGCTGCCCAATGTCTCTCATTTCTTGGATCTAACTTTTGCTAATGAACACCAGTTGCAGCGGAGTCAGGACCAGGGAAATAGGGGGTTTAGTGGTTGCCCAATGTCTCTCATCGCTTGGTTCTGACCTTTGCTAATGAACGCTAGTATTTTACTGCCATCTCATGGTCATTCAAAGAAGCTTAATTTTTAGTGCTATACAATGATTTTGCATTCAAATTAAGCACTAAAAGGTACAAGCAATGTAAAATCAAAATTTTAATGCACACTCTCCATCAATCATGAATGCATTATCAATGTAGCTCTCAAATGAAGCTCGTATTCTTGCCAAAAAATATTTGCAATGAAAATGCCAATGAACTTAGGCATCAAACCATGCACAAGCCAAAAAATTTGTGGATTTTAAAGCATGAAAATGATTACACAAGCATAGCACACATGAAGAAAATGCATGGCTCTTGCATAGCCAAATTTTGCATTACAATTCAATTTTGTATCCCTTAATAGGCATTTGGAACCTCAATCTTCTCTCAACCTGCCAATCAACCCTTTTAAAACATGTTAGTGCACAAAAGCATTTTGCATACATATTAAGCAATGCCAAGCTCAAATTCTAGTGCATGTTTTAATCAATCACACAATACTGGTAACTGGTACTAGTATTGGTACTGGTATTGGTGCTGGTACTGGTTACTGGTATTGGTATTGGTACTAATTACTGGTAATTGGTAATTGGTGCTGGTACTGGCTACTAGGGTCACAACAATATGGCATGTGTGTTTGGATGGTGGGTCTACTAAAAGCTATAACGGCGAGGCTAAGCCACCGCTAACTTCTAAGAGTACTAATTTTGTGGGCCAAACTCCATGTTGTTTGCAAGCAAAAAATAGAGGCAAAAGCAAACAAAACTACAACAAAAAGTGAAACCTGCCAAACGTAGGTGTGGACTTGCATTACTAGGTGCATAAAAGTTGGGCACATGAGGCAAGTGGTGGTCTTGGTAAGTGGGCACGATCCTATGATCAGCAATGAGTCAAGCTGACAAGCACCAAAAGTGACAAAGCAATGTGTGTGTGTGATTTTGTGGAGTTTTCACACAGTGGCCAACGAATGAGACAATGGTGCGGTGGGGCCAGTAATCATGAGCGTGTATGTGTGTGTGCATGTGAATGAGTTCGCGGGTGAGCCTTGCAATAAGGGCCGCTGATAACGGGTACAAGGTCTGCAAGTGGGTATGCCATCATCAAAGGATCGTGTGCAAGATTTTTTGGGTGTATTTAGGTGTGTGCTTCAAGATGGTAGTTTTTTACTTCTTTCGTGCTTTACACACACAATAATTTTTACACACACATGAATTTGTGTTTCAAATCAAGCTTAATCTTGACACACACATCATTCATTAGTCGAAATTGACCATCAATTTCATTCCAAAACAATCAAATTAGGCTCTCAAAGTATGTCAATTCAAATACACACCTAATTTTAGGAATGAATTAGCAACATATTGGAATCAAATTAATCACCCAAAAATTGAATGGAGTAGGTCAATGCACTTACAATCAATTGCATCCAAGCTAATTCTTTCTCCACGTGACAATTCCATCATGCACACACATGTGTGTGCACCATCAAAATCGTCTCCAAAATTGACCATTGTAGGCCAAAAATCAAACACTCGAATCATCAAATTAAGCATGGATTAGCACAATTGACTTGATAAAAGTGTTGATTCCACCTCTTGCAAGGGGATTTAACATACATTACACTTCAATGTTATGGGTTAGGTTAGCAAGTTAGTCAAAAATTAGTAAAATTTAGCATGGAATTAGTACAATTAGCATGGAAATGAAGCAAAATTAGTAATGGTTAGTGAGAAGTTAGTGAAATTGGGGGTTTGGGGTATTCATAACTCAAAAATTAGCTTCAATTACTTGCACAAACATCATCAAATCAAACCAAAATCTAGTTACACACACTCAAACCAATAAAATTAGTAGTGAAATAAATCTATTTTAAACATCCTATACTCGGTTATTGATCCTTGGCAACGGTGCCAAATGTTGGGGGAAATTGTAGTATAGCCTAATCAACTCAAGACCAACAAGATTATCAATCTTAGGATCCACAACCCGGATAGGGCATGGAAGCACGAGCACTGGATGTACTGAATGAGAGGATTCAAGAGTATGTGCAATTGAGATTAGCCATAAATCACTAACTCTAATCACATAATCAACCAAGCATCTCCTACACACATTAAGCCCACCGAAGTCCGACTTGCCTTAGACTAAAAGCTCAAATCACACTGATGATAAGCACACACTAATTGCATTGTGGCCTCTCCAATCACCACATGTCAATCAAAGCACTTCATCAAAAGCTACACACACAAGGTGAATGGTGCTAGAGTTTCATTAAACCCATCCACACACAAGAAAACAATAGGGTACATATACTAATTAAGAACTAACTTAATCACCTAATTAGAGATGTTAGATATTGCAAATCCAATGCTCATAGAAGGATAGGAGTGGTCAATAAGCAAGAAGTCATCACACATACTCAAATCTAGACTGATGAGAAAGATGAAACTACTTCATGACATTATGGAATAGAGAAGAAGTAAACTAATGAAGAAAGTAGAGATCAGATTAAGAATGCTTCTCTAGCTACAATGGATTAGCACTAGTCTCTTAAGCATGGGCATTAAGCTCAAGGCTAGGCCATTCATAGAGTGGACACTCAAGAGAGAGAGAGAGAGAGCTCTCAAAAGTGGATCCTCAAGAGTGGATACTCAAGAACGAAGCCTCCTTGCATAAAGGCTTCCTTATAAAGGGTTGCAACACAATCCCTTCTACCATGGGTTTAAGTTTATTCCTCTAGCTAGCATATACAACTTTGGAACTCCCAATGAGCCCAAGACCTTATACAAAGTGATTAGGACATATTGTGCACATCCATAGTACATCTCCCGCTTGTTGCATAATGGTGTAGCTTGTGTTAGCCGCTGCTAACACATATACATATGTGTGTGTGAGTGTGTGCTTTATCTTTCCTTATACTTTTAGTCATCTATTGTGAGATGTATGGTTTGCAATCATAACATAGTGTTTTTGGCTACAAATTATATCATACTGTGTATGGTTCACAATCATGATATAATTTTGATAATTTGCATTCATATTAATTGTTATGATTTAAAATTATATCTTATAAATATGGTGGACACCAAGCTAGCGAAACATCAGCGAAATTTTGTCTTTGAGGTTATAGTATACCACTTTCATCACATGTGAGAGGTCGAGCTTTGCCATTGCCAAAACCCTTAAGCTCCGGAGAATTATTACCAGTTCAGAAAGACTTAACAAATTTTTTATTTGAGGAGCTCTAGCTCATATTTTTGCCCACTGCTTTTGACGTATTTGAAATGACATCGGGTTCATTATTGAACATGGTCAAGAAGTCTATTGGGCAAATAGCCAAGACTTTTTAGGAGCTAAAAGATCCTGAAATTACAAATTTGCCTAGCATAACTACTCACACAAAACCTGTGCAACAATTCTATACTGAGCTCAAGAGCAAGGCAAAGGTGGAAACATCAGCAAAGCATATGAGAGTGGAAGCTAGATCTTCTAGTGTTTCCTGTTTCTAGTGCTTCTATCACTTTAAATTAGTCACAACTTCCCCACGTATTACATCCTTTGCCTAGTACTGCAATCTTCAACATACAGGCTTAAAATTTGGGAGATAGAAGATGGTCACACGTGAAGGGTGTGGGTGTCACCCATCCTGCATTTAAAGATCCACTGTATGCTGCAAAGATCTTTAAGTCCACTTGCATGGACCCACAATGGTTCGACAGGTTAAAGATGAACCCATAGTTTTGGACATCATTCATTGTGAAACTATTTATCCACTTGCCATGGTTTACCATGTGAAGCATCGCTCATTTCAAGTTTTTGGAATAGCGTCCATGTAGAGCAGTGGATAAACCAATGCAATGCACATGGGAGTCAGCTTGCCATTCACAATTATGTAGCCACTAAAGGAACAATAGAGTTATTCCAAAATAATATTTTGCATATAATAAGTTCTCTTCTTCAAACCCTAAAGTAGCTACATGCACACTACTACCTCCACAATGACCTACACTCACGCAACATGATGCTTCATTTTGGGCAGAAGGGCATCTATGCAGAAATTGTGGATTGGGGTTCATGCACAACAACCAAAACAACGTTCCACTTTCCTCCTCTCCCTAACTTGGAGATAGAAATTAGAAAGCAAAGCGAGTAAGATTTTTTGTGGGCCACCCCAGAATGTATGTCTGCTAATCCCTCCCGGACTAAAGCCATGGACGTCTTCTCCATTTTCCACACTTGTAAACGACTCCTATAATGCATGCCTATGCCCCAAGATCAAAACAAAAGGGATTTCTTGAGCAATGTACTTACACACCTTGAGAGTAAAAAAGAAAATAATCCCTCAACTCAGCCTAACACTTTTGATCTCTCTCTCTCTCTCTCTCTCTCTCTCTATATATATATATATATATATATATATGTATGTATATATATATATATATATATATACATATATATATATATATGTATGTATATATATATATATATATATATATATATGTATGTATATATATATATATATATATATATATATATATATATATATATATATATATATATATGTATATGTATATATATATGTGTGTGTGTGTGTGTGTGTGTGTGTGTGTGTCAAAACAGTGCCCATAGAGTGGGTTATTGTAATGACTCGTGGTCTTAGGTCTATGACCTTCTGATAACTAGAGTGATGATTTGATTTTGTCTTGTCTCTAGTGGAAAATGTAAATTTATATTACTGATTAAGTTTTCCTATCCCTTTCATGCAACATGGTGGTAGATATAACTATATAAGTGGTATTCAATGAGCAGTTTTAACGTGATGACTTATTAACATAACGTGAGAACTCTCTATGGCATTATATGTTCACTTGACTTGCAGGTACGGAAGAAGAACTTAACCGCGTTGAAGCTCAAGTGATCTTTGAAAGTAGAGAAAGAGCGATAAGGTAGAGAGAAAGACCTCACATCTAGTGCACGCATCAAAGAGGATGAGTCTTGGTTGCAAGGTGAGCCACTCAGCCTTGAAGAGTGCAGGAAGCCATGCCTAAACCACTTTGTGCATCAATAACTATTTTGAATGAACCACCATGCAAAGGAACCATCTCTAGTTAAGCTATTTGATTTGCAGCACAAAGGGCTAGCACACGTAGAACTACAAAGATTCATATGAAGAGAGAGAATCCTGCCAAAGAATAACCAAATGGCACTTTACTTCATACAAACTTGTTATGTTTATGACATCCTAGGGAGGTGGGTAGATTGGTCAGACCGGCGAAAGAATATTGGTGTTGGCCATGGTTGCATTTTGCAAAAAAAGTGAAAGCAAACAACACCAATAACGTAATGCCTGCATGCAAATGAACTATAGTTCTACTTCTTGAAGAGTTA
Organism: Adiantum capillus-veneris; assembly: GCF_014529385.1. Lineage (NCBI taxonomy): Eukaryota > Viridiplantae > Streptophyta > Polypodiopsida > Polypodiales > Pteridaceae > Adiantum > Adiantum capillus-veneris. Next base: position 111,969,399 of record NC_140937.1, read on the forward strand.
GAGACACCCAGTGAATTATTGAGCTAGGGACAAGATCTCAAAGCCAAGGTCAGACACCTGACATGCTATGTGGCCGAATACTTGAGCTTCATATAGAGCTAGTGGAGACCCAAGAAAAGATGGAACAATATGCCTCGATGTATGGACCTGTACCAAATGAGGTTGGTCATTTGCAAGAAGGAATTTTATGCCAATTATCTAAGCTTGGAAGTGTTGAGTTTAATATAGATGACCTACTAGATGAGATGACACAATCATTGTCCTAAGCACCCACCTCACTTTTACCTATCTATTTTCTCAAGAAGACAATGTGTTCTATGACAATTTTTGTAATCTGAGAATTACATTTTTCCCTCTAATCTCCTCTTTTTTGTATTCTTGAAAGAAATCTTGTTATATCTAATTGTAATTGTGAATCTTATTGAAAAAGTAAATGTAGCACTTGAGAGAGAGAGAGAGAGAGAGAGAGAGAGAGAGAGAGAGAGAGAGAGAGAGAGAGAGAGAGAGAGAGAGAGAGAGAGAGAGAGAGAGAGAGAGAGAGAGAGGTGAACATCAAGTAGCATAGCATTGTATTCAATTGTGAATTGTTATCCAATTGAGCAAACGTAGAGGGCTTAAGTCATAGATCATGGTCGGTGTCAAACACATGAACCATATAATCTATTTCATCCATGTCTAAGCATTGTGAAGCTATCTCCCATTCCCTATCATCATTGTCATGAACTTTTGTAGCAATAGCTGGGAACACTAACCTAAGGAGAAAAAAATGCTAGAGATCAATTTGAATACTCTCTCTCTTACTAACACTATAGGAGGATAGACAAATGGAAGAAAGATCTTTAGTTATTATAGTAGCTCTAGTAATGAGAATTTATGTCCAGGTGTGTGAGAAGATTCAAAAGCTCTAAGTCAAATTAGATGATATCAGATTCACTTTATTGAAAGTTGAAAATTTAATCAAAAGGAAGAGGAAAGCAAGCAACAGAAGCACTGGAAATGGACTTATCTGCCATCAAAGACAATGATGTGCCAATCATCCAAGTTGATTACAAGATTAGAAAGCAATGAAAACCTTTGTTAGAAGTAATACTCGATGGTGGCAGGGCAAGAGTGAATATATTGGGCGAGCATGTTAGGCAAAAAATGGGTATTCTAGAAATGAAGCCAGCACCATTTAGGATAAAAAGGGCTAATCAAAGAGTGGTCCAAGACACTTTTTCAATAGAAGACTTGCAGATTAGAGTGGGAAAAAGAAATTTTAGAACCAACTTTCTAGTAATGGACGTACAAAGGTACATATGGTACGTCATTGGGCAAACCTTGGCTTAGAAGTGTTGAAGCCATTTACAACTATGCTAGATAGACACTAACCGTTCATTGGTCCAATTAGAGGATTCAAGTTAGGACTAATAACACAAGGATCTAGAAAAAGGAAATGAGACCATAAGAACTCTGCAAAAAATATGGAACAAAGAAGATCGAGAGTATGCTTGCATCTATGATTATCTTTTCTATTACAGAGATTGACCTAAAGTAGTACTAGTGGAGAAAGATGGGGTTTAGAGGCAAAGGCAACAATATCCTAAACATTTACTGAGTCCAATCCAAGTGAGAGTACATTTATGCTAGTCGATGGGATAACTCCAGAACAATCAGCCCAAGAGAAGGAGGATTTTAGATTGGAAACAAGTCATAGGTAGAGGAATGCAGAAAACCCTAATCGAGGTACTAAGTGGATAGAGATGGAACCAAGACTCGATGAGTTAGGGAATTTGTTCAATGAATATGTAGCAGGTATTTGGACTAACACGGAACCCGAGTTGCTAGAAAAATGGAACTTAGGTGGTGGACCAAACTAGCTACAGTCAGATGATCAAGAAATAGAGGACTGGAATCTCAGTTCATATGAGAATCCTAGAATGGTAAAAAATCAACAAGTATTTGAAGCCAAAGATCAAGGAAAAATTAAACAAATTATTTAAAAAATATATATATGTGTTTACTTGGGAGTACAACGACCTAGAAGATGTCGATCCGGAGGTGTGCTAGCATAGGATACCACTTGATCAAGATGCAAGGCCACATTAGGAAAATTTTGAACTCATTTTTGGGCCTTTTAAGAGTGCCACATCATCAAAGTTGTACAAAAGAAAGCAACCCGGTAGACCCCTCTAAATATTGCTTAGAACCCCATGATATGACCTATCATTGGAAAGTTCTTGAAAAATGGATTCTAAAGATCCAAGGTCCAAAAATTTTGGATGACTTCTATGAAAGTTATGCCATTTTTTTTGAATCAGCCAGGTTTTGTTACCGTTGCGGTAATCTAAAATCACCTTTTTCTAGATCTACATGAAGGCAATGTCCGATACATGCATGCTATATATCAATAGATATCATTTGAAGAGTAGATTCTAAATATTCAACCTCCGACAAGTTTGGATCTTACTTGCAAAAAAATTACCGATCCCCACTTTTTGAAAGCTATGCCACATCAATAATTCTTACAAGGCCCATTTTTGAGTCCAAACTTTTCCTAATGGTTAGAGCGCAATGGTTTAGAATGAATCCCAACTATGCTAACAAGGTCAAGGAGGAGATTGATAACTTGTTGAAGGTGGGATGTAACATTTAATGGCCTAGAAACTTGTGTGTAGCGGAAATTATCATGAACATAGTGGGCATTTCATTAGAATAGATTCCTAATGAGAATTACAAGAGTGCTTGGGTGGAGAGAGCAACAAAAAGAATAACACCTAGTTAGATAGCATGAACAATACTTTCAAAAGAGAGAGAAATTAAGCTATTGACAACAGTTGAGGACCGGATTTGCATGGAGCCGGTCCCCCCTCCAAAAGGCTTTGTATTATGGTTTCTCCCATCAAGAGAGACATTGTACAATACAATTCTTTGTGTTCCTTCAAGACTAGCTAGTGCAATGAAGATGAAAGCTTCATGCACTAAGCAAAACACTTAGCAAACACAACATCAATTATCCCCGGTCTCAGACCCAAGACATCACACACCTTCAAAGATGGTGAGAGCTAGCAGGGTATGCGAGTAGATTGGGAGGAAGGAGTATTCTTACGAGAAAGATGTACATCTCCTCACATAATCACTCATATTAGCATAGCTTAGCTTAGTAATTAGCATGGTAGAGGAGATGAGCATGCATTGAAGCTTGGATCTTTGTTGGATTTGCAGCACAAAGGCAAGAGTTGTTGGTGTAGGCCTCCCTTCTCACAAGCTTGGAGTAGGTGGTAAGATTTCCATTAAAGCATGAGAAGGAGAGAGAGTCTTCTTTACTTCACACATGAGATTGTGTGAGTGTGTGTGATAATGCCTTGCAAAAATCAGCCCTCTCTCTCTCTCTTGGTTGACCCCTCTTGCTATTTGCTCTTGCTCGGGGATGGCCGTGAAGCGAGCACAACTAGGCGAGCAAATGATCAATTTTGCAAGTTTGCAACAAATCCAGCGAGCAAAGCCCTAAAGGTTCTTTCACACACACACACACACACACACACACACACATAGAGAAGTTTAAAGTTGAAATGAAATAAAACTAGATGAAATTATACCTTTTCACAAAAATGTTGCTTTGTAGATGTCAAAATGAGATGAAATTAGATTTTTTCATAAAAATGAGCAAATGATCAATTTTGCAAGTTTGCAACAAAGCCAGTGAGCAAGGCTCTTAAGTTTCTTTCACAGAGAGAGAGAGAGAGTCAAAGAGAGAGAGAGAGAGAGAGAGAGAGAGAGAGAGAGAGAGAGAGAGAGAGAGAGTTGAAATGAAATAAAACTAGATGAAAGTATACCTTTTCACAAAAATTTTGCTCTGTAGATGTCAAAATGAGATGAAATTATATTTTTTCATAAAAATGAGCAAATGATCAATTTTGCAAGTTTGCAACAAAGCCACTGAGCAAGGCTCTTAAGGTTCTTTCACAGAGAGAGAGTCAAAGAGAGAGAGAGAGAGAGAGAGAGAGAGAGAGAGAGAGAGAGAGAGAGAGAGAGAGAGAGAGAGAGAGAGAGAGAGAGAAAGAGTTGAAATCAAATAAACTTAGATGAAATCATATCTTTTTCACAAAAATGTTGCTATGTAGATGTTAAAATGAATTAAAATTATATGAAATTATATTTTTTTCATAAAAATATTGCTTTGGGTCAGCACATTGAAGAACAAAAATATTCTTAATTTTAAACCCTTGCAAGATGGACATAAATAATAGACACGTTGAAGAACTAAGATATTCTTAATTTTAAACCCTTGTGAGATGGACATAAATAATCGTCACAAAAACCTTTGAGCCTTCAACCTGCTTAGGTTCGTTTGGCCTATGTGAGCATATCATGCACAATATTGGGAGCTATTTTTCTTTGGTGAATATGCATGCTAGCGTGCACATCTTGACCAAGAGTTATCAGGAACACATAGTATAAGTGTGAACATGCAAGATATCTTTTCTTCAAAGAAACACGTTCTTGAAATTCCTTGCACGAGCACGATGGATTCTTCCGAACCACAACATCAATCAGCTCTGGATCTGAATCCGTTGAGTTCCACACCTTTAGTTTGAACACCTCTTCAATGCCAATCTTCTTCACCACAGTATCTTCCACATGCATTCTTTGAGTCAATGCATAAGTTACTTGTGTATATGCAAGCTTTGACACACCTGGTCTGTAAGGAAGGCGCTGCCTCTCCTCTACATTTAGGTCACTTGTCAGTGGGGTTGTGGCAGCAATGACTGCCTGAATTTGTGTCAATGGAAAACCAAAGTCAAATCCTCCAACCACTAACTTCTTTGCCTCTACTATCTTCATGTGTGTCCCTTTTTCAATCGGCCAAATTGTGGGAAGACTACTAGGAGCATGTAGCACAACCTTACTAATGTTCCAGCAATGTCTGACATCTGTGTTGCAAAAGTAGAAAAACTTCTCCTTCTTCCATTCGACCATATGGCAGTCACTCCAGAAGCACGGTGCTATCTCACCCCCGCGAACAAGTGCATCACATTTCTTTCTAGATGCCCAATTGCTACAGTTGATCCTACTCGCCATCGACACTCTTCTCAATGCCCACATGGTGGGATGCACTTCCACCTCACATGCCTCCAGATCATGCAATAGGCTTTCAGCATTGTCTCCTACTTTACCCTTTCCATGAACGATAACTTCTTGTCTGTCTACTGTGACATAGTTGTACTCTGGACGATGGCTGCACTCTTCTTCATCTTTGCTGTCCTCTTTATCCAGTGACCTCTTGACCCGAAGGGTCTTCTTTTCACCTTTAAAGTTGATTCGTTGCGAAAACATTGGAGTCCCAGAAATTGCATCATCCACTACCTTTGTAGTTTCAACCGGTGATGGTGTTTTGGCCTGTCGTGATATTGCTCTATCGATCAACACCTCTAGAGTGCACCCCGTTCCAATCAGTTTCCCCTCAAAGAAAGCAAGCTGCCTTGCACATTGAAAGTACGCATTGACAAGGTCAGTGATGCACTACCAGAGCATTGTGAGCGAGTAAGTATGTAAATACTTAACATCCCCCTTTTACAAGTTATGTGCTTGAAAGCTCTCATGTAAGTTATGTGGCTCTGGCAGGTAATATTTCATCCTACAAAGTCTACATCAAACTGGTGGTACGTCATAGAGGTAGCCCCTCGTAGTGCAAGGACATGTGAAGGCTACCATGTGCCAATCACAATGGCATCAATGGAGGAGATCAGAGAAGATGCTCAATCAGAAGCCACTGCGGTGGTGCCAGACGAGCATCAAGATGCTACTACTCTATATGGGGTGCATGCAGAGGAGCTACAAAATGAAACAGAGGATATGTGTTTAAACGGAGAGCTCTATATAGATATAGGAAGTTATGCCGAGTTATGCGAGGATGAGAGAGAGATCTCTTAAAGCCACAAATATTGTATTTGAACAATTTTGCTCCGTGTTGTAAAAGCTCTGGCTCTCTAAGTACCTTCCATGGTGTATAACGCTCTTTTCTACTCGCGCTCACATCTTTTGATTGAAAATTCTGAGTTTTCGACTTGCCTCTTCTATCACTCAATTCATTGCGTCATTACGTCATTGTATTTAATGGTCTTTGCGTCATTGTCTACTCTATTCATTCAATATTAAGTTTAAATATTCGTGTGTTTAATGCAGGTATGGATGATGAGGAGTTTCTTTCTTCTTTGTCACCGCAGCAGAGACAGTGGTATGTGGAGCGTCATCGCTCTGGCGCATCATCACGCGTTCCTACTCCATCTGCATCTCCCTCTCTTTCGGAGCATTCAGCGCGCTCCGAAGCTTCAGCGTCGACGAGACGAGCTTCACACTCGTCTAGACACCGGCGCTCTAGTGGTGGCGGTGGCGGTTGTTGTGGGGATTCCGCCACCGATGCCTCCACACCGCCTCGTGTTCGACGAGGCTCTTTACCCTCCCCTTCTTTTCCCGCCCCCACACCAGCCACAGCATTGCCATCTACGTCAGGTTTTGCATGGCTGACTGTTCCTAGCAGCTACACACCTCTACCTACTCCGCCAGGAGCCACCCCACTCGACACTCCTCGCTTCGGGGCCCAGACGCCGATGGAGACACCTGACGTCCGTACCCCCATCGACACGCCGCTAGAGACCCCTGCTGGGACACCCAGGTTCACGCGTCACCGGCCAAAGGGCTTGCCTTACTCCGTCGACTTCAGCGGCGGCATCATCATGGATGATGACGGCAAGAAGGTGATCTCGCGCATGCGTGGTCTTTGCTCTCAGCTGTTTAGACACTACATACTAAACAAATGGAGTGAAGTACCAAGTGATTTAAAAAACAGAGTCATCAGCATACTTCATGATGAGTTTCCTGTTCCAACACGGGATCAGTGCTTCAATGAAGACCCGATGAAGATTCGAATGCACGAATACTGCAAACACAAGCGTTCCGAAGTGCAAAAAGCAATCAAGAATGGGTGGAACAGGCCAGATTGGCTGGCCAAAGAAGATTGGAAGAATGCGAAGAAAGCAGCGCGCGAGAATCCCGACAAGTGGAAGCAACAAAAGGATGCAGCCAGAGCGCGAGTAGAGGCAGGGAGCTCGCACCACTTGGGGAGCGGTGGATGGGCATCATTTGAGGCCGATTTTGTAAGTGTTTTCGCATTGCTCTTTATGTTCGATAGTTTAGGGTTTATGAGTTTTTTAATTCTAACAGGACGTGATCCTACACCGTACGAGCGCGAGTACGCAAGCAGGAAGGGCTTTAACGCCCTGATGGACATTCTCAGTTCTCGCGGCGGCATGGTTAGTATTAGGGTTTACTCTTTTCTATTTTTTGTATTGTTTTATAAATGTCGTTATATGTTTATACTTACTGAAAGCTGTCTTATTGTCTTTTTTTGCAGAATCCGACAGATACGCCGCTTGGACGCGATGAGACGTCTGACTAGACGACGTCAGTTTAGCCGTAGCTAGATAGCATTAGTTTAGGGTTTCTCATAGCTTATGTATCATGAGACGGATTTAATACGTCTTTTTGAACCATGTATATTATTACATTTGTCACCGCAGTTCCTTTTTCCAATCAATTCTTTATGCCTATGATGTTGTACAATTGTCATTATTACATTTGCCAATCAATTCATTTTGCCTATGATGTGTATAATTGTCAATTTTGCAAACAATGCGTCTTGTGGGTGACTATTTTGGGTCTATTATCTACCCTTGCACTTTTTTTAAAAAGTGAATCAAGTACAATATGGTTGATGGGTGGCAGGGAATTCAATGCCCTGTCACCAAAAAAAATTCTCTCGGGCATCGCTATAACCGTCGCTATTTATGGCTCTGTAGCGTCGCTATGAGCGTCGCTATAGTCTTCTGTGTAAACATCGCTATAACCGTCGCTATGACCGTCACTATGAGCGTCGCTCATAACGACGCCTATAGCGACGCATATAGCGACGCTCGTAGCGACGGTTTTAGCGACGCCGGGGGTTATAAAAACCTAGAGTATTTCTGTCGCTAACAGCGTCACAAGAGCACACAACCTCTTGTAGTGTTTCCCGTGGAAGTACGTACAGTGTTATTGTAAGCATACTCCCCTAAGGGTAAGTACTTCTCCTATTGGGATCTTTGATCTACTTCCGTTACATAGGCTTTTAGTAGATCGAGAATTGTTAGGTTAGCTATTTCACTTTGGCCATCCGTTTGTGGATGATAGGCCGAAGATAAGTTTAGCCTTGTCCCTAATTCTCAAAGAGAGCCTTCCAAAAATTACTAGTCATTCTAGGATCTCTATCCGACACTATGGACATTGGCAAGCCATGGTACTTGAAAATTTGTGAAATGAAGAGGGTTGCCATTTGATGGGCTTTGATAGTATTTTTGACAAGTATAAAATGAGATTGTTTATTGAATATGTCTACTATCGTCCATATTCCCATATTCCCATGGATAGACTTAGGCAATCCAAAGATAAAATCCATGGATATTCTCTCCCATGGTGAATTAGGGATTGGCAAGGGTTGAACAAATCCAAGTTGCTTCCCTCTATCAAATTTTGTCTTTTGGCATACCACACATTTAGAAACATACTCTTGTATGTTCACTTTCATGGTAGGCCAATAGAAATATGTTTCAATTCCCTTTAAGGTAGATTGAATCCCTCTATGCCCCGCAGAAGGTGGAGCATGAGATTCATACATTACTTTCTCACGTAGTGAGTTAGTAGCACATAGTCTATTGCCATAGAGAAGATAACCATCTTGTAAAGTAAATGGTTCTTCTTTCTTTCCTAATGGAAGGGCTGAAATCACATCTCTAAAATTGGGATCAATAGCATACTCATCTCATTTGTTTGTCGGAGAGCTTGGTCTGCGTCATGAAGTACTTAAGACTTTGGTGATCCGTTCGCAGAATGAAAGGAGTCCCCAATAAATAGTGCTTCCATGAGTCTAAGGCATGTAGAAATGCAAGGAGTTCCTTTTCATATATGTCTAGAGCGTGCTCAACAGGATCGAGCCTTCGACTTTCATAGCCTATGGCATGCCCTTCTTGAAGAAAAAAAGATACAAGGCAATCACCACAAGCATCACATTGGACCTCAAATGGTTTTGAGAGATCCGGTAGTGTAAGCACAAGTTGAGAGATAAGCTTTTCTTTAAGCTTTTAGAAAGAATTGTTCTCCTTAGCAGACCATGTATACCTAGCGCTTTTCTTTGTTAGGTCATGTAATGGTCCCGCAATTTGTGAGAACTTTTCTATGAAGCGTCAGCTATAGTGTGCAAACATACCTATAAAGCTTTTTAGTTCATGAAGATTCTTTGGTTTAGGCCATATTTTTATTACCTCTAACTTTGATGGATCCATTTGGATGCCATCTTGAGAGATAATGTGACCTAAATATTGAATCTCTTGCAAGAGAAATTCACTTTTCTTTCGATTAACATAAAGTTTATTCGCTCTTAAAACTTGAAATATTACCTGGAGGTGTTGCTTGTGTTCGTCTAATGAATTAGAGTAGATGATAATATCATCAAAGAACACTCCAGTGAAGGTTCGATGAGGCCTGAACCGCTTCTCCATCAAGCAGTTGAATGTGGTTGGTGCATTGGTCAAGCCAAAAGGCATGACAATGTATTCATAAAGACCAAATGTGGTGAGAAATGCGGTCTTTAAAATGTCTTGATCAACTATCCTTATTTGATGATAGCCACTTTTTAGGTCAATCCTACTGAAGTAGATCGATCCTTGTAGCTTATCAAATGGGTCTTACCTGTGGAACGGGAAACCTATTCCTGATAGTGATCCTATTTAGTGCTCTATAGTCGACACACATATGATATGTGCCGTTTTTCTTTTGCACTAATAGCACAAGTGAGCAAAATGGAGATGAGTTAGGCCTAACCATGCCCTTCTCAACTAACTCATGCACTTGCCGCATAATCTCCTCTTGTTGAGCTTGAGAAACTCTCTAAGGAGGTTTGTTAGGCGGTGAACTTCCTGGAAGAAGTTCAATTGCATGGTCATCATTACCTCGTTTAGGAGGTAGCTCACAAGGGATGTCGTCAATAAAAACATCTTGAAACCCCTTGAGAAAATGGGATAACTCTAATTCCTTTAGGTTGCTTTTATTTTCTTTTGCTAAAGCATTAGGTTCATTTTGAGAATCTTTAACAAAAATCATGTACACAGAAATAGAGCTCTTTATTTACTTGTTGAAAGCTGGTGTATGTATAATGGGGATAGTGTTACCCATTTCCTTAGCATCTATATACATGTCTTTTTCCCTGAACTTAAAGGAGATTCTCCTTTCAGGGAATTTAACATTGGCAGCCAGGCGATCAAACCATGGTGCCCCTAGGATTACATCCTCATGCTTGAGAGCAGAGATAAAGAAGTCCTCTTTGTCCACATAGCGTTGGACATGAAGCCTCAATTTCCCGATTAAGGGAGTGACTGAAGCTTCTTGCCCCTTGAAAGCACTGTCAGCGGGTAGGACATCTCCCATCTCGTAGGCTTGTATGCCTAGCTTGGTGGCCAACTCTATAGATATAAAATTGTGAGTAGAACCAGGGTCAAAGAGAATAAAAGCATCATGTTCTCTTACCTGTCCCCAAGCATGGCATAGAGGAGATCCTTTGTGGTGAATTTGGTGATTCTCCTCCTCTTGGATTTCAACCAAGGTAGCTCTAGGAGGATCTTGGCGGTTGTTCTTTTGTGGACAAGCGCGGTACGCATGCCCTTGTTCACCGCACTTGAAACACCGGTTATCCTTGCGATAACGCTCAAGCTCTTCAGGAGAGAGTTTGTTTTGACCTTTGTAAACTCCCTTCTCTTTAGCTTTGTTGGAGTTTCCCTTAGGAGACTTTTGGACATTCTCCTTCCCCTTAGGCTCATTGGAACCCTTGTTTTCCGTGGGCTTATTATTTCTTTTAGCCCCCGTTTTGAAATTGATTCGAGAGGCCACCATAGTATGGTGTATTACCGCCGATATGGTACGTGGCCTTTGGGAGTTGACATACTCCGCCATTTCTTCGATTAAGCCCGCACAAAATTGTTGCTTTTGCTCTCCAAAGTCCAACTTTTTGAAGACAGTGGCTTTGAGTTGTAGGTCCCAAAACTTGTCTACATATTTGTGGATGGATTCATAGGGAGAGAGCTTTAAGCTTCGCCATTCGGTGAGTACTTTGTCTTTGGCATCGGTGGCCAAAAACTGCTTCATAATAGAAGCTCTTAAAGCTTTCCATGTTCGCGGAGCTTCACCGTTGGCTCGTAGGCTAGACCACCATTGCCTGGCAGACTTTTGAAAGTGCATAGCTACATGGCGTAGCTTAGAGGACTCCGTGAAGCCCTCATATCCAAACGCCGCATCAAACTGTTGGATAAAGGCCAAGACTTTGTCTGTAGCACAAAAGGTGCCATCATAGGTAAGGAAAGAGATGCTTTTCCCTCCCTCTTTGAACTTCTTCAGCTTGGACGACCTCTTCCACGCGGCATAGGATTTCCTATGGCCTCTTCTTTTTGATGGTTCAAAGGTTGCACCATCACTTTCTTTAGAAGGTGAAGAATTTGAGGAAGGTGGAGAAGAGGGTGACCCCTTTCTCGCCTTTTTCTTGTCTTGATCTTTGTCGTCTTCACCATCACTTTCATAAGAGGAAGAGGATGAAGAAGATGGAGAAGAGGGTGTCCCCTTTCTCGCCTTTTTCTTCTCTTGCTTTTTATCATCCCTCTTTGAATTATGGTGAGGAGAAGGGTGCGATGGTCTTCTCTGATTTGGTGGTGATGGAGAGCGTTTAGCCCCGCCGTCTTCGTGGAGCCATCTCCGCCGAGGTGGCGGGAGACTCACTTCTTTCTCGTTCCTTCGGTGGAGGCTCTTGAGTTCTCGTTTGGGAAAGATATGCATCATCAAGAAGTAAATTCTTGAGCCCTTCGTAGGGATTCTCTTCTTCTTCCCGAATCGGAGAGAGACCTCTTTTGTAAGTCTCACAAGGAGGCTTCCTAGGTGTTCTCTCGTCATGGTGGTGAGCTTGGAGAATCCCATGAGCACGGATCTGCCGTTGCACTTCACTTTGGAGAGATGGATTGCCCATGGCTTGTTGAAGCCTAGAAACAAGATAGTTAACAAGCATCGGAGCATCATTAGTAGCTTGCTCATTAGCAAAATCAAAGTTATCAACATTAATTTCACTCTCTTTACTATTGTCAGCCATTCTAACAACTTTTAGGTGAAAATTGTTTAGGTTTACTTTGGCACTTCAAGCCATAGTTGCTACTCTTTTTTACCCCTTTAGAAAAAGCACTCAAGCTACTGTACCCGTGGCTCGAATACCATTAATTGCAAGGAATAGAAGAGAGAGTCATTTAGCACCAAAATAGCACCGGATCCTTTCAAGCTTTTAATAGCTCAATAGTGTGGTTAAGCCGTAGGCAAGCCCCGTAGGACTCCACTATTAAGACCATAGCTCTCGACGGTGATGCCCCGTTAACTGCACGAAGGCAGGCGCACTGCAAGGCTGAAAAATCCCTATTCTACTTACGCACAGGCAATTAATAATACCAACCATTTATAGCTATCTTGAGGACCTCCCTTCTTGAGCAAGAAAAGAGAAACCTTGTGCTCTGATACCAATGTAACATTTAATGGCCTAGAAACTTGTGTGTAGCGAAAATTAGCATGAACATAGTGGGCATTTCATTAGAATAGATTCCTAATGAGAATTACAAGAGTGCTTGGGTGGAGAGAGCAACAAAAAACATAACACCTAGTTAGATAGCATGAACAATACTTTCAAAAGAGAGAGAAATTAATCTATTGACAATAGGTGAGGACCGGATTTTCATGGAGCCGGTCCCCCCTCCAAAAGGCTTTGTATTATGGTTTCTCCCATCGAGAGAGACATTGTAAAATACAATTCTTTGTGTTCCTTCAAGACTAGCTAGTGCAATGAAGATGTAAGCTTCATGAAATAAGCAAAACACTTAGCAAACACTTTGCTTATTGCATGAAAGCTTCATGCAATAAGAAAAACACTAAGCAAACACAACATCAAATATCCCCGGTCTCAGACCCAAGACCTCACACACCTTCAAAGATGGTGAGAGCTAGCAGATGTACATCTCCTCACATAATCACTCATATTAGCATAGCTTAGCTTAGTAATTAGAATGGTAGAGGAGATGAGCATGCATTGAAGCTTGGATCTTGGTTGGATTTGCATCACAAAGCCAAGAGTTGTTGGTTTAGGCCTCCCTTCTCACAAGCTTGGAGTAGGTGGTAAGCTTTCCATTAAAGCTTGAGAAGGAGAGAGAGTCTTCTTTACTTCACACATGAGATTGTGTGAGTGTGTGTGTGATAATGCCTTGCAAAAATCAGCCCCCTCTCTTTCTTGGTCAACCCCTCTTGCTATTTGCCATGCTCTACCGTCATTGGACCTCCCCAGGCCTAGCCAATGGTAATTAAGCAGTATAAGTGATAGCCTTCTGACATGTGTCCCCCTGTCCCCTTTTGTGAGAGCTTTAGGTAATTTAATAATTCAACTAAACTCTCATTGGACTCCTTTGCCTCCTGGCCAATAGGAATTAGGCAAGCCATTGGGCTGCTGAAAGCTCATTGGACCCCTTGGGAGACTATCCAATAGTCTTCTAGAGGACTTAATTCTCATTGGTTCTTTTATTAAGTGTTTTTAAATTAATTAAACTAGATTTACTCTAGCCTAATTCTCATTGGTCCACCTCCAAGGCCATCCAATAGGAATTGGGTACACCTTGTGGGCATGTAGGCTAGGGAGCTGACATGTGTCCCTCATTCCCTTTGTGTAAAGGGAGCTTGTGTGTGTGTGTGTGTGTGTGTGTGTGTGTGTGTGTGTGTGTGTGTGTGTGGCTTTCTCTCTCATCCCCCACAAGCTACGATCGCCCCCTCCTATGTAGGGATTTGAAAAGACTTTTGGGACACACAGAAAGCATCCAGTTCCCCCCATGGTTGACCTTTGGACACAACCTTTAAATTATATTACCTTAGCATTTTGGAAGTCTTAATGGGCTGAACCTTAGGGTCTTTTTAGCCCATTGTTGCACATGGATCTTTTGCAGATGGCCCCCCCTTTGGATCCCTATTTTCCCTCCTTTGGATCCCTACTATGGCCGGTCTGCTAGCTTAACCAATATTCTAGCTTTTTCTCCCCTGGCACTTCCCGATATTAAATGATCAGTTTAACACGAGAAAATCATTTAGGAGAATTAGATATTGATTATTATGACATGGGATTCATAACAAAGGTAGCAAATAGTGATTGGCTATTTCTGATAGTGGCGGTGCCCAAGAAGAATTGGAAGTTGAGAGTGTGTAGATGATCAAAAGCTGAATGTTTAGATGATCAAGGATCCATTCCCACTCCCATCCACATATATGATGTTAGATGAGATAAAAAGTCATGAAATACATAGCTTCATGGATGTCTATAGTTGTTATAACCAGCTGAGACTCAAACAAGAGGATAGAGCAAATAAAACCTTCATCACAGAGCATTCATGTACTTAGTAGTTTCATTTAGACTCTAAAATGCTCCGACTATTTTTCAACTTTGTATGCTGTAGATTTTCAGTGTGTTTCTACACAAGTTTTTAGCTATTTTTGTGAATAACTTTACAGTCTTTTCAACCAAAAGAATGCATCTCTTATTTCTATAAATAGTCTTTGAGAGGTGGGCGTAGGGAAAAGAGGATTTGTTTGAACCCAGGACACATTGTTTCTAGCAATGGTATTGAAATGGCTGAAAATAAAGGTGGCTATGTTTAGCAAGCTTGAGCACCAACGAGTATGTCTGAACTCAATTCATTCCTGACGTATATCAACTTTTATCATCAATTCATTCATATGTTTGTGACAAAGTATCTTCCACTGTATGAACTAACCCAGAAGGGAGTGAAGCTCACCTAGACCGAGGAGTGTGAGACAAATTTTCCAATGCTTGAATGAGGCAATCAACAGGAATTCGATCCTTCATCAACCAAATTGGGAGGTAATCTTCCATGTCCATGTAGATGCGATAAATGGTAGTGGGTGCAATATTGGCCTAGCCTGATGGGAAGACAAACTACCTAGTCTACTTTGCTAGGTATCAATTTAATTCAACTGAACAAGGATACTCAACAACTGAGAGGAAAGCACTTGTTTTTAGTGCAACAAAATTGAGGCATGATTTACTAGGCAAACCGTTTCACTTCTATGTTGATCATCAAGATCTCCTATCTTTGATGAAAAAAGTGATTATTCTAGGTTGATTGATCAAATGAGTGATGTTCTTGATGGAGTCTGAGTTTAAGGTATCTCACAAGCGAGTCTTACAAGAGGGTGAGCAAGTTTTTTCGAGCGAAAAAAAAAACGAGCAAGTCCCTCAATAAAGTTATTTTCCTTGAGGTTAGCTAGTGATGGTGAGAGGGATTTACTAGTAGTACTAGTTGGGAGACGTGACCAGTGCAACGGTTGGGAGACGAAAGATTCTCATGCTCTGTAACCATATTTTCTGGTCATGTTGAACGTAAACTGGAGTGTTCCGCCTGCAATTGCACAACCCAATCTCTCCTCAAAGAGCTATGATTCGTTGCGACTCTATTGTCCTTACTTTTCTTAGTGCCACCCACGTTTTTCTAGTGCATGCACTGTAAAATTGCAGCTTGAGGCAAGATTTTGCAGCGGGCTAGAGCGCAAGCACTTAGCCCCCGTATGCCCTATGGAGCCTAGGCAAGACCGCTCTGCAAAGCGCATATAGCATTTGTAAGCCCCGTATGCAACTGGCGGAACGGGGCTCTAAGCACTTGTGCCTTTTTTCTTCTAGCTAAAAAATCAAAGAGGAACTGGGAAGAGCAATGAGATTCTTACGCCTAATGCATACGAGGTGGAAATCCTTAGCACAGGGGCATCAAAGCCAGGTGGCAAAAGTTGATTTGCCGTGCAATTGAGATTATCTTCCTCCGGGCCTGTTATTTCCACTCGCCCGAGAAGAGTTGCTAAACTTTCTCAACCTCTCTCTTTTTTGCTCTTCCTCCTCCAACATTGTTTAGAAAAGGCTAATGTATATATCTACTATGGTCTAAAGACACTAGTCCAAATCCAAAATGGATTATAAAGAGGCCCCGAGCCTCGAGGTGACCAATGTCATGCACGGATTCTTCGTACCCCTTTCGACAAGGCAACAGGTAGGCACCCGAGCACCATGCCAGCTTGATTCTGCCTTAATCTTGCCGTGGACTCTCAAGCACAAAATACACTAGTAAAAGACTGAATTGACTTCTGAGCTTATGCTATAATGGTTTGCATTGATCATAACAAACATCACTTTACTTTCCAAAGCTCCTTGCCCCCATACTCCGCCTTGGGTCACCAATGAGCTCATCCGGCGGCACCGACTCTACAAAGAGAAGAAGCAAAATCTGGTCCCTGGATCCTCCATTTGGGTCCACGTCTCCCTGATCTCTCTCGACCGCTCCTGAGCCCCAAGTGCAATCTCTCTCTCTCTCTCTCTCTCTCTCTCTCTCTCTCTCTCTCTCTCTCTCTCTCTCTCTCTCTCTCTCTCGTTTTTTTTTGTGATGAATATCAACTGTAGTTTTCTTACTACAGATACAAAAAATGAGAATCACACCTAGGTATCTCTGTGGCGGTGATCTCTGATAAGAGAATTGCAGTCCACCATGGAGAATATTTCCCCACGTATGACAATCACTTCTTTTTGTCGGTACCACCAGTAGATCTCTGCTTCCGAAGAGCAGCAGACATTTACTCACGCTTTTTCTTCCCCCTTAGGTGAGTTCCACGCCTCCTCTTTGCCACCTTAAGAGCTCTCTTGTCCTTTCCCACCTTCAAAAGCTCAGTGATACGCTTCTTGTAAGGTGCAAACCCTACACCTTCTCGGATCAGCTTCCTGACAAAGGAGGTTCTGGTTCCAAGTTTACCCTTTCTTGAGGAAGGACGAGCAAGAATCTCGCGCTTGGTAACGATGTGCCCCTTGTTTAATCCCATCGAAAGGCTAGACTTTGGCGCTTGAGGTGCCATCTCAACTGCAGAGAGATACAACCCCTTCTCTCTCTCTCTCTCTCTCTCTCTCTCTCTCTCTCTCTCTCTCTCTCTCTCTCTCTCTCTCTCTCTCTCTCTCTCTCTCTCTCTCTCTCTCTCTCTCTCTCTCTCTCTCTCTCTCTCTCTCTCTCGGGTGCATATGGCGCGAAGGGGATGCATAAAAGAAAGCAACTCATCCTGCTACTTCCATGCTCGTAGTTGGCTCCCTGGGCTTCATTTTCATTGCCGTGTGGATTCTTCAATCGTCTTGGACTTGGACTTGGATGCTGGAGGCGTTGGCACAGGCCTGCATTGGGCCCCTTCAGCCCCAACTTCATTCCATTTCTCCTACCATTAACCCCAACACCCTTACTAGCTCCATGCTGGAACTAGTCCACGCCGGCGCGGACTGGTTTAGACAGCTTGCTGGAGTCCATATTATTATGAAAAAAAACAAAAAACGTGCTTTGTATAGTGTCAACACCCTTACTCGCTCCGTGCTAGAACCAGTCCGACCTAGTGCGGACTGGTTTAGACAGCTTGCTGGAGTCCATATTATTTTGAAAAAAACAAAAAACGTGCTTTGTATAGTGTGCTCATTAGGTAGCTTTATTTAGCGTGTTGAACCTTGGAAGAGCCTCGAACCGGTCCGCGCCGACGCAGACGGGTTTCGACACGTTACATAAGGGCAGACACAAATTTTGTGGGGTTAGGGGGCCTATTTAACGAAGTTGAACATTATGGACTTTGAAAGCTATATGCACATTATGCAAGGAGATTTCCTTGAGCTACCTACTCAGTGAGTCTTGTTTTTCTTCACATCAAGGCAACGAGGCCATTTTGGATTTAGTCTTTATCTGTGGAAGGGAAAAGAAGTAGGAGGAGACTAGGGCATGTCGGATGCTAGTTCCCTATTCTGCAGAACATGTCCTCAAGCAGCCATGTTCTTCCTCATCAAATGCCTCCACATTCTTGCCATGGAGCAAGTGAGCTCACCCTACTATATAAGTGCAATAAAGATGTGACATGGTTGGGAAGCGTGGTTAGCGCTTACAATCTTGGTGCTGAGCTTATCTTGAGACACTCAATGAGACCACAGGACATGCAATGCTATCTGAACCAACTTCTTTACACTCTTGCCACCAGTGCAATGATGCACCTTGCGGGTTGCAGCAATGTGAAACTCTTCTACGCATTTGACCACAAGAGCAACTTCTATAGGAATCTATTGAGTGCCTATATAGTTCTTATCAGCGAGACCTCCCTAGATGAAGATGAATTTGCGGATATGCTAACCACGTGCTTTCCCCGATGGCATTCAATGTTTTCATCATTTGTCCGCATCCCCTTGGATTATCCCCTTTTGCAGATGATCTCATACGAGCTCCATTAAATTTTGTGAAGATGCCTTCACAAGTATTGTGCAAATTGATTAAACCTATGGGAATTGTCTCTTCTCCTTCAATGTTACTCGCAACTTACAGTTTTTAAGCACTTCATGTGCCACATTCAAAATGGGCTGCGCTTGCTCATGGTATGCCATACACTTTATCTAACTCTGAGCCCACTATGATTGTGTCCTTAAGTTTAGAATTGCATGGCTTTGCAAGTTGCAATGCGCCATGTTTGAACACTAAGACACAGTTGTTTAGTAACTATTTATGAATCATGTGATCAGCTTCGAATTGGATTTTGTATGCACAAATCCCCATCCACATATTCTAAATTCAAAATGTGTGTGTCTAGGGATACAAGATGGATTTGGGGATTGGGTATTCATGGCTTCTTGTACAATTGTGGTAAAACGAGTTCAATTGCTTATGTCAGTACCTCTGCCAAAAAAATCTAGCATGACATGATTACTTTCTTCAATATACCTTGTGCTTGCATGAATTTGTCAAGGGTGTTGCTCGGAAATTGGCTTCACTCAGTTTCTTTGCTCGTTGATTGGAAACCCCGGCCCCCTCACAAGCTAGGCAAGACTCACTATGGTGCAATTGTTTTTGCAAGGATCATAGAAGGAATCTCAAAGACCTTGATGAGAGATGATCCAATGGATGTTGAGCCGTTTTAGACTATGATAGTGGACAGGTCAAATCCAAAGTGGCAGCATATGTATAATTTGCTTCAATTTGGGGGATTTCAAGAGGACGCATTCTAGGCAACGAAGAAGTCACTACTAATAATTAAGAGTCTGAATTTCACTTTCATCAAAGGGACATTATGTAAATTAGGTATTGATGGGGTACTTTGATAGTGTGTGTCTATGCAAGGGAGGAATTCCGGACATTGAGCAAAAAAAACCGAGCGTGTTGTTTTTCAAGCAAAAGTAAAGAGAATTGTAACACAAATTGGATTTTTTATTAAGTCCCCCATCTTTTCTGGCTACCTCCTTTGAACGCCACCTTCCCAATTCTCCACGAGCTTCATCCCTGCCCACGCCTACCTCCTCTGTCCTCCTTTGTTCAAGTGCCCCACATCCATGCCCCTCCACCCCCCCTGCCTCTGTTGCCCTCCCTCACCCTGATCATATGCTTCCCCTACCAAATGCTTCCTCTTCTCTCCGCCAGCAAATTGGCATGCAGACACACTATGTCAAGCCCTATCACACAGCCCTACCACATGTTCTCGTTGATCTGAGGTTAGAGAGAGAGAGAGAGAGAGAGAGAGAGAGACAGAGAGAGAGAGAGAGAGAGAGAGAGAGAGATGTGTCTACCCCCTCTCCTATAGTCTACTGATCACGCGGCACTGTCATAGAGAAAAAGAGAGAGAGAGAGAGAAAGAGAAAGAGAGAGAATATTTTCTCGTGAGAGAGAGAGAGAGAGAGAGAGAGAGAGAGAGAGAGAGAAAGATGTCTCCTACCTTGCCTTCACTCTAGACTCCAACAAAACACACACACACACACACAAAATATTTCCCGGCAAACCTTGACTGGAAATCTTTGCGTGAGAGATGTGCCTTGCCCCCCTTCCACTAATGTTTTATTTTTTCCACCCTTCCCTTTTCCACTTGGAGCTAATGCATGATTTTTTGAATTTCTTCCATCCGATACGCCCTACTTGTATTATAGAACCTACTACTGCTATTGAAGCGCAAGTACTGTGGAGGCAAAAATCAAAGACTCGTTCTTGAGTAAGCGAGCATCGATCACATAGTAGAGTCTCCCGCTGATTATGGCCCACTGATTATGGCTCACGGGAGGCTTAGTTATCTGTGATTTGAACTAACTAAGCCCCATTCTCGATCACACGCACAAAAGAACATTAAATGAATAACTATGCCACCCTTTGTCACTATGCCGATTTTGGCATAGTTGCAAAGTTGAAGGCATAATTGGGAGGTTGAATGAATAACTAAGGGCATGGTCACATGAGGCTTAGTTAGAACTAAGCGACATCCTCTGGCAAGAGCTAAGCGCGAGGACCGTCTACACCAGGTAGAGAGAGGAACTGCAAAGCGCAAGAAGGAGAGAGAAAGATGGCATCACAATCCATGGGTGCAAAGTAAACCTTCTTAACTACACCAGGTAGAGAGAGGAACTGCAAAGCGCAAGAAGGAGAGAGAAAGATGGCATCACAATCCATGGGTGCAAAGTAAACCTTCTTAACTACTGAAAATTGTAATGCATGAAGAGCACTCAATATCAAAAAAGCACGTGAAATCTACCCTACGTCGATGCGAAAAAGAACAGAACCGTTCAGGGTTGTTCATTTAGTATTAGATATAGAATGGGTTGATTTCCTCATGACTTAGCGTTCAAATCTGTTGTAATACATTCGGCGCCGACGCGGTATGTTGACGGCCAAGAACCGGTAAACTCACACATGATCTCACAAGGCTTCGGTTGCTTGCCCTTCCGGGTTGGCGCGGCATGCTGAAGGGCCAAGAACGAGTAACTGATTTATGGCTTTTTTTTTTTTAATGAGACATTATCTCAGATCAAGGCTTCGGATTCTGCTGCTTGCCCTTTCACGCCGGCGCGGCATGCTGAAGGGCCAAGAACGGGTAAGAGGCGTTTTGCACGAGCTTCATTTACCGTTAGATGCTGACCCCCGATGGCTCTGATGAGCAATCCGTACCTTCTCAACCTTGTCTTTCGCAGGTGGTGAATTCTCCCCATTTGACTGCTTGCTTTAGGTCAACCAACCTCCATGTGTACCTCCCCGCCTACACAGGCTTGGCGGCAATTTCATCAGCGCCATCTGCATGCCACTGAGCTCTCTCTCTCTCTCTCTCACACACACACACACACTCAAGTGCTCTATACTTCACGAACCTGAAGGTACCTGGCTTCCGCTGTTGTGCGATGGTATTGAGCTGCTGCTGAAGTAGAGGTTATTTATAAAGAAAACGGGGAAGTGAGTAGGCTAGGAAACAGAGAAGGTGGCGGGTTCCTTGTTGGAAGGTCTGGCCTAGATCCACGGCGCTCATGTGGGCCGTGATTGTTGGGCTCATATTGTGCTAGCAAGCTCAACCGATAAACTTTGCCAGAACTCCGTAGATATCAAAAGTCTTCGGACTCTGCTGCTTGACCTTCCACGCCGGCGCGGCATGCTGAAGGGCCAAGAACGGGTGAACCAATCTATGCTATTTTTTTAATGAGACATGATCTCACAAGGCGTCGGACTCTACTGCTTGCCCTTCCGTGCCGGTGCGGCATGCTGGAGGGCCAAGAACGGGTAACTGATTTTTTGTTTTTTTTTAATGAGACATTATCTCACAAGGCTTCGGACTTTGCTGCTTGCCCTTACGCTTTGGCCCGGCATGCTTAAGGGCCAAGAACGGGTAAGAGGCATTTTGCACGGGCTGCATTTACAGTTAGATGTTGACCCCCGATGGCCCTGATGCACAATCCGTACTTTCTCAACCTTGTCTTTCGCAGGTGGTGAATTCTCCCCATTTGTGGTGAATTCTCCCCATTTGACTGCCTGCTTCAGGTCAAGCAACCTCCATGTGTACCTCCCCGCCTACACAGGCTTGGCGGAAATTTCATCAGTGCCATCTACATTCCACTGAGCACTCTCTCTCTCTCTCTCTCTCTCTCTCTCTCTCTCTCTCACACACACACACACACACACACTGAAATGCTCTGTACTTCACGAACCTGAAGGTAGCTAGCTGGCTTCCGCTGTTGTGCGATGGTATTGAGCTGTTGTTGAAGTAGACATTAGGTGAAATTTGGACTCACACAGGGGCCCTTTAAGGAGTTTGATTTTATCTCTCTCTACCAAAACGGGCGCATGGATAATTTTTTGCAAACAAACTCCAAAGTTGGCGGAGGTTTGATAGTTAGAATGTCCTCTTCAAGCTCTATCTACTGATATATAGCACGCCATAAGATTCCTCATATTTTAGAAGATTCTTTTTTTTATTCACTTAGAGTTGTCACATCATAGGTGAATCAAAAAAAGAATCTTCTAAAATATGAGGAATCTCATGGCGTGCTATACATCAATAGATAGATCTTGAAAAGGACATTCTAACTATCAAACCTCCGCCAACTTTGGAGTTTGTTTGCAAAAATTTATCCATGCACCCGTTTTGGTAGAGAGAGGTGAAGTCAAACTCCTTAAAGGGCCTCTTTGTGAGTCCAAATTTCACCTAATGGGTTATTTATAAAGAAAACGGGGAAGTGAGTAGGCTAGGAAACACAGAAGGTGGCGGGTTCCTTGTTGGAAGGTCTAGCCTGGATCGACGGCGCTCATGTGGTCCGTGACCGTTGGGCTTATATTGTGCTAGCAAGCTCAACCGGTAAACTTTGCCAGAACTCCGTAGATATCACAAGGCTTCGGACTCTGCTGCTTGACCTTCCGCGCCAGCGCGGCATGCTGAAGGGCCAAGAGCGGGTGAAGCGATTTATGCTATTTTTTTAATGAGACATGATCTCACAAGGCTTTAGACTCTGCTGCTTGCCCTTCCGCGCCGGCGCGGCATGCTAAAGGGCCAAGAACGGGTAAACGAATTTATGATTTTTTTGATGAGACATGATCTCACTTCAAGGCGTCTCTGTTGCTTGCCCTTCCATGCTAGCACGGCATGTTGAAGGGCCAAGAATAGGTGCAAACATTCAATGTGCATCGTATGCTTTTTTGTTGATGCAGTTTCTCCACATAATGTGGGGAAAAGGTATGAAAAGCAAGATAGAGAGGTGGGCACATTAGTGGCTACTGTCATCTCCCTCTCTCTCAGTAAGACTTGGTCCTACTAATTAACTATCCTGCGTCGTTGCAAACTATTGTGCTTGCAAAGCAAACGGAGAAGCAAGTGGGACATTTCCTCAATCAGCACCGCATCGGCACGGGAGCAAACAAGATTTTTATACATTTTTTTTTTGGGATGTGGCTCTAATTGATACCGTGTTGGCACGAGATATGCAAGTTCAATGTCCTGTTCTATTAACCACCTCTTCAATTGCTCGACCTTTACTGCGTTTGTGGCCTTGTTTACATTTCAAGTGCCATAAAGTTTAGAGAGTAAGGCTCCATTTTCAAGACGGGACATTGCTAAAAATGCTTTCTACATCATTAATCCAAAAGGGACATGGCCAAAGTCCATACCACGTTGACTTGGGACCCAGAGATAGTGTTGCAATGTCGAAGTGCTCTGTTTATCAAAATCAATAGTGTGTATTAAATAAATTAGTGAAAGCAATGAAAGACTGGGGAAGTGTAACCTTCATGCCACTCCTGGTTCTGTACAGAAAACATGTATTAGAACACAAACCCAACGTTCAAATTTAGAATAGAAGTGTATAGATGAACCAAAGTGGCTACATTGATGAAATCATCATTTAAATGAACAAAATTAGCAGTGCCTTTTGAGCAGAGATAAAAAGTAAGCATCAAGTAATACGCATCGGCTAGGGAGGCATAAGGTTAAAAAACATGCAATCTCTTGAGATTACAAAGCAAACTTAGCATTACATGGGACATTGCGTCAATCAGCATCGTGCCGGTGCGGATGCAAAAAATTGGTTATCTTCGGAGTTGTAAAGCAAATAAAAGATTCACATAATTGTTTTAGGATGTAGCTCTAATCCATACCGTGTTGGTATAGGATAGGTAAGTTCAATGTCTCGTTGTATTAATGACCTCTTAAACTGCTTTACCTTTACTGCGTTTGTGACCTTGTTTACATTTCAAGTGCCATAAAGTTTTGAGAGTAGGATCCATTTTCAAGATGGGACGTTGCCGTAAATGCTTCCGTGCCGATGCAATATGGTTAAGGGGGAGGCAAAAAGGATAGTGCGGGAGATATCAATCTCCAACATTAGCTAT
Organism: Adiantum capillus-veneris; assembly: GCF_014529385.1. Lineage (NCBI taxonomy): Eukaryota > Viridiplantae > Streptophyta > Polypodiopsida > Polypodiales > Pteridaceae > Adiantum > Adiantum capillus-veneris. The sequence continues at coordinate 111,993,713 of NC_140937.1, forward strand.
ATAAAGCAATACAAACTCAAAAAAAAAGACACTTCAAGACTAGAGGCACTTGATTAACATGATAAGAAAACAAGGAAAAATGAGTACCTTTTCATGGAATTTTTCACTTGAATTGACCTATACATATACATACATATATATATATATATATATATATATATATATATATATATATATATATATATATATATATATATATATATATATATATATATATATATATATATATATATATATATATATATATATATATAGCTGACAAGCGCTAAGATTATAGAGAGGGATCACTTTCATTGCATGTAATGCCTAACTTTTCTCTCTCTCATGTCATTTATCTCCACGCATGTGACTCACTCTCTCTCTCTCTCTCTCTCTCTCTCTCTCTCTCTCTCTCTCTCTCTCTCCTCATGTTTTGCTTGGATTTCACTCGGTTTTTGTGTTTGCTTGATAAAGTTTGCTCGGTTCTTGGTAAGACTCCAATAAAATTTTTCAAGTATGTTTATGGTGATAGAGTATGATGGATGATGTCACATCCTTTTACAAAACATGTGATATTTGTCAAAGAGTGAAAAGGCCAAAAACAATAGGGATATGACATATGTAATCCCCATACAACCATTAGGGATCTTTATGAATGTTGGAATCAGGGTTGTAGGGAAACACACACAACTTGAAAAAAATGAAGATGCTCAAGTCACATAGTGGAGAGTATATTTCTTATGCACAACAAGAAGATGAGTTAACCCAACCTAAAATGATGGACATATATACAATGCACAGGGGGAAAAACCTCCGAGTGAGGGAAAAATGCCTCGATGGACCTAAGTGTGTTCACACACATCACTACCTCTTATATGGTGACAAATCTCCCTTAGGAGTGATGTGATGAACGAGAGCTAGCACATAGTGTATAAGTAAGTGCCATGCCTTTGTGAGTTGATCTACAAGGCTGTCCTCTGTCGACACATAAGCCAACCTAGATGATGCTGGCAGTGTCCTTTCCAACACCCAAATCAACCATGAGGTGTCTAAGCCATACACACTCTACCATAGCTATGAGGATTACCATGTACTCAGCTTCACAACTAGTAGTGGCCATAGTAGGTTGCTTCTTGCTCAATGATGATATGCATGAACTAAGGAGCATCAAACAAAAACCACTTATGGATTCTTGCATTGACAAGTTTTTTAATGCAACTAAGAAAACACCTGAAGATTTTATGGATGCTTGCCAACTTGTTGAAAGAAGTCGCATATGTAAATGCCATGTACATACTCAAGCGTGCTCAATCAAGCTCAGTGTTATGTACATATCCCTTAGAGGGATTGGACCCTTGTTTGTGGCATCGTGCTTGAATTCCTTGTAAATGATGTAAATATGATATTGACTCTCAATAAAACAAGTGGAAGTATAGAGAATTCTCCCTCATGCGCAAAAACATGATTCGTGTAGTCACATGTGCAGCTCGGCTATATCCTTGCAGATTTATCTAGATCGCATGATTCGTGTATAGAAAATGATGGATTATAAAATGGAGTGCTTTGAAATGCTTTGAGGGATCATTGTGACAAATTTGGTGATTTTTGGGTAACCCTTTGCCCCAATCCCCATCGAAAATGGCAACTTATAGGAAACAATAGGTTAAAAATGGTAAAAAACTGGTCAAATTTGGTTCAATCCGGTCAATTTTTTACACATCAGCTCACATGCCATGGAAGAAAAAAGGGAGGGCTGCTTTTTGAAGTGGAAAAATAGAGAATTCATTACTCTAAGAGAGGAAGCCAAGAGGATTCATGGTGGTGTGTGTGTGTGCAATCCCTCACCCGTTTGTCGTGTTGTTTCTCTCTTCCACACCTTTGACGGGTGAATTACACCTTTCTCTTATCAATTTTATGTTTAAGGATCATCTTGGGTGCTCTGTGACTGAGCCTTTTTCCATGTCATGGTGTTTTGGTAAAGAAGATAGAGGTGTTTTCTACATAGTCTACATGTGTGTGTGTGTGTGTGTGTGTGTGTGTGTGTGTGTGTGTGTGTGTGTATGCCATTGGGGTTGAGTGTGTAAGGAAGAGTGGGAGCTAGAGATTTGGGAATCAAGTTGAGTGTGAGAGGATATGAGTATGTGTCTTTGTTGACTGGAATTTTGATAACGTTGAGAGGATATGAGTATGTGTCTTTGTTAACTAAACTTTTGATCAACTTGGGAGGACCTTCACATTGGCTTGGTTGGCGTCTGATGTGATCATCCCAAGCCTCATCATCACTGACTCTCTACACGCATCTTGTTGGGTTGGTGGGAGCTAGTAGTCCTCATGAGTTTCCTCTTGATTTGAGTGAAAAAAGACCTATTTGGGTGATTTTCCTCTACCTTTTGGGTGTGTGAGTATCCATCCCAAGCTACAAGCAGGCTATTCTATAGAGTGAAACACTATCATCCCTCCCTGTTAGTGTGTCATAACAACTAGCGTATTTCGAGTCCAAAAAATCATAATTTGGCAGCAATGATCCCCCCTTGGGATAAAACAAGCCAATATGTAAAGTGCCACTCAAGTAGCAATAAAATCTTCTTGGGTAGAAGCATGTTGACGTGTCATCGAATATGTTGTCCCGGGCAGTGCTAGTTACTTGTGCATGTTAGCCGCATACTGAAAATGGATGGGCAAGTCCTTTGAATTTCAAAATTTCCATTAAAAAATTATTTTCCCTCCTCATGTGCTTCTATTTTTAGTTACTGAAGACGACGTGGGGAGTCTCTCTCTCTCTCTCTCTCTCTCTCTCTCTCTCTCTCTCTCTCTCGTTTCTTCCATGTGCCAGGAATTCTGCCTGAGAGATTAGTTGTCAAAGCTGAGCTCTTTCTCTCGTTCTGACACAGACCTACAGAAATGGACAACCAACAGCCAACATTATTGCCACTAGCTCCAATGCTGGAAATGGAGCCATACTGTAATTTGATGGTAAGTGAATCTTATGTGTAGCCCACCCACTCCAAATGAAGTCATTGGTTTTGCTGGTCACATCTATAGTTTTGTGAGGGAATTTTTTCATAGTATGTGTATATTACAACACAGTCAAGTGATTTTAAGTAAGTAACATATTATGCACGTCTACAATTCTCAGGAAAAAGCATAAGAGAGCCACTACAGACAATGAATTACAACTCCCAAGATCCACCTCTTTCGGTAATTAGGGAATATGAGAGAGTAAGAAAGAGGAAACAACGGGAGCGGAAACAAATGAAATTTGAGTGACAACATCATGCCCTCAACGATGAGCAGAAAAAGAAAATATCCTCTAAGATTGTGAGAGCTTTCAAGAGTAGGATTGAAGGTTTAGGTACAAAAGAAAAGTAGGAAATCTGGAATCTTTTTTCTCAACATCCGCATGTTCAGGCGATCCATGATGAGTCTTTCGAGGAGGAGGCTGTTGTACAGAGTGCAATTGTCTCCAATGTCCGCAACACACTGGCTACCATCAAGCAGCCAGGTTCCAATAAGGAGTTGTTTTTGAAGAATGCAGCATTTCAGATGATGTTGAATTCAAAGGAAAACATGCCTATTGCAAAAATTTCCAGGGTCCTAAATGTCAATCGTTGCACCTTGCACAAGGAGAGATCACGACAGGCAAAGCCCGATGTTGATGGTCGATTGTTTTCATTGGTTGCATATCACAAGCAACACCATCATAGCCCTATCAAAATTGAAAATAAGGAGTTGGTCTACACATTTGGAAAGTAGAGACTTGCGTTTCACCGAACAAGAAGGATGTTTGTCAAAAGAGGATGGGGAGGAAAAGGTACATAGAACACCCAGTGCACCTCCTAGAGGAGCCTCAGGTGATCAATCAAATACATGTACCATAACTTATGCATTTTATGAATTGCCTCTCTAGTGCTTGTGAACTTGTAGATGCTGATCAATAGCATACTGATCTGTAGACTTTTTCTAGTTAGCATATGGACTGTGTTGGTTAGAATATTGACTATGCTAGTTAGCATATGGAGTATGCTAGTTAGCATGTCTTGGGTTCTAAATAGCATATAGAGCTAGTTGGTTAACACAATATGTATGCTAATTAACATACCTGGTATGCTAGTTAACAAACCTAGTATGCTCAAATGCATGATAAGCACGTTGTCTAATAGAAAGTGATTATGCTAGTTAGCAGGCCTGTTAATTATAAATAGCATACATAATTAGGTGGTCAACACAAAAGGTATGCAAGTTAACACTATTTATGCTAGTTAACACCTAGTATGCGCACTAGCATGATGGGTATGCTATTTAAGACAAGGGTTATGCTAGTTAGAACTAGCAGCTGGGTGGGTATGCTAGTAAGCATATGGAGTATACTCGTTGGCATAAGGAGTATGCTAGTTAGCATGCCTTGAGTTCTACCTAGCATATAAAGTTATCTAGTCAGCACAAGATGTATGCTAATTAACATCATTTATGCTAGTTAGCACCTAGTATGCTCAATAGCATGATGGGTGTCCTAATGCGTATACTAGCTAGCATAGTAAGTATGATAGTTAGCATATAGACTGTGCTAGTTAGCATATGGAGTATGCTAGTTAGCATGCCTTGGGTCCTAAATAGGATACAAAGCTAGTTGGTTAACACAATATGTATGCTAATTAACATACCTGGTATGCTAGTTAACATACCTAGTATGCTAGTTACATACCTAGTATGCTCAATTGCATGATAAGTACGTTGTCTAACAGAAAGTGAATATGCTAGGTAGCATATGGAGTATGCTAGTTACTAGGCCTTGAGTTCTTTTTAGCATACAGAGTTAGTTGATTAACACAAAAAGTATGCAAGTTAATACCACTTATGCTAGTTAATAACTAGCATGATGGGTATGCTATTTAAGATAAGGGTTATGTAGTTAGAACTAGACTCTGGGATGGGTATGCTAGTTAGCATATGGAGTATGCTAGTTAGCATTCCTTGTGCTCTACCTACCATACACGTTAAGTTGGTCAACACAAAAAGTATGCAAGTTAACACCACTTATGCTAGTTAACAACTAGTATTCTCACTAGCATGATGGGTATGCTATTTAAGACAACGGTTATGATAGTTAGAACTAGAAGCTGGGTTGGGTATGCTAGCTAGCATATGGAGTACGCTATTTAGCATGCCTTATGTTCTACCTAGCATACAGAGCTAGCTAGTCAGCACAAGATGTATGCTAACTAACATAATTTCTGCTATTTAACACCTAGTATGCTCAATAGCATGATGGGTGTCCTAACGAGTATGCTGGTTAGCATATGGTTTGTGCTAGTGAGCATGCCTTGTGGTCTACCTAGCATACAGAGTTACCTGGTAAACACAAGATATATGCTAGCTAACACTCTTTATCTAGTTAACATACGTTGTTGCATGCACATTAGGATGTTGATTGTCACTATGATTTGTTTTTATGAAATTGCTGGATGTCCTAGCTAGCAATATGAATACTGATCATCATTTGGATGTTGCAAGTTGAGTTCTTTTGTAGATTCTAGGAAAAACATCTAGATTGCAAGATTCGCATGAGAATGTTTCAGATGTTGAACCCATTCTTTTGTAGGCGGCTGAAGGATAAATACATATGCTGTTGAGAATACCATGTGCAAATGTCCTTTCTGAAGAACACACTGAACCACATGTGCTCTCGTGCTTTTGGGCTACATAGAGCAGGTTGTGACTGTATATGTAGTATATGTGCCCCAGGTGAGAACATTAGCAAGGGTTGCTTGGTTTCACATCACACGTTCAAAGGTGTCACACATATGTGGGAGTTTGTTCTCTGTCCAAAGCCCGCATATGTAGTTTTCCATAGAAGGGAATGCCTGATGGCAGAGTGTTTGACATGTGGAGTGAATACGTTGGAATTATGTTGCTTGGAGACATGAAAGACAGGTAATAGTATTAATGTGAAAGTATTTGCATATGTACTATTTCCATGCTCAAGAAAAGCATGGAAATAGTAACAAAAGAAAAGATCTTTTTCACAAAGAAATGCAGTGCTGGGAGTTTCTTCAACTCTTGAAGACTAAGTTGGAGCTCTTTATCACTCATAACTATGTGGCTCGATGGCAAGGACAACAATTCAACGATTTCCTTCTTCGGTTTTCGGACGACGTTGTCGTGTCAATTGTTGATTTTGCAAAGAATTATGCCTTCAAGAAACAAAATGAGATTCAGTCAATGTATTGGAACTCTAGTCAGGTAACCATTTTTGTACACATAACATACTACCGCAGGGCAGGGGAGGTAGTCAAAACCATCCACTTCTTCATATCAGATGACAAGGTGCATGAAACGTTGTTCATGCAAGACTGCTTCATGCTACACCGTGACTAGTTACAACAAGAGGGTGTCACTCCTAAGCAACATTGGGTGAGGTCTAATGGTGCGGACTCACAGTTAAGGGAGACATGCCTTTTTACTTTGTTGCAAGATATGGTGGACTCACAAAGATGGGGATGAGCCGGTTCTTCTTTGGATCAGGGCACGACAAGGGAGAGTATGATGGTGCAGGAGCATTTGTGAAAAGAACCTTGACCCATGAACAACTAAAACCTAGTGGAGCTATTTTGCGGTGTGCAGCTGATGTGGTTACTTATTGCCAAGCCAACCTATCGCAGGGAGAACCTTCACACTATCCTTCAAAAGAAAGGGAATGTGCCCGTGTGTTCTGGGAGGTTAAAGCATTAGGAAAAATGTGGACTCTCCTTGTGCCATATAGGATTAAGGTTAATTAGGCTCCAGCCAATAGGAAGAGAGCAATGTATATAAGTTTAGAACCTAAGAAAGTAAAGAGAATAATAGGGTTGTCCACTCATTTATTGCTTTGTATCCTAGAGGGAGGTGGATGGGTAAAAGAGGGAGGGGGAAAAAGGGGGGGGAGGGGGGAGTGGTGGGTCCACAGATACGTTTTTGCAAAAACCCTAAAATTTCAAAATTTTCAAAAAAAAAAATTCAAAATATTCCATCCAAAACTCCCCCCAAACCTACCCTATGATCAAAAAGTCATTTTCTCACTCTATAACCTTTTTCCCAAGACTCCCCTTCCTCCATAGCCCCTTTCCATAACACAAAGCTCTCACTCTCTCTTTAAACTCTTACACCTTCCTCCTTCTTCAATCTCTCCATTGCAACTTTAAGCTCCCACTCTCTCTCTAAACTGTCTCCCTCCTCCTTCCTCAACCTCGCCATTGCAACTTTAAGCTCCCACTCTCTCTCTAAACTATGTCTCCCTCCTCCTTCCTCAAGCTCTCCATTAAGCTCCCACTCTCTCTCTAAACTATGTCTCCCTCCTCCTTCCTCAAGCTCTCCATTGCAACTTTAAGCTCCCACTCTCTCTCTAAACTTTGTCTCCCTCCTCCTTCCCCAAGCTCTCCATTGCAATTTCAAGCTCCCACTTAAGCATCCATGGCAAACAATGGTCAAAATAGACTCCCCAAACCCATCATTCAAAGTATGGTTCTCCACAACTCGAAGAATGAGGAGCAGCAATGGGAACCTCACGTTTTTCAAGAAGGTGAGTGGGTCTATATGCAACCTTCCGCAATTGGTCCCCATTGTGTTCGTGAAAGAACAAACGTTGATCTCCATTGGAAGGGAAGACTAATAGGCTTCAAGCAAGTAAGAGACAAGGGTACGGTGGCAATCGTTCAACATGTTTTCTGGTTTGGACACATGCGTCTACGAGGGATCACCAACCCAAGGGATTTTTCTTGTAATTGTATGTCCCTTGCACTTCAATGGTTTTGGTGGTAACAAAAAAATGGACTTTTTACATCTCACGGACTGTTTTGTTTCTATGTAGATGTTTTCCCTTCTAACCTTGTGGAGGAGCAACCACTCTCATGCCTTTTAGGCACATTTACGGCCATGCATGCAAGTCTTGGGGATATGCTCTTCTCCAACACAACTTCATCAAACCTTGCACGACAAAGGGTGTTCTTCTACACCCACAAGTACATTGTACCTACTACAGATGAGGAAGGCTACGGAGAGCTACAACCTTGCGTAGCATGGAGTGGCCAAAGCCAGATGCATTCACTGTAATGTCTTTGAAAGCCAAGATTGTAGCTAATGTGAGAGCATCATTAAAATTTGGAAAAGCCTCGCGTTCCATTGGGCTTGGATGGTGTTGTCCTGCTCATGTCTTCGCTAGCATCTTTGGATCTTTGCCTTTCCATCATACAAATACTATGTATGTTTGCAAAGATCTACAATACGATACATTGGAAGCCATCCTTGGCGAGAAGTGGGGGTATCTTGAAGGACTTCACAATGGAGATCGCTTTCGGTGTCCGGTTGGAAGTTTCGGCATTGCTATCCATTTCATCAAGGTGCGCTCAACCCTTTACGTGCGGTACTTCTATGAAAGATGGATGTGCAAGCTTGGTGAATGGATTCCATTGCAATCCACGGATGCTACAATTGAGGTATTTTATATTGCAATCAAATTGTCGAGTGGTGCCGTTGAAACCGTCCAAGTGAACAAGCATTGGACATTGGCCAATGTACGGGAGCACTTAGTGATAATGGGTTTAGAGCATGGAGAAGATACAAAATTTTGCATCGGATGACGTAAGGTGAATGATTTTTCTCTCTTAATTATGTTATATTTATGTTCTTTGGATTATTCCCTGCTCTAAGGTGGGTATGCTATTTCTTTTTTTTTTGCTAGATTGGTAGCCGCATGGAGAGCACGATTCAAATTGAAAAGGCATGGACGACGGAAGAGAATTTGATTTTATCATTAGAGTAGTTATGTTTTGTATTTAAATTTCTTATAAAATCACAATTGTAAGTTCAAGCAGATGGTTGTATCAAATTTTGGCAATGCACATTATCTTAAAGTCGTAGTGATGTGTTTTAGAGTTAAATGATTGTAATTTAATTTGAAAGTTTTTTATAACTTCTTGTTATTTGTGTTACTTTATGAATTTTTTTAAATATTTTAATTATTGTTATTAATTTTTTTTGGGAGGGGGGGGGGGGCACATGCTATATAAAGCCTCCTAAAACCCTACCATTTTCACAATTCACCTACATAGCCTGTTCACACTCTCATTTGAGCTCTAACACTCTTTGCATTCCTATCTTAAGAGTTAGCATTATGGCATCCTCCTCCACCCCTCCCGAAGCCACGGCGTTACAACGCTTCCAAGCGTTTTACAAACAATCGAGTGGCAATATCGTGACGATCTTCACAATTTCTTCACCCAGTTCCCTGATGTGAACGCAACTATTCACCTAAACAGCTAATCTTTTCAGCCTATCTTGGAATTTTTTGAATTCTACATCGACAAGTATGTTGTACCAATTGTCGAACAAGGGGAATTGTGGATTCCATGCGATTTGCTTCGCTACATACACAAAGGCGATCGGCCTTTCACCCAGCGGCTTCAACGATTTTGTGTAATTGTGGGTGAGGCAGGTCAGTACATTGAAGATTCACGTTTGAAAAAGAAGAAGGTCGGCACCCAGTTTCTAAGTCGATTGGCAACTTTTGTGTTTCTTCTTGCGGAGGAGCCTGAAAGATCTGAGGTGAGTTTGCCTCATTTGCGCCTTGGGGGTGTCGTCAAGGACACAAAGGATCCCATTACAACGCCCTGGGATGCCCTAACCTACCCAGGAGGTGTCATGGTTGCCGCCAAATCCATGGGTGATGAGGGTGCAGAAGAATCCTTTAAGCCCGCTGCAGATGCGCCGGAGGAGACATTAACTCCGGAGGTTTTTTTTGAACACCTCTCCCCAATTGTGATAAATGGGGAGGAATATTTGTTTTTACATGATCTTGAAAAGACTTTTGACATCCGCATGGACGAGTGTCTGTCCATCCTCTGTGCCACTGTAGAGTCCTCTGCCATTGACCCGTCCTCCGATCCTTTGGATCAAAGCCTCCTTCCCCTTGGAGAGAGTGTGGTAGATACAGTGGAGTTGGCAATGGTGGCGGTGACAGCTGCACCGCACTCATCTGTGTCAGAGGATGAGTTTGTAGCTACACGTGCATTGCTTGAAGCCCAATGCACTCCTATGCCTGTTCATATAGATAAACTTGAGAGTGTCGCTATGGCTCCCAATTCATCTATTTCTCTTGACAGCAAAGGCATAAACGATGAGGACGACGAAAAACAAGAGGTATTAATTAATTTTTGTTTTGTGATTACGTTAATTTTCATTCTTGCATTCTGAAATCTTATTTACCTATTGATTTCTTTGTAGAATGTTGTGGAGCTGGATGAGCATGCAGGTCGGGGAGGAGATGGTAGGCGCCAAGCTTTTGGATGGTAGTCGTCTCTTGCGCATTACCTTGGCAAGCTCCCCCAGGAAGGATTTGCGATAATCCACAAGGAGTACACTCCTTGTGGTCAATTTTGGGTGTCAATGATGAAAGCAATGAGTGGCATCCTATGCCTGTCAACCATATCTCAAGCCTCCCAAGTTATATATCTTGTAAATAAATCTCTGGCCAGTGCTGCATTTGTGACACACATTCATGGTCGTGTGCTTTGTAACGTGGCCTTAAGCCAAGCTGTAGGTCTAAGCAACGTGGAACAAATTTCTTGGGATGTGCTGCACAAACAGCTTCCCTGCGCCCAAGAGCGCCGAGAAAACATTGCTCACCATATCTTAGATGGCTCAAGCACTCAATAGCTGCATAAATCTTGTAATTAACTCCTTCAAATTTGTAATGAGATATATCACATCTTTGTACTTTGTTATTTCAAATTTCGAATGGGAATTGATTTTAACTAGTACTTTACATCTTCTGTATTGAGTTTATGGTACGATAGACAATACGTGATTGGTTCTATCTTGTGATACGATTGTGCAATTCTCTGAATCAAAATACAGAGTTTTTTTCATATAAATAACACCAAAAAAGGCATAATATCATTGTATTCTTATAAATTTAGCCTAAAAAGGGTTTAAAAAGGTTGTCTAGGGGCCTGCCGCTGCAGAGGCGCGCGAGAAGGAAAAAGTAAAAGTTACTTTTGCCTTCTCGCGCGCCTCTGTAGGCAGGCCCCTAGACAACAGACTTTTTAAACCGTTTTTAGGATAAATTTATAAGAATACAATGATATTATGTCTTTTTTGGTTATTCAATCAACCACACTTGGTTGACAGCTCTTCTATCCACATCTCTCTCTCTCTCTCTCTCTCTCTCTCTCTCTCTCTCTCTCTCTCTCTCTCTCTCTCTCTCTCTCTACTTAGTTTTACTTATATCACTTAAAACACAAATGTACATGACTTGTTATATTTGAAAAATCCACGACTCGTTATATTTCAAAAAGATATCTTTACATTGCCAAAATTGCATAAAAGTCAAATTCAATCTCTCTCTCCTCTGATTCGACGCGCAAAATCCTTGGGCATTATTGTCACCTGTTTTGCATGAATAGCACACAAGTTGGTGTCTTCAAAAATAGAAATTAGATGATATTATGCCGCTTCTTGCAGAGCTTCTACGGTGATACCTTGAACTCGAAACGCCATTCGATAACTTTGCATGATCTCTTTCACCAAACGTGCGAATGGTGCCTTGCGGATGAGAAGGTCTGAAGTTTTTTGATAGTGACGAATCTCTTGCAACGCCTTTGGAACGCGTCGCTTCACAGCAGGAGCCTGTTGTTGAGGGATGGTAGGATCTGGGACATGGGCCTTGCGAGGGCGAACCTTGAAAAACATTTTCTTTCTACGAGAGGGCTTGCGAGGAGGAGCTTGTGAATCTTCAAGGCCACCATGTGCTCCGACTTTCTCTTCAACTCCACCCTGCGCTCCAATGGCTCGTCTTCTACATCCTCAAAATCCTCTTCATTTAGTAACCCATGATCACCTCTAGGCTGATCTGACGGTAGAGCGCCGAAGCCACGTGGAAATGTCTTCCCAGCCGAAACTCGATGATTGCTTGGGATCTCCAGTCCGCTCCATCATGGTCTTTGTGCTTTGTTGTCCATTTCGGTTTATGTGTGTGATGTCACTACCTGTTTATTCTTGCGTGAAGGTTGTCCATCTTGTTGCTCTTCACCTAACCATTCCCTCTCCATCTCTTCTAAGAGCTCTTGTTCGTGTATCCAAGGTGGTTTTTGAGCACCTTGGACGGTTGAGTGAGGGTGAGCAAAAAAAGGTTGATCTTTTCTTGCTGTTTGCTTTGTGCGTGCCATGGTGTAAGAAGGGGCAGGATTGAAAATGAGACTCCCTCTTCTCTAAAAGCCCTCTATTTTATTTTTTTTAAAGGTCTCTTCACACTTGACCAGGCCACTTAAAAAAACTCTTAATATCATCAAAATATAAAAAACAAAAAATGGATAAATGGAGAAGTATTATATGCAACTCAACAAAGACATCTACAAACATAAACATTACATTGCATAGCATCATTTGTTTTACATGTTGGGTAACCAACATTTACCCACTCTATGGTGATTTTCATGCCACCTAGCATGATCAAGGGGTCCGGTGGAGTTTCTCCATTTCTCTTTAGCAGTAAGTCGAGATTGTCTCCTAACCTCCTTGGCAAGACTTGACTTTCGCGCTCGCTGTATGGCATGACATCTCCCCAAAGAACAACGACCAATCAAACATCTCCTTCATGTAGTTGGATCTCGTAGTTCCACCACCGTGACGTGTAATTTTAAAGTAAACACCTTTGGCTCGATAATGTGATTTTTCCATTCCTTGAGTGCTCCATATGTCTAATGAACCATATTTTGACATAAAGAATGCTCCATGCGCATACAAAATATGCTGCATCAAGAAAAAATGCTTAGATCAAATAAATATTTATGTATAGCATCAAAATTTTAACTGAACAAAGTAACTTACCATGTAGTGTGTGATATTGCTCTCTCCCCACGCTTGCACAAATGCTTTAGTGAAATTCGAAATGTGATCTTTGAACAAATTTTTTTGCTCGCTCATGGTTTGGGGTTTCCACATGATTTGAAGCACTAACTCCAAGTGGTGCCACACTTTTCTAGGCAGATTTACAAGCACGGGATTTGAATCTTGATCGGTCGTACACTTGCAAAGCGCTTTCCATAGCTCCCATGGAGAATCCTCCTCACCCCTCTCCTTTCGCATCTCTGGTTTCTTGAAATACCTACGTGCTTTCACACCATTCATAGATACTTTTTGTGGCACTTCATGCATATTTTCCACCTCACTGATGATAGAAACATTGCCACCATGACATCCAATCGAATTTAGAATTGTTTCAACTATTCCAATGGCTTCCACGGATCTGGAAAGTGGTTTCATTGTGAAAGCGTAATCTATGTGAAGCTTTAACAAGCGATCAAATATACGCATAAAGGCATGCAAAGTGCAAAAGTGTACATTTGTAAGTGAAAATTTGATAATGGGATGCCATGTTTTATCTTTTGTCGACCGATTGGGGACCTCCATGAGAGGACACTTCAACACCGAGCACACCCAATCCCTTGCATCATCATCCATTGACCCTGTTGCCTGACTTCCCTTGATATTTTTCTTTGAAGATCGACGTGGATCCACGAGTACTCTCCTTGTATCCTCGTACACAATATGGACAAGGAAGAAGTGATTAAGCACCTTGTTTACACCCAAGTATACATTTGATTGTTTTTAGATCACCTCCTAAGTGACACTCAACATCAAATGTACCTACTCCATCTACTTCTAGCTTTTCTCCCTCTAGTTGTTCCTTAATAACCTCTGTGATCCACGGGATCATAAAGAAGACCCATGCCAACACCTCATGAGTCTCTTTCGGAACTTCAAAAGCTCCTAACCACCATATTTCTTTTTTCGATTGTACACTAAATGATGGTTTCTGAGAATGATCACCGATAGCATCGACTTTTGCAAAAAACATTGCCTCATTCATGAGTGTCACACCCATACGTTCCAATCTTTGTCCTTTGACAATTTGACATTCATCTAGCTTAAGAATAAATATGAGCTTCTCTCCAAGTACTGAAACAACACAGGAATTGAATTGTTATACTAAATGATATTCAATACAAATAAAAAATGACATTACAATTTGTATTACCTTGTGGAGACAAAGCATAAAATTTAACCATAGCTCGTTGTAGTCGTTTCAAGTCAAATAAATATTGTTGAATTGATGATAACTAAAATACTTTTCCCCATTAGGAATAGTATTGCCTCCCTTTATATTACTACGTGACTTGGCACTCGTGGAAGAGTACACCATGGATCCTTCAATGTGTTTGTATTCGCCAAGGGATTCCCGAACGAGATCATTGTTTGCTTTTTTTGCAAGTCGGACCCTATGTGGAATAGGAAATAAATTCTCGGTGATGCCTTTATCTCGTAATGCATCTTTCATCAATCCATGAAGTGCATGGTATGCATTTGTGCTGATCCCAACCTCATCACAAGCTCTCTGGACATCATCCTCAGACACAAGGTTAGAGATCTTCTTTAGGATCTCCTTTGTGATGGCATCTTTCATGTGTTTGGCCTTTTCACAACCTATGATGTAAAGTATATCTTCCTTTGAGATGCATCCTAGGAGAAGATTGCAACGGTCCTCTTGTCTAAAACTTCCACACACATCTTGTATATATGTCCTATTTCAAAAGGTGAACCGAGTTACAAATTGATGGAAATTATTTGAGAGTTATGAACACTGTGAATTAAAAAAAAGACCTGGTTGTCGTGATCCGCTTCTTACGTGCCCCTCCATTAGAGGCTAAGTTTTCAATGGAAGAGAACTCCCTCTTACGCTCACGCATGCCAAATGGAGTGGCTTTTAGGTGCATCATTGCAATCTGTAGCTTAGTTACCTCTGTTTCTGTAGCTTTCATCTCCTCTTTAAGATCTTTGAGTTGTTTCTCTGTGGAATGTAGTTGTTGTTGGAGATTTGTGGAATGAATGTGTAACACTTGACATTGTTGTTGGAAATATGCCGACGCACTTGCGTGATTGGAGTCCAATCTCTTACAATACCCAAGAAGACCACGTTCTCCTTCTCCCACCTATTTGATTAAGCTTGGGAGTGTACGGAATGTCGGATGACAGCCCACGAGCGGATCTTTTGGATACAACCCTCCATCAAGCCACAAGTCAACATTGGTTTCTCCTCGAAACCGTCATACGGATGCCGGTTGAGCTGCTTTCTCGTCATTTTTTTTGGTGGGAGCAAATTCGATCGGTAGACGTAGACTGACATTAGTTGACCTAGTACATGACGGCGCAGGTGATTCATTGGTTATGTCGCGAAGAGACATGGTGAAAAGTTATGATGGGAAAAAAATTTGATAAGATATACTTTTTGAGATAAACAGACAATTTTTGGGATAAAAAGACTTTAAAATATATTTTTTTATATATAGGTTCAATTTTTGAGCTCAAAGGAGGGAAATATTTAAATTTTAAAAATTTCAATTTTTAGGCTTTATTAGATGAACGTTTTGATGATGTGGCATTATCTATTTATTCTTGGAGTTAATGTAGAGAGGGACCTAAGGAATTTTAGATTTGGAGCTTATAAAAGCTAGATTCTTCTAAAAAAATGATGTTTTATATATATATAGGGACCTTTTGAAAGCTTAAAAGATCCATTTTGAAGATTTTATAAAACATTCATTTTTTTTTGGGTGAATTGATGCACGAATTGAAAAGTGGATTTTGTCATAACTACTTACTCTCTTTGTTTGGTGATAGGTAGAGAGAGAATGGTTCTTCTCTCTCTTTTTACTTCTCTCTCTCTCTCCTACTTTATCCCCCCTCTTCCTCCTACTTTACCACCCTCATTCCCTAGTTTCCCCCCCTCTCCTATCTAGAGAGAAGTTAGAGAGAGAGCTACAAAAGTAGCCCTATTTATTGTCTTTGTTCCCTCCATCCCCTACAAAATTAGCTTTAATCCCTTAAAATTAGGAATCCTTACATGGCCCCAAGGGGGTCCAATTTTTTCCTAATGGAGGGGGACGTGAACAGGGAGGTGAAGTGGAATTGTGCCATTGTGGTAAAAACTTTCTCTCTGCATGCTTTTCATGGCCACAACCCTGGGGATCCAACTGCCCTTGAAACAAGAGCCTTGGCATACTTCTGTGATGCATGCATGCACGGAAGATGGAATCGCTGCGTCAATAAAGCTCACGTGCAGCCTTGGGATTATCATACTCTACCGCCATTACCTGATGAGGCTGTGTCAGATTCGGAAGATGAAGCAGCTGCCTGTGATGACTTCACATATGAAGGTCATCATGATGTGTTGAGTAGTGCTCTATGTGCTGGCGACACATTTGCTGTAAATCCAGATGCTTCGACCAACGTCGAGGATGTGGATTTATATCTGGTCAAGTGTGTTCTATCTGGTCAAGTGTGTTGTACCAAAGGATAAGGTGGAGAAGGGGTACCTCAATGAGTGGGGCAACCCAATTGATAGAGGCTCATATGTTGTGCAAGGTCTGTATTACGAGCAATTGGATGTATACACCTTCAAGCTAGACCACAAGCAGCCTATCGTCCACGTACTTTCACATATGGTACGATGTATCAAAATACCCATGGAGCACATCCCAAGGAGATGGCAGGTGTACACAATCAACCCAGAAAGCTATGAAGCAATCTATGATAGCATTCCCTTCAGCTTTTAAGTTGTAATCACTGCATCTTTAATATACTTCTTGCTCGGAGATAATGCAGTTTTATAAAAAACTTGGGTATCTTCTGTCTCTTGTGTCTCTTGTGTGATTTGTGTATACATGGCTTTGGTGTCTATCACAGAGGGGTGTCAGTTTAAGAGAGATCATTTGTACAACCTGTCTCATTGTGCTCTAATTGTGTTATGTGGTTATGCTGATTAGCATAAATGGTATGCTAATTAGCATATTGTTAATGCTAGTTAGCATACAAAATATTCTAATTAGCATATCTTTTGTTGGTTTTCAAGGAGAAGAGATGGAAGCTTCCTGTATATTGTGTATGCTAATGCTAATTAGCTTACTGTTTATGATGATTAGCATAAACTTATATATGCTAGTTAGCATAACAGTATGCTAATTAGCATAACCTTCCTTTTTTTGAAGGAGAAGAGATGGAAGCTTTCTGTATACTGTGTATGCTGATTAGTATACTATGTTGTGAGTGGAATGCTAATTAGCATACTATTTATGCCAGTTGGCATAGCCTTGCTGGTTTAGAGGAGAAGAGATGGAAACTTTCTGTATATTGTGTATGTTAATTAGCATACCTTTGTTGGTTTCAAGGAGAAGATATGGCAGCTTATAGTTCTTTGTGTATTCTAATTAGCATATTGTTTATGCGAGTTGGCATATACAATATGCTAATTGGCTTTGTTGGTTTTAAGGAGAAGATATGACAGCTTTCTGTATACTGTGTGGTCTAATTAGCATACTATGCTGTTAGTGGAAGTTAGCACAAACAAAGATTCACAGTATACTAATTGAAGGTATGCTAATTAGCATACTATGTATGCTAATAAACATAATTTTTTGTCAGTTGGCATAAACAATATGCTAATAAGCATATCTTTGCTGATTTTAAGGAGAAGAGATGACATGTCTCTACATCCTATGTATGCCATTTAGCATACTGTTTATGCCAATTCGCATTCTGTGGGTATGCTAATTAGCATAGTTAACTAGCATAAAACAATATGCTAGTTAACATAGGTTCTCTGGCTTCAAAGAGAAGAGATAACATCTCTCTGTATAATGTGTATGCCAATAAGCATATCATGTATGCTAATTAGCATACCATGCATGCTAATTAGCATATTGTTTATGCCAGTTGGCATAGATAGTATGCTGATTAGCATACCATTACTGGTTTCAAGGAGAAAACATGACAGCTTCTTGTATACTGTATATGCTAATTAGCATACTATGGTATGCTGTGCATGGAAGTTCGCACAAACAAAAATGCTCAGTATGCTAATTAGAATGTATTCTAATTAGCTAATGTGAGTATGCTAATTAGCATACATGGTATGCTAATTAGCATACTATTTTGGCTGTGTTAGCATAAAAAGTCTTCTAACTATCATAAACATTATGCTAATTAGCATACCTTTGCTGATTTCCAACAAGAATATAGAAATTTAATGTTTACAAGACGCCAATAGTACACATAGTATTGTCTTCAAAACACGAATAGTACAGGATCTGATCATTACTATTTGAAGTGAATGTCGGAATAGTTACAAACATTGGAAAGGCAATTTATAAATTTCCCTCATAATGTTACAAAACTGCAGAGAGCCTCCTACTATGGATAAGATCGTGGTTTAGCGCGCTTGTACACTCGCTTTTGCCCAGTGTCCGTTTGCTTCTTTGTTTGCTGAGCTTTTGGGTCTTGATCTCTTTCTTCTTCTTGCTGAGCTTATGGTTCTTGCAACTCTCTTTCTTCTTCTTCTTGCTGCTGCTTCTCTAATTTTTCCCTCTGTAGCCTCTCTCTCTTATGTCTTTCAGCTTCTTCATCAGCCTCCCTTTGTCTCCTACGCATGGCTTCATTACGCTGGGCCACGTTGCACCGGTGCATTTTTGATTCCAACTTCCTGATCACTTTATGTTAAAAAAATATGGGGCAGTATCAAACGCATTTTCAACTGTATACACTGCACGATCCTTTGATTGCAGCCATAGGAACAGGCAGCTGCTCAAAGTATCTATCAGGAAGTTTTGCCACTGTTCTTTGGTATGGTTCTCTATCTTAGGAGTAACAAGCCAACTTCCTTCAGGGTTCTGGCACACTTTGCACATACTATCGTCAATAATCAAACAATTTTGGGGTCCAAAGTTGATTTTTCTTCCAAAACAATCTCAAATCCTTCAAGAATACATGCTTATTATTTATTTGCCAAGGATGGCCACTACAATGACTCTGTGTAAAAACACCTCTCAGCTTATCCCGCTGCTCTTTGAATACTGTTTCTAATAATGCATTCACTTTAGGTGCCATGTTGGTGCTCCATATATACACATGGAAAAAATGGAGGCACCAATCCAAAAATTTGTGGCTGTCTTTCCGAGACAAAATACCAACCTCCTATCTTGTACATTGTACTTTATCATTTCCCCTGCATGTTCAGGGGGAATGCCACCGTGCATTGGCTCTACAACTTGAACAAGCAGGCCATTTAAATCAAGAACCAAAGCGCGCCCCTCGTCTGGCAATGGCTTTGGCATGCATATTGGGTCTGGTAGTGCATACCACTCAGCAAAAATAACTTCCCCCAAGGGATGAATATAATTGAAGTACTCATTTATTTTCATTAAGCGTTTAAGATAGCTAGCAAGGTGCTTCTCAATCTTGGCTTTTTCTTTTTGTAGTTGTCTAGCCTTGGCAATACGCCGCTTTCGTATCGTTTTGCATGCAATGGCATAATTCAAATCATGCAGGGCAACTAGCTGCAATTTCTCTTGCCCTGCGAACAGAAATGGTATTGAATAAGACATCATAAAGGGCAAGCAAAAACTACTGAACTGTTGCATAGTAAAATAATATTGAAAAGAGTTTTTCCATTATAAATATCTAGAGAGATACATGCCACAGGGTGTGGAGCTTGCTAACACTACATAACTTGGACACAATAGAGAACAAATGCAACATAATTTGTTGCACGCACGTGAGCGAATGGTTTTCTTTTCACCTCTGTTGCGTTCGTTTATGTCATCCAGGGTGCTTGGAGGGGCATCACACTTCTTGTCCCCAGGTTCTTCCAGAATCTGTTCGAGGCCACCTTTTCTCTTTAATTTCACTTTGTTTACAAAACCCTGTAGGGGGCTGTCATCACCGGCGTCTTGCACAGTCAGCCCACTATCAGTTCTGAAACCTTCCTCTAAACACTCCTAACTATTTTCTCTGAAGATGATTGTTTGATCATTTCTAGGGGGTTGGGTTCGATATGCGTAATCATGATAAAATCTTCATCATCGTTATCTGTTTCTTTACCATCTGCAGCAGCCTCATGCGTTGTCGCATGCTGCGGCATTACATCTGCCCTTTCATGCTCTCTATCCAGCTCATCAAATTCATCATTATAGAGATTCTCTTTTTTCCTTTGATTGACAGGTGTCTTGTCAGGTTCGCATTCTGTATCATTGATACCTGTGTACTCCATTCACTTGTTAATTTTCATCGATACCATTATGATTTCTTGTATGCATAGTATGACAAGTAGCATTCCATGTATGGTAGGCATCTATATCCTGTGACATTCATATTGTCTATGCTAACTATACTAACTAGTATACAAAGTGTGCTAACCACCATGATCAATATGCTAACTAGCATACAAAATATGCTAACAAGGAAGTGTGAATATAGTGTGTACGCTAACTAGCAGAGATTGTATGCTAATTAGCATATATAAAATGTTAATAGGCAAAATTGTGTGTATGTTAATGGTATGATTATTATTGATGGTGTTCTAATTAGCATACAATATATGATAGCATAGATGGTATGCTAACTAGAGGATAAGTTATGCTAATAAACATAACGTTGTTACAACTGAAGATGGTCGCGACGCCTATGAAAGTGCAAGAAGCCGGCCAAGCATGGTAGTTTGCAGGCAAATGATAGGGACATTGAGCAAGTATTTGGTGCAGCCAAAAGACAAGTACACAGGGACAAAGCACTCACTAGTAGAAGCTACAAGTGTTTTTTGCTATCACAGGTGACAGGAGAAAACGTTGATATCACAAGATAGGGAGCGGGATAAGGGGTGTTGGTTACAAGTGCTGTGAGGTTTATGATATGAGATTTGGAGCGAGATGTCTGCAGGAGACTCTAGTTGCAGGGATGTGCATGCCAAATGTGGCATTTGGTAGGCCATTCATGCAATTTTAGCCCTACTCAGTGCAAGTTTGTTGAAGCTTGTAAGGATGGTGCTCTTTCCGGTGTGGTATGCGGCATTGGCTATGGCTCATTTGTGCAACCATATAGCTATCCACACTATAATGACTTCTATGAAGTGTTTTATGATTCAATGGAGGCTCGCAATCGAAGGTATGTGGAGAAAGGAATCGAGGGTGCCGAGAGAGCAATCTCTCGTGGGAAGGTGGCCCAACTTGAGAGGAATTTAAAACAAAAAAAAAAGACTGTTTTGGTAGTCTGGTTGCCATGCAGAAAACGGGCAAGAGAATATAGCAAGAAGAAGAGCCGTCAGTAAGAGGGGCTGCCATTAATTAGCGGGCATGCAAGAGGGAGGGCCGCTAGAGGTGGCGGGGGCTTCATAAGGCAAAAATGGAGGGCGCCATCAGAGGTGGGGGGAGTCCGCTGAGGTGAGCTAGACCCGTGGGGAGGCCGGGGGTAAGGCCAACAAGTGCCAAGGACCAGGGAGGATTGCATGGTATGCAGGGAGTTTGAATTGGAGGGAAGAAGGGCTACCAGGTGGATCCTGCACTAGCGTGGAGTAGTACAAGGGAATGGTTGATGCCTGCATGAAAGGAGAAGGAGAGTCTACTTCGGGCTGCAGCTGAACAAATGCTACAAATGGAAGAGTCTCCATATGAGGTGAGCATGCAGAAGGATGTGACGAGATCGGAAGCAACTAGGTGCAGGAGTTAAAGGGCATCACAAAGAAGAAAGGAGAATTCCATGGCAGTGTAGACTGCACCAAGCAAGTACACAACAAAAAGCATTGGAATGGAGAGCACGCAGCTTGGCCAACCCGAGGGCTAAGAGCAGCAAGCGCTACACGAGGATGGCCATTGTCAAGGAGGGGAAGGGATTTGGTGTATATAGCTACGGGGCTTTACAGGGGTTCTGCAGAGCATCAGGTGACTGGGAGGTGAATGCTGCAGTTGAAGGTGGACTGTGAGGGGCCACCAGGAAATCCATAGCATCAGAGGATGGGCTACCTATGGCTGGCTGCAAACAAGGAAGATTGGGAGGGGCTGCCAAGTTCAGATCTCAAGATGAAGGTCGCCTTCTATGGGGAAAGCATAAGTGAAGGGCAAGTTTGGGGTCATTAAGGATGCTGATCATCACGTGCAAAGGAAGGGAAGCAAAGCAAGCTAGAGGGGCTGTCCAGGTCTGTACGTTGTAGAGCAAAGGGAATACTTGAGGGTTTCTATCATCGGAATTAAAGCGGAGGGCTAGAAGCCGATCCAAGGCACTGCCATCATCGTACCTAGGGTTTTTTCTGATGCAATCAAGTTGTAGAAGTTGTCTTTGATTATTCGACTTGGATGCTCGTTTTTTTCATCTCTTGCGGGTTGTCCGCGGTAGTGTTGGCTCTCGACAGGTTGTGAGTGAGGGAGAGAGAGAGATGAATTATTTTGGGTGTGATCGAGGCATGTGTGGCCTCCCAATGTGAGCGTGTGCACAATGGGTGATGGTATGATGTTGGATTAGTGGTGCTGAGGTGTTTATCATGTGAGTGTCCAACCACTGGTGTTCAAAGGCGAGTGTGTGCAATTGCAGTTTGTAGATTGTGTATCGGTGTGTGTGATTCTGTGTGGTTAGGGGTGCGGGTTAATCCCTAGGCTATAGAGAGGCAAGCTTGGAGTGTGCTGAGTTTGTTCCCCCTTCCCTCTTTCCATCAGTGGTGCCCCCGCGGAGGATCTACTAGTTGCTCCTCGGTGAAGTTTTAAAGTCTGAAGATGATGCATGATATCAAATTGGTGCTTGCTGGAGAAGAAGATGCTGCAGATTGGTTTTTCGATCTGGAGCTATACCTATTACAAATGAGAATTTGTGGAGATGAAGCCAAATTGAAGGCACTACCATTGGTTCCACAAGGACGAGCCATAGCCACGTTTGAAGGATTGAAGGTTGTAGATTGGCAATCACTGCGCAAGATTCACAAGCGGTTTGTTGAAGCTTTTCAGAAGCAGGTTTCTCCATCGGACTTGGGTGAACAATTGAGCACACTGAAGTAGGATGTAAGTGAAGATTTGCTTTGTTTTTTGATAAATCTGAGTCTATTTGGGAGAGACTAGCTGCTATTACATGTGTGCAAAATGGAGATCATTTCAAGGGAGAGCAACTTCTAGCCTGCTTGCATCCGCGAATCAAGGAGAAGGTCAAGTGTGGTGGTGCAGAGGACTATGCGCAAATAGTTTGCTTGGCGAAGGTAAAGAGTAGGAAACAAAGAGGAAGCTGGAGATAGGCTTGTTGAAACCTGCATTTATGGGTATAGCCTCGGTATAGCTTGACAACGGAACTTTATCATGTGCCAAAAGAAAAATCAAGCGTCAAAGAGGTAGCTGCTTTGCCATTGGTAAGCCATTCTGGTCATTCGTTTCAATTTGTACCTTCAGTTTGGCATGCTCTTGTACAAGAGTCTATTAGCCTGGTTAGCAAGGATGCGGTCCTAGCCAAAGTGTGTATGCATGAAGAAGCAAATGAAGATGTGAAGAGCTCACAGGAGAAGTTTGAAGCTGTTGGCAAAGCAATGGTCGAAGCTAGCCAGGGGGTTGGGAAACCTTTCCCTACTGATTGTGTTGAAGAGCGACAATGCATTCCAGAAGGTGTTGGCGATGTCGACCTACCAGAAAATGAGGTACTAGATGGATTTCTTTCTCGTTTAGTAGGTGATATGGTTGTAGAAGAAGTCCTTGAAGAGCAGGTAAAGGTGGTCGAACAATCCGATTTGCTCTCGCATGAAGTGGTTGAAGATGAATCATCAAAGGCTATGGCAGACGAAGATTTGAATCGTGAGTCGAGTATGATGTGTATGTCATTTGAAGGACCTACAACAGAGGGTATGCTTGAGAAGCAGGTAGGCTTGGTTCTCCAAGAAACGCCATTGAAAGATAGGTTGCCAAAGGTTTCTGCCACGCTGTTGATGGGCATGTTGCTAAAGGTTGCTTTGTAGGCAACTGTGTACCGATTGCAAAGTTTTTTGAGAGAAGACTATACTATGGAGGGCTCTCTAGTAGGTGAGAGGATAATAATGATGTATGGTGCAGATGTTTCACAGGTTGTTTTACAAGCTTATTTTGTGTATGAAGCCGGCGTATGGATACAGGTCGTTAAAGATCGAGGCTATGCCAAGCTGCACAAGAGGCTTGTTTTTGGGTTTACAAGTTCAAAAAATGGTTGATTATACATGTACTACGGACGTATGGCTGTGCTCAATGCCATGTATTTGATCCTGGCAAAGTTTGCATCATAGTTGGGAGAGCCTATGGCTTTCCATTTGATCCGAGGGGTTCTACAGCTGATAAAATCTCTCTCTCTCTCTATCTATCTGCTACCTATGTACATACTAAGTATCAGTTTTCTAAGATGCAATCATCTCTTATCTAAATAATGCTATGGTTGAGCATGAATGCTCAACAGAGGGTTGGGCAATGATGGTACAACTGAAGATGGTCAGCCTATGAAAGTGCAAGAAGCCAAGGCATGGTAGTTTGCAGACAAATGATAGGGACATTGAGCACGTATTTGGTGCAGCCAAGAGACAGGTACACAGGGATGGAGCACTCGCTAGTAGAAGCTGCAAGTGTTTTTTGCTATCACAGGTGCTAGGAGCAAATGTTGATATCACAAGATTGGGAGTGGGACAAGGGGTGTTGGATACAGGTGCTGTGAGGTTTATGATATGAGATTTGGAGCGAGATGTCTGTAGGAGACTCTACTTGCCGGGATGTGCATACCAAATGTGGCATTTGGTAGGCCATTCATGGAAATTTAGCTCTACTCAGTGCAAGGTTGCTGACGCTTGTAAGGATGGTGCTCTTTTCGGTGTGGTATGCAGCATTGGCTATGGCTCATTTGTGCAACCATATACTATCCACACTATGATGACTTCTATGAAGTGTTTTATGATGCAATGGAGGCTCGCAATCGAAGGTATGTTGAGAAAGGTATCGAGGGTGCCTAGCGAGCTTTCTCTCGTGGGAAAGTGGCCCAACTTGAGAGGAATTCCTCATTACTGCGCTTATAGCCTAGGGAATGCATAAATGCATCAAACTTTTGATACCATTTTTTGGACGATTGCTTCAAGCCATAGAGACTTTTCAAAAGATTACAGACCAAATGTTCCCTGCCCTTGAGCACAAACCCTTTAGGTTGCTACATATAAATCTCTTCCTCAAGATCACAGTGTAAGAAAGCTGTAATGACATCCATTTGATCAAGCTCCATATCTTCAGTGGCAACCAAAGTAAGCAACATTTCTAGTGTCGTCATCTTGACCAGTGGAGAAAAGATTTCCTGGAAATCTACACCATATTCTTGCTTGAAACCTTTGGCCACTAAAAGAGCTTTGTAATTCTCAACATTGGATGCAATATTCTTCTTGTAAACCCATTTACAAGGCAAATCTTTCCCACCTTTTGGCAATGGAACAAGTTCCCATGTTTTGTTCTTTGCAATACTGGATAGCTCCCTCTTCATAGCATGTTCCCATTGAACCTTATCATTGGCTAGCATAGCCTCTTTGTAACAAGAAGGCTCACCACTATCTGTCAACAACACAAAGCCCACTCCTGGAACAAACCATTATGGCGGATGTGAGACTCTTTGAGATCTCCTTGGTTGATCAGAGCTTGTACTAGCTTGTGTAGTAATTGGCTCTAGAGCTATCTGTACAGGAGGTGATACATCGAAAAACGTCACTTTCCGGAATTCAACCTCTTTCGTTCGCTGCCTATGCATCTTAGTCTCATTGAAGACAACATCACTGCTACAGATTACTGATCGACTTTTCGGATCCCATAAACGATAGCCAAGTTGACCATCTACACCATAGCCAATAAAGATGCATTTCCTGGGCTTAGAGTCAAGATTAGTACACAACTCCTTGGATACATGTGCATAAGCTTCGCAGCAGCCAAATGTACGGAATTTTTCATAAGACAACTTATGTCCTGACCATAACTCCAAAGGTACACGAAACTGTAATGAAGCATGTGGTGATCTATGATCAAATACATAGTAGTGTATAATGCTTCAGCCCAAAACGCTTGCGGTAAATTAGCCTGTGATATCATAGACATAATCCTCTCTTGGATGGTCCTATTCATTCGTTCAGCAACACCATTTTGTGTAGGGGTATAAGGAGCTGTAAACTTGCGCTTAATTCCCCTACTTGACTAGAAGTCTGCAAACACTTTGGAGACATATTCTCCACCATTGTCTAAGCGTAAAGCTTTCAACTAATGTTCAAACGGAGTTTCCACACAAGATAAGAACTTTTTGAAACAAGAAAAAGTCTCATCTTTAGACTTCATGGCATAAACCCAAACATGTCGTGTTGCATCGTCAATGAATGTAACATAATAAGACGCACCACCATGGGATTTAGAAGGCATAGGCCCACATAAATCACTATGCACAAGCTCTAAGGGCTTTCTTTCTTTGTCAAAAGACTGTGTACGATGTGCTCATGTTTGCTTACCATATTCACAGTGTTCACAAAAGGGAAAATCAGAAAATGATAAAGACGATAAGTAGCCCAAACAAGAAAGAGTTTCCATTCCCTTCTTTGACATATGACCTAACCGGTTATGCCACAAAGCAATAGTTGGCAGCTCGGTTATATAAAGAACACTTTTCTTGTCAGATACGTACATAAAGAGGATAAAGTGTACCAACTTTAGAACCATGGACTAAAATAAGATGACCTTTTGCAATACGCCAAGACTGCTGATGAAAAGTGACTTTGTAACCCAAGTCATCAAGACGTCCAACCAAAATCAAATTTCGTGTCAAAGCTAGAACATGACGCACATTATGTATGGTAAACCTCACCCCATTTTCCATAACCATAGCAATATCACCTATGCCCACAATGTCACAAGAGTAGCTGGAACCTAGCGTAACAGTGCCAATGGTTTCCTCATGTGTAGTAAACCAATGCCTATGAGATATAACATGCAACGAAGCTCCTGAATCAAGAATCCATGTATGGAACACTTCACCACTAACAAGTCGCTCTGCTGGCATAGAACTCTGCAAAGATAGAGTTTCTTATGCATCATAAAATACATCATTATTTTCAGTCAACATATTGATGTCTTGTGCATCACAATCATCTTGCACTATGTTTAGTTCTTCAATCTTAACCGAACTCTTTGGTTTCTCCTCTTTATCATCATTGTCTTTGCCTTTGCCTTTGCCTTTACCTTTGTCACGCTTCCAAGCATAACAATCCTTCTTTATGTGGCCAAACTTATCACAATAATGGCATTGAACATTGCGACGATGAGGAGACTTTGATCTACCCTTTGAAGCATCTCTATTGCCCTCTTTCTTGGATTCACGATTCCAAGAACGACCTTTACGCTGTTTTCCATCCTTTTGCACGTAATAAGCTTCGTCATGATGCGAGCTATCCCTAGCCTTGCGACGCATTTCCTCTGAAAAAAGAGAACTAGTAACATCAATGTACACTAGTGTACCATTAGGAGCAGAGTTACTGACAGCTGTGCAAAAGATATCCCATGAGGGTGGCAACGAACAAAGTAAGAAGATTTCTTTCATCTCATCATCAATATTGATCTGTTATGCACGAATCTGGGCAAATAGAGAATCAAAGTCATTAATATGACTAGCAACACTGGTTGACTCCTTCATGCAAAGGTTAAACAGTTTTTGCTTCATGAAAACCTTATTACTTGCCGTATCCTTCTCATAAGTGTTGCATAACTTTTGCCATAAAGCATAGGCAGATTCACATTCTAGCACTGAAAAGTACACTGAGTCAGCAAGGTGCAACCTAATAGTAGATTTGCATAGCTCATCAAGCTCCTCCCACTGAAACTGAGTCAAATTCATCTCTTCAGTCCGTGTCGCATAAATAATAGGCAATTTTTGTTTCTTTTGGACAGACACATCTTGCATCTGATTCTTCCAAAGTTGAAAATTAGTGCCATCAAACTTCTTTATGTCATAAATATCACGGTCTTTGCTAGTAGACATGGTGACAAAACTACCAAAAGATTCTGGGAAAATTTCGGCAGAGTCTCCTTTGTATTTGGGACTATGTCAACCAAAATCCGAGACAAAATGACCAAGTATGTCACTCACAAAGCATAAAAGAGAGAAATGCCTCTCAAAAGCACATTGTATAGAGACCAACCAAGGCGCATAAACAGTCAAACTGACCATAGACCGCCAACTCGGCATCAAAAGCACCTATACCACTCTATACATATCCTATGGCGAGGCCTCGTAAGGGATGGTCCAACTACCTATATCACCGAAGGTATCTCCACATTTGAGAGTACCCCAGCTCAATGAAAACCTCACGCTATCGACCCTCAACAACGTAGGTTATGCAGCAAAAAATGTATAGCCAAGTCTAAGAAATGGCTATCTTCCGGACCAAGTCTCAGAAATGACCGGGACTGCTATACTAGCCAAAAGATGGCTCCACAAAAGCGTACAATGGCAGTATCCACAAAGACGTACAAGTCTGTCAAGACGCTCAAACAGGCGTCAAGGGCATGTGCCTGCAACTAAACATCCCTGCGGGGAGTCAATCCGCTCTCGAAAGAGCTCAAACACTGTCAAAAGTATCAACATATGCATATACGCATAAACAATTGCTCCCACTGGAACCATAATATCGCAAGCACTGAAACCTGTAGCCTGTACCTGTAGTTGAAGAAGACAATGCTGTCAAGCTCCCACTCTATGTGTGTGTATGAGGACTCTTCGAAAGAGGCTACACACTCCTAAATGAGCTGTGGGCGCTCGTAGATGGAAGAGGACAATGCTGTCAAGCTCCCACTCTATGTGTGTGTATGAGGACTCTTCGAAAGAGGCTACACACTCCTAAATGAGCTGTGGGCGCTCGTAGATGGAAGAGACTGCAACAATGGTACCTGTAAACTGGCTATGGAAGCACTGCAGCACAAACTACCACAAGAGGGCTAAAAATTTCAGCTCTTGAACCATAGCTCGAATGGGCTTTCTGATGGCTCGAATGGATCCGAAAGGGGGGTAAAACTGTAGAACACCTGATGGAAACGCTCTTGGGAAGCTGAACTTTCCAATGGAGAAATCGGAATCCTGTTTGCACTCTTGAAAGTGCGCGTGCGCGAAAATAATTTTGGGAATGAAACCGCTTTGATACGAGATGATGGGGAGGAGCTGGGAGCACAACGAAAGAAGAATACGCACGCACACACTCACACACACACCACCATAGCCACACATAGGTTGAAGGGGGAGAGCCAACGTACTGTATGCCCCCTTTCTTCCTTCTCTTATCTTATGCACTAAGGCACAATACACATTGTACTTAGTGTTTGTGTCTCACACAAGTGTACAGCTGTACACTTAAGGTTAGCGGCAGTTAGTGATGGGCGGTCAGCCACATGGCCATTAAACCTAACATTGCATGCTAGCCATCATACAAAATGTTCTAATTAGCATAAAAAGTATGCTGGTTACAAGGTATGCTAATTAGCATACTTTTTATGCTAATTAGAACATTGTATTTAGCCATGTGTACTAATTAGCATAAAAATTATGCTAATTAGCATACTTTTTATGCTGATTAGAACATTGTGTATGATGGCCAGCATGCAAGTATGATAACTATAAGACAAGGTATGCTTATGCATGCTAATTAGCATAGTATGTTAGTTAGCACACTGTGTGTGCTAACTAACATACAGGGTATGCTTATTAGCATACTTTTTATGCTAATTAGAACACTATATGATGGCTAGAATGCAAGTATACTAATTAGGAAAAAGGTATGCTTATTAGCATACACAGTATGCTAACTAGCATATAAAAAATGCCAACTAACATACACAATATGCTACACACCATACCCACTAGGATAACTAGCATACCTTTTATGCTAACTAGCATAACTAGGTTTGATAACCACCATACAAAATATGCTAGACACCATACCCACTAAGCTAACTAGCATACCTTCTACGCTAACTAGCATACACAGGGCTAGTGTAGGGATCAAGGCTAGATAACTATTCCTTAACATTATCTTACCAGACTCTGTGTGATTGGAGGTCCTTGCCATGTGACCTTGCCACACCATTCAGCTGGTATCCTCTATTTGTAGTGGAAGATCTACATTCGGTCCCCAGGGAGCATGTAGTGACAAATCAGATTAGGTGATAGGTATGCTCACATGGCATTTTGACCATTGCACTGATTTTGTGTACTTCTAGTGGCAGACCACAGCCAGAACACACGTTGCTTGTTGTCCCATCGTGTACCCCTCCTATATAGTCTGTAAAAGGTTCCATAACTATCTTGCATAGGGCAGTGGGGATGAAGGAGCCTTGTATCATCCTACTTATCTGCATGAGCAGCTGCAATAGTCATCCTACTTATCTGCATGAGCAGCTGCAATTGACTATTGCAGGTGTGCACTTTTGCTTCTTGCACTTCCACATTAATCTACAAACCAATCAAAACAGAGGCATGGTAAGTACATATGATAGTTGTGCACATATTCAAAACATAAGGTTCAATCACAAAAACCATCGTCACTTACATGAAGACAAGTTATGTCAATATCAACAGCAGTGGGGGTGTCCTCACTGTGAGGAAACCCCAAACCATCTAGTGTCTCCTTTAGTGTCTTGATCTTTACCTTGAGCTCTATTTCTCTCCTTGCATCCACGCTGTCAATGAGGCCTAAACACTGCAATTCATTCTCAGAATCATGAAGCTTATGTCTCATATTAAGGACTACATGGCTGACCATATCATGGCTTGCTTTCAGAACCCTCTCTTGAGTTGCTGTTTAGCATCCTGCAATCGATTTCTGAGATGGTCATTTGCACTCATGATGTGCTGCAAATCAGAGAGCCCAAAATATGAAAGACTTGCTGTCACTTTGTGAGAGCTGTTAATAGAGAGGGGTGTTGCCCTGGTAGCAGAAACAAGGTTCAGAGCTACTTGTCCAACACAATCGTCATTTGTTTCCACGGAGCTCTCCTCTGTTTTTTGACTTGAGGGGTGGGTATTATGCACCCTCCATTTTTGACTTGAGGGGTGGATATTACGCACCATCCATTTTTCAACATGGACATTGTAGTATCCTTTTTCTGGAAGGTCCTGCAAATGCTGGATAGCAAGCATAGCCCAATTGAACTGCATGATTGAGCCACTTGCAATTGCCACTGGACTGAATTGTTTTACAAAACCCTTCGCAAAAGCCGAATTAATTCCCATGTTGGTGGGGGGCTTCCGGTACACCCTGTAGTGTAGCTGAAGTACTTGGTCGTACATGTCGCTACGAATGCTACTGTATTTGAAGCGATGTTTGTTGCGATCCTTCGCCTCTTTCAATACATTGAACCACTCCAAATCTGTAATCTGCTCCCAGTTCACCAATTTGGGGTCGTCACTGTCCATGGAGAGGCCATGGACAACATTAAACTCTTATGTTGTTACAGAAAACTTTTGCTGCACTGGGATGTTCAGCTTGGGAGCTTTCCATCGGCTTGCACATCACACAGGATTATAAGATTAAAACCTTACAAAACCCCATGTCAAGTAATCTATACACAGGCAATTGCACGGGCTCCTTAGATGCAATCATATAAGCATGCACCTTGAATTCCTAAGGCAATGCATAAGCACTTGATTAGCGTGAGAGAATCCACAACTAGATTGTAGCCAGGGGCTACTGCAAAAACAAGCATATAAGCTAAATGCATAGTCCTCTATGTTGATTGTAGCATATTCTTAGCAACAAAATTTTCTCATGGGTGGGAGGATTCACTAACAGATTAGTAGTAGGGGCATGCTGGAGAAATGTGTAATGCTTTGCTTGATTTACAACTTCCAAATGTGCCCCCCTCATTGGAGAGAGAGAGAGAGAGAGAGAGAGAGAGAGAGAGAGAGAGAGAGAGAGAGAGTACCTGAGTCATGCTTCCCCTTCCCTGCATGCATGTGGAAATTAGGAGCATTCAATATTTTGCAGGGCGGAGGAGAAGCAACAGAACCTTTGCCCCTCGACTTCCTTCTCGGTGGAGTACTATCAAGATTGCTCTCAAAGGTGGCTGGTTGCAGTGGTGAGCTATTCTACACTTGGGCTGACTGCTCGCCTCTGACTGCAAACCTATTTGTAGCTTGAAATCGCTTTCCTCCCTCTCTCTGACATGTGGCCCCTGCGCCGTGCTTCCCTCCATGCTTCATGACTACACCACTACCTCAACGTAACAACTGAGCTTAATTGTTAGAGATTTTAAAAATATTACGATTAATTTTTTTGAAGTCCAAGTATTACACTTTGTATAGTTCATGATGGTGGCCCACACACTTGAAAAAACATGATTTTCCCATCCATGTGTTATGCTTACAAGTTGTGCTTGTTGGCATATGTTAACTAGCACAAAAAGTACAACACATTAACATGCTTTCACCCTCTTAACAACCTACCAATGCTTAGACCCTAGGCTATGCATAACTTTGCTAACCTGTGAGACTACGAACTGAATATCTCACCTCATGTTGCATACATAAATAAGGAATCTAACAAAACTTTGATAAAAAGTGACATTGACAAGATCTCCAAGAACATAAAGAATTAATTTTAAACCTAATTCCATGGGAGTAGCAATAGGTTTCCACTCCTCAAGTCCAAAATTACATAGTAATATCTCTATGTAGCTTGTTTGACACAAGGAAACACCCCATGACACGGCTTAAACTGTATGCCCATATAATGATGCAATAGCCCCAAATCTTCATCTTGAAAGTAGCGTTCAAATTAGCCTTGAATTCAACAATGTGTGTCTCATTTGGACTGGTAATCAACAAATCATCTAGATATAGAATGACAATGAGAAATACATCACCCTCATGATTTACAAAGAAAGTGCTTTCTGTAAACTATTACAAAAAACTCATTTAAATAAATGAGTGTCAGCTTTCTCATACCAAGCACAAGGAGACTGCTTCAACCCATACAAAGCTTTCTTACATTTTCACACTTTATCTTCTTGTCCTTTCTTGAAAAAACCAAAGGCTAGTTTTATAAACCTCCTCAAATATATCACCATTCAAGAAATCAGTAACAATGTTTGATTGATGTATATCCCATACAAAGTGAGCTGCCAATGCACATAGAAAACAGATAGTAGTCATACAACAAGTGGGAGCAAAAGTCTCCTCATAATCTATGGCTTTTTGCTTCGCATAACCTTTTGCAACGAGTCAAGCCTTGTAGCAATCAATCTCATCATCTAGATTGTATTTTAACTTGTAAATCCACTTTGTGCTAATGGCCTTTTTTGCCAGGAGGCAAATCACATAAAGTCCATGTGTCATTTTCTGTAAGTGCATCATATTTTTGATTTCATGGTAGCCATCCATGGATTCTATGCTTCATCAAAAGAAAGAGGTTCCTTCTCATCACATAAACTAGAAATATCCAAAGAATAACAATGTGATGCATAAGATGCATGGCAAGAACCTGAACTAGTACGATTAGACATAACGTGCATCCAATTTACTAGCACACAAAGTATGCACCAACCATTTTGGCATACCTCTAGCCTGCTCATTTTGGCCCTTGCCTTATCAAGTACATCATGTACATCTGCATCAATAATAGGCTGATCTGCAGCATTCTCAAAACCCCCCATAGGATGTACATTTGCCTCATTAGAATTTACATTCAAGTTTCCACCATTAAAAAGAGGCAACAAAGTGTCATAAATATCCGCCAAGCTTACATTACTATCTTTGGTATAGGATAACAAAGTCTAAACAAAATCTTCCGCAAACACAATATCTCATGAAATAAAGATACATTTTGTTGCAAATAATATAACCTTTGACCTTTGCTTTTAGGACTGTAACCAATAAAAATGCATTCATCAATAATGTTATCAACCATTTTTTAGCACCATTTGTGACACTAAAGCATAAGCTAAACAACAAAAAATGGGCATGTGATCAATAGATGACTTCTTATCATGCCATGCTTCATAAGGAGTCATAGAATGCAAAGCTTTCTTAGGATACCTATTAAGTACATAAGTAGCACACATGATAGCCTTGAGCCAAAATGAATGTGGCAAAGATTGACTCTTGACCATACACTGTGTCATCTCTATGAGCAACCTATCTTTTATTTTAGCAAAACCATTTTGCTAAGGTGTATATGGAATTGTACATTTGTATTTTATCCAACGATCAGTCACAAATGCACTAAACTAATGAGACATATACTCCCTCTTTGGATTTGGATGGAGGGTAATAGTACAATTAAAGATATTCTCAGCCAAAATTTTATTAAAGCACATGAGCACTTCAAACTTAGCTTTAAGTAGATAGACCCATGAATGCTTGGAGTAATCATTAATGAAAGCCACTAACTATAGGTAATTGCCTAAGGATAGAGTTTACATAGACCCACAAACATCATTATGCACAAGTTGCAATCTGCATGTAGCTCTTACTAAACCATCCTTTGGAAAAATCAAGCCTACATCTTACCCAAAATACAGCCTTTACAAACATGCTTCATTGGTGCTTTAAGAGGCGACAAAGAAGCAACCGTATTACATTTGTGCAAACACAACAGATTGGGAAAAATTCAAATGCCCAAAATGTATATGCCAAAGTTTTGCATTTGAAACAACCTTTGAATCCACAACTACATTTACAAAATTCTACCTACACTTGTCATAGAAAGTGAGCTTATATAGCCCACAACACAAAAGGTTAGATGCAACAATTTCATCACCAAAACTAAGATCATGAACTGTACATTTTTCATCCACAAATTTGACAACAAGACCAAGTCTAGCAAGTGTAGATACAAACAAAAGGTTCCTTTTAATCCCAGGTACATAAAGTGCATCAACACGTGTGAAAGAACTACCATTTGTAGCAATAATCACAAATTTTCCAGCTCCCTTGACCGGATAAGAGGCATTGATGTCAAAAGTGACCATATTCCCATGAGGGACAAACTTGACAAAGGGCAACAAGTCACGATGCGAAGTAATGTTCTTTGTAGAACCATTATTAAAGTACCACACATATGAATCTACAAAAACTAACATACATACATAATGGATAGAAGGATCATAAGTGCACTCTACACTAAAGCCCAATATGCACCTATGTCAACATCACAACTTCCTTTCGTAGAAGACGGACATACATCAATGTCCTATCACCAAAAGTTACAACACCCTCAATAGAGATTGTATCCATAGAAGGGAGACGTACATCAATGCCTTGCACAACATTTCATACACCCTTTGACACAAAAAGAGCACAAGAACCATCCAATTTATCCTCAGTAGCAAACATCTTGAAAACATTATCTACAACACGCCGTGCAAAAATTGATATGGATATCGACGACTCAAAGCTTGTTCTAAAAAAGTAAAATGCATTGGAATAGTCATCGGTATCGCATTGTCGATATATGCACCGGTATATTAAGCGTCAAAATAAGCAATAAAAAGTATGCCATAATACGCGCTTTAATATGCAACGGTATGATATTTTACTACACCAACGTCTATTTTGAGGCATATAACAACATGTATACCAAGATCTGTATCGATGACAAAACTTGCAAATTTTTTTTGGGCAGAGAGGGTTGGGAACTAATGTTGCATGTACTACAACAACAAAAAACAGCCCTCTCTACACAAAGGAAGAGTGCACAAGCAACCATACTCCACCTATAGCTTGACGCTAAAGAGCAAGTGTATACAGACTAGCAAAATTGTAAGAAGAACAAAACCACAAAATCAAAAGCTTAATCATGACAAGTTCCCAAAAGCATAACCATAACGTCGACTCAAAACCATAAGCACAATGGTATGGAGATTTTATAGCCATAATTAAAACATGATTTGAAAACTGCAAAACCATAAAGATAACCCACTTTCCATACCATAACCATAACTTGCTTGTCATACCATAATCGTAACAGCCATACCATCATTGCAAAACCATAACCATAACCATAACCATAACCATAACCATAACTTGATTTTTAAACCATAACCATAACATGATCGCCATACCATCATTGCAAAGCCATAACCATAACTTGATTGCCAAACCCTAACTATAGCATGATTGCCATACCATCATTGCAAAACCATAACCATAACTTGATTGCCAAACCATGATCATAACCTTTGTGCCATACCATAACCATAACCTCTGTGCCATACCATAAATTGCAAAACCATAACCATAACCTAATTGTCATACCACAATCATAATTGCAAACAAAATGCAAAACCATAAACATAAGTGTGAAACTATACATGTATACAATGAATGAGTACAATTGTATCAAGAAGATCACAGCTACAAAAGAAAACATATATGGAGGATGTCACCCTCATGGTAATTCCTCCCAGCTGACGGCCTCTCCCACCTATTTTACTTCATTTGTCAAAGTTTGTTTGTGTTTTTGAAGTACATAAGTCATTTTTGAACTCTTTCGCATTTCTGAAGTCCGTTTGTGGTTTTTCTACTGATAGCCATTTTTTGGCTCTCAAAAATTTTGTTTAATGAGCCACTTCACACAATAAAAACACCTTAGCACGATGGCTAAGCTTGCTCTTGCATTGTACATAGGCGTGTGTGTTAGGACTCTTTTCCATGTTTTCTAAAAAATCTTCATGGAGCTAGTCATCAGGTTAGGTTAAAAAAATAATATATATATATATATATATATATATATATATTATGATCCTATTCATGTATAATATATTTCCTATAAAGGACCTAAGAATAGCATTATTTTCTCAATTTATTCGGTAATTGTATGAATATGTAGACCTAAGTGTATTTTTATTAAATCTCTTTGCATCCTTTCATGGCATGAAATATTTCTATGTCAGTGTGTACATACCCCATAATATTTTTTTTTCCAAAATAAACCCATGCATTGCACCCTTCTGGACGTCGAAATTTGTTTCTACATTGTCACTCACTTTCTCTAGATATTTTCTCGCTTGCATATTTTCCTCTTTCACCCAAAAACAAAATAAAATACTCCTATCATGATATTCCTTCATGGGTCATGCACATTTTTTCCCCATACACCATGTGCTCATAAAGACAAGGGCTAGGAAAAATCCAAGCACTAGGTCTATCATGTGCAATTGTTTTTTATTCTTCAAAATTCATCATCCATGCATGTGGCAAGGGCCACTTGGATTCCTTAGGTCATGGCATGGCTCAAGGGGGGCTCACCTTTGGATGTATAAGGAGAATTCAACCAAAATGGGTCCCACATAAGCACCTTTGCCGTCCCACAATACACATCTTTTTGGGCAAATTTTGGCACCCTTCTATCATTCGAATCAGCAAAAGTTTTCAACATACAAAATGTAGCTCGTGAGTTGAATTATTTTACATAAATATTTCAGCATTTTTGGAGAAAAGAACGAATTCTGGTCAGTTGTTTGGTGTGACCCAGTCTGCCCATTCTATGCACACAAGGATCCTCTCACTCTTGTCTCCCATTTTCACACTCCCACCCACATACACACTCATCCCTCTCCATCATTCTTTCAAATTTATAAATTTCCATGCCCCTCCCACCTTCTTCACCATCTCATTAGGAAAAGTTTGGACTCAAAAATGGGCCTTGTAAGAATTGTTGATGTGGCATAGCTTTCAAAAAGTGGGGATCGGTAATTTTTTTTCAAATAAGATCCAAAATTTTCGAAGGCTAGATATTTAGAATCTACTCTTCAAATGCTATCTATTGATATATAGCATGCATGTATCGGACATTGCCTTCATGTAGATCTAGAATCTACTCTTCAAGTGCTATCTATTGATATATAGCATGCATGTATCGGACATTGCTTTCATGTAGATCTAGAATAAGATGATTTGAGATTACCGTAACGGTAACAAAACCTGGCTGATTGAAAAAAAAAAACCGGCATAACTTTCATAGAAGTCATCCAAACTTTTCAGACCTTGGCTCTTTAGAATCCATTTTTCAAGAACTTTCCAATGATAGGTCATATCATGGGGTTCTAAAGCAATATTTAGAGGGGTCTATTGGGTTTCTTTCTTTTATACAACTTTGATGATGTGGCACTCTTAAAAGGCCCAAAAATGAGTTCAAAATTTTCCTAATGCTCCTTATCCTCTTACCACCATAGCCTTCTACATACACATACCGTTCTCTACTACCCCCAAATTACAATTTCATGTTAACTCCTCTAAAAGGCATGAATTTTTAGCACTTTATCCTTGCATAACCTCTGCAAATGAGAGGTTTTTCATCAATAATCCTCATCTTCATCGTGGAGATCAACCGTGAAGGCGGTGCAAGAAGCAGAAGTAGAAGAAGAAGAAGAACCGGCGGTCATTTTCATAAGGGTGAGTCCATAATTCTTGGAGGTTTCATCAATCTCAAGAGCTCATCCACCTCATTCACCCTTGGTTCCTCGACAATCAAGTCATCATCACTTTTGTAAATATGCCACTAACATTTTCGAGTTATCACTAACAACTAACCCTTCTCGTAAATTGCACCCTCTACTATCTACTAGAGTAGGCACCTCCAAGTTACTCACCTCTCTCTCCTTTCACTCTCAATAATTCTCCCCCTTGAGCCCACATCCATGTGGCTTAAGGGATAAGGAAGACCCACTCCCATTTTAAAAATCAAAATATTTCCTAATCTCTTGTTTTGTCAGTAAAATTGATCAGAACTAATCCTAAACAAAGCTTCCAAAAACCTATAAATAGAACCATCTCTCCTTAAAAAGGGCATCTCTACACCATTGCACACTAGATTGAGCGTAGCACACGCCAGTTCCATCTTGGTTGTAAGGAGAGAGAAAGATTTCTATACACCATCACTTTGGTGCATAGAAAATCTTGAGCTAGTTGAGTGAGTGTGAGTAGAAGATATTCTTTCTACCATTGTTGTATCTACCCCAACATCAATGAATTGGTAGTTTTGGGTGCAATTTCATGTCCAAAGGCTCACACTTCTCCTCCAATTTGGCTTGACAAACTCATTCAGCTTCATAAGGTGACTTGTTTCATTGAAGGTTGTTGTTTTGTTGCTTGTCCTTGTGATTCATTGGCTATTGTTTGTTGGCTACCATTGTAAAAGGGTGGATGGTGAGAGGGCTCCCATAACCCTAAGACAATGTGCTAGTGATGCTATAACCAAATCTTGTCACTTGAATCCGCAAGCTCTAGGTGCCTTCTTGTGCAAATCATAAGGTTGAAGCTAAGTTGTACACCATCTCTCTCTCTCTCTCTCTCTCTCTCTCTCTCTCTCTCTCTCTCTCTCTCTCTCTCTCTCTCTCTCTCTCTCTCGTGTTTTAGTACGTGAGAGTGTTCCATTGGTGTTAGGGTTAGTGTAAAGTCCTTACTTGATTTTGAGTTGCTCTAACAATTCTCATTTTCTTTTGCATCCTAGTTCGCTTTTAAACTAGGTGGTGCCCCTTGTGTAGTTGGGTTTTGGCTGTGGGTTTGTTGTTTTGTTGTGATTGTGGTTGCCCCAACCCCAATTGAGCATCACGGGAGCCTTGAGGGGTGTTTAGAGGTCACCTCTCTTGTTGCCCGCCCCGGACCGCTTCACTACTATTTGCTGCTAGCTCTAACAACCTCACATTCTCTAGCCATGATTGATCCTTGCACACCTCAGTCTAGAGGAGCACAGAGATCAGGACCACTGGGTAATATTATCATCTTTATTGGTCAATGCCTATATATTAGAGTTTTTGAAGTCTCTTTGCACTATTGAAGTCTTATTGCATTATTTTAATTTTTTTGTCAAAGTCCGTTTTTGTTTTTGAAGTACACAAGTCATTTCTAAAGACTGTTGCATTTTTCCATCTCTAACAATCTCATATTCTCTAGCCATGTCCGATCCCCGCACACCTCGTTCTAGAGATGCACAGAGATCAGGACC
Organism: Adiantum capillus-veneris; assembly: GCF_014529385.1. NCBI lineage: Eukaryota > Viridiplantae > Streptophyta > Polypodiopsida > Polypodiales > Pteridaceae > Adiantum > Adiantum capillus-veneris. The sequence continues at coordinate 112,033,536 of NC_140937.1, forward strand.
ACCGGGTAATAATCTAATGACTATATATTAGGGTTTTTGAAGTCTATGTGCACTATTGAAGTCTTATTGCGTTATTTTACTTCACTTGTCGAAGTCCATTTGCGTTTTTGAAGTACACAAGTCATTTCTAGAGACTTTTGCGTTTTGAAGTCTATTTGTGGTTTTTCTACTGTTTGTTGCTAGCTCTAACAGTCTCACGTTCTCTAGCCATGCCCTATCCCCGCACACCTCAGTCTGGAGGTGCACAGAGATCAGGACCACAGGATAATAATTTCATCTTTATTGATCAATGACTATATATTAGGGTTTTTGAAGTCTATATGCGCTATTGAAGTATTATTGTGTTATGTCACTTCATTTGTCGAAGCTCATTTGCGTTTTGAAGCAAACAAATCACTTCTTAAGACTATTGCGTTTCTGTAGTCCGTTTACGGTATTTCTACCATTTGCTGCTCTCTCTAACAACCTCACATTCTCTAGCCATGCCCGATCTCTGCACACTTTGGTCTAGAGGTGCACGGAGACCAGGACCACTGGGTAATAATCTCGTCTTTATTGGTCAATGCATATATTAGGGTTTGACATAAGTCTGTTTTTGAAATCTTTTTGCATTTTTGTAGTTTGTGTGTGCTATAGTTTACTTTGTTTGTTGAAGTTCTTTTGCTGCTAACATTGAGCGGCTAACACTAAGCGGCTAGCCCTAAGCCTGTAGCATTCAACACCCTAAATACGGGATAGTACATTCTGAGTGGTAAGCGACTAAATACCTAAGCAGCTACTTATAAGCAACAAGCCCTAATAAACCGTTTGAATACCGATTGAACCTACATGACTAGACCTAAGTTGCCAAGTGACTAAATGACAAAACTAGCCAAGCCACATGTAAGACTAAGTGGGCTCGTCTAAACAATTTAATATCTAAGTAGCTACACGCTCTAATTAACTAGCTAACCTTCACCGATCTAACTATGGATCGATCCTAAGCGATGAAATCACTTATTACTTTAATGATTAGTATTAAAGGACTAAACCTAATTAACCAAATAGCCTACAATAAGTCACAATTACAAAAATAACAATATATTTTTAAAAATTTTAAATTTATCTACAAAAAAACAAATTATAAAATAACATACATCAAAATAAATCTTTCTTTTAAAGATAAAATATAGTTATCTCTCCTTAGCTAATGAAGATTTTTAATTAACATTACTTATAAATAACCTTTTTTTTATTTTTTTAATGAAAAATATGTGCGTGTGTCGTATATAGTGTATTTATATTGTTTAGTGTGCATTTTTATTTACTTGCATGCCTGTTTATGTAAATGTGTGTGTGTATGTGTGTATGCAACAAAAGAGAATGTTAGACTACTCACATGCGGCCTATTTGAGCAAGAAAGAGTTGGAAAAATGTCCTCAAATCTTCAAACACGCACACACACACACACACACACACACCATGTTACACACACATACAATAAAGTGCATAAATCTACAAGCAAACTTGAAAAGAAGCTTACCTTGTTGATGGGGAGTAGTCCACAAGTGAAAATCTCACCTCCAGCAAGTCATGAGCTAGCAGATCTGCAGCAACAAGGGAGGAGGAGGGCAAGAGAGGAAGAGAAGAAAGGAGGAAAATGCACACGAAAGACCCACGGTTCTATTTTTTTGCAGGTTCCTCTGGTATAGGTTCCGATATGTGCATTGATACAGATGTTGGTATGGGTTCCGGTATATCCGCCAGTACAAATACAGGTATGCGCGCCAGTGGTGAGTGCCGAAAATTTAAAAATTAAAATTTTTAAAAACTTGATCTCCCTCTAGATTTACCTACACATATATAAATACCGACGCCTATCATTCATGTCGGTAATTTGACAAAATTTAATCGATCTCTTATAGTGATTTGTATTGTTGAGAGCTGTCAGCCATGGTGAGTGACTACACTTGATGTGAAAAATATCTAGAAAGAGGAAAAACAAAGTAGGACCAACACATGCTATATAGCACAACCCAAAGAGATTGTAATGGACCTATTCTGCAGAAAATGTTGAGATGTAGAGAGAAAGAGAGAGAGACGAGACAAGAGACACACCATATACGCTCCCAAAGACTGATTCATATTGAGGACAAGATACAAATATATAGGTGAGACCAAGTTGAGTAGAGTGAGCCATATATAGCTCCAACACCCCCACTCAAACAAAGGTCTCTAGCTTTGGATGAAAAAACCCTTGGGGAGTTCAAGGGAAAAACCCAAGCCCCTATACAATGTGAAAATATGAACCAGCGATGATGATGTGAAAGTGAATTGTGCATCTATGTACAAATATTCAAGTGACTTAGAGATCACAATGTGCAAATGTGGAGTGTGCATAGTGCATGGTACCTAAAAGATTACAATGTCATATGTACACAGTTATTATAATAGCAAAGAAGCTAATCTAGAAAGAGTGAGGTCGAAGCAACTCCAGGCTCCGAGCGCAAGAGGATGAAACGTGACTCGTTGAGGCCTTTGGTCAAAATGTCTGCAATCATCTGGTCACTTGGACAGTGTTCAACCATAATGGTTCCTTTGCGTACTTCATACCTGACATAATGGTAATGGACAGCAATGTGCTTTGACTTATTATGTTGAACATAGTCTTTTGCAAGACTAATAGCACTTTGGTTGTCACACCGCAAGGGTGTGCTAGAAAGAGAAGAGTGACCAATATCAACCAGCATTTGTCGAAGCCAAATCAACTCACGAGCTGCAAGTGATGCTGCAACATATTCTGACTCAGTCGTAGAAATTGCAACACAACGTTGTTTCTTGCTAGTCCAAGAAACAAGACAACCATTTATAAAAAATCAATTTCCACTAGTAGATCGCATAGATAAATGTGAGCTTGCCCAGCCTGCATCCTTGTAACCCAAAAGAGAAAGAGATTGCATAGAATCCGATGTGAGTTGTCGTCGATAGACTAAACCAAAATCTGTAGTGCCTTTCAAGTATTTCAACACACGCTTTGCAGCAGACCAATGCTTAAGAGAAGGGCATGTAAGATGTTGTCCAAGATAATTAGCAGCAAACAGAATATCAGGACGAGTGTTCATGTCAACAAACTGAAGACATCCAATCAAGTTAGCATAAGGTTGATTTGTGACAAGTTGACCGCCAATGTCAGAAGTGTTCTTTGTAGAGCTCGCAAGACAAGGTGTGTTGGCTGAATGTGCAGATTCCATACCAAATTTTTGAATAGTATCTGCAATAAACTTTGACTGTCGAAGGAATAAAATACCTTTTTTACGGTTCCGTTGGATTTGAATGCCAAGACACGAGTGAATCTCTCCAAGATCCACCATATCAAATGCAGAAGACAATAACTTTTTCACTTGCTGAAGAAATCCCAAATCATTGGAAACAAGGATGGTATCATCCACATAAAGAGCAAGAATCACAAAACTGCTACCTTGGCATTTTATGTATAAGTTGGGGTTTGACGAGCAAGAGATGAATCCTTTAGAGGTGAGAAAAAGATCAAATTTTGTATACCAGGCTCGCGAAGCTTGTTTGAGACCATATAGTGCCTTATGGAGTTGAGCAACAAGGTCTTCTTTACCTGGAATAACAAACCCTTCTGGTTGTTCCATATAAATTTCCTCTTCCAAGTCACCCTTAAGAAAAGCAGTTCGCACATCCATTTGATGAGCTTCTAAATCAAATTGAATAGCAAATGCCAATAAAACTCGAACACTTGTAATGTGAACAACTAGTGAAAAAGTCTCTTGATAATCAACACCAGCTACTTGGGAGTAACCTTTTGCAACTAAACGCACCTTGAACTTGTCAAAAGATCCATCTGCTTTTACTTTTGTCTTATACACCCACTTACATTTAATAGTTGTACGACCAGGAGGTAATTCAGTTAGTATCCATGTACCTTTAGAGATAAGAGAATCGTACTCTGCTTCCATAGCCTCTTGCCATTGATCCTTTTGTGGTGAAGAGATAGCTTCATCATAAGTAATGGGATCTTCGGAAGTAGAAAAAGCATTATCAGCAATATCATCATCATAAACATGACATGAGCCATGTTCAAAATCAATAGGCAGATCAACAAAAATATCAATATCATCATTGGCAACATTCGGAATGGATGGTTGTGAAGAGGAAAGTTGCTCTATAGGAAGAGTTTCATCTTCTGAAAGAAATGGAAAAGCTTGAAGCAATGATTTAGTATCATCAGAATCATCCATGGACCATGAGCCTCCCATAAGCTGTTCGTTAAAAGTAGCATCACGATTCACAATTACTTTCTTGGAGGAAGGGTCATAGAATTTGTAGCCTTTGGAAGTGTCAGAATATCCAATAAAAATAACTTTAAGACCAGGAGCATCAAGCTTTGTTCGTGTTTCTTTGGGAACATGAATATAAGCAATACATCCAAAGGTTCAAAAATGAGATACAGAAGGAATGTCACCTGTCCATGCTGTGATGGGTATCTTACCAGAGGGTGCATTAGTAGAAAGATGATTCTGAATAAATGCTGCTGTCAAAGTAGCTTCAGCCCAAAAAACACGAGATAAGCCAGAATGAATCAGCATACATCTTACAGCATTGAGAATAGTGCGATTCTTTCATTCAGCAACACCGTTCTGTTGAGGCGAATATGGAATAGTGTGTTCATGATGAATTCCACTGTCTGCACAGTAACTCACAAACTCTCGAGAAACATATTTGCCTCCATTGTCACTACGAAGCTTCTTAAGGCGACGACCAGTTTGAAGTTCCGCAGCCTTGTGGAATTGTTTGAAAACAGATAAGGCTTCAGATTTTTGTCTAAGTAGAAATACAGTCGTATACCTTGAGAAATCATCAATGAAAGTAATGAAGTAGCGATATTGTGATCTCGAAGAAGGTAGAGGTCCACATATATCAGTATGAACAAGATCCAATATGTCATGAGAATGAGTTGTATTTGAAAGAGGAAAGGGTTTGCGATTGTGTTTCCCAAGAGCACAAAATTCACAAATTCCCATATGAGGATGGGCTTTAAGATCCATGCCATGAACAAGATCACGACGTTGAAGATCAAGGAGTTTTGAGAAATCAGCATGAACAAAACGGTGATTCCATACTTTGCAATCATGATCACCTGGAGCAGTGACAACATTTGTTACAGCATCGTTGAGAGAGAGTTCAAACAAATTACCATTTCAAGGAGCAGTGGCTATAGTCTGTCCATCTTTCTCAATTCGGCATTTGGTATGATCAAATCCAACAAACAGACCAAGATCAACAAGTCTAGCAACTGAAAGAATATTACGTTGAAGATCTGGTACATGTAATACTCCTCACAAAATTGGAGTGGAAGAAGATAAGGTACCAAGATATAAGTCTCCAATACCCTTTACTTGACAAGTAGTATCATCAGCAAGATAAACAACACGTTGAATTGGCAGTGGATGATAGTTATGGAGCCACTTAGACTGATATGTCATATTTCCTGTAGCACCAGAATCGACAATAAAAAGTGATCCATCGCGTACATGAAGTATTCTGTCTGGAGCAACTGAACATAGGACGCAGCTTGTTTCTGGTACAATGTTGTTTCAATGTTCAGTAGCATATGCTCTATTCCGATCTGTGTTGAATCGACTCTTATAGCACATATGAGTGGGATGATCAGATCGTCCACAATATTCACAAGAAGAAGAAGAAGAGTCTCTAGATAAACGTGGTTGTTTTGTGGTAATATTGTGTTCTTCATCATATTGACGTGCCCAACAATCATCTTCAGTATGGCCATTTCTGTTGCAGTAAGAACATTGCTTATTAGGATATTTGAGACGAGAGAAAATATTACCGCGACGGCCACCTCTGCGGTTTCCTCGTTGAAATGGACGCCTTCGACCATAAAAAGCCCGTTCTATCTGTTGTGACTCAGTCTCCTCGTGTGAAATCATAGCTGTATCATGACTAGCATTACGACGTTCTTGACGTTGAGAGTATTCAATTAAATACATGCAGGCTTGGTCGAAATCAAGACCATCTTTATTAGAGAGAATAGTAACAATGTTCTCATAAGAAGAGCCCTTCACCGTATCAAGGAGAAGTGTAATCAGTTGCTTTTGTGGAACAGGATCACCGGCAGCAGCAAGTTGATTAATAATAGATTTGAAAGATTCAATATGTCCCGTCATGGCAGTACCAACTTCATATTGTAACTTGTTAAGCAACCCTCTCAAATAAAGTATTTCTATGACAGATTTCTTTTGAAAGTTTGCAATAAGGTACTTCCATACGTCGTGGGAAGTAGGCAGTTCGTACATTTCAAGCAGAAGGGAATCAGTAAGATCAGAAAGAATATACGGACGAGCTGCTTTATCACGTCGTTGCCAATCCGTATAGGCAACATTCCAATCTTCAAATATAGGTCCTTCAGTGATAAGCTCGTTATCATTATCCGTATCAACAGGTTGAGACGGACAAACACGATTTCCAAAAACAACATCGGAGAGTTCATCGCCTTCAAGAATTAACAACATCTTTGCTTTCCAGCCTGGAAAACCTTGACCTTGGAAAAGAGGAACAGAACGCTGGCCAGAAGGAAAGCCGTTGACGAGAATATTCATAGCCATATCTTGTTGCGAGAAGACGTATAAGATAAGATCGCAGAATTTGCACACCCTATATGGTGAAGGCCGCAATTGAGAATGAGAGAGATATGAGGACTGCGTTCTGTCAACGATAAACGTAAGAAGGATGCTCAAGGAACTTCCAAAGATGTGAGAGACGTCACCCAAAAAGGGCAGGGTAAAGGAGACGTTAATAATAAAAGAGTCCTCAAAATAGAGTAGCGTGAGACGCAAGATTGACGGCCACAATATGAATAGCAAAAGCTAAATCTTCTCGAAAAAGTTAACGCCAAAATAAGAAAAACGATCGCGGACGCTTCAAGAAGAAGTAGGACGAAGAAAGCTGCGTCAAGCTCAATTGCAGTAAAAAAAGCATAACTTTCTGCTGCGAACTCCGATTGACGCAAACCTAGAACTCAAATCGAAGAGCTCGAGGAGACGAACAAGTTTTGAGCAGAACAGCAAGAAAAATTGAGATGAAGTTCACTGTGTCATCAACAAGAAAACGTAATCAACGATTAGATTGATTAGCAATAAACGTCACACAAAACACTAATCGTATTCTTCTTAACACAAAACAACCACAGTTAACAATAATCAATGCTCAAAAATAAATTTTTTAGCAATTTTTGAATCTTACATGCAAATCGCATACACATACTGTTTTGTCACCATGAATTGAATCGGCGCATGATCGTTACTGCTCTGATACCATATTGAGATGTAGAGAGAAAGAGAGAGAGACGAGACAAGAGACACACCATATACGCTCCCAAAGACTGATTCATATTGAGGACAAGATACAAATATATAGGTGAGACCAAGTTGAGTAGAGTGAGCCATATATAGCTCCAACAGAAAATTGCATAGACAATTTTTTGTAGAAAAAGATAATTTGCTTGCGCAGTACTTCCTGTAGTGAAAATGAAAATTGATATGAGTCTAAATCAAAATTTTGAGCAGACCAAGATCTTTGAGCTTACCCAAAGTATTTGTTGACCTACTCATTCTCACCAAAGCTCACCCAAATTGGAGAAAATGAGCAGGTGAGTATTGGGGATGTTGGTGACTATACCCGGGAGGACGCAACCTGCTTTGATACCAATTGTTGAAATTAGGATTGTAGGGAGACACACACAAGTTGGAGAAGATGAACAAGCTCAGGGAACATAGTAGAGAGTATATTGCTTAGTGCACAATTGAAAGATGAGTTAGCCCTAGAATGATGTGCGTATATACAATGCAGGAGGGAAAAAACATCCTAGTGAGGAAAAATTCCCCAACGGTCCTAAGTGTGTTCACACACATCACTACCTCATATATGGTGACAATGAATATGGGGCCTAGACTTCCTGGGTCCATTCAAGAAAGCTGCCCTTACGAAGAACAAATATATTGTCATGGCCACATCTTATGCCAGTAAGTGTGTTGAGGCTAAGGCATTACCGAATAACATTGCAAAGTCAACAAAAAGGTTCTTGTATGAGCACATTGTTCCATATTTGGTTTTTTGATTGAGATTATTTCAAACCAAGGCACACACTTTATCAATGAGACAATTTGGATCTTGACTAAAATCTTTTCAATCAAGCATAAAAAATCCACACCTTACTATCCCAAATGCAATGAAAATGCTGAAAGTAGTAATAAAATGATCAAGACTATTTTGATGAAGTTTTTTCAAAAGGAACCTTATCATAGGGATGAAAAGCTTCAGACAACACTATGGGCATACAAAACAGCTCACAAGGTCACAATAGGAATGACCCCATTCAGAATGTTATATGGAATAGAAGCAATCGTACCCATGGAGTTTGCGATTCCCATTTTGAGAATGGCAATTCAACATGATTTGAATTTTAATGAAACTCTAAAAAATTTGTTGGATGAATGGTTGAAGCTAGAATAAGTCAGACAAAGAGCCATGCTAGAATAAGAAGTGCTCCAAAAGAGAAGGAAACACTCGCATGATAGCAAGATAAATGTTTGAGGATTCAAGAAGGGGGATTTGGTCTTACATATCAATCCAAGCTAGGATCAAAGAAGCCTGATCTAAAGATAGCATGGTCAAGTCCATATGAGATTGATTGGGTTTTCTCCAATATCATAGTTAGAATCAAGGATTTATGAAAAGTAATGTTTCAAGGGTGGTATAATGGTGCCAAAATCAAGTTGGTACTATTCCAAATCCAGCACTAGCCCACCATGAGACAGTCAATTTTGAATCAGATGAAGAATCTTTAGGTTTTTTTAGTATCTGAATCGAGGGACTAGGAGTAGTAGAGGATTAGATCCATGTAGCATTGTTAGGGACTATCCTAGTTTAGGATCAGATAAGTGAGATACCAAATGAGACTAATTTTTATAACAAAAACTAGTGGGATATTAAATCTTGCTAGTACTCATGACAAGGACAAACCAATGCATGTGTACCATGCGAAAACCGATGGAAAGAACCTCGAGGTTCCATACAAATGGTGCATTCATGGCTAAAATTAGGATAATTATGAGGCATGTGCATGACCAATCTTTAGCTTCTCCATGTCTCACACGACTGTACCTTGGCCTGTAGATATTCCTATATGCCAAGCTTATGGGGAAGAAAGGGTAGCTTATGCTGCAAGATATGCAAGATTCCATAGATGATAAAGCCATGGAGCTTGAATAACTATTGCAACTAGTCAAATAGAAATGCTTAGTGCCACATCACAACATCAAAAAGTATGTATTTTAGTTTCATGAGAGGATAATGCTAAGGTTGTGGAGTATGGAGGTGGTGCTTGAGGCCACTAGAATTGCCTTTAATACGGGGATTATCCAATAGGTAATTGTTGATACATTCAAATGAGATACATGTGTTATTGAAATTAATGGCAGATTAGTCCATGTAATAGCGATAGCTTTAGCTCACGTATTGCACCTACCCTTTTCGCCAAAGGCTCAATCATATTCAATTGACAAAGTTGGTGCATTTTTGAAGGGGAATGACCAAGCTAAGAAGAAACACAAAGGTGGAAGGCAAAGGTATCCTAGTGTTAGAATTGGAGTATAGGCGAGCTTATAAGTTCATAGAAGTGAAAGCAATCGACTTGAAAAACAACCCTACATATGTCTCCAAAAAACTCTTCAGCATGCTAATGGAAAGACAAAAAAACTAAAGGCTGAAATCAATCTCAATTCCATCTTGTACAATAGTGTCATGCAATAGACTACAAAGGTCAAAACCCAAAAATTGATTAAATCATGGTATCCATGGAAATTCTTGCATTGGGATATTTTCATTCTGGTGGATGTGAATGCAATGACCACTTGGGGAAAAGCCAGAGGGGATGGAACTACTACCACTCAAGGCACTAAGAAAGGAAGCCAAGAAGGCCAAGCGAGGGAATCAATTCTATTGACATCTATATTGAAAAGGATAGCAAAACAATCAAAAGAGGCACATCGAAACTAGTAGCTAAGGAACACAAAACCACACTCAATCTGTTGGAGCAATTGAAAGCCAAAAAAAAGACAGCCACAACATCTACCACTCTAAAGGATACACATCCTAAAGCTAGCTATATTGAGGTGATTCAAGGAATAACATCCAAATCATATACAAATCCATGTGTGTACTGCATATTTGTGCCCTAAAGACTTGTGTTCTTAAGGTTAATGATCAATGACCCGGTGGGAAATTTTTATAAAGAAAACTATAATAAACTTTGAACATTGCCAAAAAAATTGCCAACATAGATGGCCATGACATGTGCTAGCAAACAGAAGACACGGCAGCAGGAGTACGCAAGAGCTTAGTGAAGGTTTATGCAAGATTTTAAGCTTGAATTGGCAATTTATTTTAATGCTCTTGTTTGAAATCGAGTGATGATCAAGATCCATATCTAATACTTGTTGACAATGACTGGCTAGATCCAGCTAGTTGAAATGGCTATAGCATGTCACCAAGAGAGTATGGATGAGCTTCGGCCCTTTGGGCTGCAAGCTTGCATGTAGGCAACAGATAGCACAATTAGGCGTTGACAATGTTGAGCTCAAGCTATTGGTAGGAGTTGTAGGTAGAGATACAGAATATGGTAAAGCTTGTGCTCTACACAAGTGCGAGCAGAGAAGCAAAGATTTGTAGCAATAAAGACCCCTTTTTCCCCACTTTAAGTTGGAAATTCCCAAATTACATGCTACAATGTGTTTCGATAGGAAAAGGAGATGGGGATGCAGTGCCAATTTTGAATATGGAAAAGCCACATGAATAATGAAAACTTTTGACTTTTGTGAGGTCGTGATTCCCTCCACGTGGATTTCAAAACAAAAAGAAAAATAATGCCTTCAAATGAAAAACCTTCAACTTGGAAATCTTTGAGACGTCTCTCATTAAATGATAAGAGATAGAGAACCTCTTGAAACTTGGCTCATACTCCCATGCTTTCGATGCCACTTCTCACAAGCTAAATGAAACACCAAGACTATGAAGATGCTTACACCTAACATGCATGTAGATAGAAAGACACTTAAAAAAATTAAAAAGAAAGAATATGAATATTAACAATGAGTAATAATGCTAATATTAGTTATAGTGAACCTCACAAGCTCTCTTATACCACATGTAAGGCTTGATTAGGGAAAATAATAATTAGTCGCATCATTCATGATCAATAGGAGGTGACTGTCTCTTGGTACGAGAGATTGAATATGCAAAAGTGATAGATTAAAACATGATGAGAATTTGTACAATGTTTCTCCATTTATAGACGGAGTAGTACACACAAATGATGGAAGTGGTAGATGCTGGTGCATCCACCTAGATGGGTGTGCATGAGGAGACAAGTGGTTGCTCCAAGTAGCATGCAATTAAGGTGCTAGGTACAGGCGTGTTTCCCACTAGAGTGTGTGAGAGTAGAACCCTAAGGGGTTGTTTACATAGCATACAATGAAATTAGGTCTAAATATAAGAAGTTTTGAGTCTAGTGTTACCCTTTTGTACTCATTAAGCATTTTCTTTGAGCAGGGTGTAGCTCTCTTGTGGTTGTATCTAATGCATGCATATTACTTCTAGTTATAGTTTCTTGTCTTCTATTTCCATTTTAGTCCATCTGCTACTTAAATTTGTAATCTGAAGTTTGTACATTTGATCTGATCTAGCTAAATCTAACTCTTCAACCTTGAATAGCTATCACAAGTGACCACTGTTGAGATGTCAAGCTCAACATGTGCGTCTTCTAGTTAACTACCACCATCAATCATCATCACTGGTGAGCCTTTGTGGATATGCATATCTTCTCTAGTGATACTACAACTATACTACACCGAGCTACTCTACCTCCTAGAGTGATGGAACACTTATCTACCCACCTCATTCACTAGCGATTCACACTAGCCCGTTGTACTAGTTTTCACTTTATGTTGTACTTTCCCCTTATGTTTTGTAGACCTCTTATCTTGATTTAGTGAAGAAGAAGAAGTATAGTCTCTTTGCCTCCATCTTTATGTGTATGTGTGTGTGTGTGTGTGTGTGTGTGTGTGTGCACACTTGCAAGAGATTCAAGATCTCTCTCCTTGTCTATTACTTAACATGGTATTAGAGACTCATTGTGTTTGAGGAGATTGAAGTAGCAAACAGGAACAGCAGAGGAAGCGGTCTCAAGATTCCCGAGAGCCATAGTCCAATGATCTTCGATTGAGGTGCTTCATTTTGGAGAATGTGCATTGTTCATCTTAGGACTATTCAATCCTTCGGACTAAAACTGTGCACCTAGATTTCCATTTTGTGCGTATTTTGGCCCCGAATCTGGAGTTAGAGTGCATTTTATGCAAAAACACTAAGGTTTGGGATTTTGTATATCTACATTTGGGAGGTGCAGAAAGCATTGATTTGGCTGTAGTGTTCAAAGACATCATTTGGGAGTGTGGAACAAGTTTATGTATGCATACTATGATTGCAAGTGGTAACTAACTATTTTCAGCCGGCTGCTCAGAGACTTGGTGCAGAATTGGAAACATGTTATCCAACAATGATGGACTTAACCATATTATAAGTGAGAATTTGGACAAGGAAACTTCCATGCTTGGAAGTTTAGAATGACCAATTTTCTTATGGGTAAAGGTTATTGGGACTACATCAATGAAGAGAATGAGACAACACAACCGTTACCAGAGAAACGTGCAAGTGTTGCACACATAAAGATGTTCAAAGATTGGAAGCAGGGATCTCAAAAGGTCATGTACTAGCTTTTTGTAGTATGCAAGACACTATGATTGGGCATATAAAAGATGCTCAGGCTTCGAAGGAGGCTTGGGACACGTTGCTATCATTGGATGTGACCAACACAAAGGCAAGGAAGATGTCGTTGAAGACTGAGCTGAATATAGTGTAGAAGAAAAAAATTGTCCATCAATGACTATTTGTTGAAGATAAAGAACATATGTGAGTCAATTGGTGTTACAATTGATGATGAGACAAAGTTGAAGTGTGTCTGAAAGGCTTAGGTCTAGAGTATAAGTAGCTCAAGAGTGGTATCCATCTTTGAGAGAACATTCCCTCATTTACAGATTTGGTGTCCTTATTGATTGTGGAAGAAAGAAAACTTGAGGAGGACTTAGGGAAGAATCATTTGTGAATAGGTCCTTTTGAACAACAGAGGAAGAGGCATAAGACATGTACATGTTGTGGAGGGCAACTACCAAACACAATAGTGAAATAACAATTAAGGTCATCACACAGGCGGTTGAGGAAATTGGGTTTCTAACCTCACTCCTATCTTATTGCAGACGTAGCGACAACCACGAACATAATTGTCAATCCATGGAACGAAGCTGACTTGCCTAGTGCATAGAGGCTACAAGAGGTTTTCAATCTCTTGGAAAACAACAAACAACTTGCATCTAACTCAAGCTACACTCAAATTATCAAAATCACCAAAAGCTAGTTGCTAATCTCGGCAAACAAATCATAATCGTCAGTAGCATCAAACGACATCCAAACATTACAAAACTTCTAGGACATGTTTATAAGACCTAAATGCACATGCTTATGGTCTCAAATCTCACTTTAGTTCAAGCGCAAAAATTGTGATTATTAACAACAGTGAGTTTTTGACCTAATTGTTTTCGACCCAGAATGCATTTAAATACTTAGAAATGATACCCTACTACCCCACCTATACTTATTTTATGATTTTCTAGCTTAAATTCCTACTTATGATGAAATTAGGCCGCAAGTCGATGATGCCAAAGGCTACAGATTACCATGAAATATTTATGTCTATGTGTAGAGCTCTTACTTACGGTTGCAACGCAACAGATGACACTGTGTGACAATTGGGGAGGGATTAGAAAGTGCGAGAATAAGAGAAGTGAGCGTTGTTAGCTCATGTTGTGTTCTATAATCCAAAAACTTACAAAAATTGGCTTTTATACCTTAGCCAAGGTTTCTTTGGTCAAAACTAATAATCTCGGAGCTCTAACTGAAGATAGGTTAAAACAATCTGGAAGCTTGTACCCCCGGCTCATGAGTTATACTTTTTATCTGGAAAGTAGGAGTTACAACATTCTTGATTTATCAAAAAAATAAGTGTTTTTACGATAAAAGCTCCGCGGATTTTTTTTTTCCAAGTTAGCTTACTACTAACATCCCCCCCCCCCCCCCCCCTCCCCCTCCTTGACTGTGTCGTCCCTTGACACAGCTTCATGGACTAAAGTAGTTTTCGGGTTGACGGCTTGCAAGGCGGTCTTTAAGTGTATGTAGGGCTTTTTCATATCTAATTTTTCTTTCTTTGTATGGGAGCTGCAAAAACTGTATCAGTGACTTTGTTTTACAGAGTATACAGAGAGAAAGCACACACATTTTACGTGGTTGACCCACCAATGTGGGCTATGTCCACAGGAAAATAGCCACTCAATGGCTTTAGTACTTCAAAACAAGAAGTAGATTACAAATGGATTATATCCTTTTGGAGCTCCCACCTTGCTTCACTCTCGCCACCTCACGTCTATCGTGTTGCATCAACTTCACAATGCATCACATACTTCACCTCTTCAAATCCATTTTTGCATGTAGAAAAGGCCTCCTTTTATAGGCCAAAATGTCTTCCCTCTCTCATGAGAGGCAGCCGCGTGTAGTCGGCCTCGTGTAGACAAGTCCGAGTTGAATTCTCCCATGCACCATGTGTGGTCGTCCTTGAGAAGACAAGTCCAATCTGAAATCAGCCTCCGGCCATAGAATTCAACCACTGGCGAATTCAGCCATCGGCCATTGACATCCGGCCATTGGTCAATCGATTGACCATCTTTTGACCACTTTTCGGCCGTTGTTTGGCGATAATATTTTGGCAAAAAAGGAATATTTCGAATTGATCGTGGAATTTTTGCTATTTTTGGCGAGTGATTTTTATTCATGCATGATGGTTATCCTCATAAAGGGGACCTTACAAATGTGCATTTCTAATACAGAAAATTACAAGAGGTAAATCATGCTCCATACTTAACACTAGTATGGTAACCTAACAGGACATAAAAGTGTCCTTTCAGGGTTTTGGAAAAAAATTCCAAAACCATAGTAGATCCCCTTTATTTTGAAAAATCCTTTCATGAGCTTAAAGTTCAAGGACTACTACATATGGCAAAAATGACAAACTTGTAAAAAATTTAATCTATTGGTCACAACAAGCCTCCAAAGTTGATGGACCCGTGCATTTTTCCAAAACAACCATTTCTTACGGTTGATTGCATATAAATAAGAGTGGGGATTTTCATAGGACATGAGATAAAATGCCTTGTTAACTTCAATGGGTTTGTGATCAAAACATATGGTTGATTTTTCCTCACTATTTTTTTCTGGGGGGAGGGGAAAAGGTACAAAAAAGTTGCATTTTTGCCATTCTGAGGACCTACCATCAAAGTTTCTATAATCACACTCAATACTAATAGTGTATATATGTTTTCTTAGCTCCCTTTGGTCCTTTGGATTCAAAAGGAGCCATGGAGCATGTGAAAATAATAATGGATCTCTTACTAAGTGGAACCTTGGGGACAATGATGAAGTGCTAAATACAACAAACATGACAAAACTCGGTTTAGCAATATGACCTCTAGAATCCCATTAAAACTACTTAATATCTAGCCAAATTTGTAGTTTATGATTAGATATGGTTACTACCTATAAAATAAACACAATCAGCCTAAGAAAATTTCAATATTGAGAAAGATATACTTGCTACACTAAAATGTCTTGTATTCTTCAACAATAAAAAATTCAACCATCATCATATACTATGCTATATAGAAATAGTAGATTCCCCAAACTTGAGGGAAGATTAGCTTTATGTTATACATGCCACTTACACAATCAAAATTGCATTTGGATATCAAGAAAGCCACCAAAAAAATCATAAAAGTGCTAATTTTGGCCAAAAAACAAGATTATGCAATTCTTGTAAGTTGGTCATAGCTTTCAATTTTAACACTTAGTTCTCCCTACAAGCATCAAAACATGTTGATAACTATGAATGCTTATCCTCTAGCAATCTAAACCTCACAAACATGAAGTTCTGAGTGGTATAGTTGTAAAAATGTGAGACAAAACCAAAAACACGACCCGTTTTTTCACATAGTTTAGGCTCAAAAATGTTGTGCAAGAGTAAGGTTAATGGTGAGATCAATATTCCAAACAAAATATCAAGTTTTTTCCAGCTCATAAGGCAAATTTTTGGATATGTAGCACCTAGAATTCATTTTCATACTCTTCAAATAATTCAAGAAAAATGGCCACTTAATAGGACACAAAAGTGTCCAAGGACATAAAAGTGTCATGTTGACATTCTAGTGTAAACAATTTAGGCATGATTTGATTTTATGTGTGTCACCATGATTCATGTTTACCTTACATTTTCCTAGTTATATTTCATGTGTCACAATGCCATTATGTCTAATTTTACCTAGAATTACCCTTATTTGGGCATGTATTGCTATCTTTGATAATTTTGTGCATTTAGTCTTTTTTAATAAATAAGTCTATTTTCTATTTTCTTGTTTTATGTATACACATTTGTAGACTGCTAGGTGAGTAGTGGATCCACAAAAAAGGGTTGATTTTGGATTCCCAAATAGGGGAATGACATAGAGCATCATATACAAAATACCTCTTTACTGCATCCTAGTCCAACTATTCCTAATCCATCACCCTAGAGTGGTGTCTAGAGAAATGTGAAGAGGGATTATTTTCTAGGCTATTTGAAATAGATAATTATGATATGTGACATTGGAATGGTGACTCAAAGAATCTAGAAGGAGAACCTAGCCACCTGATACTGGCATTTCTAATGTATCACCTAAAGTTTTTTTAAAAATTGACCATCTTTATGACATCATGGTTCTACTTTGTGTGTGCCATCATAGTCCAAGTTTACATAGACTTAGTTTTGGTTCTTATTTACATGTGCCACCATGGTCCATGTTTACCTAGTGTTGTCCTTGTGTGGGCATGTTTCAATTTATGTGTGCACCATGGTCTAGACTTACCTTGTGCTATCTCAATTTTGGTTTCAGTTCATGTGTGCCACCTCATGGTCCATGTTTACCTAGAATTGGCCTTATTTGGTGATGTATTGCTATCTTGATCATCTTGATTATCCTAACAGTTCTATTGAGGGCGTATCTATTAAGATCATAGCTCTTAAATCACCATTTCTATGTATATCTAAATGATTTTCCATCGTCCTCTTCCTAGATGAAAAGAAGAAATGGAAAAATTTTATGTTTAAAAGAGGGCGATAATGTGTAGGTCCTACTCTATCTCTCTCCTTGTCTTTTTAGGTATTTAAAATTGGGCATTTGACTATATGTTGTTGGTCTTAATAATTTGATCACACTTGTATGCTATAGGTTCATAGATTCCCATCCTAAAAGAAAAAACTCATTAGGGCCACAATGCAAGAGAGAGAAAAGATGCACAACCAAAACAAAATCAAAGGAAGCAAAATGATGGGGCTATGTAGACATCCTTGATTATGTCACAAGATTGTGTGATATATATACTCTTCAATGAGAAAATGGATTGAACATGGATACTAAGAAATACATCTTCAATTAGATAATTGAACATCCATTACTAAAGCATTTCCAAGTTGACAAAGCACAAATTCCATATTTAGACATGCTCATAGAAAATATTCACAGCACACTACAAACCTTGAAGAGGCTATGAACTGAGGATGAGATATTCCGCAAGAGGTCTACCATGATGATTCTTATGAACTCCAAAGAAGTCTTTAATGTCAATGATTCCACTCATCTATTGGAATTATCAATGGTATGTGTGAATTTGATGTTGTAGAGGTAAGTGGTAGATAGATGTTTGACAAATATATTTTCAACTAATGGCCATGTAATAGCTATATATTAGCTATATGACAAAACTAGGTACCTAGCACATTAGTTTTTATAGCCATTAGATAGATAGTTGATAGATTTTTGACATATCTATTGTCAACTAATGGCCATGTAATAGCTATATGAAAAATTTAGGTACCTAGCACATTAGTTTTTGATAGACCTTATATTTATATTTAAAATTGATTTTGATAAAAAATTCTATCAAATACTTATTTGTTAGAGCCTCACATCTATTGTCAAAAAACGACCATGCAATATCTATCTACTAGCTATATGAAATTTAATAGGCTTTGATATTTAGACTCTGATAGCTATTATCACTAACGGCCATGAAATATCTATCTACTATTATAAAGCTATCTAATAGCTATCAGAGTCGACTAGATTTCTCTTGAAAGCCAATTTTGATAACAATTTCTATCAAATGCGTATTGGTTAGATCCTCGTAGCTACTAGGTAGCTATTTGTTAGCATTCACACCCAAAACTACCTAATCTTGCTAGTGGTATAGTAGTTTTTCGAATGCTATGGAAATAAAATTGTTGTAAAATAGCAGGCAAATAGATTTAGGTAGCTTTTCAATACATAAAGATGACTTATGACTATGTAATTGTTTATATAGCTACCTACTATGTATGTGATGGAATTGGATAACTAGTGAAATATTTCTCATATATATTAATAACAGATTGTCTGGTAATAGTTGTCAAATTTTTCATACACAACTTTCTATTCACTATTTGGTAGAACCAACTAGCTAGTACATATGTATTTTTTAGTCCTAATAGAAATCTATTAACAATTGATAACATCAATGTCTATGAAATATTTATATGCTAGAACCTAATATCTATGAGATAGCTTTGTAATATTTCTTTTTTGCTAATGACTATCTAATATCTGTATATTAGTGACTCCTAATAGCTCTATTGTTATCTAATAATTTTCTACTATTAATTCTCTCATACCCTTGGGGGGGGGGGGGGGGAGGTGTGCTATATGTAAAACCTATATATATTGTGCATCCAAGGGATATTTATAAAACCACTTATTAGTTGTGAATTTTTCACCAATAAAGGGGCCCTTCATATTCGATCTGTAATATTTTTCAAGGTTATGGTTTCAACACTATCCCTTATGAATGTGAAAAAGTGAGAGAATATAGAATAAAATAATCCCAATTATTGAACCCATGTGATATGAATTTTTTAATTGTAGTGTCTCTCTCAAGAAAATACCTCTATGATAGACTTTGATAGCTATTAGATAGATTTGTGATATCTATTATTTTCTTTTAACTATCTATAGTTGTCTACTAGTGGTACCTATTAATTATCTAATAGCTACTACATACTTGTTCTTATCTTTATTGCCTAACAATTGTCGATACATGTATGCTAGAGTCTCATATCTTTGTCATATTTGATAGCTATGAGGTTTTCTATGAGTTAACTAATAACAAGTATTTAATAGTGACTCCCAATGATGATCTTAGCTAACTCTTGGTATCTAATAATTACTAGGTACCTATTGTTAGATAATAGCTAACTAACAAGTGACATATACGGTTGTTCAATATTTTCTTAATAGCTTTTAAATAAAAATTAGGCTAATAGATAGTAATATTTGATAGTTAGTAGTAGTTGTTACCGAGATAACAATATTATAATAGCTACTTGACAGCTATTGTAATAACTATTACATAGTTGGAAAAGTTATTTATTACCTATTGATACATGATAGCTATTGGATAGGTATTAGTAGAAACTACCTAGCTACTAGCATTGTAATAACTAATTAATAGCTATTATATAGTGAGAGGTCTCTAACTCGTTGAGACTAAAGTCGAGATGGGTCCCTGACAAGTCTTTAGGTCTAATAAAAATCAAAGTCTCTAAGTAAGAAAAATTCAAGGAGTAGACCTTTACCATTGGTAATGGCTTGGGACTATAGTCTATAGCCCTAGAAAAGATCTAGTCTTGTCTCACAAGGAAATAAGAGACAAAATCTAAAAGACCTAAAATTTTCTTGGCCCTTCACCCTCTGTAAATGGGCTATGTAATTCTCTTCCAACGCTTTCTTCCCTCTACATGAGTGAGGGCACATCCAGTGGTGGACTTCTCTTCCACTAAAGATGTTTACTAGGCGTTCATGTGAGGGGATAGATAGTTACCCAACTAATTGGGTCCACTCATCCATGATTGACAACCTTAGTCGATCCCCACTTACCACCCCACATTCACACATGATTCTTTATTTTCTAAATACTACCACATTCCTTGAGCACTTAAAATGATGGTTCCTTTTAGGTTCCATGAACAGTGATTCCTTAAAATAAGTATTGAAAACAACATTGGACACATTCTTCATCAAACAACATCTTTAAAGTTAAGACAAGGTACTGTCAACCAAAACATTGACCATAATAACCATGACCATTACTCTTCTTGTCTCAAGGTCAGCTAAGGGTGAAAAATAGCACTCGTTTCTTATTCACCATTTGGAGTAAAAAAAGTATTACAAAAATTTTTGGGACACCCATACACCAAACCAATTGCCCATATAGCCGGGTGGCTTGCCTAGGATAAGAAAATTGTATCCTAACTTATGTAGAAACATCAAGACATGAACGTAAATTCACAGGGGTGACCGATTTAAAAGTGGCTTTATAGCCATCCTTATTCATCAAAATATATGGAAGAATCGGAGGTTTCTTGAGATTAATTGTCTTAAAGAGGATCAATTATATCTCTCCAAATTCAACAAGACTAACCAGAACATTTCTTTTCTAGTTTATCAAACAAATGCACAATGTGTTTTGGAAGGTATCCTTTTGTTGTTTGTCACTTTAATATTTCCTCTATACCTAGCTATTCCTTAGTGGATGCAATGTTATGACTTTAACAGAACTTATGCTACTTCTAAACTTAATTTATAATCAATGACTAAGCGATTTTTTTGAATTCTCCATCCATTTAAGCTAGAAATATATAATTTCTTCTTAATATATTACCAAAGTTAGATAGAAAATATAGACATAATTTCCATAGATTTCTAATAGTGTGTAAAAGCTCTAAAAGTAAGTCATAATTATCTATATTTATTTGGTATATATGTCCCCTTAATTAAGGCTAAAATTAGGTAATTTTAGTCCTAATATATGTTAATAATCAATTAGATTACTAATCACAATCAAAGATTTAAGAGGGTAATTGTTAGTAGAGAGATGCTTAATCTTTCCTAATTACTAATTAGAAAACTAGACATATATTAATATGTCTTTCACTAATCTAATGTGATTAGCATTAATTACCTTGATTAATCACTTAGAGTTTTTTTATCTATAGTGATTTTTGGGTTGACTCTCTCTATGCTAGAGAACATTTGTCAAGGTCTCCAAATCTATGAGAAAATGTGCACGGTACCTATTTATAGATTTCTAGCAAGCACGATTGCATTTAGCAACCGTAGGTAGCTCCCATCTCAAGGAAGCACTCTCTACTACTATTTGAGTCCATGGTAGTTCCAAAACACCCAGTGTTGGACGGATACGCTGCGACGGACTTCAGCACAGCGAGAACTCACCTAACAAGATTTGTCAGTTGAGGATGAAGCTCGACCCGCAGGCGCATGGAAGCAAGCATAGGGTGTCAACCTACACTCGACCAACTCCTAACTAATTCCTACAGAGGTCCTTGCCCAATGTCTAATTCACAACCTTCAGGAGTGCATAAGAGGAAACTTCCTACAACTCTTTCTACAGCCGAACACCCATCCAACAGTCTCGAAACACCGTAGAACTTGAAGGAGACCCTACTAACACCAATAGGTCGCTCTCCCTAAGGTCCATGAACCAAAACCCCAACCCAAAACACCCGGTGCAAAATCACGTAGGATGTCTAGCCAAAATTTGCAGGTCTTCGTTTCCAAAATCTAAAGTACCTAATGTGTAGCTCTACTCAATGTGAACGCGTGGATATGCTGCAATGCAAAATCGGACAACGCATGCTCACCGAATCACCAGATGAATCTCATAGATGGAGCTCGTAAAATCAGACCGTACGCGCGCAATGTAGGTGTCGACGCGTAGCTCTCATCGGGAGCAACACGTTGCACTTCTCTGCACTCGATTCCGACCACTAGTGCACACTTAGGGTCAAGATGAAGCTCACACTCTCTCTCGTACAGAGTACGCTCACTCACAGACTTCAAACTTTTTAAAATGACAAAAAGGTCTTTCATTAAGGTCAAAAAGTGGTATAATACCTTACAATTCTCAAACCCTAAAGTTTCAAATTAACCATCTACTCAATCTAAATGTCAAAACTGGGATAGAATCTGGAAACTTTTGTAAGCTCCAATATTTACAAGGTGAAATGTCGGATTTTCTCAATACATGAATAATTACAAAAAATGATGATCTGCCGAGCAGTCAATTTCCGTAGGGTGTGTCTAGCTTTTAACACTTACCCCCTCCTTGCTCATGTTGTCCCCGACATGGCTGTTGAGCTGCTTCTTCATCTTATGGTTTCTCGCATCTTGAACATTAACTCGTATCTTGCATGTAAATCCAGTAGTGTTGGGCTGAATATATCAGTGTTGATGGTGAAGAACACGATGTAGAAAGCTTCTTCAAAGGCCTGGAGGTGATAGGATGGCAAAAACATGATCCTTTGATACAATGCATGTATCACCTCCTTGGAAGGCTGACCAGACAGATCATATGCACATCTGTAAGTATCTTGAAAGAAGAAGATATTGTCTGTCACCTGGCCCGGTTTGAACGTCTCAAAGACTGTCAAAAGGGTTTTGAAAATCTTCCTCATCATAATGCAAGAAAGGTCAGGCAAGCCAGTGAACAATTTGATGGAACCTGTTATGGTTTTCACCATGTATTGAACACTTATTCTCTCGCCTGCCTTCAAGCCTGGCAGCTTTGGATAGTTTAGCCAAGTGGGTTGGCTTCTTTGTAGTATCTCCTGGGCCTTCCACGTCCGCATCCTTGGTAGAGGGCATAAGCTTAGGTTATCTCTGATGATTTTGGGTGCCTCTACCAAATGAATTAGGTACTGTCGATACTTCATCAGCCATGCCTTTTTCCACCTGGGCTGGGAGTCAACTATCAACTTTGCCCCTTCAGGCTCGGAGATATCTACTGTGTAGAGTGGCCCTGTTGGCTCTTCTCTGATTCTCTTGTTGATGGTGGCGGCTTCGTAATTTAGCAAAGGATATGGGAGAGAGGGATGTAGCCATTCACACTGAAGGTTGTTGGCGTCTATCTTCTGAATGGTCATGGATTTAAAAACCCTTTGCTCCCATTCCAAAGCTTCTTTGGCCGTTTCCCTGATTTTTGCCTCTATGAACTTGCGCAGCTTCTCTTCCTCTTCTTGTGTCAGATCTTGTGGCTCTTGAGAGGGTCCTACTAGGATTTCCTCTTGCATGGGTGTGTCCACAGGATCTGCCACATTCTCTAGGTCTATGCCTTCCATGGCTGCTGGCCTTGTGCTTGCCTGCTCTTCTGCCTGCTGTCCTCTCTGCTCTTCTATTTGCTTTTGGAGTGTATGTTTCTCTGCTTCAGCTTCTTCTCCTATGTTCACGAGGAGGTCGTTCAACTCGGCGTTTATCTTCTTCACCTCCTCGAGCTTTCTCTTTATATTTTCTAGCTCATCTTGCATTGATTTCTGCTCTTCTTCCATGCGTGTTTGCATAACCACCGACCCTTCTGCCATCATCAACCTTTGCTTCTTCTATATGGTCAACTCTTTCTGGAGCTCTTTCATATGTTCTACATAGATCTGGCTCTCGGTAGTGGTGTGATTCGAGCTAGTAGCTCTGACTCTGGCAGGTGATGCCCGTAGCCACTGGATGGTTTGATCTTTAACTTTAAGCTGGTCCTTGAGCTCAAGGACCTCATCTTGGATGGCCTCCTGCTCTATTTCTGCCTTCTCTTTGGCATTTCGCATGGCCTCAACTTCCTTGGACTCCTCAGCAAGTTGTAGGGTTAGGTTATCCCTTTCCCTCTCTGCATTTGTCAATGACTTGCCGAGTTGTCTATATTCCTCTTCGTCTCCTTGCAATCTTTGAGCTGCTTCCTGATTTTCTCTTTCCATTTCTTGGCATCTTTGCAATGCCTTTGCCACACTGCCTTGCAGCTCTGCTTCTCTCTCTATCTACCTTTGGCTTTGTTTTTGTAAAGTGTCAACTTCAAGCTTTATCTGCACTTCAGTGGATTTAAGAGTGGCCATTTCACTTTCTGAGGCCATTGATTGTGCTCTTAGCCCGGTTAGCTTTGTCATCACCACATCCCAATCATTGGTGGGCGGCTGCAGGTCCACTGTATCAGTGGCCATCTCCTTTAGCTCCACTAATTGCAGGCTCTGCATTTGCTCTTTGGGCCCGTGCTTGCCAAGTCAAATGCGACTGTGGCAGCCTCTTCTTTTGTATATCCGGAGCTAGTAGGTCTAGAAATGTGTTATACCTTGCTTCATTTGGCTCTGGATGCTCACTTTTAGGCTTAGCCTCTTCTTTTGGTCCTTGCTCTTGGCTTTGTTCTTGCTTTGACTCTTCCTGATCTTCAGGTTTGTCTTGCTCCTCTTTATCTTGAGTCTGTGGAGGGCTACGAGGAGGTGGTGAGGGAAGTGGGCTTGACTCAGGGCTGTTGGACGGTGGAGTTGTCGGCTTTTTTTTAAAATCCCTGTCCTCCTTTCTCTCTCTTGGCCTTCCTGCTCCTCTAGCACTTGCCGTCTCACTTGATCCACTTCTGCTTCCGTAAATGGTATATGTGGGATATTTTCCGACGTGGCATCTAGAATCTCAAAATTCTTAATGTAGTCGTTGAATTTGTCTCTGTGCACCCTTCGAGATGATCCCAAAATTGCTTCTATAGACGGATTTCATAGTTCATTCAAATCTCCTTTGAGGGCTCTTTCGGCCCTGAAACTTTCCATCATCCGCTCTCGCCGTGCCGCTTTCTGTGATTTAGTCTCTTTTACTGGCACTTAGACAGATTCCTTCTTTCCCTTCTTCAGCTCTGGCTGCTCTTCTTGCACGGTTTCTAGCCGGCGTTTCAAATGGGTTGCCACCCTTGGTGCTTTGGGCTGTTCCTCTTCCTTATCTTCCTTGAGCCTCAGCCAGTCTATCTGTGATGGAGGGTCAAGCCATCTTCCCTTGGCATACAATGCTCCATAAATCACCTTCGTGATTAGCTCACCCGGCACGATGTATGTGGGGTTCTTGTTGCCCATTTTCACCAGATTATCATGTATATAAGCTGCATAATTGATTACCTTTGGTTGGCTCTTCTGCATTGCCCAGGTGAATGTTGTGGAAATTGCTGCAGGCAGCATCTTGTACTTTTGTGGCCTCTTTGTACACATATGGAAATATTGATTGTACAGCTGACTCATGATTGCCACATTGGGGTTGGAAATATCTTCAAAAGTGTAGTTTCCTTTCTTTTCAGTGTACACCTTTACTTCTTCTCTTCTTTTGGTTACACTATCCCCTTTGTTGGAGAGTTCTAGTGTAGCTGCTACTACTCTCTCTGTGATTAGAATCTCCGTGCTTGGCTTGCCCTGCAAATCCGTTATTCTGGCCACTCCATCTTCCTTGATAGTCGTCACAAATTCCCATACTCTTTTTATGTCAATACCTGCCAGCACAGCTTCAAAATAATTGTGGAGATCTATTTTCTCCGAATACTCTGCCATCTTGCTTCTGACGAACTCATTGAGTTCCCGCGGTAGCATTGGTAGCTCTATCACATTTTCTTCGGTGCCTTTGAACACGCCCTGGTAGATCTTTAGATCATTGGACTCTAGCAGATCTTCGTGGATCCATGTGCTGGTTGGCTTTAGAGTTCCTTCTGGTATGATAAAGGGCTCTACCTCTTCTAGGTAATCCTTCTGAGAAACTGAGTTTTAACTATCCAAATGACTTGAAAAAAAATTGAAAATAAAACTTAAAAGGAACTTGTGAAACTGTGCATGTGCTCACAGTGCAATTCTGGCCAAAAAATTTCAATTAGACATCCTATGCGTAGGATGTCTTTTTCATCAGATTTGGGTCATACTTGATATGCTGGTGGTCCTTGGCCTGTACAACATGGCTATGTGCTTGGAATTGGGTTTGGGTCATCAAAAAGTGGATTTTTGGGCAGATTCAGGCTTTAGGCTCACAAATTGGGTAAAAGTCCACTTCAGGTAGCAAATGATATCAAAATGGGTTGAAAATTGATATATGGGATCCTTGCACCATGGTAATGGCTCCCATGATGTCATTCTTTGCACAAAAGGTCAAAAACATGCTTGAGACATCCTACACGTAGGATGTCTATTTCATCAAAATGGCTTGGGATTTGTTTTGTGGGTAGTCCTTGGCCTGTGGAACATGGCCATGTTCTTGGATTTTTATTTGGACAAGATTTGATGTTGGTTAGACCCTATGTAGTGTTTTTGGGCTCAAAAAGTGTATCTTGAAGGTGTTGGGGGTCAAAATTGATTAGAATGGCTTCAAACTTGATATATGAGCTCTTGAAGATGATAAGAAAAGATCTGGAATGTAAAAATACCCTCTGTAGGCCAAAAATCTCAAATAGACATCCTACACGTAGGATGTCTACTTCATCAATTTTTGCAAGTAACCACATAGGTTGGTTGGCTATGTGCTCATGAATGTGTTGTGCAAGTTTCATGTGATTTGGACAAGGTTTGGTAGGTCTATGGCCCATTATTGCCTCTATGCCCTAACTTTGCGTTTTTTCATGCATATGAGGTCAATGTTGGTCCAAATGTGATCAAACTTGGTGGCTAGCATGTAAAAGCTATTCAAAAAATGTGTGTGATGAGAAATGTTGGGTTCTGTGCCCAGAAATGGCCTTGAGACATCCTACGCGTAGAATGTCTCCTGATGATTTTTTCATGGAAACTGTCACTAGTGCCTGCCCTTAGTCCCCCTGAGTCCCTTTTAAGCCTAATTTCAACAAAAAAGTCAAATGGATAGAAAGTAGCTCCCTGTGTGGATTTCAGAGCCTCCGAGCCGTTTTCTAACTTTTGGAGTGCTTTTCGGCGATGAAATTTCTTGATGTTGGTCTCCATAGCTTCCCGATCCCTTGGGGATCCTTGCCGTATGGTTTTTGTCGACTTTGGCTTCACCGGAGCTCCATTTGGAAATTTGTCGCTCTAGAAGCACCCGTGGTTGCGTTTACATGTCTTCGATGACTTGTGGTGGTCTACCACCATAGTACTTGGTTGTTGATGGTCTAGGAAAGCCGCTCGTGAAGTTTGGTGGCAAACGGACATGCAGTTTGTCCGCGAGAGCTATTTGACGCTTTGTGTGTCTGATGCCGTTTCTGAAGTTTAGTGGTCTTCGGGTCACCTTTTGGTCATGTGGTCTACATAGACTTGTAGAGCATGTCGAGATGCTCCTACCCATGAATTTTGGGCGCCTTTCCACCGATTTCCCATTTGGTGGCCTCTTGCGGGATTCTAGGAATTAGGGTTTTTCCTGATGGTTTTCTATTTCCTTTGGACATCCAAGACTGGTCTTCTATGCTAGGGTAAGCTGCCAATGAAGCCTCATTGCTTTTGGGTTAGCCGTTAGGTCGCCACTTCTAGTTGTAGGTCTCTACTGCCCGCTTTGTGTGTGAACCCTACGCTAGTTTTCGCTACAAAATGACAAACATGCGCGAAAAGCTCAAGGTGGTGAGCCTACCTCTCATCTCTGAAGTCCGTCGAGTATTCATGCGCGTCGTAGACGCTGTTGGAAGTTCCGCTCGCTCTAGGTGGCATAAGCTCTCTCTCAAAGGTCAATAGTGAAAATGAGCTAAAAATGAGGTGAAAATATATTATAATGGAGGTCCTCGAACCACTTTTCATGAAATTTGACATGTGCTCCCAACTTCTTGCGAGATGCGGTTTAAGCTCAAAAATTTCTTGATTTGGACTCCATTTGCCCTGTTTACCAGAAATTTGGCATTTCGGTCAAAATCTGGCCAAAACACACTTTCTGCTCTAGTCTCATAATTGCACCCACACTGTACCATAGGTTGTTCTATAGTCACTGATCATCCCCATATTTTTTGTTTTTCATTACGATCGTTTTTCACCTGCTTTTTGTATGTTTGAAGTTTTTCTGCCGAAAATTAGCAAAATTAAAAGGAAAATAGCAAATCAAACCCAAAAAATCTCCAAAAATCATAATAAATAAAAAACATCACAAAAAAACATTCTATACACTCACATGCAATTTTTATGGCTGGATTTCTCCGTTTTACCAATATTTTGCCCGAAAAATGGCTATTTCTACTTATATACACACACCTAAGGGCTTGATTTGACGTTTGGCCCCATATACCTGTAGATTCATGTTGTATAAGGGCATATGTACTTGGGTTAGTCCAAAAAATTTTGCAATCAAACAAAACCCTTAAAAATAGTCGGAAGAAATGCCCTTTTTTGCTCTTTCTACTATTGGGTCCGCATTTGAGAATGCCTCCCCCCCTCGTAGCCGGAGTCCTCCCGGATGACAAGGTATCGCCTCGGAGTATGTGCCGTGCATAGGTTGAAAAAATTGTGCTAATGCTTCGCCGTGTAATGTGGCCCTATTTTATGCATACTCGGTCAATACATGGAAAAATTAATGCTGTGCAAGAGAAGGGTATAAGCAAGATGCTTATTGGCATTCGCCGTCGAGGTTTCCTGTTTTCTTTGCAAGTAATAGTTGTAACTCTACTGCTCTTTGTTTGATTGTCTTTCTTGCAAAAGTCTCTTGCTTTGCCGCTACTGTTGATATGGCCGTAGTTGTCTCTTTGGAGAGAATTGGCTTGGCCGGAATGGCCGTAGACCGTATCTCTTTTTCTTTCCATTGGTAGCTTGTTTTTGCCGGTTTTTGTAGGTTTCTTGTTACTTCCTTGGCTGCCACTATTTTGTTGCTTATTGGCATCCACATAAGTCGGTTTGTTGGTTGCAAATGCAGTTGTTCTCCTTCCGATGTTGCTTGTACTGAAGGGAGTTCTTTTTGCTTTTGTTTCGGTATCCAAATGTGAGTCACATTTGAGTTATTGCTAAGCATTTTCTTTGGGATCCATATCTGTTTTATGCCCTTGGTGTTTGGTTGAATTATCTGCTTATGTTGACTTCCTCTGTTGTCTTGTTTTCTGTCTGCCATGTCATTTCTATCCTTCTGCATCCATACTTGTTTCTCTTGTTTTGGTAACCTAGATGTTTGCACTGCGGTCGGTGACTTCGTATGTATGTAGTGAGCATGGTTGGCTTTTACTTGTTTGTTAGCCTTGGGTATCGGGTGAAAGCGTGGATTGGTGGTACAAAAAAAGTACCTATTTTACTTCTACCAATGAAAAAGTGGGGATTGGTAAAATTTTTGTAGTTTAAGTCAAAACTTTTCGGACCTTGTGTTTTTAGATTCTCCTTTTGAACATCTATCCACTGATATATAGTATGATAGGTAGTTTTTCATGTGACATGTAGAAATTGTAGCTCAAAGATTGGTCAAAGGTGCTGTCAAGGACAGTCCTTTTTGTACCACCAAAGTGTGCTTTTAGCCTATCATGTTGTTCTTTGGTGGCACCCTTGCTTTTGGATCTTTTTCCAGTGATTGCATTGTTGGAAGCTGATTATTCCGAGGTTGCTGAGCAAAGTCTATCACCTGTTGTTCTGGTACATGTTGAATTTTGACTGAATTCGCATTCCAATCTATCTGCACATTGTACTCTTTTTGCTAAGGTTGTCCCAACAACATGGGGTGTTGTGTGCTTTCATCCTCGACTACATAAAACTTGTGTGGATAAATATATTTATGTACTTGTATATGCAATATAGTCCAGCCCAATGTTTTCAGAGAATGTGATGTACTAATTTTCAGCACTTGTG
Source organism: Adiantum capillus-veneris (assembly GCF_014529385.1). Taxonomy (NCBI): domain Eukaryota; kingdom Viridiplantae; phylum Streptophyta; class Polypodiopsida; order Polypodiales; family Pteridaceae; genus Adiantum; species Adiantum capillus-veneris. The sequence goes on from NC_140937.1 coordinate 112,063,435, forward strand.
GAGTAGGATGAAGTTGACTTGTGGGCTTGAGCTATTTTTATAATCCGTAAGGGATTAAATTTGCTTGAGCTCCACAATCAAGCAATGCCGTCGATTCAACTTGATTGCTACCCACTTTGACTGCAATTATTGGCTCCACTGTGTCTTCATCAAACCTCGTTAGTCGGATGGCATTGATTTGCAATGGTGCTCCACATTGTTGTTGTTGTCGCAGAAGTCTTCTTTTTGCAATGCGTTTTTGTGCTTCTGCTTGAGCTTCTTCTTATACCCTCTGCTTCTCCTTCATTTGTTGTTTTCCTTGATGGATTTGTTGAAGCATATCCTGTGTTAGTGGTAAATGATATTTCTTCAATCGACACCCACTAATCCAATTTGGCATTTCTTCACCTGCTAATGTAGCAAGCTTGACAGCTCCGCTTTGTGATAGGTCACTAATCACAAAGGGTCCCATCCCTCGCTTTTTAAGTTTCTTGGCATGTTGCTTCAAAGTATAAACAAGTACATAATCACCTGTTTTGAACTCTTTCGTGCACATATGCTTGTCAAAAAACTCTTTTTGTCTTCTCTTTTTAGTATATATCGAAGCTACATCTCTCAAGCGGAGTTCATCTAGCTTTTCGAGATCATCTATTCTTGAAGAGAGCTCATGCCCTATCCATTCTAGGCGTTTTTCTACTCGTAGAGTTGGGATTAAAAACTCTATGGGTAATATAGCATTTAGGCCAAACACCATGTTGTACGATGTCGTTCCTATCGATGTTTTGTAAGCTACCTTGTACGCCCATAGTGTTGAGTGTAGTTGCTAATCCCAATCTGCTCTTGTCTCTAATACAATTTTAGTAAGAACCGTGCATAGTGTTTTATTTGTGGCCTCAGCTTGTCCATTTGCCTGTGGATGGTATGGAGCAGATTTCCTATGTATGACCATGAATTCCTCTAGCAGATATTCAATGAATTCATTAAGAAAATGTGTTCCATGATCACTGACAATTTCTATTGGTAAACCGTATTGTACAAAAACATTATCATACAAAAGTTGTGCAGTGGTCCGTGTATTTGCTTTTTGTGTTGCCTTAGCTTCCACCCATTTTGTGAGATAGTCCGTAGCCACAATGATATATTGGGTATGGGTGCGATATGTAGGGGGTGAAATAGGCCCCACAAAATCAATGCCCCATTTTTCAAATGCCCTTGCTCCCATCATTGGTCGTAGCGGCATCTCATCTCTCTTTATCGGCACCTTGGTGCGCTCACATGCGTCACAACGCTTTACAAACTCTTCAACATCCATATGCAATGTAGGCCACCATATTCCTGCGGTTAAGAAAATTTTTGCCGTCTTATCACCTGAAAAATGGCCTCCACTTATACCTCCATGTGCGTGTTCTAGAATCAGCAGGTATTCACTTTCACTTGCACAGATTCTAAGTTGATTGTCCTTTCCTCGCTTATAGAGTTGGTTCCCAATTAACTCAAAGTCCCGAGCCTCCAGCTCTATAGCCCTTTTCCGTGCTCTTGTTATGTTTTCAAGACACGTCCTTGTGGTGAAGAAATCAATGATATATTGACTCCATGCAGGTGCAATGTTTACCTTAAACAATGTCGCGTGATCCACTGGTCGTTTGGCACTACATATAGTACAATTGGTAACATAAGCATGTGTGTCCGCATACATTGTTTGCCAATAAACCCTTAACTGTTTCAGCCGCTCGTGTGTTTTCACTGTTGAACAATGAAATGCACAATCCTGGACATGTGCTTCTTCAAGATAACACTCGAATTCTTTCGGATTTATACATAATCATAGAATTTGGTCCGATCCTAGATGATACAGCCGTTCTGCAATCAACTGGAAGTTTTTTGTTTGTCGAATTGTTTGTTGTTTGGATCTGTCTTCCGTGTTATCAAACCTACCTCCAAAGGAAAGAATGCTAGCAATTTCCTGAGACCATTTGGGTATCATTTCAATATTGAAAAGATAAGCATCTGGTAAGTCATCATTCACTCCTTCAGGAGCTTCCCCGTTGTGTATCCTTGAAAGATGATCCGCCCATAGATGAGTTTTACCCTTTTTGACTACTACTGTGAAATCAAACTCTAGATATATAATAAACCAACGTACAATCCTCCCTGTATTGCATGGTTTATTTACCAGATACAAAAGAGCTTGATGACATGTGAAGAACACAAATTTATTTGCGAGCAAATAATGCCGAAATTTCTTTACAGCATAAATCATTCCTAACCCCTCTCTTTTGATGGTTGTGTAGTTCTTTTCCGCACTATTTAACTGTCGGCTTGCATAACAAACTGGAAAATCCATTGTTCCGTCTCCAGGTTGAGCCAGAATACTCCCAATTGCATATGTAGAAGCATCAATGTGAACATGGAATATCTTTTCCCAATCCGGTGCTTTAAGTACAGGTGCTGATACAAGGTTTTCCTTCAGCTTTCGGAATGAAGTTTCACACTCCTCAGTCCAGTCAAAATTGACTAGCAAATGATACAGAGGTTGTGCGAGGACTGCATACATATATATGAATCTTCGATAATACCCACAGTGTCCCATGAAGGATTGCACTTGTTTCGCATTAGTGGGCGTGGGTAGGTCTACTATGACTTTGACTTTGTCTAGGTCAGTGGTTATGCCATTTCTTGAGACAATGTGTCCTAAGATGCGGCCTTGCCTAACCATAAAAATACACTTTTTCGGGTTAAGACAGATTCGATATGTCCTGCATTTTTCGAATACCTTTTGCAAATGGTCAATATGTTCCTCTCGTAGAAGGGAGTGTACACAAAGATCATCCATGTATATTTCTAAGAATATTCTCAGGTATTCTTTGGACGCGTGCGTCATTAACCTTTGGAAGGTAGCTGGGGCATTAGTTAAGCCGAAAGGCATAACTCGATACGCATATATTCCCCATTCTGTGGCAAACACTGTTTTGTGTTGATCCTCCATTGCAATTGCCAATTGGTTGTATCCTGAAAACCTGTCCAAAAAGAAAAAAGCCCGTTTCACGGCCACCCTCTCAAGTACATGTTCTATGATTGGCAAGGGATAACTATCCCTTATGGTGGCTGCATTTACCTTTTTGAGATTTACACACATTCGCAATTTTCCGTTCTTTTTGGGGACTACCACAATGGGTGACACCCAATGTATGTTCAATTTCATAAATGAATTCAGCTTCCATCAGCTTGTCAATCTCCTCTTTGATTCGTTTAGCAAATGTGTCATTATATGTATAAGGACGCTGTTTGCTAGGTTTTGAATCTGATTTCAAAGGAATTATATGTTGACATATCGATGGATCAACTCCCTTGAGGTCTTTGTAGAACCATGCAAACACATCTTTATACTTCATGAGAAGTTGTGTTAATCGTTCTTCTTCTTCAGGCTCTAAATCAGTTGCTATATAGACATGAGGCTTCTCACTTGGTTCCGCGAGGTCTATCCTTTTTTCATTTTCTTGCCCATCGTAAGATTCCTGGTTGGTTCTTTCCCTGACTAGTGGTGTCATGATGATTTTTCTATCCTGGATGGTAAATTTCCGATAGTGTGATGGTACATTCATGTTTTCCTTTTCTGATTCCTCTTTACTATCACTATCTCCCTCAGTAGACCATACCTCTCGTAAAGACCATTTCAGTTCTTGGTATTTCTGTTTACGCTCTAGTTTGGTCCACTCTTGGCCTTTCGTTATTTCTTTTTTTTATTTTTGAGATTTTTCTGATTTTGTTTCTGTTTTAGCTTTCCGTACTTGTCTTATTTCCTATCGCGTTCCTTCCCTTCGAACGTTTGAGAATCTTCCTGATATTTGATCTTTTACACAATCATCTACTTTTACAAGCATCATATAGTGAGTTTTATCTTTTATCCTGGGCATCAAGTTCTCTCTCGCTTTGTTTCCTGCTTGTTTTCTCCTATAGCATTCCCGACGTCTAGGGTGCTGATTGGCAAAATCATAAAACTTGATATTCTCTGTTTTCCCCCCACGCTCACTTGAGCTGTCTGAACACTCCTTATCTGCATCATTGTTTACTTCCAGATGTTCAGAGGAGTTATAAAACTCTTCTTGTTGTGGTGGTTCTATCATCTCATCTCCTCTTGGTATAATGCTTACCATGTAGTAGGGTAGAATATCATAGCCATCCTTATCGCAAAATTTTGTTGTTGGATTATCTGTAATGGTATAGATATCCAATGTTGCTAGTATGTGTTCCCATTCTAGAGGTTCCAAGGAATCTTCAGGAAAAGGTCCTGGAATATACTCCTTGTCCTCAATCGCTCTTTCTAGGACGCATTCCTCTCTTTTTAAGCTCCCACAATGTGAAGCTCCGCACATCCATAGCTCTTTTTGTTGCCCTAACCATGCTGGGAGTTCCGATTCAACTACTGTAGCTGAATCAAACTCTTCCACTGGTGTCTGGTTCACATCCTTATAACTATGGTCTTTCAGGTGTATTTTGGTTGTTGTCTCGCCATGTCTGAGGTATATGTGGTCGTAATCCCAATCCTGGACCATCTTCAATTGTCTCATGAACGGTCTTCCCAAAATGATCTCGTAATTGTTCTTTTTGTCGAAATCGACTATTGCAAATGTATGCTCATACTCGATTCCACACGAAGTGACAATCACTTTTTCTAAGAGTCCTAGAGGCTTCTCCATGAACCCATCTGCCAATTGCAATTTCATTCTCATAGCTCTTAAAGCTGGTTTTCCCCATTTTTTCAAGATTGTCTTGGTGGCGATAGCAACTCCTGCACCACTGTCAAGAATAGCTTTGGAAACTACTCCTTTTAATTCTTCTGGTAGCGTGGTGTTTCCATCTTCTCCTTCGCAATACTCTCCAACTTTGTTTAATGGTACTGGCCTAGTGTTTAGTTGAGGCCTGTCCAATTCTCTGATCCCTTCCTGAAGCTTCGAGGTGGGGTCTTTCACTCCAAATTTTTCTAGGCATTTGCCTACTGTGGTCCACATGTTTGGTCGTACCCTTAGGTGTTCGGCTAATGTGATTGTGCATGCCACCGGGGTGGACAATAACTCAATCAACCCTCATGAATCCATCACTTTGTTAGAAGAAAGTCCTTGAGATGGGATTGATCTCACCTCAGACTTGGCTTCATACTCTCCTAGGTAAGAGGGTAGAGTTTTCAGCGAGTCTGGTTAGCTGTGCCCCGAACTAATTGATCCCTGGTCTCCCCCTTGTGAATGTATATCAAAGTTCATTTGTGACGTTGCCTCAAATTCTTCAATAGGCGGTAAGATCTCATTCTTCTCTTTTTTCGTGTTGTTCATGTGGGAACTTCATTAGGCAAAATTTGGACTCACAAAGGGGCCCTTTAAGGAGTTTGACTTTACCTCTCTCTACCAAAACGGGCGCATGGTAAATTTTTGCAAACAAACTCCAAAGTTGGCGGTGGTTTGACAGTTACAATGTCCTCTTCAAGCTCTATCTACTGATATATAGCACGCCATGAGATTCCTCATATTTTAGAAGATTCTTTTTTTGATTCACTTAGATTTTGACAGAGTTGTCACATCATAGGTGAATCAAAAAAAGAATCTTCTAAAATATAAGGAATCTCATGGCGTACTATATATCAATAGATAGAGCTTGAAGAGGACATTCTAAGTGTCAAACCTCTACCAATTTTGGAGTTTTTTTGCAAAAAATTATCCATGCGCCCATTTTGATAGAGAGAGGTAAAGTCAAACTCCTTAAAGGGCCCCTTTGTGAGTCCAAATTTTGCCTAATGGCCCTGTTAACTTCGTTGGCCTCACAGATTTGCTTCCACAGATCATCTAGACTGTTACAGTCTTTACCCATTTCTGTCAATGTTTTAGGCTGGAACTTGTGAGGCTTGCCTTATCTGTTGTATTTGGCACTATGATAGGTTCTCCCCTAGACTCATAGGCATTCATTCATTCATGAGTCTTTCCTTCATTTCTACTCGTTCCTCTAAAGCTGGTTGGATAGGGGTTGGAGCTAGTACTTCATGCCAATTTGCAGGTTTACCAAGCGGGTTTTCTATCAAAGATCGAGTTGTTTCAATCATCTTTCTACACATTTCCAACCTCTGTTTTTCTATTTCAGCATATGGATAAGTCATCCATCTTTGCTCTTGGGTTTGGTTCTTTTTTATTCTCGCTTCATAAGCTTTTAGAAGTGCATCCAACTGCTCGTTTACCTTGTCTGCCAGTACTGATCCTAATGATCCTGCACTTTTGGGCTCTACTATTTCCTTGGGTTCTATGGTTGTCCTCGTGCGTGAGCTTAAGCTAGCTAGATCTTCTAACCGCTTTAATCTATCCTTTGTGTGTTTTAACTCCTCGGATAGAGCCATTTGCTCTCGTTCTTTCCTGACTTTCATACGCGCCTTTCTAGCTTTCCAAGTGCTTCTTTGATTTTTCGTGTCTGAACTTGGGGCATCCGTTTTTGGCTCTTCAATTATGGTTTTGTTCATCATTCTTTGAGCTTGGGCTCTTGTCACCGCGTGAAGAGGTATGATTGTTTCATTTTCTGACCCTCCACTGGAAGGCATTGTTTCCAACATGTTCAAGGTAGTTTTTGCTCCTTTGCTCGGGTTCTTAGGGAAATCAGGAATCAAATGAGTAACTCCACACTCGATGCAATATGCGTTGACTCTAATGATTTCATCATGAGGACAACCTCTTAGCCAATGGTCTCCACCACACTTGTAGCAGGGTCCCTTGGGTTGTTGAGGTTCTCCTTGAGCTCCTCTTTGTTGGTGTGCATGTCTCTGTCTGCCCATGCCTCCGTTGGCTATGAACAACAGTGTTTGTTCATCTAAGCCATATCTTTCTTCTCCTGCTGCATGTGCAGCTGTTGGTGGTCCTATATTTCCTATCATGCTCCATGGTTCTGGTGTCGAGGGTTCCTCTGGTGGATAATAGACAGGGTTTTCCGCATATCCATTGGGATCTTCATAATATGCATGCATAGGCACCAAAGCCTTCTCTTTTGATTCTGTTACTGTTGGTGTGTATCTTATACCGACTCGTCATAATCTTGGTAGGGGTGGTTGTTGCCCCAACACTTATTGTGGTCTTTCTATACCTACAGGTCCTGGTAGGTTGCCTGCTTGATACCTAGGCATCGGTGGAACTTGAGGAGAAGCTACCTGAGCTTGGGGAGCGTCAGGTATCTCTCTCACATATCCCTTGTTATAATAACATTCCTCCATCCCATGGTTTGTCCATTTTTGTTCAATAGCACACCACTTCGGTTGTTTAGCCTGGGGTTTGGCGTACAAGTTAATCTTTTTTAGCACTTCCTCTACAAGCTGCTCCTGGTTTACAGCTACCTCCCCTTTTGGTGTTGTCTTAGAAGACTTTCCTCCGCTGTATTGTGAAGATGAATCGTCTTCAAGATCCTTGAACTCACCCTCTTTGTAGACCGCACAATTTTCCACAAGGTAAAGAGCCTCCTTGGTTAACTCATTCAACATCGTGCTCCTCTTCATATGTAAGTCCTTCTGGAGATCTGCATTCCTTAGTCCTTGGATAAATATAAGCATAAGTCTGTCTGGACTAAGTTGGCAGTTCTTCCACAGGGCAGAACTTAACATATCTTTTTAGTCTTAGGGCTGCCTTTTGCACAGATTCCCCGTCTTTCTGTTTGAATTTATGGATTTGTGAGACGGTATTATGAGCTGTCCCCCTTTGTGAGAATTCCTCGATAAACTCGTCGAACACCTCCTCCATAGACTCAAAGTCTCTACGCTCCACAGAGTCAAACCAAGTAGCAGAATCATCCTCTAAGGTTAGTCCAAACCCTGCAAATTGGGTAGGGAAGTCTAACACCTCTTCCTCTCTAATTACACGCACAAAGTCAGCTACATGATCTCTTGGATCTCTGATTTCTGTGTATTTCTTGTTTACCCATTTTTTCACTTGAGAAGGTCTAATTCTACGATGGTCTACAAACCTCATCATTGGATCTCCCCGTCCCAATCGATATACCTCCTCTGTTCTTCTGCAGTAGGCTGGTTCCTCTCCCACTGGTGCTCCTAAGACATAATTTCTAACAGTTCTTGCAAGAGATGGTTCATCTCTTCGAACTCGTTCTATGGGTGGTCTTCCAAGCTCCGTTGACCCTTGAGTCTTTGGCTTACTCTCTCCTGGATACCTTGAATAGAGTGGTGGTTCTTGCAAATCCTTAGCTCTCGTGCGGCTTGATAACCATCTCGATTTCGGTCTTGCTCCAATGTTGCACTCTGTCTCGAAGCCATGTCTGCAATGATGATTGAGTTTCTGGTTGGTTTTGATTTTTGAATGTCTGAGGTCAGGTAGAATGTGAGGTCGCGTCATACTCTTTTGAAAAGGGATTTGTCGACTTGCTAGGGGTGTAGGTGGCTCTTGGAATTTTTTTGAGGGCATATGTTGATGCTCCTGGAACTGTTGCCTTTTCTACCTCCTCTGGGAGAATACGTTGGTATTCCCGCCCGTACCTATAAAAAAAAACTATATCCTTCCCCATAGCAGTTTCATAAGAGAATAAGTAAAGAACCTTGTCTTTGCTTAACTCGTTTGGGTATGGTTCTTTGGAGCGAAAGTAAGAGACTATTCCCTCACTCGCATGCTTGTAGATTCCCACGTTCTCATTATAAGTTGAAACCCTGGTTGTTTTCTTATCTTACATAAAAATTTCTCCAGGTCGATCAATGTTTGGTGGCGGTTCTAGCGGTTCTTGGGTTTCTGAAACCATTTTCCCTTTCGCCACGTTATCTCCATATCTGTTGTAATCTTCAGGGTTACTAACTATCAGATAGTGGTTCCCATTTTCATCTCGAAATCTATCTCCATCATCATAGACTCGAATTATCTCTAGTCTCTGAGCCGGTCTTTCTTCAATATAAATGCACTTGCGTCCTCGATAGTCAGAATAAACTAGGGCTCCCCTCGAGTTTGTTCCTTCTAAGAAGATCACAGTGAACTTGGAATCATTCAAAGGATTTAGGGAGGTGCTTCCTCCTGGCATTGGTCCGTCATAGGTGAAACCTCCTGGCTGTTGACTACCCATCATGAAGAAGGATTTGTCTGATGAAGTGTCAGTATCACTACCTTCCTCAATAATCGATACTAGTGGATCTAGCCTTGCCTGAGTTACACTCTCCTCGATGGACACTAAGCTACCTTGGTCACTTGCCACCTTCGCTTCCAAAATCTTAAGTGCCTAATGTGTAACTCTACTCAATGTGAACGCGTGGATATGCTGCAATGCAAAATCGGACAACGTATGCTCACCGAATCACCAGATGAAGCTCGTAGATGGAGATTGCAAAACCGGACCATACGCGCGCAATGTAGGTGTCGGCGCGTAGCTCTCGTCAGGGGCAGCACACTGCACTTCTCCGCACACGATTCCAACCACGGATGCACACGTAGCATCAAGATGAAGCTCACACTCTCTCTCGTACACAGTACGTTCACTCACAGACTTCAAACTTTTTAAAATGACAAAAAGGTCTTTCATTAAGGTCAAAAAGTGGTATAAATACCTTACAATTCCCAAACCCTAAAGTTCCAAATTAACCATCTACTCAATCTAAATGTAAAAACTAGGATACAATCTGGAGACTTCTGTAAGCCCCAATATCTACAAGGTGACATGTCGGGTTTTCTCAATACATGAATAATTACAAAAAATGATGATCTTCCATGCAGTCAATTTCCATAGGGTGTGTCCAGCTTCTAAAACCCTCTCTAGCACTTGCCAACTTGATTGCCAAATCTACTAACTTAGTTCACTTTCATGATTTAACTAAAAATATATGGCCCATGCGATAAAATATATAGTAGGCCATGTGAAAATTCCATGTGATTTAATAGTCATCAAAGATTTTCATTTTTTTATTTAATCAAAGTGTTATGAAGACTTCTTGGAAAGATTTGGGGGTCAGTGTTGATCCAAATTCGATTCTAGAAATTTCTTGCTAAATTAAAGTTGTGCTTAAGATTCTAAACATACCAATTTCAGTTATGTTTAGGATAAGGGCTTATTAATTTGGATGTCTACAGCTCTCAAATAAAGCTTAGGGTTCATTTTCCTACTTTTAGAAATGTGGAAACGTCACATATAGTTAGCAAATATTTGTTTGATATCTGATGATAAAAAATAGTTTTGTAATAACAAAGTGATGGATATTGAATGGCTACTAGAAACAACACTTAAAATTAGTATTTCCTTTGATAACCATTTATAGATAATATATGTGTGAATCTTATTATTAGAATCCATCTAATAATTGTTTAAGATATATTGATGGATATATCTGGAAGCTATAGCTAGCTAAACACTACAACAAATCAATGCATTTCCTAGATAATATAAGAGGAGAGGACATTGCAAATCCTACCCTGCTTGGAGAAGGTCCCAAAAGTTTAAGAAGTTCAAAGAGGGAGGAAAGAGTATCTCTTTTCTCACCTTTGGTGCTACCGACAAAGTATTGGCCTACATCCAGCAAATTGACGTGGCCTTTGGAGACGAGGGCTTTACAAAGTCCTCCAAGCTACATCATGTAGATATGCACTTCCAAAAAAAAATTATTGACTAGCCTTCGTGGAAACGGCAAAACCCCAAAGACATGGAAAACTCTACAAGTCTCCATCATGAAGCAATTCCTTGCAAGCGATGCAGAGGACAAAGTTCTTGTCGTATGGTAGAGTTTGAAGATTCTCTCCAATGAGTCTATCCACAAATATGTGGAAAAGATTTTCGATTTACATCTCAAGGCTACTGTATTTCAAAAGATACTTCGTCGAGCAAAATCATCAATTTTGTGTGGGATTACTTGAAGAAATGGCCGAGTATGTCAATTCCCAATGGCCTCGTTCTATTAATAAAGTAATCCACTACACTATGGTTTCTTTGCACATCAATTTCCAACAAGGGGCTAAAAGGAATTCCGAGCCCATGGAAAACAAAAATCAAAATGATGCAAAGGGAAAAAACAATGTCCAAAACTCTTCGCAAGGCAATTCTTGTTAGGAAATATGACGTAGCTAAGTAGATAATTGAGTAGATTACTTAATGGAGAGAGATGATTTTAACACACAAGAGATTATAGAGTAGAGAGAGAGAGAGAGTACACACGATATACATGGTTCACCCAATGTGGGCAATATCCACGGGAAAGCAGCCACTTAATGGCTTTAGTACTTCAAACAAGAAGTAGGTTACAAAGGGATTATACTCTTAATAGAGCTCCCTCCTTGCTTCACTCTCACCACCTCACACCCACCTTGTTGCATCAACTTCACACTATAAAATGTAGAAATGGCCCCCTTTTATAGGCCAAAAGGGTTGCCCTCTCTCATGAGAGGCAGCCATGTGTAGCCTCCCTTGTGTAGATAAGTCCAAACCGGACCCTACAATCCGCCCATGTATGGCTTCCCTTGAGAAGATGAGTCCACTTTTGAATTTGTCCATCGGCCACCGGCCATTGACTTTCGACCACCGGCCACCGGTCAACCGACCGGTCGTTTTTCGACCACTTTCCGAACGTCGTGCGGCCATAATATTCCGGCAAGAAGGAATATTCCGTGACTCGAGACTGGCCGTGAAAATTTTGGTCTCCGATGAATGATTTAGGTTTCTGGCGATTGATTTTTCTTCACGCAAGATGGCTTCTCCTCATAATGAGGGCTTTACAAATGTGCGTTTTTACCACAAAAAATTACAAGGAGTAAATCAGGCTCCATACTTAGCAATTACAACAACAACGACGACGACAACAATCGTTTCAAGGAGAAGGGAGTTTACAAAGATAAAAATAAACTCTCTCTTGAAGAGCTAAAAGCTTTTTGTAAGCACCACAAATGATTTAAGTGTGGGGAGCAAGGAGATGGCTATTGTTCTCGCCCCAAAAGAAATGCCCGCAATGAGAATCCTAGAGCTTCCACAATTGAGGCTCCGAAAGAGGATTCTCATTGCAAAGGATCACCTCTCTCCTATGCTTGGGAAAAGGTAAGGGAACATAATTCCTTCATCTTGTTTGACCCTAACTCTACTCACAATTTCATATCAATGGAGTTGGCCACCAAGCTAGGCATTCAAGCTCATGAGATGGGAGATGTTGTTGTAGCCAATGTATCCTTAAAGGGGCAAGAAGCCACAATTACTCCCTTGATTGGGAAATTGAGGCTTCATGTCCAAGGCTATGTTGACAAAGAATATTTCTTTATCTCTCCTCTCAAACATGAAGATGTCATCCTAGGGGCACCATGGTTTGAGCGTATGGCTGTTAATGTAAAGGTCCATGAAAGAAGGTTGTATTTCAAGTACAGGGAAAAGAACATGTATATAGATGCTAATGAGCTTGTTCATACCATAACCCTTGTAAATTCTCCTGCTTTTGACAAATCAATGAAAAGATCAATTTTTGAGTACATTTTTTTAATCAAAACAATCCATAAAAGTCCTTCATGATGCTTTATCAAATGAAAATGCTAGGAGCTAAGAAAAGTTAGACTTGTCTAATTTTCTAAATGGATTCCAAGGTGTTTTTATCAATGATATCCCTATGGAATTACCTCCAAAACGAGCGGATGATGAATATCAAACTAAGCTTGTACCAAGAAGCTTGCCGCCTAACAAGACTCCCTATCAAGTTTCCCAAGCTCAACAAGAGGAGATAATGAGGCAAGTACAACCATTAGTATACAAAGATATGGTGAGGTCTAGCTCCTCTCCCTTTTGTTCCCCAGTCCTTTTAGTGCAAAAGAAAGATGGTACATATTGCATGTGTGATTTTTTTAACCACGGGTAGAAGGTTTGTTTGATAAGCTACAAGGTTCGACCTACTTTGATAGGATTGACCTTAAAAATGGATATCATCAAGTAAGGATATTGAATGAAGATATCCTAAAGACCGCGTTCCATACAAGGTTTGGTCTTTATGAATATCTTGTCATGCCTTTTGGTTTGACAAATGCTCCAACCACATTAAATCGTTTAATGAAGAAAATATTTAGACCCTACTGCACATTCTCTGGTTGATGATATCATCATCTACTCCAAGTCCTTGGAGGAGCACAAGCAACATCTCCAAGTGATGTTTCAAGCTTTGAAGGAGAACAAACTTTTTATTAACTGAAAGAAAAGTGAATTTTTCCTTCAAGAAATTTAATACTTAGGTCATATCATCTCTGAAGATGGTATCCAAATGGATCCATCAAAGTTAGAGGTAATAAAGGCATGGCCTAATCTAAGGAATATACATGAGCTACAAAGCTTTATTGGTATGTGTGCATACTATAGACACTTCATAGAAAAATTCTCTCAAATAGCATGGCCATTACATGACTTAAAAAAGAAGAATGTTAAGTACTCATGGACTGCTAAAGAGAAAAATTCTTTTGACAAGCTCAAAGAGAAGCTTATCTCTGATATTTATAAAGTATCTTTATTGTGTGAAAAAGGTGCTTTTGTTATGCTTGCATAACATCACGCTCCAATCAAGAGGCATCATTTTATCATATCCCGTGTTCATCATTTGGTGGTCGAATCGTTTCCGCCCCGTGGTCTTGGGCTGGCTGTCCACTTCCTTCGCTCGCAAAGCGGGTAGTTATTTTTTTCTTTACATTGCAATTACAACCATTAAACAAACTTAGTTAACATACATAGTCTATGCGCTGCTAATGTCGCAGCCTCTCAAGCATTTAACAAACTCACACCATCCATTTCAAATGAGATCTATCCTGTCACCACACGAGCCATCCAACCTGTAGGATTTCCCTTTCCTTTGCCCATTCTTATTTCCGTGGGTTTACGGGCCTAGTGATTATGCTTTCGGATCTCTCAAAGCTATTTGAGGTCCAATGTGATGCTTGTGGTGATTGCCTTGGAGCAGTCTTGCTTCAAGAAGGTCATGCTATAGCATATATATGAGAGCCAAAGGCTCAATAGCAATTAACGAGTCTTGGGCATATATGAAAAAGATATTTAGTTGTCCTATATTCCCTAGACACATGGGAGCACTATCTATTGAGGAATTTATTTATTTGTGAACGGACCACCAAAGTCTCAAGTACTTCATGACGCAAACCAAGCTTTCCAAGAAATAAATGAGGTGGGAAAATTTTCTTTTGCAATTTTATTTCCATATTTCTCACATTGTTGTTAAGCTTAATCAAGTGGCAAATGCACTTTCACGATAACCAAGATTCAATGTGTTGTCTATAGCAGCTCACAATAATCTATCTTCTATGATAAATGAGTATGCTATTGACCGTGACTTTAGATACATAATGTCAGCCCTTGCATTGGGGAAGAAAGAATAACCATATACATCTTGCAGGAGAATGGTTATCTTCTCCATGGCAATAGGCTATGTGTTACCCACGCCCTTCTTAAGAAACTCATGTATGAATCCCATGCTTCTTGTTATGCAGGGAGTAGAGGCATTCAACCTACTCTTTGAGAAGTAGAGACATACTTCTATTGGCCTACCATGAAAATAGACATACAAGAGTATGTTTCAAAATGTGTGGTATGCCAAAAGACCAAGTATGATAGAGGGAAGAAAACTGGGTTACTCCAGCCATTGCCAATTCCTAATTCAACATGGGAGAGTATAAACATGGATTTTATCTTTGGATTACCTTAGTCTATCCATGGGAATACAGGAATATGGACAATACTTGACAGGTTTAGCAAGCAAGCACACTTTATTCCTATCAAAAAGACTATTAAGGCACACCAAATGGAAACCCTCTTCATATCCCATATTTTTTAACACCATGGATTGCAACATTCATTGTGTCAGATAGAAATCCTAGAATGACCACCATTTTTTGGAAAGGTCTCTTTGAAAATCTGGGTACAAGATTGGATTTCTCTTTGGCTTATCACCCACAAACGGGTGGCTAAAGTGAGACAGCCAATCTTACGATTCTCAATCTACTAAAGGCTTATGTTACAAAAGTAGATTAACACTCACAGTGGGAGAAGTACTTACCTCTTGTAGAGTATGCGTACGATAATACTGTACATAATACTACAAGAAAGGCACCTTTTGAGATCATACAGGTAAGACCTAAACATCCCTTGCTACTTAAAGTACATGGGAAGACCTTCGCTGCAGATGAGCATAGACATGACCTACAAGAATCTTTCCAAAAGATTAAGGAGGCTATCTCCATCTCAAAACAAAAGAAAAAGGTTGCTCTATTGATAAGAATAGAAGAGCCTTAGCATTCAAAGAAAATGATTGGGTATTACTCAAGTTTCCCAAGGCTCAATTGAGGCAAACAATGGGAAAAAATCATACATGCCAGCAAAAGTATTATGCTAAACTAGAGAAAAGATACTATGGTCCTTTCAAATCTTGAAGCCAATCAATGACATGGCTTACCAACTCAAGTTGCCCAACCATTGTCTCATACACAATGATTTTCATGTGAGCCTACTTAAGCCCTACAAAGGAGAGCCATCAAGAGAACCAATTATTAAAGACCCACCAGAGATCAAAGATCAAGAAGAGGTTCTACAACCCAAAGCTCTCATTCGGCATGAGGACAAGGTACTACGACATGGTAAGATTATCCAACGGTATCTTATTAAGTTCAAAAATTATCTTTTTGAAGATGCTGGATGGATGCAAGGAATACAACTTAACGATAGTATGAACCTTGTCAATGCTTACAATGCTACATTAGAGTAATCAAATGTGCATGTTTCTTTTGAATGATCAATATTTTTTCTTATAAGACTATTTCTCTTTTTCTTGTGCACAAATTTAAGTAGTATGCATACTTAGAATCATGTTTGCGATGATGATGTCTCTCAAAGACCAAGTAGAGTTTGTCACTCTACTTTGGTAGAATGAAATGGACTCAAGAGTAGACATGCTTGCGGCAGCTAAGTCTCCCAAGCTCCAAATGGATTAGTTATCCATCTTGGAATGATGTCATAGGGTAAAAAGGAATCCTCTATCCGCTAAGAAACATCAACTAATGACTAAGGGTTTTTCTCTTCTAGCTCATAGTCAAGGACGACTATGATTTCAAGAGAGAGATAATGTCATAAAATCTAATATCTATTTAACCCAAATGATTTTCTCATATCAAACTAATCACTTAATGTGGAATAAACGGGAACAAGGGTTAGAATATGACATGTGCTTATGGATTTATCTCAACATGGGGCCAAGGTTAATGTGTCCCAATGAGAGATGGTATGTCAAAGAGAAATGCTAGCTAATGGATCGTGAAAGACCTTAGGGTTAGCTTCATTAAATACCTCCAAATTTTAGTGCTAAAAGTCCTTAGACCTAGGACCTTAGGCAAGCTAGGGTGTGCTTGAGGCAGGAACCTAGCCCAAACTTGAGGTGCTTGTCATGCTTGCTGACTAAGGTTCTTGAGGTGCTTGTCGTGATTGAGGTGCTTAATGACTAAGGTGATTAAGGTGCTTCATGAATAAGGTGCTTGAGGGTCTTAAGGTGTTCCAAAAGTCAACAAGGATCCCTACACATGGTGAGGGGGGGGGGGGGGGGGGGGGGGGGGCAAGCCCTACTAAGGTGATTGAGGTGCTTAATGACTAAGGTGATTAAGGTGCTTCATGAATAAGGTGCTTGAGGGTCTTAAGGTGTTCCAAAAGTCAACAAGGATCCCTACACATGGGGAGGGGGGGGGGGGGGGGGGGGGGGGGGGGGGGGGGGGGCAAGCCCTACTTATAGGAGTATGAGAGAGAACACACACACCCTCACTCAAGTGAAGAGCTATTTCTTTCTCCTATGAATGTTTCTTTTTCCTCTTCCCTACTAGCTCTCTCCACCTTCGAAGGTGTTTGAGGTCTTGCGACTGAGGTCGGGGATAAGCTAATCCTTTCATTTAGCTAATTTACGGGCATGATTGTGGTGTGTCATAATAATCAATATCTAATTCTCCTAAATGATTTTCTCATGTTAAACTGATCATTTAATATGGGGAAGTGCCAGGGAAGAAAAAGCTAGAATATTGGTTAAGCTAGCAGACCGGCCATAGTAGGGATCCAAAGGAGGGAAAATAGGGATCCAAAGGGGGGGCCATTTGCAAAAGATCCATGTGCAACAATGGGCTAAAAAGACCCTAAGGTTCAGCCTATTAAGACTTCCAAAATGCTAAGGTTCCAAAATTCAAAGTTTGTGTCCAAAGGTCAACCATAGGGGAATTGGATGCTTTGTGTGTGTACAAAAAAGTCTTTACAATCCCTACTTAGAAGCGGGTGAGACTTGCATGTAGGGGATGAGAGAGAAAGCCACACACACACACACACACACAAGCTCCCTTTACACAAAGGGAATGAGGGACACATGTCAGCTCCCTAGCCCAGATTCCCACAAGGTGTACCCAATTTCTATTAGATGGCCTTGGAGGTGGACCAATGAGAATAAGGCTAGAGTAAATCTATTTTAATTAATCTAAAAACACTTAATAAAAGAACCAATGAGAATTAAGTCCTCTAGAAAACTATTGGACAGTCTCCCAAGGGGTCCAATGAGCATTCAGCAGCCCAATGGCTTGCCTGATTCCTAATGGCCAGGAGGCAAAGGGGCCAATGAGAGTTTAGTTGAATTATTAAATTACCTAAAGCTCTCACAAAAGGGAAAAGGGGGACACATGTCATCAGGCTATCACTTATGCTGCTTAATTGTCATTGGCTAGCACTAGGGAGGTCCAATGAGAGGACAGCAATAGCAAATAGCAAAAGGGCTTGCCCAAGAGAGAGAGGGGGCTGATTTTTGCAAGGCATTACCACACACACACTCACACAATCTCATGTGTAAAGTAAAGAAGACTCTCTCTCCTTCTCAAACTTTAATGGAAAGCTTACCACCTACTCCAAGCTTGTGAGAAGGGAGGCCTACACCAACAACTCTTGGCTTTGGGATGCAAATCCAACCAAGAGCCAAGCTTCAATGCATGCTCATCTCCTCTACCATGCTAATTACTAAGCTAAGCTATGCTAATATGAGTGATTATGTGAGGAGATGTACATATTTCTCGTAAGAATACTCCTACTTCCTCTCAATATACTCTCATACCCTGCTAGCTCTCACCATCTTCGAAGGTGTGTGAGGTCTTGGGTCTAAGACCGGGGATAATTGATGTTGTGTTTGCTAAGTGTTTTGCTTAGTGCATGAAGCTTTTATCTTCATTGCACTAGCTAGTCTTGAAGGAACACAAAGAATTGTATTGTACAATGTCTCTCTTGATGGGAGAAACCATAATACAAAGCCTTTTGGAGGGGGGACCGGCTCCATGTAAATCCGGTCCTCAACTGTTGTCAATAGCTTAATTTCTCTCTGTTTTGAAAGTATTGTTCATGCTATCTAACTAGGTGTTATGCTTTTTGTTGCTCTCTCCACCCAAGCACTCTTGTAATTCTCATTAGGAATCTATTCTAATGAAATGCCCAATATGTTCATGCTAATTTCCGCTACACACAAGTTTTTAGGCCATTAAATGTTACATTGGTATCAGAGCACAATGTTTCTCTTTTCTTGCTCAAGAAGGGAGGTCCTCAAGCTAGCTATAAATGGTTGGTATTAATAATTGCCTGTGTGAGTAAGTAGAATAGGGATTTTTTAGCCTTGCAGTGCGCCTGCCTTCGTGCAATTAATGGGGCATCACCGTCGAGAGATATGGTCTTAATAGTGGAGTCCTACGGGACTTGCCTATGGCTTAACCACTATTGAGCTATTAGAAGCTTGACAAGAGCCGGTGCTGTTTTGGTGTTGAAAGACCTTCTCTTCTATTCCTTGCAATTAATGGTATTCTAGCCACGGGTACAGCAGCTTGAGTGCTTTTTCTAAAGGGGTAAAGAGGAGTAGAAACTAGGGCTTGAAGTGCCAAAGTACACATAAAAATTTTACACCTAAAAGTTGTTAGAATAGCTGACAATAGTAAAGAGAGTGAAATTAATGTTGATGACTTTGATTTTGCTAAAATGAGCAAGCTACTAATGATTCTCCGATGCTTGGTAACTATCTTGTTTTTAGGCTTCAACAAGCCATGGGCAATCCATCTCTCCAAAGTGAAGTGCAAGGGCAGCTCCGTGCTCATGGGATTCTCCAAGCTCACTACCATGACGAGAGACTCCCAAAAGAGGTCTCTCTCCGATTCGGGAAGAAGAAGAGAATCCATACGAAGGGCTCAAGAATTTAGTTCTTGATGATGCATCTCCTTCCCAAAGGAGAACTCAAGAGCCTCCACCGAAGGAACGAGAAAGAAGTGAGTCTCCCACCACCTCGGCAGAGATGGCTCCACGAAGACGGCGGGGTAAACGCTCTCCATCACCACCAAAGCGGGGAAGACCATCGCACCCTTCTCCACACCATAATTCAAAGAGGGATGATAAAAATCAAGAGAAGAAAAAGGCGAGAAAGAGGACACCCTCTTCTCCATCTTCTTCATCCTCTTCTTCTTATGAAAGTGATGGTGAAGACGACGAAGATCAAGACAAGAAAAAGGCGAGAAAGAGGTCACCCTCTTCTCCACCTTCCTCAAATTCTTCACCTTCTGAAGAAAGTGATGGTGCAACTTTTGAACCATCAAAAAGAAGAGGCCATAGGAAATGCTATGCCGCGTGGAAGAGGTCATCCAAGCTCAAGAAGTTCAAAGAGGGAGGGAAGAGCATCTCTTTCCTTACCTATGATGGCACCTTTGGTGCTACAGACAACGTCTTGGCCTTTATCCAACAGTTTGATGCGGCTTTTGGAGATGAGGCTTCACAGAGTCCTCTAAGATACTCCATGTAGCTATGCACTTTCAGAAGTCCGCCAGGCAATAGTGGTCTAGCCTAGGAGCCAACGGTGAAGCTCCACGAACATGGAAAGCTTTAAGAGCTTCCATTATGAGGCAGTTTTTGGCCACCGATGCCAAAGACAAAGTACTCACTGAATGGTAAAGCTTGAAGCTCTCTCCCTATGAATCCATCCACAAATATGTAGACAAGTTTTGGGACCTACAACGCAAAGCCACTGTCTTCAAAAAGTTGGATTTTGGAGAGCAAAAGCAACAATTTTGTGCGGGCTTAACCGAAGAAATGGCGGAGTATGTCAACTCCCAAAGGCCACGTACCATATCGGCGGTACTACACCATACTATGGTGGCCTCTCAAATCAATTTCCAAATGGGGGCTAAAAGAAATAATAAACCCACGAAAAACAAGGGTTCCAACGAGCCTAAGGGGAAGGACAATGTCCAAAAGTCTCCTAAGGGCAACTCCAACAAAGCTAAAGAGAAGGGAGTTTACAAAGGTAAAAACAAACTCTCTCCTGAAGATCTTGAGAGTTATCGCAAGGATAACCGGTGTTTCAAGTGCGGCGAACAAGGGCATGCGTACCGCGCTTGTCCCCAAAAGAACAACTGCCAAGATCCTCCAAGATCCTTGGTTGAAATCCAAGAGGAGACTCACTGAACTCACCACAAAGGATCTCTTCTATGCCATGCTTGGGGAAAGGTAAGAGAACATGATTCTTTTATTCTCTTTGACCCTGGTTCTACTCACAATTTTATATCTATAGAGTTGGCCACCAAGCTAGGCATACAAGCCTACAAGATGGGAGATGTCCTACCCCGCAGACAGTGCTTTCAAGGGGCAAGAAGCTTTAGTCACTCCCTTAATCAGGAAATTGAGGCTTCATGTCCAAAGCTATGTGGACAAAGAGGACTTCTTTATCTCTCCTCTCAAGCATGAGGATGTAATCCTAGGGGCACCATGGTTTGACCGCCTGGCTGCCAATGTTAAATTTCCTGAAAGGAGAATCTCCTTTAAGTTCAGGGAAAAAGACATGTATATAGATGATAAGGAAATGGGTAACACTATCCCCATTGTACATACACCAGCTTTCAACAAGTCAATAAAGAGCTCTATTTCCGTGTACATGATTTTTGTTAAAGATTCTCAAAATGAACCTAATGCTCTAGCAAAAGAAAATAAAAGAAACCAAAAGGAATTAGAGTTATCCAATTTTCTCACGGGGTTTCAAGATGTTTTTATTGACGACATCCCTTGTGAGCTACCTCCTAAATGAGGTAATGATGACAATGGAATTGAACTTCTTCCAAGAAGTTCACCGCCTAACAAACCTCCTTATAGAGTTTCTCAAGCTCAACAAGAGGTGATTATGCGGCAAGTGCATGAGTTAGTTGAGAAGGGCATGGTTAGGCCTAACTCATCTCCATTTTGCTCACTTGTGCTATTAGTGCAAAAGAAACACGGCACATATCATATGTGTGTCGACTATAGAGCACTAAATAGGATCACTATCAAGAATAGGTTTCCTGTTCCACGGGTAAGACCTGTTTGATAAGCTACAAGGATCGACCTACTTCAGTAGGATTGACCTAAAAAGTGGCTATCATCAAATAAGGATAGTTGATCAAGACATTGTAAAGACTGCATTTCGCACCACATTTGGTCTTTATGAATACATTGTCATGCCTTTTGGCTTGACCAATGCACCAGCCACATTCAACCGCTTGATGGTGGAGAAGATGTTCAGGCCTCATCGAACCTTCACTGGAGTGTTCTTTGATGATATTATCATCTACTCTAATTCATTAGACGAACACAAGCAACACCTCCAGGTAATATTTCAAGTTTTAAGAGAGAATAAACTTTATGTTAATCAAAAGAAAAGTGTATTTTTCTTGCAAGAGATTCAGTATTTAGGTCACATTATCTCTCAAGATGGCATCCAAATAGATCCATCAAAGATAGAGGTAATAAAAGAATGGCCTAAACCAAGGAATCTTCATGAACTAAGAAGCTTTATAAATATGTGTGCATACTATAGATGCTTCATAGAAAAGTTATCACAAATTGCGGGACCATTACATGACCTAACAAAGAAAAGCGTTAGGTATACATGGTCTGCTAAGGAGAACAATGCTTTCAAAAAGCTTAAAGAAAAGCTTATCTCTCAACCTGTGCTTACACTACCAGATCTCTCAAAACCATTTGAGGTCCAATGTGATGCTTGTGGTGATTGCCTTGAAGCTGTTTTGCTCCAAGAAGGGCACGCCACAGGCTATGAGAGTCGAAGGCTCGACCCTGTTGAGCAAGCTCTAGGCATATATGAAAAGGAACTCCTTGCAGTTCTACATGCCTTGGACTCATGGAAGCACTATTTATTGGGGACTCCTTTCATTCTGTGAACGGATCACCAAAGTCTTAAGTACTTCGTGACGCAGACCAAGCTCTCTGACAAACAAATGAGGTGGGTAAATTTCCTTTTGCAATTTCATTTTCATATTGCTCACATTGCTGACAAGCATAATCAAGTAGCTGATGCACTCTCAAGACGACCGAGAGTGAATGCAGTTTCCATAGCAACTCACAATGATCTATCTTCAATGATAGATGAGTATGATATTGATCCCGATTTTAGAGATGTGATTTCACCCCTTGCATTAGGGAAGAAAGAATAACCACTTACTTTACAAGATGGTTATCTTCTCTATGGCAATAGACTATGTGTTACTAACTCACTATGTGAGAAAGTAATGTATGAATCTCATGCTCCACCTTATGCGGGGCATAGAGGGATTCATTCTACCTTAAAGGGAATTGAAACATATTTCTATTGGCCTACCATGAAAGTGAACATACAAGAGTATGTTTCTGAATGTGTGGTATGCCAAAAGACAAAATTTGATAGAGGGAAGCAACTTGGATTGCTTCAACCCTTGCCAATCCCTAATTCACCATTGGAGAGCACATCCATGGATTTTATCTTTGGATTGCCTAAGTCTATCCATGGGAATACGGGAATATGGACGATAGTAGACAGGTTCAGTAAACAAGCTCATTTTATACCTGTCAAAAAGACTATCAAAGCCCATCAAATGGCAACCCTTTTCATTTCACAAATTTTCAAGTACCATGGCTTTCCAATGTCCATAGTGTCGGATAGAGATCCTAGAATGACCAGTAATTTTTGGAAGGGTCTCTTTGATAATTTAGGCACAAGGCTAAACTTCTCTTCGGCCTATCATCCACAAACAGATGGCCAAAGTGAAATAGCTAACCTAACAATTCTCGATCTACTAAAAGCCTATGTAACGGAAGTATATCAAAGATCCCAATGGGAGATGTACTTACCCTTAGTGGAGTATGCTTACAATAACACTGTACATACTTCCACGGGAAAAGCACCTTTCGAAGTCATTGAGGGAAGATAAAAAAGTCCCTTGCTACTTAAGTTACATGGGAAGATCTTCGCTGCAGATGAGTATAGCCGAGACCTACAAGAATCTTTTCAAAAGATTAAGGATGTTATCTCTATCTCACAGCAAAGGCAAAAGGTTGCTGTTCTGCTGACAAGCACAGAGGAGCCCAAGCCTTTAAAGAAAATGATTGGGTCTTATTAAAATTTCCCAAGGCTCGATTATCCTACGGGACACCAAAAATACTATGCTAAACTAGCAAAAAGGTAGTATGGTCCCTTCCAGATTCTTAGGCCAATCAATGAGATGGCCTATCAACTTAAGTTGCCCAATCATTGGCTCATACACAATGCTTTCCATGTGAGCCTATTAAATCCTTACAAAGGAGAGCCACCTCAAGAGCCAACTATTGAAGACCCACCGGAGATCGAGGACCAAGAGGAGGTGCTGCAGCCCGAGTCCATTCTCCGACATAAAGACAAGGTACTAAGAGGTGGTAAGACTATCCGACGATATCTTATTAAGTTTAAGAATTATCCTTTTGAAGATGCTAGATGGATTCAAGCCATACAATTAAAGAATAACCTAAACCTTGTCAATGCTTACAATGCTTCCCAAGAGTAATCAAATGTACAAAATATTAAAAATGAACAAAGCTTTTGTCTTATAAGACTCTGTTTTTCTTTATTGTCCACAAAAATGAAGTAGGATGCATGCTTAGATCAAGTTTGCGGAGACGACGTCTCCCAAACACCAAGTAGTAGAGCTTGTCACTCTACTATGGGAGATTGATAGGACTAACGTGCAGGCATGCTTGCGGCAGCCTCAAGCTCTCAAGCACCAAATGGACTAGTCATCCATTGTGGAATGATGTCGTAGGGTAACATAGGGATCCTCTATTCGCTAAGAAAAGAACTCATGAATATGCTATATCTTCTCTACACCATAGTCGAGGATGACTATGATTTCAAGAGAGAGGTAATGTCATAATAATCAATATCTAATACTCCTGAATGATTTTCTCATGTTAAAATGATCATTTAATACGGGGAAGTGCCAAGGGAGGAAAAGCTAGAATATTGGTTAAGCTAGCAGACCGGCCACAGTAGGGATCCAAAGGAGAAAAAATAGGGATCCAAAGGGGGGGGCCATCTGCAAAAGAGCCATGTGCAACAATGGGCTAAAAAGACCCTAAGGTTCAGCCCATTAAGACTTCCAAAATGCTAATGTTCCAAAATTGAAAGTTTGTGTCCAAAGGTCAACCATAGGGGAATTGGATGCTTTGTGTGTGTACAAAAAATTATTTACAATCCCTACTTAGGAGGGGGCGAGCCTTGCATGTAGGGGATGAGAGAGAAAGCCACACACATACAAACAAGCTCCCTTTACACAAAGGGAATGAGCGACACATGTCAGCTCCCTAGCCCAGATGCCCACAAGGTGTACCCAATTTCTATTGGATGGCCTTGGAGGTGGACCAATGAGAATTAGGCTAGAGTAAATCTAGTTTAATTAATCTAAAAACACTTAATAAAAGAACAAATGAGAGTTAAGTCCTCTAGAAGACTATTGGATAGTCTCTCAAGGGGTCCAATGAGCATTCAATAGCCCAATTTCTATTGGATGGCCTTGGAGGTGGAACAATGACAATTAGGCTACAGTAAATCTAGTTTAATTAATATAAAAACACTTAATAAAAGAACCAATGAGAATTAAGTCCTCTAGAAGACTATTGGTTAATCTCCCAAGGGGTCCAATGAGCATTCAACAGCCCAATGGCTTGCCTGATTCCTATTGGCCAGGAGGAAAAGGGGTCCAATGAGAGTTTATTTGAATTATTAAATTACCTAAAGCTCTCACAAAAGGGGAAAGGGGGACACATGTCAGAAGTCTATCACTTATGTTGCTTAATTGTCATTGGCTAGCACTAGGGAGATCCAATGAGAGGACATCAAGAGCAAATAGCAAGAGGGCTCGCCCAAGAGAGAGAGGGGGCTGATTTTTGCAAGGCATTATCACACACACACTCACACAATCTCATGTGTGAAGTGAATAAGACTCTCTCTCCTTCTCAAGATTTAATGGGAAGCTTACCACCTACTCCAAGCTTGTGAGAAGGGAGGCCTACACCAACAACTCTTGGCTTTGGGATGCAAATCCAACCAAGAGCCAAGATTCAATGCATGCTCATCTCCTCTACCATGCTAATTACTAAGCTAAGCTATGCTAATATGAGTGATTATGTGAGGATATGTACATCTTTCTTGTAAGAATACTCCTACTTCCTCTCAATCTACTCTCATACCCTGCTAGCTCTCACCATCTTCGAAGGTGTGTGAGGTCTTGGGTGTGAGACCGGGGATAATTGATGTTGTGTTTGCTAAGTGTTTTTCTTAGTGCATGAAGCTTTCATCTTCATTGCACTAGCTAGTCTTGAAGGAACACAAAGAATTGTATTGTACAATGTCTCTCTTGATGGGAGAAACCATAATACAAAGCCTTTTGGAGGGGGGACCGGCTCAATGTAAATCCGGTCCTCAATTGTTGTCAATAGCTTAATTTATCTCTCTTTTGAAAGTATTGTTCATGCTATCTAACTAGGTGTTACGCTTTTTGTTTCTCTCTCCACCCAAGCACTCTTGTAATTCTCATTAGGAATCTATTCTAATGAAATGACAACTATGTTCATGCTCATTTCCGCTACACACAAGTTTTTAGGCCATTAAATGTTACATGGTGCATGAAGCTTTGTATCTTAATTGCACCATCAAGGTCTTAAGGAACACAAATATTGTATTTTATCAAGTCTCTTTATGGGAGAAATTATAATACAAAATACTCTTGGAGGGGGGACAGGCTCCACATAAATTCGGTCCTCAATTGTTATCAAGTTGTCTAATTCTCTCTCTTGCAAAAGTATTTTCATGCCAATTGAAATAAGTATAATGGTTATGTTGCTACATCTAATTAAGTTCACCCTCTATGTTCTCAAAGTAGTCTCTTAAAAATGCTCACTCTAGTCTCTTAATTTTGCTATGCTCAATGTTCATAGGCCATTTCCATTACACATTAACACAAAAATAAATACACACACATATATGTTTGCACATAAATATACACACTATGTGCACACACATATATTTTCAAATAAAATGCTATAATTAATATGAATTTCAAAGTTAAAATTGTTATTTTTTAGTTTTGACACACTAATTGAAATTTTCTTTAACATCAATACTTAGTCAGAAAAGAAAAAACTTATTATGTTTAAAGATTTATTTATAGTTTATTGTTTTATATTCAAGCAATTTTATTTTGAGTTTAGGTAGTACTTTTAATTTACGTTAGCCGTAGGTCAAACTGTTATGTTAGCAACTTATTGTCACCAAATGCAAAGTGGTTGTAAATGTTAATGTTAGGATGCTTTAGTTTAGAGATTGATATAGCTTTAGGTTATGGTGTTAGGGTTTATTTTGGCCATTTTTGTCCAGTTAGAACTTGCCACTTAAGTTAGAGTATTGGGGTCTGGTCATCTAAATCCGTCTAGAATTTGTCGCTTAGGATTGGCCAATTGTTTCAATCAACTTGCTTAAGATTGGCTAGTTGTTTCAATCGGCTTAGAGCTAGCCACTTGGGACTAGCGGATTATAGTTTCATCTCTTCTTGGTTTGTCTGTTTCGATTGGCTTAGAGCTAACCACTTACGATTAGCCCCTTATAGTTTGGCTATTAGGAGTTGGCCATGTAAATATGTTTAAAGTTGGCCTCTCTAAATTTTCTTATGGTCACATTGGTTTGAATATTTCAATCTTTCAAGGGATAGCCGCTTAGAGTTAATGGCTTTTGGTTTGGCTGCTAATAGTTGGGGGTCTGTGTTTGGCCACTTAGGGTTTAACTATAAAGCTGCTTAAGTTTGGCCACGCTAAATCGGGTTAGGATGTTTTTTGTCCATTTCAATCCACTCAAGGCTAGCCATTTAGGTCTACTTGCTTAGGGTTAGTGGATTTTGTTTTGGCCGCTAGGAGTTGGCCTTGTAAAGGTACTTAGGGCTTGCCATGTAAAGGGGCTTGGAGTTGGTCGCTATAAAGTGGCTTAAGGTTGCATTAGTTTGATCATTTTAGTCCGCTTAGGGTTAACTCCTTGGATTTATAAGCTTGTGGTTTGGCCATTTCAATTTGCTTAGGGTTGTCCGTTTAAAGGAGCTTGGAATTGGCCTATCTAAATTGTCTTAGGGTTGTATTGATTTGGCCATTTTAATCCACATAGGACTAGCTGCTTAGGGTTAGCAGCTTATGGTTTGGTCGCTAGAGTTGGCTATGTAAAGCCTCTTAAGGTTGGTCACCAGCTTAGGGTGATGAACAGTTGCCTAAGGTTGGCCGTGTAAAGTCATTTAAGTTGGCTAAATTGGCTTATGGCCGCATTGGTTTGGTTGTTTCAGTTCGTTTATTGATTGGCCATTTTAATCCACTTAGGGTTTGAGGTGTAAATCTTCTTAAATTTGGCCACTCTACATCAGGTTAGGGTGCCATTAGGCATTTCAATCCACTTAGGGCTAGCTGCTTAGGGTTAGTGGATTTTGGTTTGGTCGCTTACGGCTAGCTGTTTACGGTTGACGGATTTTGGTTTGGCAGCTAGGGCTAGCCACTTAGGGTTAGCAACTTACATTAGGAAGAGAATGGGGTCTATGAGGCCCTTTTTATTTGGTAGTTTAAGGAAGTCAAACCTTTAGTATTAAGAAACTAGTCAAAGGACAACTTTTGAATTCAAACAACCATAACGACTAGTTTATTTGAATTCAAATTCCTTCCCCAAAATGGAATTTAATATCTAGCGGGTAAAACCATATCATCTAGCATATCTATGGAAAGATCTCAATACGTAGATTGCAGATCTATGATCTCCGCTCAAATCAAAGATCATATGTGGGAGTTATGGAAAGCCAAAAATCATAAAATTGTCCACCTCCTTTTTGGGGGGAAAAGTGCATCCTTTGACCAATCTTAGACATCTCTTACACACCCACCATTCTTTCACACATGGTGTACACGTATTTATGAAAATGTTAATCACCTCCATAAGCTCATGGAAAATAAAGAGCCCTCCTAGACCCCATCCTCTTCCTAATGATGATTTTAATTCTTCCTGGTTTGGCTACTTCAATCTTCTTAGGGCTAGCCGCTCATGGTTAGTGGCTTTTGGTTTGTCCACTTATAATTATCAGTGTTTGGTTGCTTAGGGTTGGCCATGTAAAGTTGCTTAGGATTGGCCCTTAAGGTTAGTGTCTTTTGGTTTGGATGCTCTAAATGGGCTGAGTGTTAATGTATTTTGTTTTGGCCACTCTAAATTGGTTTAGGGTCACATTAGATTCGCCATTTTAATCCACTTAGTGCTAGCCACTTAGGGTTATCAGATTATAGTTTTAAATCTTCTTGGTTTGGCAGTTTTAGCCAGCTTAGGACTAGCTTCTCATGATTAACGACTTTTGATTTGGTTACTTAGGGTTGGCCGTGTAAAACCTCTTAATTTTGTTCACTCTATATCGGCTTAGGGTGGTATTATGCCATCTCAATTTACCTAGGGCTAGTTGCTCAGGATTAGCAGATTTGGCTGCTTAGGGCCAACTACTTAGGGTTAGCGGTTTTTGTTTTGGTGCTTAGGGTTGGTGGTTTTTGGTTTGGCTTCTAGGAGTTTTAGATTTGAGTGTTAGCATTAGACTTGAAATGAGCCACAAGAAACTGGGTGAAGCCATAAAAATGGATGCCCTCAGGATTCTAATAAATGAAACATAACTTTTGTGTATGACATCAAAATTTCATGAAACTTATTAATTATCAATTCAAGATATGGAGAAAGTTTCTAAATACAAAATTTACATTAAAAACTACAAAATAAAAATTTTACTTTTCTAGAATTAGCAAACTTTACGTAAAACTACAATTCACTACTTAACTTGGAGATGTAAAAAATGTCGGCAGTCTTTGTATATGAGTTTAAAAAAGCTTAGTACATCTATCACATACCCATTGTGGGATCTTTCAAAGAAGTTTGGACCTGCTTAGGCATTATTTGATTTATTTTCAAAAGAAAATATTAAAAAATTGTCCATCCGCATAAAATAGTTGTAGAGAATGGCAACAGAAAGACACCTTTAGACCTTCATTTAGCTCTATATGATTTTTTATCAACTCATATTGTGTGTTGATTATAATTCTCTGAAATAATTTTCTATTTAGATAATTAACATAGTATTGGAAAATATTTTACAAAAGCCACAAAAGTGGCTAAATTTTTACAGGACTATTGTTAGGGTTTTCCCACTACATGCATTATCATGTAGACATAGATATGTACATATGTTGTATCCACAAATATATGCATTGACTAACAAAGTCTAGAGAATGTGAGCTACTTTACATTGTGCCAATGCACAAGCTCCAAAGGAATAGTGACTTTTGGTTTGGGCACTCTAAACCATCTTAGTGCTAGCAGCTTTTGGTTTGGCCATTCTAAATGAGCTTGGTGTTATTGGCTTTTGGTTTGGGCGCTCTAAACCAACTTAGTGCTAGCCTATTAGGAAGGGAATGGGGTCTAAGGAGGCCTCTTTATTTTCCATGGGATTAAAAAGGAGATTCTGGAAGGGGCAAATGGGTGAATGCCATGTGGACTGAAATGGTGGGTATGGCAGGGCCTAAAAGTAAGTGGTCAAACTTGTACTCTCTTATAAAATATAAAGAGAAAATCTCTTTTAAATTCAAAAAACTAATTCTTTTTCAAAATAGTTGAGTAAAAACGAATCCTTTCTCTCTCTACTGGTTGCCAGCTTCTGCCCCCTCTCTCCTAAAAGGCGGTCCCTCCAAAAACGTGCTGATCATTCCCTCCCTCTCTCTCTCTCTACTGTACCATCTCTCACTTCTCCTCACCTCACCTTGTTTATCTTTCCTTCCTTTCAGTTTTCCCTCCCAAAATCTGTGTAGAAGAAGTTTGAATCTCCTTTCCCTCCTCAAGCTTATTGCATTCTTGAGGGTTGCATTCTCCTCAAGCTGATGAAGTTCTCCATTTCTCCATGGGCTTCACTAAACACCTCTAGATAAAGCTAAAGTCTACATCATATCCTTGTGCTAGATCATCCCTCTTTCTTTCTCAACAGGTTTCCTGCTCCTTCTCCATTAAGCTCTCTAGTGGGAATCTACTTCCCTCTCAAGCTTTGCAACATCATCTTCCACATTAAGCCAACAGGTAGGTGGACCAATATAGCAGTAAGTGGCATCCTTCACCTTTGTGTACCATCAAGAATCTTTCTCTTTATACAACTGAGAACATGGATGTGCAATGTCTAATAATAAGTGTTTGTGTGTAGGTTGTGCCACTATTTCCCATGCTATCATCAGGTACTCGACGACCTAGGAGTGTCATTGACTCCATTTCATGTAAGCAATGTACAAGACGAAAATGGATATTGGGTGATAATGGACTTAAAACCAATGATGTGGGTGACAATGCAGTCCATCTCAAGAGGTGCACACAAGGTCTCAAGGAGACACATGGCTTCTCGAGCACACCATTGGAAAGGAAGAATCATGGAGTTCAAGAAAACACAAGATTGCAAAGGTGCAACATGTGTATGTTGCTTCACAACTGGATCTAGAGATAGTAGTGACTCCATCAAGGTTTCCTGCAAATTGTAATTTTTACTCCTCTTTCAAGTTTTTGGGTTATCTATTTAGTATTTTTGCCTTTTGTGCTGCTTTTGATGACTGTTTGATATTTATTGCTATTTGTTCATGTTTACAGATGTTTTTCCATCCGATTTTGTAGAGTGGGAGCCAATAAAGTCCTTCACAAGAACTTTTGAGGCCATACACACTGACCTTGGCAAGTTGTTCTATGCTGCTTGTCAGTCCTCTGAGCTTGCCTCACATGACATTTTTTTTATAATCATAATTATGGCACACCTAGGCAAGATGGATATGGTAATCTGTCTCTGGTTCACTCGCCAACCTTGGAGAGTCTAGAATGGCCTAAGCCGGATAGTGCCTTCATTGCAGCAACCAAAAGGAGAATTGAGGTGGATGTGCAAGCAGCAATGAAGTGCACGTATGGATCCCAAAAAGCCACATTAACTGGTTTATGTCTCTTCATGTGTTTGTGTTTATATTTCAACTTCAGAGTGTTCACAGGACACCAACAATGTGGACTTGCAAAGGGGGAAATGCGATCAACGGGTTTCTTACAGCTAGATGGGAAACTAAGGTGGTCAACCACTAGGGAGATAGAATCACGTGCTCTGTAGTTGCTGACAATGTAGTTACCATAATGCGAAGAAAAGCTTGTCGATGGTCATTCCCTATAGAAGATAGAAGCTGACGATTGGAGAATGGGAGGCACTAGACTCTAAGATTGTTGCTAGAGAATCAATTGACTTACAAATACGTCTCCATGATGATGCAGTGCACCACATTACGGTGAGCAATGATTAGCATCTTAGTCACCTTTGCAAGTATCTTAATGTCAGATATACCTTGCCCAAGCAATATCTCTTTGTAATCAATGAATCAAAAAAATTGTTCGCTCTAGAAAAGAGAAGAGCTTTCTGTGTGAAAACGTCATGTTTCCGCGATGTATTTTTGTAAAAGCTTGTAACTGATAGGGATTTTGTCCACATTAATACATACAGTGTTTTGAATCTTATTTCTATGCATACTTGTTTATTCTCAGCTTGTTCAAGTTTTTGATTGAAACGTGCAATTTATTTGATGTGGAGCACAAATGTTTTCAATGTTGCTATCTTTCAATGCTTTGTCGCGTGATTTTGTTTAAAATTAAAGTTTTGCTATTTTGAAATTAATTTAAGTTCTTTTTAAAAAGCGACTTTGGATAGTGACGTTCTAGTTTTTAAACTTCTTTTCTCACACTCCCAAAACTCTAGCTCTAAGCTCTCTTCGCATCTTCTTTGTGAAAAAACCCATGGCAACGTCTACTGATGCACTTGTCACACAATTAGAAAAGGTAGGACTTTCATATCGAGCACATGAACTACTCAGTGTGTTCGAGGGGACAATTGACATGCATGCCACTGCCAACCTTCATGCAGAAAGATTTCTTGACTACATGGCATAGCACATGGAAGAATATGCCATAATCTTTAAGGCCTCTAACACGGCGTGGTTGCCAGTGGATTTCTTGAAGCATCCATTTCTTGACAAAAACTTCCAGTTTTTCTTGTTGAGGTTTATTAAAGACCTCAAGGAACGGGACTTATAGGATAGAGGATGAGGATGATCTCATGGATTTGGGCATGGGGTGCATAGGCACCCAATTTATTTCATGGGACATGGTTCTGACATTACTTGTGCTTGAGGGCATAGATAAGAGAAAGTCAAAGGAAAAGGTCAACCAAAGACCTCCCATGAACATTGTGGAGGAATCAAATGAAGTTATCAAAGAGATTGATGAGCAAACCAAAGCATCTATGGCACTCGTACTCTTGCAGGATCCCAGCTCTACTGAGGAGGAAGATCGAATGATAGAGGGAGATGAGGTGCTAGAAGAGGTCCCAGACCTCCAAATTCTCACTTTGCATCCA
This sequence comes from Adiantum capillus-veneris, assembly GCF_014529385.1. Taxonomy (NCBI): domain Eukaryota; kingdom Viridiplantae; phylum Streptophyta; class Polypodiopsida; order Polypodiales; family Pteridaceae; genus Adiantum; species Adiantum capillus-veneris. The sequence goes on from NC_140937.1 coordinate 112,096,206, forward strand.
ATGGTGGTGATGATCATTAGTTTCTGTACCTTGACGACATTTCCAAAACATTAGGACTCAGAGAATATGAGTCGCTCGCAGTTCTTGCTATCTATGCGGGCATGAAGGATCCCAGTGGAAAGGAAGAGAAAGTCAGTTTTCAAATTGACTTTGAAGACCAATATCTCAATGAAAATGAACAACATTTGGTGAAAAAAGTAGCACATACACTACTAAAAATAAAATCACGTGCCTCTCTCTATGAAAGCATACCGGAGAGCGCATTTCATCCACACAAACCATTGATCACAATTGGTAGAGATGATAGATCTAGCATCGATCTTACAAAGAAAAATTTGAAGAGAATGATGAATAAACTGAGGTAAACAAATCTTAACCTGGTATAGTTTCTATTATTCCTTACTACATGTGTGAAAATCAATTAGAATGCTTTGTAGATGGCATATCATGTTGATAAGTTTGAAATGCATACTAGAGGTTTGCGCAATGTCTCCATGGGTAGGGATAGATCCCTTTGGCACTACCTGAGCCACCTGGGGCCATCGATTCTTAGAGTTTCTCACACAAAGCTCTCCAAGAATGGTTCTGGAGAGCTACTAAAGTGTAAAGCATAAAGTGGCATACTCGCTGAAGATTCTCTCACCCTACATGCTCACAAATGTATATTTGGTGGACCGAGAGGCAACATTGTATGCCTTTACAGGCAAGCACCCAGGCTCGATTCTCTCCCACTACGCCTTGAGCCTAGGTCAAGGGTTGACAAACCCAAAGGAAATTGTAAAATCCCTCGGTGTCAAGTCAACCATTTGCCCCATAACCACAAATGTAATTCGTAGAAAAATTAATCGGCCATGATGTAATATCCAAATCAATAAAGAATAATTGTTTTTGTCACCATTCACTACTTTTTTTAATTCATATTATTCAATAATTTTCATTTTTCCACCCAATGCACACACATGCGTAGAACCTCAAACATGCAGCCACCGGGCGGCCGGGGGGCGCGTCTCAATGATTCTTTTGCAAAATGGGGCAAATGGGGGGCTGTACGGGGTCAACAAGACAAGGTAACGTATCGACAGTGGCCGGGGGGGTCAGACGGGGCAAAAAAACCCTTGTGGGCCATGACACGCAGGGTAAAATTTTGACACTGTCGGACCCCTTCGGGTGTCGTCAATGTGTTACCTGGTCTTGTTGACCCTGTACGCCCCCCCGTTCACCCTGTTTTGCAAAAGGATCACCGAGACATACTCCCCAGCCGCCAGGTGGCTGCATGTTTGAGGTTCTATGCATGTGTGTGCATCGGGTGACAAGCCAAGAGCCATGGTAGTCAACTTAAATTTAGCTTATCCAACAATTCAAATACTTATAAAAAACAATGTACAAATTAAAATTGAACATTTGCATGGAATGGTAGAAAATTTCCATTTGATATTATAGAGAAAGGTTACAAATCTCATGAAGAGAGAGTACATGGGATAAACTACATCTTATGAAGGAATCCTTCATTTTTTAAATTGATTGCTAAGGCTAAATCCATATTTTTTTATGCTACACGCTTTGCATGCGCCATACAAGAGACGCCGTCCTGAAAAAGCTACACCAAAATATCTTCGGCGGCATCCTGTAGGGCCAGTAGAGCTGCACATTGTATTCTTGTAATGGCGTCGCTCTATGCATTGATCATCTCTCTCACCACCCGAGAGAAGGCCGCTTTGGGTATGATTGGCTCAGTGCTCTTTTGATATTTTCTCATCTCACTCAGAGCCATTGTGCCTAGTCTCCATCTCCGCTTTTTTTGTGTTGTTGATGGTGGCGAAGTATCCGCATGCCTGGCCCATTAAGGAGTATCATCTTTATATTTTTTCCTCCTCTCCTCTTGGGTTTCTTGCTCTTCACTGTCACCTTGTCCCTTTTTCTCTTTGACATTTCTTGGATCTTTGAGGGATTTTTGAAGGCCTTGAGTTCCCAGCTTTTACTTGTTGGGTGGCTTGAGCTCTATCTTGTGCCGCCTTTCTCTCTACCTCTATTGGTGCTTGTAAGTTAGGAAAATGAGCTCTCTCCGCCTCAACTCTCTGCCTTTCCTCTTGCTCTCTCTATCTTCTTTCCTCTTCTTGTACTCTCAGCACTTCCTTCTTAGTTGCCTCTTTCTTCTCAACTACCTATTTCTTTTCCTTCTCCCTTTGACTTTTCCTCCTCTTAGCCTCTCGTGCTTTAGAAATCCAGTTGCCTAGTATAACCTTGATTACTCTTTCTTTAATTTGTGGTATGTCAAAAGTAAACATTCTACCCACTTTCTTTCCTTGTGCAACCATCCTTCCATTCTTCTTATGCTCTTCTACAAATAGACCATCGAACCTGACCTACAAACCTGGCTCACCATTTGTCCAATAGAAAACAAATTCATTGTAATTTTGGGTACATGCAGTACATCAACCAGGTACTTCACTTTATCATCTAGCATAAACAATGGCACATTTTTTGTATGCATAATGGGATGTGTAGTATCATCTCTAGTTTCTACATAACCAAGACTTTGTAAGGTCTGCATTTCCTTAAACCATTCGCCATGACTAGTCATGTGATTCGATGTACCAGAATCCACATACCATACATTATCATTGGATTTTACCACATTTGTAGACATAGTATTCAACATGTGTTGCACCACAAGTAGCCTCTCAAGCTCATCTAAATTTCTATTGGTAGTTGAATATATGTTTGTCTACCTTCTTTTTGGATAGTCACGTTCAAAGTGACCATGTCTTCCACAACCCCAACATAATACATTTTTGTGTTGACCTACGTTATTGTGTTCCACATTTCCATGACAATTGTACTCCCCCTACCTCAAAAATTTCCTCGACCACCTGTATGATGACCTTGATTGTTATTTCACTGTTGTGTTTAGTAGTTGCCTCTTGCACGACCTATATCATGTCCTCTTCCTTTGTTGTTGGAAGGGACCTATTCAAAATTGATTCTTCCCTATGTAGCCAAGTCTTCATCAAGTTTTCTTTCTTCCACAATCAATAAGGGCACCAAATCCATAAACGAGGGAATGTTCTCTCAAAGATGGATACCAGTATTGAACTACTTATACTCTACAATTTAGCCTCGTAGACAAACTTCAACTTTGTCATCATCATCAACTGTAACACCAATTGATGCAAGTGACTCACATATGTTCTTTATCTTCAACAAATAGTCATTGATGGACATATTGTTTTCTACACTATATTCATTTTAGTCTTCAACTGCAGCTTTCTTACCTTTGTGTTGGTCACATCCAATGATAGCAAGGTGTCCCAAGCCTCCTTTGGAGTCTGAGCATCTTGTATATGCCCAATCATAGTGTCATGCACACTCATATAAAGACATTACATGACCTTTTGAGATCCCTGCTTCCAATCTCTGAACATCTCTATTTGTACAGCACTTGCACCTTTCTCTAGTAACAGTGGTGTTGTCTCATGCTCTCCATCAATGTAATCCCAATAACCTTTACCCATAAGGGAATTGGTCATTCAAAACTTCCAAGCATGGAATTTTTCCTTGTCTAGATTCTCACTTACAATGTGGTTAAGTCCATCATTGTTGGATGAGATGTTTCCAACCTGCACCAAGTCTCTGAGCAGCCCACTAAAAATAGTCAGGTACCACTTGTAACCATAGTATGCATACATAAACTTGTTCCACACTCCCAAATCATGTCTTTGAACACTATAGCAAAATTGATGCTTTTTGCACCTCCCAACTTTAGATCTATAAAATCCCGAACCTTATCTTTTTCCATACAAATGCACTCTAACTCCAGAATGGAAACCAAAATACGCTTGAAATGAAAATCTATCTGCATAGTTTTAGCCCAAAGGATTGAATAGAACTCTAAGACGCACACTCTCCAAAATAAAGCACCTCAATTGGATATTGTTGGATGATAGCTCTCGAGAATATCGAGACCGCTTCCTGTGTTACTCCTGCTTGTTTCTCTAAGATCCTCAGACACAATCAGGCTCTGATACCATGTTAAGAGATAGACAGGGAGAGATATCTTGAGCTCTTGCAAGCACGCACGCGCACACACACACACACACACACACACACACACACACATACACACAAAGATGGAGGCAAAGACACTGTACTTCTTCTTCTTCATTAACTCACGATAAGAGGTGTACAAAACATAAGGGGAAAATACAACATAAAATGAAAACTAGTATAGTGGTCTACTGTAAACCACTAGTGAGTGAGGTGAATAGATAAGTGTGCCATCACTCTGGTAGGTATACCAGCTCGGTGTAGTACAAATATAGTATCACTATAGAAGATATGTGTATCCACCAAGGCGCACCAATGATGATGATTGTCGGTGGTAGTCATCTAGGAGACGTACATGTTGAGCTTGACATCTCAATAGTAGTCACTTTTGATAGTTATTCAAGGTTGAAGAGTTAGAGTTAGCTAGATCAGATCAGATATACAAACTTTAGATTACAAATTTAAGTAGAAAATGGACTAAAATGGAAACAGAAGTCAAGAGACTAGAACTAGAACTAATATGCATGCTAATACTAAAAATATACAATTTGGATTAGATACAAACACGAGAGAGCTACACCATTCTTAGAGCAAATACTTAATGACACAAAAGGGTAACACTAGACTGAGAACTTATTAGAGTTGAACCTACTTTCATCCTATGCCTATGTGAACAACCCCTTAGGGTGCTACTCTCACACCCTCTAGTGGGAAACATGCCTATACCTAGCTCCTCGATTGCATGCCACTTGGAGCAGCCACTTGTCTCCTCATGCACACCCATCTAGGTGTATGGACCAGCATCTTCCACTTCCATCATTTGTTTGTACTACTCCATCTATAAATGGAGAGACATTGTACAGATTCTTATCATGCTTTAATCTGTCACTTTTGCATATTTATCAAAGTCAATCTCTGGTATAACCAAGAGACAATCACCTCCTATTGATCATGAATGCAACTAATTATTATTTTCCCTAAATCCTTACAAGTGGTATCTGAGCAATTGTGAGGCTCACTATAACTAATATTAGCATTATTACTCATTGTTAATTTTTCTATTCTTTATTTTTCTTCTTTTTTAAGTGTCTTTCTATCTACATGCATGCTAGGTGTAAGCATCTTCATAGTCTAGGTGTTTTATTTAGCATGTGATAAGTGGCATGGAAAGCATGGGAGTATGAGCCAAGTGTCAAGAGGTTATCTTTCTCTTTTCATTTAACAAGAGAGGTCTCAAAGATTTCCAGTTTGAAGGTTTTCCATTTGAGGCCATTATTTTTCTTTTTTTTCAGAAATCCACGTGGTGGGAATCACGACCTCACAAAATTCAAAAGTATTCATTTTTCATGTGGCTTTTCCACATTCAAAATCGGCACTGCATCCGCATCTCCTTTGCCTATCGGTACACATTGTAGCTTGTTGCTCCTCACTAGAGTGCAGGACTCTCTACTTAGCTGCCACCAATGTAAAAATGCCAAAGCTTTACATCACCAGCTCGCCATCAGTGGCAATTGGCTGCATTGCAGTTAAACCCTAGGAGCACTCAAGAGTGGCCGAGTTTGTTACATCTTCCCCTAATTGCACACAAATTACCTTCTTCACCATTGGCCATCGTCATCATCACCTACCGGGATTCAACTACTGCTCAACCAAAAGTAACTTGATAGCCCTTTTTGTTTTTTGGTCGCTATTGCTGCAGATCTCTGCTCCTGTCTATATTTAGATGATTTGTTGATTACTATTCCAAATGAGACACACATTGTTTAATTCAAGGTTAATTTAAATGCTACTTTCAATATGAAAGATTTGGGGCTATTGCATCATCATTTCGGCATACAGTTTAAGCAGTGTCATGGGGTGTTGCCTTGTGTCATAGAGATATTACTATGTAAGTTTGGACTTGAGGATTGCAAACCTATTGCTGCTCCCATGGAATTAGGTTTAAAATTGAGTCTTTATGATCTTGTCAAAGTTAATTTTTATCAAAGTGTTGTTGGATGCCTTATTTATGTATGCAACATGAGGTGAGATATTCAGTTCGTAGTCTCACAAGTTAGCAAAGTTGTTGCGACACGCTGACAAGGAGGGATGAAAGTGTTTCACCTCTATAGCATAGCCTGCTTGCAACTTGGAATGGAAACTGACCCAAATAGGTCTTTTTTCACTTGAATCAAGAGGAAACCTGTGGGGACTACAAGCTCCCACCAACCCAACAAGATGTGTGTAGAGAGTCGGTGACGATGAGGCTTGAGATCACAGTAGACGCCAACCAAGCCAATGTGAAGGTCTTCCCAAGGTGATCAAAAGTTTAGTAAACAGAGACTCATACTCATATCCTCTCACACTCAACTTGATTCCCAAATCTATCTCACTTTTCCTTACACACTCAGCACGCACACACACACCTATTGCTACTCCCATGGAATTAGGTTTAAAATTAATTCTTCATGATCTTGTGGTCTTTTCAATGTCATCTCTATCAAAGTGTTGTTGAATGCCTTATTTATGTATGCAATATGAGGTGAGATATTCAGTTATGTAGTCTCAGAGGTTAGCAAATTTATGCATAGCCTAAGGTCTAAGTATTGGTAGGCTGTTAAGTAGAATTTTTGCTACTTGAGTGGAACTTTACATCTTGGCTTGTTTTATCCCAAAGGGGGATCATTTTCGCCAAATTTACATGGTTTTTTGGACTCAATCGGGGTAGTTGTAACAACACACAGACAAGGAGGGTTGAAAGTGTTTCACCTCTATAGCATAGCTTGCTTGAAACTTGGAATGGATACTCACCCAAATTGGTCTTTTTTCACTTAAATCAAGAGGAAACTCATGGGGACTACAAGCTCCCACCAGCCCAACAAGATGTGTGTAGAGAGTCGGTGACGATGAGGCTTGGGATCACAGTAGACGCCAACCAAGCCGATGTGAAGGTCCTCCCAAGGTGATCAGAAGTTTAGTTAGCAAAGACACATACTCATATCCTCTCACACTCAACCTGATTCCCAAATCTATCCCACTCTTCCTTACACACTCAACCCCCAATGGCACACACGCACACACCCGTAGACTATGTAGAAAACTCCTCTATCTTCTTCACCAAAACACCATGACCATGGAAAAAAGCTCAATCAGAGAGCACCAAGATGATCCCTAAACATCAAATTGGTAAGAGACAGGTGTAATTCACTCTTCAAAGGTGGGGAAGAGAAAAACAGCACGACAAACGGGTGCGGAACTGCTCACACACACACCACCATGAATCCTTTTGGCTCCCTCTCTGAGAGTAATGAATTCTTTTCTTTTTTAATTCAACAAGTATCCCTCCCTTTTTCTTTCCACTAAATGTGAGCTGATGTGTAATAAACTGGCCAGCTTGGACCAAATTTAACCAGTTTTTACCTATTTTTTCCTATAAAAAAACCATTTTTGATGGGGATTGGGACAAATGGTTACTAAAAATCACCAAATTTTTCACACTAATTCCTCAAATCATTTCAAACCACTCCATTTCAAAATACATAACTCTCTTACACGAAAACGTGATCTAGATAAAATTTGCAAGGATATAGCCAAGGTCCACATGCAACTACATTGATCATGTTTTTGCGCATGAGAGAGCATTCTCTATAATTACACTTTTTTTATTGACACTCAAAAGCATATTTACATCATTTATAGGAATTCTAGAAAACCATGATGCGTCAAACAAGGGTCTAATACGTCCAAGTGATATGTACATAACGGTGAGCTTGATTGAGCATGCTTGAGTATGTACATGGCATATGCATATGCAACTTGTTTCAACAAGTTGGCAAGCATCCATAAAATATTTAGGTGTTTTCTTAGTCGCATAAAAAACCTTGTCAACACAAATGTACATAAGTAGTTATTGTTTCATGCTCCACGGTAGTTCATGTATATCATTGTTGAGCAAGAAGCAACCTAGTATGGCCACTTCCAGTTGTGAAGCTGAGTACAGGGTAATCCTCATAGCTATGGTAGAGTGTGTATGGCTCCCACACCTTATGGATGATTCAGGTGTTGGAAATGACACTTCCAACATCATCTATGTTGGCTTATGTGTCGACACAGGACAACCTTGTAGATCTATTCACAAAGGCATGGCACTTCTTTATACACTATGTGCTAGCTCTCCTTCACCGCATCACTCCTAGGGGAGATTTGTCAGCATATATGAGTAATGTGTGTGAACACACTTAGGACCATCGGGGATTTTTTTCCCTCACTAGGAGGTTTTTCCCCCCCGTGCATTGTATATATGCCCATCATTTTAGGGTTAACTCATCTTCCCGTTGTGCACTAAGCGGTATACTCTCCACTATGTGACTTGAGCTTCTTCATCTTCTACAAGTTGTGTGTGTTTCCCTACAACCCTAATTCCAACATTCATAAAGACCCGTAATGGTTGTATGGGGGTTACAGGTGTCATATCTCTACTATTGTTGGCCTTTTCACTCTTTGACAAATATGAAATGTTTTCTAAACGGATGTAACATCATCCATCATACTTTATCACCATAAACCTACTTGCAAAATTTTCTTGTAAGTGATATCAATGGATAAGTGACCTTTTGAACTCCCATTGTGAGCTTCTATGAAGAGTTGCTCCCTTCCTTGCATAGGCACATATTGTCAAAGTACCCCATCAATACCTAATCTGCATAATGTCCATCTGATGAAAGTGAACTTCAGACTCACTATTAGTGACTTCTTGGTTTCTTAGGATGAGTCCTTCAAAAATCCCCCAAATTGAAGCAAATTATACATATACTGCCACTTTGGATCTGACCCATCCACTATCATAGTATAAAACGGCCCAAAATCCATTGGATAATCTCTCATCAATGTTTTTGAGATGCCTTCTACGCTCCTTGCTAGAAAATTTGCACCATAGTCAGTCTTGCCTAGCTTGTGGAATATCTTAAACTCAAACTCCATCAGAAACATCACCCATTTGATCAATCAACCCAAAAAAATCACTTCCTTAATCAGAGATAGGAGGTCTTGATGATCAACATAGAAGTGAAACAGTTTTTACAAAAAATATTGCCTTAATTTTGTTGTGGTCAAAACCATTTCAAGTGCTTTCCTCTCAATCATTGAGTATGCTTGATAAGCTGAATTGAATCAATAACTAGCAAAGTAGACTGCGTAGTTTGTCTTGCCATCAGGCTAGGCCAATATTGCACCCACTACCATTTTTGATGCATCTACATGGACATGAAAGATTACCTCCCAATTGGTTGATGAAGGATTGACTTCCTATTGATCGCATCTCATTCAAGCATTGGAAAATTTGTCTCGCACTCCTTGGTCCAGGTGAACTTCACTCCCTTTTGGGTCAGTTCATATGAATGAATCATTGATAAAAGTTGATATACCTCAGAAATGAATTGAGTATAGCCACACTCATTGGTGCTCAAGCTTGCTAAACACAATTAGCTTTATTTTCAACCAGTTTAATACCATTTCTAGAAATTGTACCCTTTTTACTCAAGGGAATAGCCAATGAACACACATATTTTTGCTTTTGGATCAAGCTTACTTATTAGCTCATCCGGCACATGCACATAAGCAATAAGCCCAAACACTTTAATATGGTCTGATACATTTGGTTTCTCACCACAAAACTTCTCCTCCGCTATCATTTCATGCACTATAGTAGTAGGGGTCATGTTCATAATGTACACGACTGTAGCAATAGCCTCAGCCCAACAACAATGAGCCATATTCTTTTCATTCATCAAGCTTTAGCAACTTCTACAATGTGCCTATTCTTCCACTCAGCAACACCATTTTGTTGCAAAGTATACCTGCATGAAAAATGTCTCTAAACTCCATTCTTTCTCAAACAAACATTGAACTCATTGGAGAAGTATTCTTCCCCCATTCTTCCCCTCCATCTAACTCAGACACTTTACATGTTTCCCCGTCTGTTTTTTAGCCATACCCTTAAAACTTTGAAAGTGCATAAACACATCACTTTTCTATTACATGAAGTAGACCCATACCTTCCTTGTATGGTCATCAATGAAGCTCACATAATATCTACATCCACCCATAGATGTAGTCTTTGTTAGACCCCAAACATATGTATGCACTAAATCTAATGCATCCTTGCTTACATGCTTATCATGAGGAACATATGCTTTTTTTCCTGCTTTCTAAACTGATAGGCTTCATAGAATTTTTGCATTTCAACAACTTTAAACATTGGCAAACCTGTAACCATCTCTGAACTTTGCATCATTTTCAGCTTGTGCAAATTTACATGAGCAATATGCTTGTGCCAAATCTCAATACATGCAATAACTCATGCACCCTATGCAAACATGGCAGCATTCACCTCAGGCACATTTATGTCAAAAGTAAACATTCTACCCACTTTCTTTCCTTGTGCAACCATCCTTCCATTCTTCTTATACTCTTCTACAAATAGACCATCGGACTTGACCTACAAACCTAGCTCAACCATTTGTCCAACAGAAAAAAAATTCTTTATAATGTTGGTACATGCAGTACATCAACCAGGTACTTCAATTTACCATCTAACATAAACAATGGCACATTTTTTGTATGCATAATGGGATGTGCAGTATCATCTCTAGTTTCAACATAACCAAGCCTTTGTAAGGTCTGCATTTCCTTAACCATTCACCATGACTGGTCATGTGATTCGATGCACCAAAATCCACATACCAGACATTATCATTTGATTTTACCACATTTTTAGACATAGTATTAAACATGTGTTGCACCAAAAGTAGCCACTCAAGCTCATCTAAATTTCTATTTGTAGTTGCATATATGTTTTTATGCCTTCTTTTTGGATAGTCACGTTCAAAATGACCATGTCTTCCACAACCCCAACGTAATGCATTTTTGTGTTGACCTGTGTTATTGTGTTGCACATTTCCATGACAATTGGACTCCCCCTACCTCAAAAATTTCCTTGACCACCTGTTGTGTTTGGTCCACGACCTATAACATGTCCTCTTCCTCTGTTGTTGAAAGGGACCTACTTAAAATTGATTCTTCCCCATGTAGCCGAGTCTTCCTCAAGTTTTATTTCTTCCACAATCAATATGGGCACCAAATCCATAAACGAGGGAATGTTCTCTCAAAGATGGATACCAGTATTGAACTACTTATACTCTAGACTTTAGCCTCGTAGACAAACTTCAACTTTGTCATCATCATCAACTGTAACACCAATTGATGCAAGTGACTCACATATGTTCTTTATCTTCAATAAATAGTCATTGATGGACATATTTTTTTCTGCACTATATTCATTTCAGTCTTCAACTACAGCTTCCTTACCTTTGTGTTGGTCACATCCAATGATAGCAGAATGTCCCAAGCCTCCTTTGGAGTCTGAGCATCTTGTATATGCACAATCATAGTGTCATGCACACTCATAGAAAGCCAGTACATGACCTTTTGAGATCCCTACTTCCAATCTTTGAACATCTCTATCTGTACAACACTTCCACCTTTCTCTGGTAACTGTGGTGTTGTCTCATGCTCTCCATCAATGTAGTCCCAATAACCTTTACCCATAAGGAAATTGGTCATTCTGAACATCCAAGCATGGAAGTTTTTCTTGTCTAGATTCTCACTTATAATATGGTTAAGTCCATCATTGTTGGATGACATGTTTCCAACCTGCACCAAGTCTTTGAGCAGCCCGCTAAAAATAGTCACTTACCACTTGTAACCATAATATGCAAACATAAACTTGTTCCACACTCCCGAATCATATCTTTGAACACTATAGCAAAATTGATGCTTTTTGCACCTCCCAAATTTAGATTTGTAAAATACCGAACCTTACCTTTTTGCATACAAATGCACTCTAATTCCAAAATGGGAACCAAAATACGCCTGAAATGAAAATCTATCTACATAGTTTTAGTCCAAAGGATTGAATAGAACCCTAAGATGCACACTCTCCAAAATAAAGCACCTCAATTGGATATCATTGGATGATGGCTCCGAGAATCTCGAGACCGCTTCCTCTGTTGCTCCTGCTTGCTGCTCCAGGCTCCTCAGACACAATCGGGTTCTGATACCATGTTAAGAGATAGACAAGGAGAGATATCTTGAGCTCTTGCAAGTGCACGTACAGACACACACACACATACACACAAAGACGGAGGCAAAGAGACTGTACTTCTTTTTCTTCATTAATTCACGATAAGAGGTCTACAAAACATAAGGGGAAAATACAACATAAAATGAAAACTAGTACAATGGTCTATTGTACTAAAATCCTCCTTATCTTGGGTTGATTGTTCTGGTGTTATCCCATCTAGCATTAATGTTCTCTCACTTGGATTGGACTCAGTAAAATATTCATGATATTTTTTTCTTTGCCTCTGAACCCCATCTTTGTCCACTAGCACTGATTTAGGTCAATCTCTACAATAGAAAGATGTTCATAGATGGGAGCATACTATCGATCTTCTTTAATCCATATTTTTTGCAAAATCCTTTTGGTCTCATTTCCTTTTTCTAGCTCCTTGTGTTATTAGTCTTGACTTGAATCCTCTTATAATTGTCTAACTAGCAAAGTTGTGAATGGCTTTTGCACTTCTTCTTAGCCAAATTTTGCCCAATAACGTACCATATGCACCTTTGTACGTCCATTACTAGAAAGTTGGTTCTAAACGTTTTTTTCCCACTCTAATTTGCATGTCTTCTGCTGAACAATGCCTCGGACCACTCTTTGATCATACATTTGTATCTTGAATGGTGTTGGATTCATTTATAGAATACCCATTCTTTGCCTAACATGCTCGCCCAAAATATTCACTCTTGCCCTTACATCGAGTATTACTCCTAAACAAAGTTTTCATTTCTTTCTAAGCTTGTAATCCACTTGAATGATTGGCACCTCGTTGTCTTTGATGGCAGATAAGTCCATTTCCATTGCTCCTGTTGCTTGCTTTCTCTTCTTTCTGATGAAATTTGCAACTTTCAATAAAGTGTATCTGATGTCATCTAATTTGACTTAGAGTTCTTGATTCTTCTCACACACCTGGACATAGATTCTCATTACCAAAACTACTATAAGAAATAACGATTTTTCTTTTATTTGACTATCCTCATATAGTGTCGTTGAGCTAATCTCTTGCATCTGGTGGTTGGTTTACCCTTGGGTGAGGATTCAAATTGCTCTCTAGCATTTTTTTTCCTTAGGTTACTGTTCCTAGCTATTGCTACGGAAGTTGTGACGATGATGATATAAAATGGGAGATAGCTTCACAATGCTCAGATATGGATGAAGTAGATGATATGGTTCATGTGTTACCGACGATGATTTGTGACTTAAGCCCTATAACTTTTTCTCAGTTGGATAAATAGTGGACAATTTTGAATGCAATGCTATGCTACACTATGTTCACCTCTCTCTCTCTCTCTCTCTCTCTCTCTCTCTCTCTCTCTCTCTCTCTCTCTCTCTCTCTCTCTCTCTCTCTCTCTCTCTCTCTCTCTCTCTCAAGTTTTACAATTATTTTTGCAATAAGATTCACAATTACAATTAGATATAACATGATTTCTTTTCAAGAATACAAAAAGGGGGAGATGAGAGGGCAAAATGTAATTTTGAGATTACGAAAATTGTGATACAACACATTGGCTTCTTGAGAAAATAGATAGGTAAAAGTGAGGGGGATCCTTAAACCAATGATTGTGCTAGCTCATCCAGTAGGTCATCTACATTAAGCACACCATTTATAATCTCAGATAAATGGCATGCAAGTCCTTCTTGTGAAGGAACAACCTCACTTGGAAGAGTTCCATACATCCGAGGTATATTGTTGCAACTTTGCTTGGGCTTCCGCTAGCTCTATCTCAAGCTCAAGTATTTGGCCATGCAGCATGTCATGTGTCTCTCCTTGGCTTGCTAATTCAATGGGTCTCTCTGACTCTTCAAGAAGTAGAACTATAGGGCATTTGCGTGCAAGCATAAGGTTATTAGTGTTGCTTGCTACCACTTTTTTTGCAATGCAACCATGGCCGATGCCACCATTCCTTGGGAGGTCTAACCAATCTACCCACCTCCCTAGGATGTCGTAAACATAATATTGTTGTATGAAGTAAAGTGCCATTTGGTTATTGTTTGGCAGGATCCTCTCTCGTCGTATGAATCTTTGTAGCAGTATTTATGCTAGCCCTTTGTGCTGCAAATTTGATAACTTAACTGGAGATGAATACTTTGCATGTTCGTTGATTCAAAATAGTTGTTGATGCACAAAGTGGTTTGGGCATGGCTTCTTGCACTTGTTGAGGTTGAGTGTCTCACCTTGCAACCAAGAATCATATTCTTTGATGTGTGCACTAGATGTGACGTCTTTCTCCTTACCTTACCTCTCCATATCTTCTTTATAAAGTACTTGAGCTTTAGTGTGGTTAAGTTCTCACTATAAGAGGTACTTCACATTAGCAACACTCACAAGGTGATGCTCAAAAGTGAAAATCCACGACGTCGCTATGAGCGTCACTATAGGCGTCGCTATTTTCTTTGCTACATAGCCACGCCCATAGCCACGCCGACAGGGGTAAAAAATAAACCGAGAGCGCCAGAAACTTGGATCTCAAATTTGGGTTTCAACGCTAAAGTGAAAGAGGTAAAGGCGCGCTCTCCCTCTCTCTCTCTCTCTCTCTCTCTCTCCCCCCCCCCCCCACCACCACCACACACACACACACACACAAGGAGAGGAATGAGAGCCACGTATGCTCCTTCCCTCTCCTCTCTCTCATGTTCCCTTCCCCTCTTTCTCTCTCTCTCCCTCTTTCTATCTCTCACACACACACATTGTGTCTTTGAGAGAGAGAGAGAGAGTACACCCAGGCATAAACAAAAAACGCATACACACACATGCATACAAACACACATTGAGAGAGGAAAAGAGAGAGAGAGAGAGAGAGAGAGAGAGAGAGAAAGTAAAGAGAGAGAATGAGATATATATATATATATATATAAAGCAAAGAGAGAGAGAGAGAGAGAGATAAAGTAAAGAGAGAGAATGAGATATATATATATATATATATATATATATATATAAAGCAAAGAGAGAGAGAGAGAGAGAGAGGAGAAAACAAAGAGAAAGAGAAAGAGGGAGAGAAAAAAAATCAAAGAGAGAGAGGAGGGGAGAAGACAAAAAGAGAGAGGTAAGGGGAGAAAACAAAGAGAGAGAGAGAGAGAGAGATAAACTAGAGAAAATATGAAATGAAATTTTATATTAAGATTTAGGGTTAGGCTAGATTTAAAATTACATTTAATTAAAATTAGGTTAGATTAAGTTAAATTACATTTAACTTATATTTAAATTTTATACTAGATTTAAAATTAGGGTAGACTTAAGATTAGATTAAGATGTAGAGGCCAACATGTAATCTGCTAAGTAATCCCTCGAACAAAGATCTGTTGTGAAGAGATGTTAAGATGCTGTGAATTGCTATAGCTAGAGAAGAGGCAAAGGGGTTTTGTCCACTACATGCACTATCATGTAGACGTGGGTGTGTAAATTTCTCGTACCCACAAATATAGGCATTGACCAATAAAGATGAGATTATAACCCGGTGGTTCTAATCTCCGTGCACCTCTAGACCAAGGTGTGCGAGGATCGGACATGACTAGAGAATGTGAGTTAGTTTACAGTGTGAACAGAGAGAGAGAGAGAGAGAGAGAGAGAGAGAGAGAGAGAGAGAGAGAGAGAGAGAGAGAGAGAGAGAGACAGAGAGAGAGAGAGAGAGAGAGAGAGAGAGAGAGAGAGAGAGAGAGAAAAGACAGAGAATGCCAATAGAAGATAAAATTCATTATGAGTAGTGATAAGGGTGTGGGGCCTCCAACCGAAACACCTATCTCTCAACAAGGATCTTATGTCCTTGTAATCAACGCAAGCATGCTGTGCAACAGACAAGATGTGTTTCTTTGTAGCACGTTTTCGAATTTGGCGAAATTGACATCTATTATAGATCAAGTTGTTGCCAATTATAACTTGTCGGACTCTGACGCTGGCCAACATGCAGCAATTGACGTGTTCGCAGGCGCTTTGGTCAAGCAGCATATGTGAGGCCACGAGATGTAGCCTCCGACAGCTCGGAGGATGATCATGCAGACCACATTCTCAATGAGGATATGTTTGAGCCCGAGATCGATGAAATGGTCAAGACGATCATGGAGCTTATCTATGATGATATGAAAAGTGAAGCTGATACGCCATTGTATGATGGAGCACGTGTTTCTAGATTGAAGGCGCTTCTGGCTCTTCTCAACATGCAAGAAAAGTTTGGATGGAGTGACACTAGCATCACACCACTTTTCAGGTGATCTATTACAATGTGTTTACTTCAATAAAAAACTCTAGATGTATAATGATCTGATAGATTACTTACACAAGTGTACCACATTTTTTTTGTTGTGTAGATTGCTCAAAGAGCACATATCGCCAGCTGATAATGTGATGCTAGATTCGAGAGAGGAAGCAAGAAAGATCTTGCAAAACTTGGGGATGGATTAAAATTCAATTCACACTTGTCCTAACGACTCCATTCTTTTCAAAGGGGAATACATAGACATGGAGAAGTGTCTGAAATGTGATTCCGAGACATATCGAGTAGATCTCCACGGAACCAAAATTCCACAAAAGTTTTTGCGACATTTTTCTCTGCTTCCTCGCATCAAGCATTTCTTTGATTGTAAGTCCATGGCCGCCCTAGCATCATGGCATGAGGAGAATAGATCTTCGGATGGTGTGCTACGGATTCCTGCACACGGCCTGGAAATGTATAGACGATACATGGCGAAAGTTTGCCAAGGAATCTCAAAATTTGCACATAGGCCTGGCTATGGATGGCGTAAATCCATTTGGTCAGAGATCAACATTTTATAGTGTATGGACCGTTATCATCGTCAACTACAACATTCCCCCGTGGTTGACTACCAAGAAGGGGCACCTGTGGCTAAGCTTGATTGTGCCGGGGTGGTATAAAGTGAAGAATATGGATGTGTATCTTTGACCTAGACTTAATGCACATCGGGCCCCCTCATTGAAGCAACAAATCTACGAAGGTCATCAAGCATATCTTCTAGAGAATTATGTGTTACGCGACGGCTTTTTGGGAAGAGAGCCACCGAGGATATTTGCACAAGCATGGTTAGAGCAGAAGGAGATGTGTGATGACGGTTTGCCCCCAGGGATGAAGAGACTCTCTCTATGGTACGAGTTACCATATTGGCCCAGACTCATGATCAATCACTTGCTCGATCCAATGCACATATTCAAGAATGTGGGTAATCTGTCGTGGGACCATCTGACCTGCAAGAAAGATACTTTGGGAGCCAGGATTGACCTTAAAAATGTGGATCGTATGGAGCAATATTGGCAGCAGACAACATCCGATGGATCGATAAAACTCCCTAAAGAGCCATGGATTTTGACAAGAGCCCAAGAATTCAAAGTAAAAGAGACCATTCAATCTGTGCGGACCCCCACTGGCGTAATGCACTCGCTACGAACGTGTTTCACTAAAGAAAGAAAACTTACTCGTTTGAAGTCACACGACTGGCATAAAATGTGTCAGGTATGTTTGAAGTGGAATATATCATAGTGGGAATTGTGTAACAAATTCATGTGTGGACTTTAATATCATTGCTAGATGTGTTTTGCATTTTATTTTATCGGTGGCCATTGAGGGATGTTTGTCTCCGGGCCTCGTAACACAACCTACAAACTTGCAAAAATGGTGCAATGGATCTCACAAAAGGAGATCATTGTAGACTCCATACCATTTTCCAAACTAAATGCTACAGAGGTTGTGTGCATGTTTGAGAAACACTTTCCTACTCCTTTCCTACTACCATGCTAACCATTCAGTTCCATCTTCTTGTTCACATAGTTGATGAGGTGGAAATAGATGGCATAGTACATTCCAAATGGATGTTCTTTTTAGAAATTTTGATGAAAACGCTCAAGGGATATCTGCACCAGAAGGCACATCAAGACGGTACCATGGCAGAAGGTTGCCTGGTACCAGAGTCCCTAGTTTACATTGGAGAGTGGCTAGACAGATTTGATAGAGCCCGGGACACGCTATGGTGAACCATAGATGATGAGCGCATATCTGGATTGTCATGTGCAATATCACTGTTGAGAAGAAGTTGATGGAAGATCTAGAGGCTAAAATCAACCGATTTTGCATGCTTCACAATCCAGTGATGCAAAAGTGGATTTCACAATACGAGGATGCAAAGCAAAGAGCAACAAAGGGCACGAATCCAGTGGAGACGGGGAAGACGACCGCCGATGCATTATCCGGCGGGTCTGGAGAGCCTACCAACATTCATGAGATTAAGATGGTTGCACAACCAATTGAAAAGCACACAACAGTGCGGTGAAGAAGTGACTAAGGAGGAGTGGGAGTACTCTCGGGGTTGCGCAACCAAGGTAAGTTTGCAATGTACGACTAGAAACTTTCTAGATGTTTAAATGGCCCCTCATAATCTTTGTTCGTTGTAGTATAAGTCATACACACCAGCATGGTGTAAAGGTTGACATTTTAGGGTGGAACGGATCGACAAAAAGCATTTACTCAAGACTGTGGAATCATGGCAAAATTTGCACAGTCTAGCTACTCCTTCGGGAGTCACACCAGTTAACATTCCTCGCTTCGTGGCCCAGACTCCAGTAGAGACACTTGAAGTTCGTACCCCCATCGAGATGCCGCTAGAGACCCTGTCAAGAGACCCATGTTCACGCATCACAAGCGAGAGGGCTTGCCTTACTCGGTCGACATCAGCGGCGGCATCATCTTGGATGACGAAGGAAAGAAGGTGATCTCGCGCATGCGCGGTCTTTGCTCTCAGATGTTTAGACACTACATACTAAACACACCTGGAGTGAAGTGCCAAGTGAATTAGAAGACAGAGTCATCAGCATGTTGCATGACGAGTTTCCCGTGTCAAGTCGGGATGAGCACTTCAATGAAGACCTGATGAAGGTTTGAATGTGCAAATACTGCAAGCACAAGTGTTCTGAAGTATGAGTGTGAGTATGCACGTAGAAAGGGCTTAAACGCCTTGATGGACATTCTCAGTTCTCGCGGCGGCATGGTTAGTATTTCACTTTACTCTTTTACATTTGTTGTATTTTAATGATAAGCTAAGAAAATAGATTGTTTTGTAAACTATATGTTTATAGTTACAGAAAGTCTTATTGTTTTTTTCTGCTGAATCCGACAAATACGCCGCTTGGACGCGATGAGATGTCTCATTAGACAACGTCAGTCTAGCCATAACCCGATAGCATTCGTTTCCTTTTGTCGTAGCATGTATAATGAGATGACGTGTATACGTCTTTTTGTAACTATTGAAAAACCATGTATTTTCTCAATAATGACAATGGTGTTGTAGCTATTACATTTGCAAAGCTTACCAATCAGGTGACTTTGCCTATGATGTGTACAATTGTCATTGATTTACTTTTGTCAATTTACTTTTGTCAGTTTTGTATCTTTATTCTGCAAACAATACTATGCATGATGGAGTTAATGGTTATATTGTCTTCTGGGTGACTACTTTGGGTCTATACCTTGCACTTTCTTTCAAAGGTGAATCTGGGCTTATCTTGGATTCATGTAGGTTTACTCTATTATTGAGACATTCAATATGGTTAATGGGTGAATGCCCTGCCACCCAAAAAATTTACTCTTGTGCATCGCTAAAAGCGTCGCTATATAAGGCTCTGCAACGTCGCTATGAGCGTGGCTATAGGAAGCCTGCAAACTGTCGTTATCAGCGTAGCTATCTGCGTCGCTATATAGTGACGTAGATAGCGATGTAGATAGCGATGCAAATAGCGACGCATATAGCGATGTTCTCATAGCGACGCTATTAGCGACAGTCTTAGCGCCAAGGAGTATAAAAACCCAATGTATTTCCGTCGCTAGAAATGTCACAAGTGCACACAGCCTCTTGTAGTGTCTTCTTCCATATCTACAAGTCAAGTAAACATGTCATGATTAGAAAATTTGCACGTTAAGTTAATAAGTCATCACATTAAAACCGCTTATTGAACACCACTTGTATAGCTATATCTACCATCATGTTGCATGAAAGAGGCAAGAAAACTTAATTAGTTACATAATTTACACCACTAGAGACAAGACAAAATCAAATCATCACTTTAGAAATCAGATAGTCATAGGCAAAGTCAAATCATCACTTTAGACATCAGATGGTCGTAGACCTAAGACCACAAGTCATTACAATGGCCTTACCCACTCTATGGGCTCTATTTTGATAGAGAGAGAGAGAGAGAGAGAGAGAGAGAGATCAAAAGCATTAGGGTGGTTTACCACTCTCAAGGTGTGTGAGTACATTTCTCAAAAAATCCCTTTTGTTTTGATCTTGGGGCACGGGTATGCATTTTAAGAGTCGTTTACAAGTGTGGCACATGGAGATGACATCCATGGCTTTAGCCGAGGGGGGGATTATTAGATATACATTTTGGGGAAACCACACAAAAACTCACTCACTTTGCTTTCTATTTTCTATCTCCAAGTCACAGAGAGGAGGAAAGTGGACCGTTGTTTTGGTCATTGTGCATGAACCCCAATCCACAATTTTTGCATAGATGTCATTTTGCCCAAAATGGAGCATCATGTTGCGGAATTGCACGTCATTGTGGAGGTATTCATGTGCATGTAGATACTTCAGGGTTTGAAGAAGATTGTTAATTCTTTGAAAATATTATTTTGGAACAGCTCTATTGTTCCTTTAGTGGATACATAATCGTAAATGGCAAGCCGACTCCCATCTGCATTCACTGGTTTACCCACTACTCTACATGGCTTCCATTCCAAAAACATGAAGTGAGAATTGGATGCTCCACATGGCAAACCATGGCAAGTGGATAAATAATTTCACGATGAACGATGTACAAAACTATGGCTTTGTCTTTAACCTACTGATCCATTGTGGGTCCATGCAAGTGGACTTTGAAGATCTTTGCAGCATACATTGGATCTTTAAATGCAGGATGGGTGACACCCACACGATTCATGTGTGACCATCTTCCGTCTCCCAACTGTAGAGCCTGTATGTTGAAGATTGTAGTATGAGGCAAAGGATGTAATACATGGGGGAGTTGTGACTAGTCTAAAGTGATAGCGGCATGGGCAGCATGCAACTCTAGTAGAGCTAGCTTCCACTCTCATATGCTTTGCTAATCTTTCCAAGTTCTCCTTGCTCTTGAACTCATTATAGAACTGTTGCACAAGTTGTGTGTGAGTAGCTATGCTTTGCAAAGTAGTAATTTTAGGACTTTTCAGCTCCTAAAAAGTCTTGGGCGATTTTCCTAATAGACTTCTTGACCATGTTCAATAATGAACATGATGTCAATAGAGATATGTCAAACGCAGTGGGCGGAAATACAAGATGGAGCTGCTCAAATACAGACTTTGTTAAAGTCTTTATGAATTGGTAATAATGCTCCAAATTTGAAGGGTTTAGGCAATGAAGAAGCTTGACCTCTCACATGTGATGAAAGTGGTATATTATAACCTAAGAGACAAGCTTTTAATGATGGTTTGCTAGCTTAGTGTCAACAATATCTGTAAGATATAGTTTCAGAGCATAAAAATTATGATATGAATGCAAACTATCGAAATAATATCATGATTGTGAACCATAAACACTATGACATAATTTGTAGCCAAAAACACTATGTTATAATTGCAAACCGTACATTTTACAATTGATGATTAAAAGTATAAGGACAGACAAAGTGCGTGCATACACACACACACACATAGATATATATATATATATATATATATATATATATATATATATATATATATATAGAGAGAGAGAGAGAGAGAGAGAGAGAGAGAGAGAGAGAGAGAGAAGAGAGAGAGAGAGAGAGAGAGAGAGAGAGAGAGAGAGAGAGAGAGAGAGAGAGAGAGAGAGAGAGAGAGAGAGAGAGAGAGGTGACCAGGCATAGAATGTTAGGTACCCTCATCACAAGGACTACACTTTGTTATGTGCATAGGGGAGAATGTAGAGTGTTAGAGGATATATGTAAGCGGTCAATGGAGTGTACATGTGAACAGTCCAGCTTATGTTAGGTTTGTCATCACAAGTCCTGCATGTTATTGTAATGTTGATTGATAGTTTAATCAATCTAATGTCTGATGAAGTGTGTGGAACTCACAATACAACCATTTGCAAACAGCTTAACAATCTCAGATTCTGGCCAAACATCGTATGTATCTACTACATCCAAGACAACACCAAGTCATCTATGGCGTATCTATGGATTAAAAAATACAAGGGTAATGTGCATCATGCTAAGATGAAGAGGGCTTAGGTATGCATCTATCCACTCTTAGATTGATGAGCATAGCCCTCATATTTCTATGTAGTACTAGAGATAATGTGACCTATTTTAATCCCTGTAAAGTGTGCAAAACTCACAACCATCAATGGACAACTTAACAATATCAGATGCAGGCCATCAATTGTATGTATCTACATCAAAGACAACACCAAGTCATCTAGTGATGAACAATGACGTGTCTATGGAGTTCGAAGCACAAAATGATTATGAGAGAAGGGAATAAAATGATCATGGGGCTAGCTTGGATGTAGAATTAGAGCACCAAAACAATTATTTTTCCAAGCCACAAAAAAATAACAACACTAATTTGAACACTAGACATTCCAAATATCATTTTCCCTCTTGCCTCAAGAACATTGATGGGATGAAGTTCAATAAAGTAGACCCAACAAGGTTAGTAATCATTTTCCCTCTTTCCTCAAAAACATTTATGGGATAAAGTTCAATAAAGTAGACCCAACAAGGTTCATAATCATTTATTGTAAACACTCTATTTGGGACAATTAAGCCATCATCATGTGTCTATGATGCTTTTGCCTGCTTTCTAAACTGACACGCTTCATAGAATTTCTTCATTTCAGTAACTTTAAACGTTGGCAACCTTGTAACCATCTCTTTAGTTTGCAAATTAACATGACCAATACACTTGTGCCAAATCTCAATATCTGCAACAAGTCCTGTACCCTATGAAAACATGATAGCATTCACCTCGGGCACATTTATGTCCAAAGTAAACATTCTGCCCACTTTCTTTCCTTGTGCAACCAGCATTCTATTCTTCTTATGATCTTCGACAAATAGACCATCGGAGTTAAACCTGATGTGCAAACAGTGCTCAACCATTTACCCAATAGAAACCAAATTCTTTATACTATTAAGTACATGCAGTTGATCAACCAAGTACTTCACTTTACCATTTGTCATAGACAATGGCACATTTTTTGTATGCATAATGGGATGCGCAATATCATCTCCAATTTCTACATGACCAAGACTTTGTAAGGTCTGCATTTCCTTAAACCATTCCCCATGACTGGTCATGTGATTCGATGCACCAGAATCCACATACGAGACATTAGCACTGGATTTTATGATATTTGTAGACATCATATATTCAACATGTGTTGCCTCTTAGTCTCATCTACATTTCTACTGGTAGTTGCATATATGTTTTGTTGCCTTCTTTCTAGATAGTCATGTTCAAAGTGATCATGTCTTCCACAACCCCAACATACTGCATTTTTGTGTTAGTAGCATTATTGTGTTGCACATTTCCATGAAAATTGGACTCCCCTTGCCTCAAAAATTTCCTCGACCACCTGTGTGATGACCTTGATTGTGATTTCACCGTTGTGTTTGGTAGTTGCCTCCTCCGCGACCTGTACCATGTCCTCTTCCACTTCCTCTATTGCTGAAAAGAACCTATGCACAATTGATTCTTCCCTGTGTAGCAGAGTCTTCCTCAAGTTTTCTTTCTTCCACAATCAACAAAGACACCAAAATTTGCAAACAAGGGAATGTTCTCTCAAAGATGGATACCAGTCTTGAGCTACTTATACTCTAGACCTAAGCCTCACAGACACACTTCAACTTTGTCATCATCATCAATTGTAACACCAATAATTGACTCACATATGTTCTTTATCTTCAAAAAATAGTCATTGATCATGATGAATAGATTTTTCTTCTACACTATATTTAGCTTAGTCTTCAATTGCAGCTTCCTTGCCTTTATGTTGGTCACATCCAATGATGGTAGGGTGTCCCATGCCTCCTTTGGAGTCTGAGCATCTTTTATATTCCCAATCATAGTGTTATGCATACTAAGAAAAATCCAGTACATGACCTTTTGAGATCCCTCCTTCCAATCTCTCAATATCTTTATCTGCACAACACTTGCATGTTTCTCTGGTAACGGTGGTGTTGTCTCATGCTCTCCATCAATGTAGTCCCAATAACCTTTAAATTGTTCCTTGTCCAGGTTCTCATTTATAATCTGGTTAAGTCCATCATTGCTGGATGACATAATTTCAATCATGCACCAAGTCTCTGCGTAGACCACTAAAAATAGACAGTTACCACTTGTAACCATAGTATGCAGACATAAACTTATTCCTCACTCCCAAATGATGTCTTTGAACACTATAGCCAAATCGATGCTTTCTGCACCTCCCAAACCTAGATCTGCAAAATCCCAAACCTTAGTGTTGAGGCGATCCAGGGCGGGCAACAAGAACAGTGGCCTCTAAGCACTTTTGTAGGCTCCCGTGCTGCTCAATTGGGTTGGGGTTGGAAAAAACAGCAAACACACACACAAACCCGCAACCTAACCCTACACAAATTTGGGGCACCACCTAGTTTTGGATGCGAACTAGGACGCGTATAGAGAGAGAGAGAGAGAGAGAGAGAGAGAGAGAGAGAGAGAGAGAGAGAGAGAGAGAGAGAGAGAGAGAGAGAGAGAGAGAGAGATAGTGCTCGGACTGCTTTGAAATGTTCAACAGTGATCAAGAAAACACAATTATATATGTAAGAAAAAGAGGGAAGGGGGAGGGGGTGATTGTTGCACTAATACCTTCTTACAAATCTGTCATGACCAATGAAAGTGAGATTAGTATTTGTTCAACATAGCTTGAGTAAATTACACCACAACACATCACAAGAAAATCCACCCCAATCACTGTCTTAAAGTCAGGGGAGTCCTCTCCACCCTGTCGCCCTCTTTTAGTATGTGGGATTTATGGCTAAATTGATGACAACACCCAGAGACAAGCTATCAAGAACTTTAAAAAAAACACCAAGACACTTACACATCATTGTTGTCCATTACTTTATGTTGGAAGAGAGACAAAGTATCCAAGCTTACTCCAAATCCACCCTCCTTGATTCAGCAAATGTTGGGCTTAAACTAGTAGGAGAAATGATAGATTTCCTACTCTCAATTAAATGATCACTCTCTCTTACAATGGCATAGAGTTCTCTTCCTAATCACCCCTAATACAACACATGCATATGCATAAGACAATGAGCTTCCACTCAAGAGCTCCTTCTAGAGAGGTTGAGCTTGGAATCTCAAGCTATAGCATAGTGCTCTTGCTTATGGCTCCCATTTGTGCTAGCTACAACCTCCTTTTATAGCAATTTTGAAGGCTAAGGTTACTCCTCTAACCATGGTTGGGTTCGATTTTAAGCACTTATCTAATTTCTTTTGCTTGGAATTATCAAGAAGCTGGTGTGGATAGATGAAGAAAAGAGAGAGGAGAGAAGTGGAGGTGATAGGACTTTTCATAGTAGGTTAGTGTTAGTAAATTAGTAGAGTTAGTATTTTTATTGATTTACAAATGGAATTGGATATTTACAATAGGAGTATCCATGTAGGATAAAAATAAGGAATAAAAAACTCTTAATAGGTAAGAAAACATGGATTTCTTACAATGTTGATGCTCCAAGTGTCTTGAGTAGGGTCAATTTTGACGCTTGTTGACGGTCCACTAGCTTTGACGGTACGTTTTTTCTCCACTCTTGACCTTCCTTGGAAGCCAAGGTAAGTGAACATGAGTAATCAATCACCATGATGCTGTCTTTCAAGAGAGGAGGCTGAATTTTGTGGTTTTTTTGATAGATATGGGTAATATGGATGAGGAAAAATGAGACTAGGTGGTCAATTTTGGAATGGAAAAGTGTGTAGGAGACATGAGTTCACCATGGTTTCTCTTATTCTTCAAGGTTGAAAAGAAGGTGAGTAGGGTGCAGAGAGGAGTGGTGAGAGAGGTGGGGATGATGATTGGAGAAGTGTGTGTGAAAGAGGAAAATGATAAAGTGGAAGAGGGAGTGTGGCTGCATAGCATGGGCAAACTGGGGTCCACCAAAAAAATCATAGCTCACAGCTCGTAGCTCAAAAAAATATGAAAAAATTTGAGGTAAAAGTTCAGCTTACGAGCTACAACTTTTGTTTGTATCACCTTTTCAAATTCGAGGAGCATGTGATCTTTAAAAATTCAGCAAAACCGACTTTTTTTCCACTGCACAAAGTCCTTGTGAGGTCCTTCTTTGGATGATTCTTTTGAATACCTCCAAGAGTGAGCCCCCCATAGTGCATGCATGCATGCCACATACCCTTGACGTTATTTGGTAGGTCTATAATTGAAGATACTACTGAGATCATGATATAAGTGAATAGTACAACTAAGAAAATCAAATATTGAGGGGTCTAAAAAAATATGTCAATGTCAAATATAAATAATATAGGTGGAAAAAATATAAAGGGGTCAAAATAAATCTCTCCCATTATAAGTCTCCCATAAAAAGATGAATATTTTTGGTGGTCTAATTTATGAGAGTAATAGAGAATAGATGTAGGAAGGAAAAAATGACAATAGTGAAAAAATATACACATAAATAAACTAGTTTTTTTGGATTTTTGTTGGGATGGAGTTACACCAAAAATAAGAGAAGCTTGCATTAAATTATTTTTATATGGAATAAAGAGTATGCAAAATGGTAAGAAAAAATATGGTAATGTCGAGTCAATGTACATAGCATAAATAAGACACCATAGGTAGAAATATTTAAATAAATACCAAAATAATTATGAAAAATACTTTTATTTAGGCCCTATATACAATGAAATATTTACACACAAATGGGCCATAATATACTTATATTTTTTATTTTTTTTACTTTTTTGGCTCAACTAGCCCAGTGACTAGCTAATTAAGGATTTTTAAGAAGATATCGAAAAAGTCCCCTAACTCACACACACCTATATACAGTGAAATGGTAGGGATAGCTACAGTGTTTGGATGATTTTGGTAGGGTGGGTTAACTCACTATGGCAATTACGGAGAGCCGAAAAATGGCTATTATTAGCCCTCCCCTAGGATGATGGTATATTCATGTACCATCATAGAGCATCTTTTCCAAAGAGAGTGCTTCAGAGTGCTTGACGAGATCTTCATTGTTTGGCCCCTCAGAATTTTGGCTGGAGTTACACTTATGCTTCATGTGACAATACTTACATGAGACAGCTGCCCTTTGACAGATCTTTGGTAGATCCTTTGGTAGAAGGCGACTCAAATAGGGCTTCAAGCGATAACCATTTACGTTCCTAGAGTGCTCTTTCCCATTCAAGTCCATAAGTTGATAGTAACTTGAATTGAAAGCCTTCTTAACTATGTATGGCCCCTGCCATCTAGTTTCAAAGTTGGCATCAAAACGATTATCGAGTCGATTGTCATACCTTAGCACAAGATCTCCTTCATTGATGCCTTTGTCCTTTAGTTTCTTGTCAAGCTTCTCCTTCGCCTGCGTAGCTTTCCTCTTGTAGCACTCGTATGCTGCTTCTCTTTTCCACTCAAGCTCAGCTAAGGTAAGAAGTCGATCCATCCATGCTTCTTGATCATCTTGTGCTGCTTTGCCATGAAGTCGCATTGTTGGAATGTTGAGCTCAATTGGTTGTAAAGCCTCTTGACCATAGACCAAGTGAAATGGTGTAAACTCCATGGCTTTCCTATATGTGGTTCGATACGCCCACAAGGCACCATCCAAGAAGTCATCCCACAACTTTGTCTTGTTTCTCACCATCTTTCTAATGATGCCTGCAATGACACCATTAGCTTTTTCTACCAGACCATTGGATTGGGGATAGTAGGGTGTACTATGACGATGTAGAATGTGAAGTTCTTCACAGACCACTGAGCCCTTTCTAAACCCTGGACCATTATCAGAAACAATCTTCAAAGGTGTGTCAAATCTACAACAAATGTGAGTGTAGACAAATTTGCTCACTGTCCTCTCATTTACCTTTGCCACACTTTGTGCTTCCACCCACCTAGTCATATAGTCTATAGCCACTAGAATGTAGAGTTTACCATTTTTTTGTCTTAGGGAGAGGACCCATAGCATCAATGCCCTACTTTTCAAATGGTCCATTTGCAAGCACGATTTGCCTTGGACCATAAACCAATCTTCTATTCCCATTTACCTGACAATTGTGACAACTTTTACACCAATGTTGGACATCCACATGCAGACTTGGCCAAACATACCCCGCAAGCAAAATCTTCTTCACAGTTAACTCTTGGGCAAAATGACCACCACATGCCTCTTCATGCAAACCTTTTAGAATGGCTGGAATTTCCTTGATAGTTGGTACTCTTCTGCACACTTGATCCTTCCCTCTTTGATAGAGGGATCCTTCTAGAAAGAGATACACGCTTGCCTTTTTCATGAGTCTCCTCTTCTGAGCCTTCGTGAAGTCTTGTGGAAACTCACCCTCCAAAATGTAGCTAATAATGGGAGTCAATGACTCCAATCCCTGGTATCTCGGTTTCTTGACAGGTGCTGCTACCATGATGACCTGCACTTCTTTCTCAACACATGTAACTGCTTATTGTGCAAGTAAATCGGCATCTTCATTTTGTTTCCTAAGAATATGATATAGTTGCACTTCTTCAAATTGATTCAAAATCCTACGAATGGCATTAACTTTTGTCCTTAAGCTTTCATTCTTGCATGCCCAAATGCCTAAAATTTGCTTCACAACGAGAAGTGCATCCCCTTTTACCATGAGACGTTGTATACCTTGGCCAATGCATATCTTTAAACCATAAAGTACTGTGTCGTATTCTGATTCATTGTTGCTAGTTGAACCTGGTAGATTGACCTTCTCTTTCATGACTACCTCTCCACTTGGGTTGAGCAATACTAGCCCTCCCCCTGATTTTCCTGTGACTCGTCGAAAAGCTCCATCAAAGAATAAGGTAAAAGCATTAGGAATACTTTTAGGTGGTGGCAATGGTAGGGTCTTTACTTCCGGCACCTTAATCTTCTTCTCATGTACCCTATAAGTAAGGATCCCTGCCAATTGTGCACGCACACTATCTTCTACCTTGAAAGAATATTGGAACTCTTGCAATTCCGTAATCCACTTCGAGATCCTGGTGCTAAGATTTATTTGAGATGACACCCAAGGAAATAAATTTTTTGCTAGTGAGAATTACAAAAGGTTTTGGTAGCAAGTAGGATCTAAACTTTCTCACCGCAAACATGAGAGACAGCATCATGAGTTCTGCCTCCGTGTAGCCTCTCTCCAAAGCATTCATGACCCTACTAGCAAAGTAGATGGGTCGCATCCTGGTACTATGGGGATCTTGTTGTAATAAAACTGCACCAATTGTTTCCTTCCCAGCACTAGAGCTAACAAAGAATGTGTACTCCCAACAAGGAGGCATGAGTATTGGTAGCTCTGACAAAATGACTTTAATGTTACAAAAGTACTCTTCAAGCTCATAAGACCATGCAAATTCTACTTGTTGTGTCAACTTTTGCAAAGGATGAAGCAACTCCGAAGCGTGACATATACTTCACCTTTTGAATGAATGAGATGACCTCTTTGAGATTCTTGGGTGATGGGAGCTCAATAAGAGCCTTTGCCTTTGAAGGATCCACCTCAATGCCTTTATACGAAACCTTGTGACCAAGCAACATCACTTCATCCTCACCTATGTGACACTTGTCGGGGTTGAGTTGACCTCCCATGTCATAGAGCTTCTTTAAACCTTCTTCTACCCTTTGTAGATGCAATGATTTTGAGCTATAAATACAAAAATCATCAATAAAAACCCTAATGGACTTTCCAAATAATGCTTGAAACACCATGTTCATGAAGCGTTGGAAAGTTGCAGGAGCATTTGTCAGTCCAAATGGCATGACTCTAAAAGCATAACAACCCCAAGGAGTGATGAAGGTTGTTTTCAACTGATCTTCCAATGCGATACCTATTTGAAAGTAACCCGAGTAGCCATCACACACTGTGTACTTCTCATGACCAGCTACCTCATTTAGTATCTCATCTTGAAATGGGAGGGGAAAGTGATCTCTTTTTGTTGCCTCATTGAGTGGACGGTAATCCACACACACCCTTCACTTTCCATTTTTCTTAGGAGTGACAACAACGGGAGAGACCCACTCTGAATTCTCCACTGGATAAATGAAAACTGCTGCTAGAAGCTTTCTTACCTCCTTGAGTAAAGCCTGCTCCTTGATGATTCCTAGCATTCGTAGATTCTGAGCCTTAGGTGTGGCCTCTGGCTTCAACTCAATTTTGTGTTGAACAGCATCTACTCCACGCACATCGGTGTAGTCTTTAGCAAAAAGCCTAGGAAATTTCCTTAACACACCTTTGAGCTCCTCTCTTTCATCCTTTGTAAGTATTGTAGATAACATACCTTCTAGCATTCTTTCATCTTCCACTTTTTGGTTTTCTTGGGAACCTACCTCTTCCAAACCTGGGCAAGAGGTCTCTTGGTTGTTTGGCTTAAACCTTACCCCCATGACTTCGATGGAAGACTCCTATTCAATAATGCTGCCGCTACTTTCTCCTTCTGAAGTGCTATCGGTCCAGCCTTCCTCCATCTCACTTTGAGACGATTCTTCATGGAGCTCCTCTTGGCGTTGCTCATTCATGTCAAAGACAACCTTCTTATGATTGTCATTCCTGCAAATTAGCTTTTCACTCTCCCAATCCTGCAAAGCTCACATTTTCATTAGCCATGGTCTCCCTAGGATAAATGGATAACCATTTCCTTTCGTAGACATAACATAAAAATCCACTGCCTTCTTAATGCCAAAGGCCTCTACAAAAACATTTTTACAAATGACTACACACCTAGCTTTTCTATTGTTTGCCATCTTGACTTTAATTTCAGGTGTCTCATGGATGTGCATGCCTAGTTTTTGCATGAGTCTCTCTGTCATGATGCAAATTTGTGCATCCCCATCCACTAGACCTTTCCTAAACATTCTTCCTTTGATGTAACAATCTAGCACAGGTGTAATATCCTCATTTATTTCAGCATGTGCAATTTTTACAACAGGCACACTCTCTTTTACCTTTCTCCTAGTGCTAACTGCCTTTGTTAAATCCCTCCTAACTTGTGGGCATAATGCAAGGAGCTGAGGCCATGAGATATCAGGACCCTTACCTCTCATGTCTTCCAATAGGTTGTATGGATCCATACCATGTCCAAGAGGGAAGTCTTGGAGATTGATACGACGTCGAGTCCTCTTAGTTTTCTTGGTCTCCTTTCCCTTCTTTTCTCGTCCATGATCACTTTGTGACGTGACTCCTTCTTTCTCCTTCCCTTTTCCACGGCCACGCTTAATGCCATTTGCTTCCATGTCAACCTATTTTGAGTTTGTCACCTCCACCACATGCACATTTGGGTCTGGCAAAGGTGGAACTCCTTCCACTCCTTTTGGAGGTGTTCTTGCTCCATTTGGCCTTTGTAGAAGCCGTGGTTGCTGACTAGTTCCTTCACCTGCATTCATCACTGGGTAATTCAAGTTAGGTCTCCCTGGCTCCCCACGGGGCCAAGGACAATTATACATCCCATGTCCAGACTCACCGCAATTCCAACATTACAAGACTCTCCTAGGTCGTGAATCTCGCTCTTCAAACTTCTTTGCTTGTCCCTTTGGACCTACAGCTTGTGCAAGGTGAATTGATAGGCTACTTAAAGATTCATTCAACTTCTCGATTACTTCAGTTGTTACCTCAGGAAGCTCTCTAGATGTCGATGCTTGTGACTTACCTTTGGGTCTAAGACCTTCTATTGGAACCTCTCCCCTTAGGCACTTGAGTTTCCTATACTTCTTGGAAGCTCTAATTTCAACTGCATCGTAGCTGACAGGTGCATCCGTTCCACCTTTACCTTAAGATCAGGAAAGAGTCCAGCTATGAATCTCTCCTTCTTTAGAAATTCTACACCATCACCAGGGTTAGCAACATTTCGTATCCATAGAGCCCAAAGATGTAGAAACTCTTGCTTGTACAAGTAGTAGTCATCTAAATCTTTTTGCTTATGAGAAACAATGTCTTGCCATAGTTTTTGAGTGTTTTGGGGATCAAAGAAGTATCTCTTGAAATGATTCAAAACTTTTGTGTAATTCCCCTTAACTTCATCAGGCAAAGAGTCAAACCAAGTGCTAGCATCTTTCCTAAGGACCACCTCAAACATTTCTACGTGCTCTTGATCAGTTACTATCCTCTTGATACGGCAAGACATCTTGAAATTTTCTAAAAATAATTATGCATCCTCTCTAGGCTCTCCAAAGAAAAGAGGGTATCCGAACATTTGGCTTTGGCTTTCCATTATTATGAAAGATTACAACACGAGTTGCAACAAGGGATACAATAGAAATTTAGAACCACTCACCTGCAAATGAAGAAGTAAGAAAGTACCACTCTAGGTTTTCTTCTTCAGCAATCCAAGCTTCAATGAGGTCTCGATTTGTTTGATCAAAACAAAAGGGTAGACTATTTATGAGCTCTAATAAGGGTTGAAATTATTCAAAGCTAAGGCGATATACAAAAATATCTAAAACTTCATTTTCTGGATCTAGAAGAGCAACCACGTCCCAAGTAATGAATTGCACTTGCTCTACAATCCCAATGCACAAGAGGTTTGTATAAAAACTAGATCTTCATGCTCGTCGAAGGCTGTGAGAAAGTAGCAATTGACTAGGAGCTCCTTTCCTTCGAGTTCCACATAGTCGGAATGAGGAAACCTTCTCACAATTTCATAAAGAACATCCTCCTCAAGTCCAATCAAGCTTGCAAGATTTAAAGACTCCACTTATGCTACAAAATTCCTAGACAAAAACTCCTTAGGATTATGGTTAAATCATTCATAAGCATCAAGATATTTACAATGTCTCTATGAACAAAGTGTCATAGAAAGTAGAGAAGGATGAGAATTTATACAAATTTGCAATCTTCTCTATGCTCTCTTTATGAAGACAAGCCCTAAATAGCTCCCTATCTTCTTTGTTGAGAGTGAAAGGAAGACTATTAATAAGACACAAATGAGGAAAAAATTCACCAAATGTGAGTCTATGAAGCATGAACGCTGGCTGCAAGTTTCCTGAAGAGTCTTCCTCAATGGTGAAATGCACTCGCCAAACACCAAATTTCACTCTATTTACCAATTTTAGGGCACACACTATTTGGATAAATGTACGGTCTTCCTTAGTACCCAACAGCAAAAGGAAAATGGAATCCACACGCAGGACCTTTCGTCATAGTTTTACCACCCTCTTATTATGAGGGAGACGCTTTACTACCTGCTTCTGCAACTCAATTGGTAATAGAGCTAGATCTCTAAGGATTGAATTTTCACTGAACACACACTCCTTGTTAGAAAAAATGATCGTTTTTTTGTTTTTGTAACAAACGTGGACAAACAAAAAGCCAACATACACACTATTTTGTTTGGCTGCACTTTATTTTAAAATAAAATGAACACTTGTACATCAAAAGAAGTGTGGTAGTTGATGAGAGATAGAATGACAGGTTGTGTAGATGCAAGAATTTCCCCTGTTCTTTCAGCCCCAAACATAAACACCATACGCTGTTGAAAATGTATCTTTCTACTAAGTGCAATATTTATCCTAATATATGGTGTGAAGTAAAAAGGGAAACTTTCTGGGCCATTATCCATGCTCTATACATAACCTAATGCCTAAAATAGAACAAAGATATATATATCGAAACTAAGATCGTACCTAATGAGAGGCAAAATAAAAGGATTTACCGAAGCATTTATTTCGGCTAACCTAAGAGAACCTAAAATTCTACGAATTACGCGTTGAAATTGCAATTTAGTACTAACAATTATGTGTACCTTTTGCCTTGCAATCGGAATGAAAGGATCATACAAATTCTCGTGATTCATGCAAACTACTTGACTATTCTAAACATTGATACTACACAAAAACATACACAAGTTGGTTCCTCAGTGGGGGAAAAAATTTGACGCGGTCCGGGGCGGGCAACAAGAAGAGTGGCCTCTAAGCAATTTACTAGGCTCTCGTGCTGCTCAATTTGGTTGGGGTTGGAAAAAATAGCAAACACACACACAAACCCGCAACCTAACCCTACACAAATTTGGGGCACCACCTAGTTTTGGATGCGAACTAGGACGGGTAGAGAGAGAGAGAGAGAGAGAGAGAGAGAGAGAGAGAGAGAGAGAGAGAGAGAGAAAGAGAGAGAGATAGTGCTCGGGCTGTTTTAAAATGTTCAACAGTTATCAAGAAAACACAATTATATATGTAAGAAAAAGAGGGATGGGGGAGGGGGTGATTGTTGCACTAATACCTTCTTACAAATCTGTCATGACCAATGAAAGTGAGATTAGTGTTTGTTCAACATAGCTTGAGTAAATTGCACCACAACACGTCACAAGAAAAGCCACCCCAATCACTGTCTTAAAGCCAAGGGAGTCCTCTCCACCCTGTCGCCCTCTTACAGTATGTGGGATTTATGGCTAAATTGATGACAACACCTAGAGACAAGCTATCAAGAACTTTAAAAAAAAACACCAAGACACTTACACATCATTGTTGTCCATTACTTTACGTTGGAAGAGAGACAAAGTATCCAAGCTTACTCCAAATACACTCTCCTTGATTTAGAAAATGTTGGGCTTACACTAGTAGGAGAAATGATAGATTTCCTACTCTCAAATGAATGATCACTCTTTCTTACAATGGCATAGAGTTCCCTTGCTAATCACCCCTAATACAACACATGCATATGCATAAGACAATGAGCTTCCACTCAAGAGCTCCTTCTAGAGAGGTTGAGCTTGGATTCTCAAGCTATAGCATAGTGCTCTTGCTTATGGCTCCCATTTGTGCTAGCTACAGCCTCCTTTTATAGCAATTTTGAAGGCTAGGGTTACTCCTCTAACCATGGTTGGGTTAGATTTTCAGCACTTATCTAATTTCTTTTTCTTGGAATTATCAAGAGGTTGGTGTGGATAGATTAAGAAGAGAGAGAGGAGAGAAGTGGAGGTGATAGGACTTTTCATAGTAGGTTAGTGTTAGTAAATTAGTAGAGTTAGTATTTTTATTGATTTACAAATGGAATTGGATATTTACAATGGGAGTATCCATGTAGGATACAAATAAGAAAGAAAAAACTCTTAATAGGTAAGAAAACATGGATTTTTTACAATGTTGATGCTCCAAGTGTCTTGAGTAGGGTAAATTTTGATGCTTGTTGACGGTCCACTAGCTTTTACGGTACGTCTTTTCTCCACTCTTGACCTTCCTTGGAAGCCAAGGTAAGTGAACATGAGTAATCAATCACCATGATGCTGTCTTTCAAGAGAAGAGGCTGAATTTTGTGGTTTTTTTTATAGATATGGGTAATATGGATGAGGAAAAATGAGAGTAGGTGGTCAATTTTGGAATGAAAGTGTGTGTAGGAGACATGAGTTCACCATGGTTTCTCTTATTCTTCAAGGTTGATAAGAAGGTGAGTAGGGTGCAGAGAGGAGTGGTGAGAGAGGTGGGGATGATGACTGGAGAAGTGTGTGTGAAAGAGGAAAATGATAAAGTGGAAGAGGGAGTGTGGCTGCATAGAATGGGCAAACTGGGGTCCACCAATAAAATCATAGCTCACAACTCGTAGCTCAAAAAAATATGAAAACTTTTGAGGTAAAAGTTCAGCTTACGAGCTACAAATTTTGTTTGTATCACCTTTTCAAATTCAGAGAGCATGTTATCTTTAAAAATTCAGCAAAACCGACTGTTTTTTCCACTGCACAAAGTCCTTGTGAGGTCCTTCTTTGGATGATTCTTTTGAATACCTCCAAGAGTGAGTCCCCCCATAGTGCATGCATGCATGCCACATAACCTTGACCTTATTTGGTAGGTCTATAATTGAAGATATTATTGAGATCATGATATAAGTGAATAGTACAACTAAGAAACTCAAATATTGAGGGGTCTAAAAAAATATGTCAATGTCAAATATAAATAATATAGGTGGAAAAAATATAAAGGGGTCAAAATAAATGTCTCTCATTATAAGTCTACCATAAAAAGATGAATATTTTTGGTGGTCTAATTTATGGGAGTAATAGAGAATAGATGTAGGAAGGAAAACATGACAATAGTGAAAAAATATACATATAAATAAACTAGTTTTTTTGGATTTTTGTTGGGATGGAGTTACACCAAAAATAAGAGAAGCTTGCATTAAATTATTTTTATATGGAATAAAGAGTATGCAAAATGGTAAGAAAAAATACAATGAAATGGTAGGGATAGCCACAGTGTTTGGATGATTTTGGTAGGGTGGGTTAACTCACTATGGCAATTATGGAGAGCCGAAAAATGGCTATCAGTGTTTCTGCATACAAATACACTCTAACTCCAAAAAATACGCACAAAATGGAAATCTAGTTGCACATCCTTAGTCCAAAGGATTGAATAGAACCCTAAGATGCACACTCTCCAAAAGGAAACACCTTAATCAATCAGAGATCGGTAGTGGACGATGGCTCTCGGGAATCTTGAGACCACTTCCTCTGTTGCTCCTACCTGCTGCTCCAAGCTCCTCAAACACAATCAGGCTCTAATACCATGTTAAGCAATAGACAAGGAGAGAGATCTTGAGCTCTCTCTCTCTCTCTCTCTCTCTCTCTCTCTCTCTCTCTCTCTCTCTCTCTCTCTCTCTCTCTCTCTCTCTCTCACACACACACACACACACACACACACACATTGTTGAACGGATACACCGTGACCGACGTCATCACAGCGAGAACTCACCTAACATGTAATGTCAGCTAAGGACAAAGCTTGACCCGCAGGTGCGTGGAAGCAAGCATAAGGTGTCAATCTACACTCGACCGACTCCTAACTAGTTCCTACAGAGGTCTCTACCAATTGTCTAAGTCACAGCCTTTAAGAGTGCATAAGAGGAAACTTCCTACAACGCTTTTTAGAGTCGAAAACCCATCAAACAATCTCGAAACACCATAGAACTTGAAGGAGACCCTACTAATACCACTAGGTTGCTCTCCCTAAGGTCTATGAACCAAAATCCCAACCCAAAACACCTGGTGTAGAAACACGTAGGATGTTTGGCCAAAATCTGCAGGTCTTCGTTTCCAAAATCTAAAGTTCCTGACGTATAGTTCTACTCAATGTGAATGCGTGGATATGCTGCAATGAAAAATCGGACAACGTATGCTCACCCAAACACCCGATGAAGCTCGTAGAAGGAGCTCGCAAAACCGAACCGTACGTGCGCAGTGTAGTTATCGGCGTGTAGCTCTCGTCGGGGGCAACACGCTTCACTTCTTCGCACTCGATTCCGACCATCGGAGCACACGTAGCGTCAAGATGAATCTCACACTCTCTCTCTCTCATACACAGTACGCTCACTCACAGACTTCAAAACTTGTTTTTAAAATGACAAAAGGTTTTTTCATTAAGGTCAAAAAGTGGTATATATACCTTACAATTTCTCAAACCCTAAAGTTCCAAAATCAACCATCTACTCAATCTAACTATCAAAACTGGGATACAATCTGGAAACTTCTGTAAGTCCCAATAATTACAAGGTGAAAAATCAGGTTTTCCTCAATGAATGAATAATTACAAAAAATAATAATCCTCCGAGTAGTTACTGTTGTGGGGTGTGTCCAGCTTCTAACACTCCCCCGCTCCTTGCTCATGTCGTCCCCGACATGGCCTTGATCTGCTGCTTCATCGTATCGTTTCTCGCATCTTTAGCAGTGATTCTTACCTGGCATCATGCAGGTTCAGCATTGTTGGGCAAAAAATGTCAGTATTTATGGTGAAGAAACTTGTATAGAATGCTTCTTCAAAAGCCTGGAGGTGATAGGATGGCTGACCTGACAGATCATAAGCACATCTGTATGTATCCTGAAAGAAGAAGATGCTGTCGGTCACCTGGCCTGGCTTGAAGGTCTCGAACACTGCTAAGATGGTTCTGCAGATTTTCCTCATCATAATGCATGTAAGGTCAGGTGAGCCCAGAGGCAACACCCCAAAGGTTCCACTTCTTCCAGATAATCCTTGATGGTCATTCTTTTCCTCTTTGCCGGTGACTTCGAGGCTGCCATAGATCCTATTGCACTCAGTAGTCCGAAGTTAGCGTTTTTTCCATATTAGCTGCGAAACTGAGTTTTACTTATCCAAATGACTTGAAAATTGAAAATAAAACTTAAAAGGAACTTGTGAAGCTGTGCATGTGCTCACAGTGCAAATCTGGCCAAAATTTTCCATCTAGACATCCTACGCGTAGACATAAGGCTTTGTGTGGTGTTTTTGGGCTCAAAAAAGTGTATCTTGAAGGTGTTGGGGGTCAAAAGTGATTAGAATGGCTTTAAACTTGATATATGGGCTCCTGATGATAAGGTGATTGGATCTGGAATGATAAATCATCCCCTACTGGTCAATAAAGTCAAATAGACATCCTACGCGTAGGATTTCTATTTCATCATTTTCTCCTTTTGACCACACAGATTGTTTGTTGATGTGTTAGTGAATGTGTTGTGCAAGTTTCATTGGATTTGGACAAGATTTGGTGGGTCTATGGCCCATTATTGCCTCTATGCCCTAACTTTGCGTTTTTCCATGCATATGAGGTCAAACTTGGTCCAAATGTGATGAAACTTGGTGGATAGCTTGTAAATGTCATTCAGAACATGTGCATGATGAAAAATGTTGGAGTTTTTGCCCAAAAGTGCCCTTGAGACATCCTACGCGTGGGATGTCTCCTAGTGATTTTTTCATTGCTGGTGCTCCCAGTGCTTGCCCTTGCCCCCCCTAAGTCCCTTTTAAGCCTAATTTCAACAAAAAAGTCAAATGGATAGAGAATAACTCCCTGTGTGGACTTCAGAGCCTCCGAGCCATTTTTTGACTTTTGGAGTGCTTTTTGGCGATGAAATTTCTTGATGTTGGTCTCCATAGCTTCCCGATCCCTCGGGGATCCTTGCCGTATGGTTTTTGTCGACTTTGGCTTCACCGGAGCTCCATTTGGAAATTTGTCACTCTAGAAGCACCCATGGTTGCGTTTACATACCTTTGATGATTTGTGGTGGTCTACCACCATAGGAATTGGTTGTTGATGGTCTAGGAAAGCTGCTCGTGAAGTTTGGTGGCAAACGGGCTTGCGGTTTGGCCGCAAGTGCAATTTGACGCTTTGTGTGTCTGATGCTGTTTCTGAAGTTTAGTGCCGCTTCGGGTCACTTTTTGGTCATGCGGGTCATATAGACTTGTCGAGCATGTTGAGATGCTCCTACCCATGAATTTTGGTAGCATTTGGTCGCCGTTTTGCCAATTTCCCATTTGGTGGCCTCTTGCGGGTTTCTGAGAATTAGGGTTTTTCCCGATGGTTTCCTACTGCCTTTGGACATCCAGGACTGGTCTCCTAGACTAGGGTAAGCTACCGATGAAGTCTTGTTGCTTTCGGGTTAGCTGTTAGGCCACCGTCTCTACTTGTAGGTCTCTACCGCCCGCTTTGTGTGTGATCTCTACGCTAGTTTTCGCGACATAATGACAAACATGCGTGAAAAGCTCAAGGTGGTGAGCCTACCTCTCATGTCTGGAGCTTGTCGGGTAGTCGTACGCGTCGTAGAAGCTGCTGGAAGGTCGATTCGCTCTAGGTGGCAGAAGCTCTCTCCACAAAGTCAATAGTGAGAATGAGCTAAAAGTGGGGTGAAAATTTCTTCTAATGGAGGTCCCCGAACCACTTTTCATGAAATTTGACATGTGCTCCTATCTTATTGCGAGATGCCGTTTAGGCTCAAAAATTTCTTGATTTGGACTTCATTTGCTCTGTTTACCAGAAATTTGGCATTTCGGTCAAAATCTGGCCAAAACACGCTTTCCGCTCCAGTCTCATAATTGCACCATAGGTTGTCCTATAGTCACTGATCATTCCCATATTTTTTTCTTTCATTATGACTATTTTTCACCTGCTTTTTGTATTTTTTAAATTTTTCTACCGAAAATTAGCGAAATTAAAAGGAAAATAGCAAATTAAACCCAAAAAATCCCCAAAAATCATAATAAATCACAAACATCACCGCTAATCATTATATACATTCGCATGAAATTTTTTTGGCCAGATTTCTCCGTTTTATCAATATTTTGCCTGAAAAATGGCTATTTCTACTTATATATACACACCTAGGGACTTAATTTGGCGTTTAGCCCCATATACCTATAGCTTCATGCTGTATAAGGGCATATGTACTTAGGTTACTCCAAAAAATTTCGCAATCAACAACAACCCTTTAAATAGTCGAAAATCATGCCCTTTTTTGCTGTTTCTGTTATTGGTTCCGCATTTGAGAGTGCTTCTAGAATGCCTCCCCCCCTCCTAGCCGGAGTCCTCCAGGACGACAAGGTATCGCCTTGGAGTATGTGCCGTGCATAGGTTGAAAAAGTTGTGATAATGCCTGGCCGATTAATGTGGCCCTACTTTACGCATACTCGGTCAATGCATGGAAAAATTAATGTTGTGCAAGAGAAGGGAATAAGCAACATGCTTATTGGCATTCACCATCGAGGTTTCCTGCTTTCTTTGCAAGTAACAGCTGTAACTCTACTGCTCTCTGTTTAATTGTATTTTTGCAAAGGGCAGTTGCTTTGCCGAAACTGTTGATAGAGTCGAGTTGTTTCTAAGGAGAGAATTGGCTAGGCCGGAATGGCTATGGGCCGTATTGCCTTTGCTTTCCATTGGTATTTTGTTGCTGCCGGTTTTTGTAGATGGTTTGGCATTTTCTTGTTTGCCACTGGTTTGTTGTTGATTGGCATACACATAAGTCGATTTTCCTTTTTGAAATGCGGCTGTGTGCCTTCCATTGTTGCTTGTACTAAAGGGAGTTCCTTTTGCTTTTGCTTTGGTATCCAAATGTGAGTGACATTTGGGTTATGGCTAAGCATTTTCTTTGGGATCCATATCTATTTTATGCCCTTGGTTTTTGGTTGAACCATCTGCTTCGTTGGTATTCTTTCGTTGCATTGTTGTTTGTCCGTCATGGCATTTCTATCCTTCCGCATCCATACTTGTTTTCCTTGTGTTGGTAACCTAGATTGTTGCATTGTGGCCGGTGACTTCATATGTCTGTAAGTAGCATGGGTGGCTTTTACCTGATTGTTGGTCTCGGGTATCATGTTGTTCTTTGATGGCATTTGTGCTTTTGGCTTCATTTCCAGTGATTGCATGGCTTGCAGTTGATCATTCTGGTATTGTTGATCAAAGTCTATCACATGTTGTTCATGTTCATGCTGAATTTTTATTGCCTTTGCTTTCCAATCTATCTGCACATTGTACTCTTTTTGCCAAGGTTGCCCCAGCATCATTGGGTGTTGTGTGCTTTCATCTGTCACCACATAGAATTTGTGTGGGTAAAGATATTGATGTATCTATACATGCACTATAGTCCATCCCAATGTTTTCAACGGGTGTGATGTGCTACTTTCTAGCACTTGAGGAGTAGGATGAAGTTGATCTGTGACTTTGAGCTGTTGGTATAATCCGTAAGAGATCAAATTTGCTTGAGCACCTGAATCAAGCAAGGCTGTTGATTCAACTTGATTGATGGCCACTTTGACCGCAATTATTGGCTCCACTGTTTCTTCCTCCAACTTCGTCAGTCGAATGGAATTGATTCGCAATGGTGGTCCACTTTGTTGTTGTTGTCGCAGAAGCCGTCTTTTTGCAATGTGTTCTTGTGCTTCGGCTTGAGCTTCTTCTCGTACTCTCTGTTTTTCCTTCATTCTTTGTTTTCCTTGATGAATTTGTTGGAGTATCTCCTATGTGAGTGGTAGATGATACCTCCTCAGTCGACATCCACTAATCCAGTTTGGCATTTCTTCACCTGCTAATGTAGCAAGCTTGATAGCTCCACTTTGTGATAGATCACTAATCACAAATGGTCCCATCCCTCGCTTTTTAAGTTTCTTGGCATGTTGTTTCAAGGTATAAACAAGTACGTAATCACCTGTTTTGAACTCTTTGGTACGCACATGTTTGTCAAAAAATTCCTTTTGTCTTCTCTTTTTAGCATAGATTGAAGCGACAGCTCGTAAGCGGAGTTCATCTAGCTTTTCAAGATCATCAATTCTTGAAGAGAGCTCATGCTCTGTCCATTCTAAGCTTTTTGCTACTCGTAGAGTTGGAATTAAAAACTCTATGGGTAGTATAGCATTTAAGCCAGACACCATGTTGTATGGTGTTGTTCCTATTGATGTTTTGTAAGCTACATACACTGTATGCCCATAGTGTTGAGTGTAGCTGTTGATCCCAATCTGTTCTTGATTCTGACACTATTTTAGTGAGAACCATGCATAGTGTTTTATTAGTGGCCTCAGCTTGCCCATTGGCCTGTGGATGGTATGGTGTGGATTTCCTATGTATGACCATGAATTCCTCTAGCAGATATTCAATGACTTCATTGAGAAAATGTGTTCCACGGTCACTGAAAATTTCTACTGGTAACCCGTAACGTACAAAAACATTCTCATACAAAAATTGTGAAGTGGTGCATGCATCAGCTTTTTGTGTTGCCTTGGCTTCGACCCATTTTGTGAGATAGTCCGTAGCCACAATGATATATTGGGTATGGGTGCGATATGCAGGGGGTCATATAGGTCCCACAAAATCAATTCCCCATTTTGCAAATGCTCTTGCTCCCATCATTGGCCGTAATGGCATCTCATCTCTTTTTATTGGCACCTGGTGCGTTGACATGCGTCACAACGCTTTACAAACTTTTCAGCATCCATGTGCAATGTAGGCCACCAAATTCCTGCGGTTAAGACAATTTCTGCCGTCTTATCGCTCGAAAAATGGCCTCCACTTATTCCGCTATGTGCATGTTCTAGAATCAGCAGGTATTCGCTTTCACTTGCACAGATTCTAAGTTGATTGTCCTTACCTCGCTTATAGAGTTGGTTCTCAATTAATTGAAAGTCAGGAGCTTCCAGCTCTATAGATTTTTTTCGTGCTCTTGTGATGTTCTCAGGGAACGTTCTAGTGGTTAAGAAGTCAATGATATATTGACTCCATGCAGGTGCTATGTTTACGTGAAACAAAGTTACGTGATCCACTCGTCATTTGGCACTACATATAGTACAATTGGTAACATAAGAATGTGTGTCCGCATACATAGTTGGCCAATAAACCCCTAAATGTTTCAGTCTCTGGTGTGTCTTCACTGTTGAACAATGAAATGCACAACCCTGGACATGTGCCTCTTCAAGGTAGCACTCGAATTCTTCCGGATTTATACATAATCGTAGGATTAGGTCCGATCCAAGATGATACAGCCGTCCTGCTATCAACTAGAAGTTTTTTGTTTGTCGAATTGTTTGATGTTTGGATTTGCATTCCGTATTATCAAACCCACTTCCAAAGGAAAGAATGCTAACAATTTCATAAGACCATTTGGGTACCATTTCAATGTTGAAAAGATAAGCATCTGGTATGTCATCATCTACTCCTTCAGGAGCTTCCCCGTTGTGTATCCTTGAAAGATGATCCACTCGTAGATGGTTTTTACCCTTTTTGACCACCACTGTGAAGTCGAATTCTAGCAATATAACAAACCAGCGTACGATTCTCCCTTATTGCAAGGTTTATTTACTAGGTACAAAAGAGCTTGATGATCTATGAAGAACACAAATTTGTTTGCAAGCAAATAATGCCAAAAACATTTTACAGCATAAATCATTCCTAACCCTTCCCTCTCGGTGGTTGTGTAGTTCTTTTCCGCACTGTTTAATTGTCGGCTCGCATAGCAAACTGGAAAATCCATTGTTCCGTCTCCATGTTGAGCTAGAATACTTCCAATGGCATATGCCGAAGCATCAATGTGCACATGGAATATCTTTTCCCAATCTGGTGCCTTTAGTGTAGGTGCTGATATAAGGTTTTCCTTCAGCTTTTGCAATGAAGTTTCACACTCCTCGGTCCACTCGAAATTGACTAGCAAACGATACAGAGGTTGTGCGATAATCGCATACATGTATATAAATCTTCGATAATATCCACAGTGTCCCATGAAGGATTGCACTTGTTTCGCATTAGTAGGCCTGGGTAGCTCTACAATGAATTTGACTTTGTCTAGGTCAATGGTTATGCCATTCCTTGAGACAATGTGTCCTAAGATTCGTCCTTGCTTAACCATGAATACACACTTTTCCGGGTTAAGACAGATTTGATATGTCCTACATTTTTCAAAGACCTTTTGCAAAAGGTCAATATGTTCCTCTCGTAGATGAGAGTGTACACACAAGTCATCCATGTAAATTTCTAAGAATATTCTTAGGTATTCCTTGAATGGGTGAGTCATTAACCTTTGGAAAGTGGCTAGGGCATTAGTTAAGCCAAATGGCATAACTCGATACGCATAAATCCCCCATTCTGTGGCAAACGTTGTTTTG
Source organism: Adiantum capillus-veneris (assembly GCF_014529385.1). NCBI lineage: Eukaryota > Viridiplantae > Streptophyta > Polypodiopsida > Polypodiales > Pteridaceae > Adiantum > Adiantum capillus-veneris. The sequence goes on from NC_140937.1 coordinate 112,140,953, forward strand.
TGTTGATCCTCCCTTGCTATTTCCAGTTGGTTGCATCCTGAAAACTCATCCAGAAAGGAATAAGCCCATTTCCCTTCCACTCGCTCCAGTACATGTCCTGTGATTGGCAAGGGATAATTATCCCTTATGGTTGTTGCATTCACCTTCTTGAGGTTTACACACACTCGCAGTTTTCCATTCTTTTTGGGAACTACCACAATGGGTGACACCCAATCTGTATGTTCGATTTCATAGATGAATTCAGCTTCCATCAGTTTATCAATCTCTTCTTTGATTCGTTTAGCAAATGTGTCATTATATGTATAAGGACGTTTTGCTAGGTTTTGCATCCGATTTCAAAGGAATTGTATGTTGGCATATCGATGGATCAACTCCTTTGAGGTCTTTATAGGAGCAAGTGAACACATCTTTATACTTCTTGAGAAGTTGTGTTAGCTGTTCTTCCTCCTCAGGCTCTAAATCGTTAGCTATATAGACCGGCTGAGGCTTTTCACCTGGTTCTGCGAGGTCTACCTTCTTTGCATTTTCAGGCCCATTGTAAGATTCTTGGTTGGTTCTTTCCCTGACTGGTGGTGTCATGATGATTTTTCTGTCCTGGATAGTAAATTTCCAATACTGTGATGGTACGTTCATGTTCCCTTTTTCTGACTCCCCTTTACCATCACTATCTTCTTCAGTATTCCATATCTCTCTCAAAGATCGTTTTAGTTCTTGGTATTTCTGTTTACGCTCCAGTTTGGTCCACTCTTGGTCTTTTGTCGTTTCTTTTTTTTATTTTTGAGATTTTTGTGATTTTGTTTCGGTTTAAGCTTTTCGTACCTGTTTTATTTCTTCTCGCGTTCTTTCTTTTCTATTTTTTGAGAATCTTCTTGATATTTGATCTTTTACACAATCCTCTGCTTTTACAAGCATCAAATAGTGAGTTTTACCTTTTATCCTGGGCATCAGGTTCTCTCTCGCTTTGTTTCCTGCTCGTTTCCTCCTATAGCGTTCTTGGCGTCTAAGGTGTTGATTAGCAAAATCATAAAACTTGATATTCTCGGTTTCATTTCCATGCTCATTTGAGGTGTCTGAACACTCATTATCTGCATCATCATTTACTTCTAAATGTTCAGAGGAGTTGTAAAACTCTTCTTGTTCTGGTGGTTTTACCGTCTCTTTTTCTAGTATAACTCTTACCATGTAATAGGGTAACACATCATAGTCATCCTTATCGCAAAATTTTGTCGTTGGACTGTCAGTAATGGTACAGACATCCAATGTTCCTAGTATGTGTTCCCATTCTAAAGGTTCCAAGGCATCTTCAGGGAAAGGTTCCGGAATATACTCCTTGTCCTCAATTTCTCTTTCTAAGACGCATTCCTCTCTTCTTAAGCTTCCACAATGTGAAGCTCCGCACATCCATAGCTCTTTTGGTTGCCCTAACCATGCTGGGAGTTCTGATCCTGCTACTGTAGCCGAATCAAACTCTTCCACAGGTGTTTGGTTCACATCTTTGTAACTATGGTCTTTCAAGTGTATTTTAGTTGTTGTCTCGCCATGTCTGAGGTATATGTGGTCATAACCCCAATCTTGGACCATCTTCAATTGTCGCATGAATGGTCGTCCCAAGATGATCTCATAATTGTTCTTTTTGTCGAAATCGACTATTGCAAATGTATGCTCGTACTCGATTCCGCAAGAAGTGACAATCACTTTTTCTAAGAGTCCTAGAGGCTTCTCCATGAACCCATCTGCCAATTGCAGTTTCATTCTGGTAGCCCTCAAAGCAGGTTTTCTCCATTTTTTCCAGATTTCCTTGGTGGCGATAGCAACTCCCGCTCCACTGTCAAGAATAGCTTTGGAAACTACTCCTTGGAATTCTACTGGTAGCGTGGTGTTTCCATCTTCTCCCTCGCAATATTCTCCAACCTTTTTCAATGGTACTGGCCTAGTGTTTAGTTGAGGCCTGTCCAACCTTGTTCAATGGTACTGGCCTAGTGTTTAGTTGAGGCCTGTCCAACTCTCTGATCCCTTCTTGTAGCTTCAAGGTGGGGTCTTCACTCCAAATGTTTCTAGGCATTTTCCTACTGTGGTCCACATGTTTGGCCTTAACTTTAGGAGTTCTGCTAACGTGATTGTGCATGCCACCGGGGTGGATAACAACTCAATCAATCCTTGTGAATCCATCACCTTGCTAGAAGAAAGTCTTTGAGATGGGACTGCTCTCACTTCCGACTTGGCTTCGTACTCTCCTAGGTAAGAGGGTAAAGTTCTCAACGAGTCTGGTTGGTTGTGCCCTGAACTAATTGATCCTTGGTCTCCCCCTTGTGAATGTATCTCAAAGTTCAATTGCGACCTTGCCTCAAATTCTTCAATAGGAGGTAAGGTTACATTCTTTTCTTTTCTCGTGTTATTCAAGTGGTTACTCATCCTATCAACCTCATTGGCCTCACGGATTTGCTTCCACAGATCGTCTAGACCGTTACAGTCCTTACCCATTTCTGCCAATATTTTAGGCTGGAACCCGTCACTTGTCCCATCAGTGGTATTTGGCACTATGATAGGCTCTCCTCTGAACTCATAGGCATTAGTGAGTCTTTCCTTTGTTTCCACATGTTTCTCTAAATTTGGTTGGATAGGGGTTGGAGCTGGTGCCTCATGCCAATTTGCAGGTTTACCTAGCGGGTCTTCCATCAATGATTGAGCCATCTCGATCATCTTTTTACACATATCCAACCTCTGTGTTTTATTTCTGCATATGGATAAGTCATCCACCTTTGCTCCTGGGTTTGGTTCTTTTTAAGTCGAGCTTCATAAGCTTTTAGAAGCGCATCCAACTGCTCATTTACCTTGTCTGCCAGTACAGATCCTCTTTATCCTACACTTTTGGGCTATGCTATTTCCTTGGGTGCTATGGTTGCTGTGGTGTGTGAGCTTAAGCTAGCTAGATCCTCTAACCGCTCCAATCTGTCCTTTGTATGTTTCAACTCCTCGGATAGGGTTGTTTTCTCTCGTTCTTTCCTGGCTTTCCTATGCGCCTTTCTAGCTTTCCAAGGGCTTCTCTAATTTTTAATTTCTGAACTTTGGGCATTGGTTTTTGGTTCTTCAACTATGGGTTCATTTGTTCTTCTTTGAGCTTGGGCTCGTGTTACAGCCTGAATAGGTATGATTGTTTCATTTTCCGATCCTCCACTGGAAGGTATTGTTTCTAGCATGTTCAAGGTGGTTTTTTCTCCTTTGCTCGGGTTTTTAGGGCAATCGGGAATCAAATGAGTAATTCCACATTCTCGGCAATACGCATTGACTCTAATGATTTCATCATGAGGACAGTCTCTCAGCCAATGGTCTCCACCACAATTGTAACAGGGTCCCTTGGGTTGTTGAGGTGCCCCTTGAGCTCCTCTTTGTTGGTAAGCATGTCTCTATCTGCCCATGCCTCCATTGGCTATGAACAAAAATGTTCGTTTGTCTAAGATATATCTTCCTTCTCCTGCTGCCTGTGCAGCAGTTGGTGGTCCTGTATTTCCTATCATGCTCCATGGTTCTGGTGTCGAGGGTTCTTCCGGTGGATAATAGACAGGGTTTGCCGCATATCCATTGGGATCTTCATAATATGCATGCATAGGCACCAAAGCCTTATCCTCTGGTCCAGTTACTGTTGGTGTGTATCTTATAACAACTGGTCGTAATCCTGGTAGGGGTGGTTGTTGCCCCAACACCGGTTGTCGTCTTTCTACACCTACAGGTCCTGGTAAGTTGCCTGCTTGATATCTAGGCATTGGTGGAACTTGAGGGGAAGCTACTGGAGCTTGGGGAGTGTAAGGTCTCTCTCTCTCACATATCCCTTGTTATAATAACATTCCTCGGTCCCATGGTTTGTCCATTTTTGTTCAATAGCACACCACTTGGTCTGTTTAGCCTGGGGTTGGCCTGGGGTTTGGCATACAAGTTGATATTTTTTAGCACTTCATCTACGAGCTGCTCCTGGTTTACCGCTACTTCTCCTTTTGGTGTTGTCTTAGAAGACTTGCTTCCACTTTGCTGTGAAGACGAATCGTCATCAAGGTCCTTGAACTCCCCTTCTTTGTAGACCGCACAATTTTCCACAAGGTAAAGAGCCTCCTTGGTCAACTCATTCAACGTCGTGCTCCTCTTCATATGTAAGTCTTTCTGGAGATCTGCATTCCTTAGTCCTTGGATGAATATTAGCATAAGTCTGGACTGAGTTGGCAGTTCTTCAATACGACAGAACTTAACATATCTTTTTAGTCTTAGGACTGCCTTTCGTACAGATTTCCCATCTTTCTGTTTGAATTTATGGATCTGTGAGAGGGTATTATGAGCTATTCCCCTTTGAGAGAATTCCTCGATAAACTCGTCAAACACTTCCTCCATCGACTCAAAGTCTCTACGCTCCACAGAGTCAAACCAAGTGGCAGAATCATCCTCTAGGGTTAGTCCAAACCCTGCAAATTGGGTAGGAAAATCTAACACCTCTTCGGCTCTAATTACACGCACAAAGGTTGCTACATGATCTCTTGGGTCTCTGCTTCCTATGTATTTCTTGTTTACCCATTTTTGCACTTGAGAAGGTCTAATTCTTTGATGGTCTACAAAC